>NC_135477.1:108787053-109397470 GCF_052094955.1 Ictidomys tridecemlineatus | reverse complement strand
TCTACATGTGATTTTGGTTCCTTTGGGTATATCACCCAGTAGTGATATTTTTGAGGATCTCTGTATTGTTTTCCACAATGGCTGTACTAACTTACCTTCCCAAAGACAGTGTGTGAGAGTTTCCCTTTCTCTGCATCCTTAACAGCATTTTTAAAAATTTATATTTTGATATGGTTATTCTAACCTGGGTGAAATTTCTCTGTGGTTTTGATTTGTATTTCTCTGATGATTACTGATGCTGAGCACTTTTAACAAGCTTGTTGGTCATCTATATGTCTTTTTCTAAGAAATGTCTCTTTAGATCTTTAGCCCATTTTACAACTGGATTATTTGGTACTCATTTTGCTATTGAGTTGTGTGGATTTTTTACATATTCTGGGTATTAACCCCTGGTCAGAGTTGTACTTTGCAGATTTTTTGTTCTTCTGTAGGTTGTCTCTTTGCACTGTAGATTGTATCATTTGCTGTGAAGAAGCTTTTCAGCTGTTTTTTTTTTCATCTCATTTGTGAATTTTTGCTTTTGATGTCTTTGCAGTTGGGCGATATCCTAAATATCTCTGCAAGGCCAATGTCCTGTAGATTTTCCCTTAGGTTTTCTTCTTGTAGTTTCATAGTTTTGGAAGTTATATTCAAGACTTTGATCCATTTTAAGTTGATATTCATAACTGGCAAGGGATAAGGGTCTAATTTCATTCCACTGCAAGTGCATTTCCAGCATTCTTTGCACCACTTACTGAAGAGATTGTTCTTTCCCCACTGTGTGTTCTTGACTCCTTTATCAATTTTTGTTTTGCTGCAAATCAGTGGGGTAATTCATGAGCTTTCTATTCTGTTCTATTGGTCTGTGTTTCTGTTTTTTTTATGTGAATACCATGCTGTTTTAGCTACTATAGTTTTGTAGTGTATTTTGAAGTCAGGTAGTGTGATGCTTACAGCTTTATTCCTCTAAATAGCTCAGGATGTTGGCTATTCAGAGTCTTTTACAGTTTTGTACGAATTTCAGGGACTTTCTCTTTCTAAATCTATAGAGAATGACCTTGGTTTTTCATAAGAATCTCAGTGAATCTGGAGATCAGTTTGGTAGCATGGATATTTTAATATGAACCCTTGTTCATGAGTCCATGGATATATTTCCATTTATCAGTGTCCACTTTGATTTTTTTCATTAGTGTTTTGTAGTTTTCTTTGTAGAGATATTTCACCTTCTTGACCAAATTTGCTTCCAGGTATTTTTCTTATTTTTTTTATTTTTATGGTAGCTATTGTCAATGTGATTATTCTCTTGATTTCTTTTGCAGGCAGCTTGTTAATAGTGTATAGAAATGCTTCTTATTTTTGAGTGTTGATTGGGTATCTTACTCTGCATTTCTTTATTAGTTCTGACAGTTTCTTATGGAGTCTTTAGGGTTTTCAATATACAAACAAGGATAGTTGGATATTCTCCTCTCCAATTTGGAAGTCCTTTACTTCTTTCTCTTATCCAATTGCTCTGGCCAGAACTTCCAATACTAGATTGCAAAAAGATAGTGAAAGTGGGCATCCTTGTCTATTTTGGATCATCTAGGAAAATATTTTAATGTTTCCTTGTACAGTATGTTATTAAGTGGTAGTTGACCTGCTAGATTTCTATTCTCTATCATTCAGGTGTAGGAAGTGTCTATACAATTATTTTATCTAATTCACATAACTTGAATAACTTCAATTTTACCAGTAATAGCCCAATTTTAACCTTCATCGTGATAGTCAACATGCTGGTATTTTTGTCACTAAAAGCTTTTTTTTCTGACATTTAGTATGATAATTAGCAAAATGTAGGTTATGGGAAAGATAGAGATAGCAGAAATGCTTATTAGGGCCCTTCTGGGATATAGGCTTTCCAAATAGAACTCCGGCACCACTCCTGTGTTCCTGATTGCCACGCTTATTGACCACACACCTGGACAGTGAATCTGGTGAGAGTTTTTATAGCTCCTGCATTGCAGCTCAACACAAGTCTCACATAGACACACACATAGTATCAGTGCATGTTTTAAAGTCTTTTAAAGTAAATTATAGTCATTACACAGGTAGCTTCCAGATTGGTTATTTTAACAATTAAATAAAATCCAGGGGGTTTCTGTTCTGCCATCTGACTCTGACCTTGACTAACATACCTAATTATAGTGAGATGATGATGTTCAAGTTCTATGTGTCATTACATAGTCTTGACACCATCTAAAACGATATGGGGGTAATGGGCAGCCTTTCATGTACTCTTTAGTAGCAAGGAAACCTCAACTTGAAGCCACGCACTGGATTTCTCCTCACCCAAGTGGTCAAAATTGTGTGATATATTAATTTTAAGCCAATAACTCTAAAGAAAATGGATTTTTTTCATATTAGCATACTCATTAAGATTAATTGTAAGTCACATGAGGAGGAGTGGGCACCTAAAAAGAATTAGAACTTCATGAGCAATAATAAAGAAGGAAGAGGCAATTGGAAAGGCAACCAACAGGATCTGTTATAGGTGGAGTAATTATTTCTGCCCCCTTTTTAAAAAAATAAAATCCTACTTTCTCTTTAACAGAAACTTTTCTTTCTTTGACCCTTTCTCCCATAGCTTCCCCTAGGCCCTGCGGTCTTTGTTCCTTTCTTGGTTGATTTGTCTTTGTTGCTGTTGTGTTCACATTTGCTGAGAGCTTCTGCCTTCAGTTAATTCCCCAACATCTTCAGTTGTGGGAAGGAAGTTACAGCTTTAATGAGCATTTCCCTTTAACAGTCATCAACCCAGAATCATTTCAGGCTCCCCAGTGCATTCTCTTCTCAGCACATGCTGTTTATCATGTTAAATCTGGGATGAATTCTTCAGGGAGTATTCCTGATTGGAGAACACGGAGGCCAAAGACCTACTAGGGTTTTGTAGTCACTGAAACCATCCCCGAAGAATATCATGGCCAGGTCATCTGCTTCGCTTCCCTGTCCAGCTGGAGTGTTACTCAAAACAAGTGCCTAGTATTTTTTTTTTTTTTAGATGATGTTTGATTTCAAGCAATCACTTCCAAAATTTCTTCCCCCCCCCCTGGCTAGTTTTAAGATTAAAGAAATCACAGGGTGTTTTAAAACTCCACTGGAGAGATTGTGTCAGATGATAAGGGCATATTCACTAAATATTTACTTCTCTAGTATCTTCAGAGAAAAATAAAATCGTGGAGACTGAACAAGTCAAGAATTAGTTTTCTAGAAATGATACAAAATGATCTAAACTCTGTAGAGATTATAAAATTGGTTCTTAAAAGCTTAGACTTATTATCATGAAAAAAAAACAGCAGGTCTAAATGGCAAGCGTCCAATGTTATTAAGAAGATGAAATCAGGGAAATAAAGACAGATTTAGTTGGTTTTTAAACTTTCGTTTTGTATGGGTCTAATTTTGTATTAGTGACAAGGAAACATAAACAACATTTTAAAACACCTACGTATGCCATAAATTGCATCCTAACATTTGTACCTGGCAGAAAGATATATTTTTCAACTGCCCTCATGCAGCAATTTCCCAGCATGCATTTACCACTTCTATGCTATTAGTGACGTCATTCTTCATTCGTTGTTCATGTCCCCTTCTATAACATGCGTGTGCACATGCGTGCGCGCACACACACACACACACACACACTCACACACACACACACAAAACCTGATCCCCCTTTCATGGTGTTTACTTGCATTAATGGTGTCACCATATTTCTGAGCACCTAGTCTTGAAAATTTTTTACCTTTTCCTGTCAATTCTCATAACTAATTATAAATAAATGTCATGTAGATTTTATTTCCAAAATGTTTCCTGCTTCCAGTTTCTTCTCATTTCCTTGCTTTATTACTTTTTTTATTTACACTAGTATTACATTCAAAGTCTTGCCATAAACTTCCAGTGGGATGCCTTGCCTCTGGACTGCTTCCTCCAATCCATGCTTCACACTGAACATGGAGTGTTTCTCCTGTGGGGCAGTTTCCATCATTTCCCTCTGCAGTGTTTGAAGACCTTCATCCGTTCTATTCACTGAACTACCTTATCTTGTTTTGTGGTTCCTTCAAGCATCCTATTGTCAAGCCACTATTCACCATTTTTACCTCTGTCTTTATTCTCTTTACTATAAACACTGTCTCCATGATCTCTCCTGTCTAGATGCTGCCCATTTTCAAAACCTGGTTTAGATGCCACTCCTTCATAAACTTTTCCTCTGTGGCCTTCTGTATCTCTTTAATGTTCTCTCCAGATTTTTTTTTTTTACCCTACCGAACTCTATCAGTGTTATTATTATTTTACTTATTATGGTCTGTGTTGAATTGTGGTTGGTTGCAAATCTTTTTCCTCATGGACATGGTGTTTCGGTTTTGTTGTTGATTTGGATTGGATTTTAGAACTACATTTTAGAACTACATCTTACTAGCATATTTAGTGAAGAAGCTAATACAATGAGGGTTTTGCTTTCCATAGAGTCCAACATAGAATAAAATTCACAACTTATTTTACTTGAACCTCACTGTGATGCTTTTACATAACTATAGGAGCATTCTTTTTAGTCTCCT
Organism: Ictidomys tridecemlineatus; assembly: GCF_052094955.1. Lineage (NCBI taxonomy): Eukaryota > Metazoa > Chordata > Mammalia > Rodentia > Sciuridae > Ictidomys > Ictidomys tridecemlineatus. The sequence goes on along the minus strand of NC_135477.1, from coordinate 109,392,902 downwards.
TCCCCCCCACCCCCCATTTTCCTTTATATGCTTTCTGCACCTGCTAAACTAACTTTGTTGTTTCAGGCCCCTTTATACATATTTTGTGAATTCTATCTCACTCTGGTTTTTTTTTGTTATAACTTTCTTTCTTCAATTCTTTCTTTTATGTTCTTTATTTACATGGCGCTGAGGATTAAACCCAGTGCCTCATATGTGTTTGGCAAGCCCTCTACCACTGAGCCACAACCCCAGCCCCTTGCTCTACATTTTTATACACATATTTCAGTGCTTCAGAGAACGATTTAGACTTTTCTTTTCTAGGGTAATTCTCCCTTCATGAGTAAGAGAAGCTGATTTTTCTGTGGAGGATGATTGGCATTAGGAATAGATGGGTGACCCATAATAGATAATAGATAGGTGAATCATATTCTAGCTCCACTGTCACGGTGATTGGCAAAGGACCCAGTTTGGCCCATGGAAACTCCAGCAAACGTGATAATGCTACCCTGATGATTGGATGATTGGAATGGTGGCGTTCTCTCTTTGGAGAGATTGCGAAAGTGATGAAATCTAAATCTGGAAGTGTGAATGACTCTTGTTAGCACTCCAGGAAGAGCTGGTCAGAATGAAACCATCACAGAGGAAAGCAGACCCAAAAGATGGAGAGACCAAGTGCTCAGGACATCATTTGAGCCTCTGGATCCAAGTTGGTTTATAGATGGCAATATAATTCCACTTTGATTAAGCTGTTTTGAACTGAATTTTCTTCCCATGTATACAAAAGAGTTTTCATTCTTACATATATAAAAATAGGCTACCTTTCTAAGGCTACTCCTCTTAGCAATTTTCCCACTGATCTTATAAAATTTCACTCCCCTTCTATCAAATCTAAAACTTTCAAGGGGGAAAAAAAAGGACAATGGTAGTAGCTTTGTGCCATATGGCTTTTATGAGAGTCAAATAGATGCAAAATATTTAAATAGTGCCTCTCACACCACAATAGTGTTAACTGTTTCTATTTCCATCATTCTATTTTATTTTTTAAAGAATGACTATTTCTTTTTTAAAAAATATATTTTTTATACATTGATGGACCTTTATTTATTTATTTGTATGTGGTGCTCAGAATCAAACTCAGTGCATCACACATGGTAGGCAATGCTCTACCATGAACCACAACTCCAACCCTATTTCCATTATTTTAAATATTTTTATTTATTATAATTGCTAGTGCTCATGAGTCACATAAAGAATGAATTTCCATTGTGAAATTTCCATACATGTATATTTCATCTCCATTATTATAATTATTTTCATGTTAATCATTACAGTGATTAGGTTACAAAATTTAAGCTTAAATTTCACTGAAACCTAAGTTTTTTCTATCTTTCCTTTTTTGGAGTGGAAAAGCTAGTTCTGTTTTTCTTATTTATATATTTCTATTGGTGCATAATAATGATACATAATAGTGGAGGTTGTTGTTATATACTTGTACATGCACACAACATAAAATATAATTGCGTCAATTTCATTCCCAGTCGCTCCCCTTTTCCACTCCTCCTTCCTCCCCAAGTCTCCTTCTTCTACTTTACCAGTTTCCATTCTATTTTTATGAGATTTCCCCTTTTCCTCCTTTTTCCTTTGTAGCTTCCACATATGAAAGAAACCATTTGATTCTATTTTTATTGCTCAAAACATTACAATGATCTTGACATATCATATATCATACATTTGATTCAAATGGGGTAAGAATTCTTCTTTTTTCCCACGTGTACAGATTGCAGGATCACATTGGTTATACAGACACGTTTATACATACTGCCATACTAGTATCTGTTGTATTCTGCTGCCTTTCCTATTTTGAGTTTGGCTTATTTCACTTGACATAACATTCACAAGATCCATCCATTTTCCTGCAAATGACATAATTTCATTCTTCTTTATGGCACAATAGAACTTTATGTATATACCACATTTTCTTATCCACTCATCCATTGATGGACACCTGGACTAGTTCCATAATTTGGTTACTGTGAATTGTTCTGCTATAACCATGGGTATGCAGATATCACTACAGTATGTGAAACTTCCATTTCTATAAATATGTATTTATGAATTGATTTTTTGGTCAGGATATTTCCTCTTTATACGTTTCACATTGCTATTTGCTTGAATGACTTTCTATAAGGTCTTAAAAAATCTCTTCTTACTAGTTTTACATGACAGTAGAATGAACTTGCATACATCATACATAAATGGAGTATAATTTCTCATTCTTCTGGTTACACATGATGTAGAATCACACTGATTATGTAGTCACATATGCACATATGGTAATAATGTCTGATTCATTCTACTATCCTTCCAAAGTAATGCTATTCTTTCTGAGCCATCCATCCTTATTGTGAATTAGCATCTGCATATCAGAGAAAACATTTAGTGGCCTTTAGTTCTTTGGGACTGGCTTATTTCTCTTAGCATGATATTTTCCAGCTCCATCTATTTACCTGCAAATGCCATAATTTCATTCTTCTTTAAGGCTGAGTAATAGTCCATTGTGTATATATACCACATTTTCTTTATCCATTCATCCATTGAAGGGCATCTAGGTTGGTTCCATAGTTTAGCTGTTGTAAGTTGATCTTCTATAAACATTGATATGACTGCATCACTGTAGTATGCTAATTTTAAGTCCTTTAGGTATTAACCAAGGAGCTGGGTCAAATCGTGATTCCATTCTAAGTTTTCTGAGGAATCTCCATACTGCTTTCCATAATGGTTGCCCTGATTTGCAGTCCCACCAGCAATGTATGAGTGTACCTCCCCACCCTATCCTTGCCAATATTTATTGTTGCTTGTATTCTTGATAATTGCTATTCTGACTAGAGTGAGATGAAATCTTAGAGTAGTTTTGATTTACATTTCTCTATTTGTTAGAAATGTTAAACATTTTTTCACATATTTGTTGATTGATTGTATTTCTTCTTCTGTGAAGTGTCTGTTCACTTCCTTAGCCCATTTATTGATTGGGTTATTTATTTTGGGGGGTAAGTTTTTGAGTTCTTTATTCTATATGTTTTAATATAAAGCTGGTGACTACTGAATCTGGTTTTGGGAAATGCATACCAGAGAAAAAAGAAAAAGTCACAGATGCCATTAGTGACTGTTACTACCTCATAGTATTTGGAATATAAATCTCTAAATTCCTTTAAGGTGATAGAGAAAGCTGTCTTTTACTTTGAAAACAAAAGAAAAGTGAAAAAAATCATATAAGATTTCTTAGTGGTAATCTATTAATGGGATGAAATATAAATCTCTATATTTCTACTAGAGGAAAAAATAATTATTTTTTTAGAACAATTCAGCATGATCATTTTCTTAATGTAACGTTTCTTTAATTTGGAGTTAAATTACACAAATTCTAGTTTTTACTCTGACATTAGGTGACTGGGTAATTTGGAGTGAGCCTGGGAATCTCTGTTGACCAGAGTTTCTTCATCTATAAATGTAGAATGGCGACAATCTACATTAAATAAATACACCTTCCAAATTAAAAATTCTCTAAATTCTTTTCAAAGGAAGATTTATCCTGAACATGTTTTAGAATCATTGTTATCTATAAGACAGAGGGACTACAGAGAGAGATACTGATATTCTTCCTCTAAGTATTCAGAGGATAATCAATTTACAAGATTCAATGAAAAGAAAAAAAAGAGGCATAGTATGTATAATGCAAAAGAGCTTAGGTGAATTTAAAATAAGAGCTTAAAGATGGCAAGTTGAGTTCATTTTAGTAAAATGTAAGCTAATTAATGTTGAAGTTAGGACTCAAATTGGGAAAACAGTATTGGATGGCACAGCCATCTGACAAAATAATCTGAAGAAGACTTTGGGGAATTGGACAGAGATCATTGAAATTATCATTTTGTGCCAGAGGAAGGTGAGTAAGGCACACTTACTGGTAGATTTGTTAGGAATAATATACTTGTCCAGAATTAGAAAGAGCCCTCAGACAGAGGCTTATTTTTCCTGAATTTCCCTCCTGAGGTACACCCAGACTTTGTATAACTTGGCAGACATCCTAAGTCAGTTTTTTCCCCCAAATTAGTTCTTGAACAAACACACTAAAAGTTTTATTTCTTTGGGGTTTATATTAATTAAATGCAATCAATATGAAATCAATCCCTTCTCAAGAGTGACAGGATTATTATATATAGAAAAATTTTAATAATTAGCTTTGACCTAATAATTCAAAGCATTTATTCACATACTGGGCAATCTATGGTCAGAATATCAGTATCTATGTAGATAGGCATATATGGATTTCGACAAGAGTGCATATGTTGATGTATATAGTTGCATATTATTATGGGCTGAACTTCATCCCCTCAAATTCATGTTGAAGCCCTAACCCTCAGTGTGACTATATTTGGAGATAGAACCATTAGAGAGATAATTAATGTTAAATGAGGCCTTGATGATGGGACCCTAATCCAATAAAACTGATGTCCTTATAAGAAGAGAAAAACACACCAAGTGCTCTCCTTTTCTCCATTTATGTACAGAGGCCATGAGATGACAGCAAGAAGGTGGTCTTCAGCAGATCAGAGAGCCCTCACTAGAAACCAGCCTTGATGGCACCTGGATCTTGGACAGCTAGTCTCCAGAACTGTGAGAAAATATTCTATTATTTAAGTCACTCAGTCTTTCATGTCTTGGCAACGCTAGCTGAAAAATACATCTATCTGTGTATCAATATCAAGACCTATCTATCTAGGTATTGTCTCAGTTCATTCTGTTCCAACTTGTTCAATAAATGAACTCTTCAGAATCAATCACTTCTGGTTTACTCAAATAGCCTCCAAAACTGGTCTTGTTTCTTCTCTCCATGATTGCTTACAGACTGTCCTCCACATAGTTACTAGAGAGGTTCTCCTAAAATTAAAATGAGATCGTGGTTTTCCTCGGCACATATTCCTCCAGTAACAGCTAAGACAAAGTACTACCTATAGGTAATTTATAAGGAACAGAAATCTATTTTCTCACAGATTTGGATGTTAGCAAGTCTGAGGTCAAGGTGCAGGTACCTGGTATGGAATGTTTTGCTGTGTTCTAACAGGGTGGAAGGAGGAAGGTCAAGAAAGAGACAAGCTATTTTTCTTACATGGCAGAAAAGTGGAAGAGTGAGAACTCACTCCTGCAAGCACTTCTTAAAGTGACATTAAACCTTCAAGAGTGTGGAGCCCTCATGACCTAAACACTTTCCACTGGGCCCAACCTCCCAGCATTGTTGTATCGGAGATTAAGTTTTCAGCATGTAAGCTTGGAGGGGCACATTCAGATATGGCATATGTGAATATCTACTTACATTTTCTTGTACAATTGAGAATGTCACTCATTTTCTTTGCCTACTCTCTCTCCAGTTTTCCTATATGTCGTCCCTCACAGTGAGATGTTAACTGTACACTGATTTTTAATTTGGAAATAAGGAACATTGTTCTCAAAATAGTCTCCTAAAGTCCAAGGTGCTGTCATTTTGGTGAGTGGTGCTCAACCTCAGGGATGATATAATCATCCAGGAAGCTTTTTCAAAATTTCTAGCTAGATCTACTTTCTTGGGTGATATTTCAGAAATTTCAGAAGGAAGAAGAGAGATGGAATATAACTTTATAACAGCTAACTGGCAGTGATCCCAGAATGTCTTTTCTCCATCATCCCCTAACTTCAGAAGGAGAATATCTTTACCAGGCTTGTGGTGTTAATCTTTAAGGCTTTCTTATCTGTCAGTAACATGCATGTTCTACCTGCCCAACCACGTTTCATAAGTTCAGGCATGTGGTTTTTGTTTCTCTATTTCCATAGCCTAGACCAATGCAATAGAAATTAAGTACATCTTTTGGATGTGGAACAAACCCATTGGGCTTATCCTGGCACTATCTATTTTAGCGGGTAGACAGAGCCATCCTCAATCAAGAGGACTAACAGCGCTATGTGCTAGAATAGTGCTGTCCAGATTTGGTCACGCAATCATATCTCCTGTACTGTCATCTATTACCTGCCTTTTCACCTGCTTTACTGTGATCTTGTCTTTACACAGTGGCAAGGGAGATCCTTGAAAAGAATCTGCAAGGGCCTTCCTTTTTTCTCCCAGTAAATTCTGAGACTCAGGGATTTTGTAGTTACACTGGGAGTTCCTCCAATCCCCACTCAATATCTAGTAGGTTTTGGTTCATTGTAGAGGAACATGTCTCCCCAGGTCTTCCTAATAGGCACATTGTATCTTATGGGGCCCAGAGAGGGCATATTGTGGTACATCTTAATAAATGTTGACACCTCAGCTTTGAGTTTATTATATCATCAATCTACAGTCTTTCCAAATTTATGTGTTTCATTCCAGCTACTAAGTAATTTGATTCTTTTTTAGTTGCTTAACAAAGCTACAAACCTCTTATCTGGCCTGTCATTTGCATTGTTAAATCACCTAATCAATCTTAATTATATTCAATTGTATGACCCTCGTAAGGGTTTTTATACTGCCAGGTTCAAAATTGGGAATTTAATCTAGACCTTAAAAATTTTAAAATAGCATATTTGAGAAATTAGAAGTTAAGCATATGAATCCAATTGAAATAAAAGTGAAGAAAATAGAGAATGAATAGCTCGTTATATTAAAAAAACATGGAAGTGAACAGCATTGTAGAAAGGAAAATAATGGGACTAATTTTCATTCATTTGAGTCAATTCTAATTTGAACGTAAGTTGGAATTGCCATTTGGAAAGCCAAAATTATCTACAAATAAGTTCTCACCCCGCCATATCATGGTAGAAAGCATGACATTTTGATTGTAACAAAATAGCAAAAAATTGCATTATAAGAAGAGGTCTGTTTGAATATATTAGGAGCACATTTCCTTATATAGATTCACTGTAAATATTTAAAGAAATAAGCTATACTGGAGATGGCCCAAATCTCTAATATGTTGTTTTTAATTACCAGCATTATCAGTGCATATTTTTAAGTAATTACACAACTATCACTACAATAGCTAAGAATCTGAAATGTATTTTAACACTATTATTGAGGTTAAAATAAGCACAAATAAAATGTTATAAGATACGAAGAATCAAATAATCCCTGATGAGTTTCTATTATTTCCAATCACAAGTAATCTACTTTGTGCTAAAACAGCAAAGTAAGAGGAAATGAGGACTCCTTTTTATAAGACAAATGAAATTATACTGTGCACAGAAACTGTAAAGCTCTGATAAAAGCAATTGCAATAAGAGAAAACAAGTTAAGGTATCTAAACTGTGTTCAAGACATTTATTATCTTTTCTGTTTTGCATCCTTTTCTTTGGAAAGCCAACTTTTCTTACCTTTGAAAAACTTCTATCTCCTGCTTCCACCTCAACTATCACCACCTGGTCTGGATTGAGCTTCCTACCTGACACTTATTCCTGGTTTCCTCCTTGAATGAGTCAGAGTTGAATACCTCAATGGGTATCTGAGCCTAAAGCTAGCTGGTCAATGTTCAATCTCCTGAAGCATTAAAAGACTTGCTTGCCTCAGAAGTAATTGTGTCGTGGCCAACATACAGAAAGAAGCAGAGATGAAAGAACAAAAGGGTTCCAGTGGTATATGGGCCTCTTGTTCCAGCTACACTTGTCCTTTCTTTTATTATGAGTTAACAATGTCTCCACCTATGCCCAAGTTAAAGTTGGATTTCTTCACTTCAAATGAAGAGTCTAAATGTATGTCTTGAAATTATATTTAGAAATACATGTATATTTGCAAATAATTTACTCCAAAATGGAAGAATAATTGATTAAAGCAAGTTAGTCTCTTTAACTTACTAAAAATTTCCAACAAAGTTTTAGATAATAAAAAAAAAGTGACCTTAAAACATCTGTTATGGCAAAGAAATCCAGCATATGGGGAAAAATTCTTTTTTTCTCTCACAAAAAGACAATTCTGAGGTTCATCAATGTCCCACTTATACAGATTTCAAAAAGAGCAAAATAACTTGGATGATAACTCTGTTCATCTTAATGAAATTTGATTTCTCTCTCTTTCCCTGGAATAACTAGTAGACTGTTATCCCTTACTTCCTGTTCTGGGGCATGAAAATATTCCTTCCAGTTTACGTGAATGAAAGGCTCATAAATAAGATCAGCTGTAGGTCTTGACTCTCATTTATAGACTTTTACAATAGGTCCTTGAGTGTATCCCTTGTTGTGCATGAGAGTAAAAACTATGCATATTTTCCTTGGGTAGCCATGGACCTACAATTGTACATCTAATAGCTAGGAAATATTGTCAAATGAGTGGATTGCCAGTCCCAGTCAACTCATTTTTTCTTAAAAACGATTTAAATGCTCTCATCATACTGCCTCTAATTGCATTTATAATTCTTCTTTAGGAGGCACAATTACCAAATAGTTCACAAACAAATTGACTTTTTCTGATATCTGTGTTCCTTCTTTCTTGCTATAAACAAAGCAAAATTAAAAAGAAAAAGAAAATCAGTGCTCTGTACTGTGTGTTTATTTACATTATCTCTCTGAGCTGGAAGGAGGCACCACATCCTGGGATTGATGGATTGGTGAGAGCTGGTGCCAGATGTTGACCATGACAGGTGCATAATAAAACACTCTTTGTGGTTTTCCCTCAGAATTCCAAATATATTTGGAAATAAGGGAAGCATCTGCTTGATACCTCTTTCCATGATAGGCTGCTACAGTTTCTTGAACTGTGATTTTAAAAAAAAATTAGGGCATTATTTTCCTTTCTAAGTGCTTCATATAAATGTTCTTCACAAGAAAAATGCAAAATTCTCGTGCATGTTTTTATGCCATTTCACTTAGGAAATGCTTCATTGTTTATTCCATTCCTGCCCCTCTGTCTTTTGATTCAGAGCAAAGTCACAAATTATTAATAAAAATGGAACAACTCTATTTATTATAATTTTAAGACTGCAAAATTGCACTGAAATCAGAGTCACCATATGGCTAGCTTCCCCCTCCCCCCAATACCCTGGCCTATGGCTTACCATGGTTTGACAGTTGTGACACAGGGTTTTTTTGTAACTAAGGACAGGTATCAAAGCTGTTTAAAAAGTAATGTCTTATATTTGAAATCAATGCTTCATTTTAATCCTCACGGGGCCTCACTAGACATGTACTATGACCTGGATTTAAAAGGAAAAGAAGTTCTCGCAATCCACTCAGCTTAGAAGTTTCTAAGGAAGACCACACAGAAGGAAGTTAGCTTTAACTTCTTAAGGCATATGAACTTGGTTTGTCTAATAAAATGAATGGATAAATGGAGATCTTTCTTAGAATTCTTAGTGCACAGATAAGTGCAGAAGAGTGAGTTAGTGGTCCCTGTTGAATAACAGTACTATAGCAGATGTAGACTGAGTCTAAGGCTAAAAGAGGAGAGAAAGGGAAAGGGGGCTCATAATGAGAGGAAACGGGCTGTATTATATCCAATAGAGGAAATCCTGAGGCTTTGCTCACATTTTCAAGACAATTAGTAACTATAATCCCCAAATTTCAGTGTTATACTCCCTTTCTTTAGCTTCATCAGAATGTAACACATGGTCAAGAAAGACCTGTTTAAAACAAATTTTGTCCTGCATTTTGAAGCACAATGAAAAGAATATTAAGGGTTATTGGAGGTGCATTACTATTTGCTTCAGGTCATTAGTTCTTAACCTGTGGGTGATGGAGAAATTATCAGAAAAGTGTCTATGACCATGATGGGAAGACTGTTCTCTTTCATATTTTTTAATCCTTCCTTTCCCCATGTTGATACCTGTTGCAAAATATCTGTGATGGCCTCATTAGCCATGATCTGAGATCCTTGGGTTACTACCTAGTTGATTTTTGACAGAATTGCATCCCTGGATAAGTTGTTCAAAAGTTGGAATGAATGTGTATGTGTGCTATTGAACATACTCGTGGCAAAGTTTTCATAGATTTAGCAAATCATTAAAAATAATTTCAATAGTGAGGTTAAAAACAACTAGTTTGGTATTTAAAAATTACCTTTCACTTTTCTGTCTTCAGCTACAACATAGTTTTTTTTTTATCTTCTTTTTTCGATTCTTTCTACTAAGATTGCTCTCAAGAAAGAGACTGAAATTTGTCATTAACACTTCAGTGTGAATATAAATGTGTTACTTTTTAGGAATAATTGCTCTTATTAATGTTGTGGTTTGAGTATGAGGTGTCCCCCAAAGACTCACACGTGAGACAATGCAAGAAAGTTTGGAGGAGAAATGATTGGGTCATAGCCTTAACTTAACCAGTGAATTAAACCTTGAGGGAATTAACTGAGTGGTAACTGGAGGCAGGTGGGGTGTGGCTGGAGGAAGTGGTTCATTGGGGATGTGGCTGTAGGTTATATATTTTGTATCTGGAGAGTGGAGTCTCTCCCTCTGCTTCCTGATCATCATGTGAGCCACTTTCCTCTGCCACACTCCTCTGTCATGATGTTCTGCCTCCCCTTGAGCCCTAAAGAATGGAGCTGGCATTCTTTGGACTAAAACCTCTGAAACTGTGAGCCCTCCAATAAACATTTCCTTCCCTACAATTGTTCTGGTCAGATCTTTTAGTCACAATAGCAAAAAAGCTGAATAAAACAATTTAATTTCTGATTATGGAAACAAATATGTTATTACCTCTATAAGGACTGTCAAGTTTTAAAAACCGAGAGAGGTAATGCTTTGTAGAAGAATTTATAGACTGAATGAAATCATATAGCACATTCTAGGAAGCTCTAGAATTTATAACTCCTGCATAAATCTATTTTTTTTTGTAGGGAGTTGAGAAAGCAGCTGGGCATTATGAGTACTACTAGACTTGGAACTGTCCAGCTTTGGCTTTATTTCCTGGCTCCATCACCTACTAGTGGTGTCACTGTGTGTAATATATTTAATTGCTTTGAACATCAATATCGTCATCTATAAATGGCAGCTAAGAATACTGCTATTACCAGGATGTGTAGTAATTTATGCAATGAAAGAAGCTGGTTGCTACAATCAATGAAAACAACAGGCAGAAAATTGTTTCAAGAGTGAAGAAAGGCAGCATTAGTAAAGTAATAAGTTTTTTAAATAAATACTTTACATAGGTTATTCTATTTAAGTCTCACATTACGTAAATTATTTCCCCCATTTTATAGATAAAGAACGGAGGCAAAGTGGCTCCATAGCTTGTTCATGGCAATTGATGGAACAGGTAAAGTCAGTGGGCATTCTCCAGAGCCTCCCCTCAACCCCTCGCTCAGACCACCTTCCTAGGTTATGACACTAGACATAGGTGTGCCGTGCACAAGCTTGAGAATTTTCAGCTTTGAGGATATGTAATTTGCATTTTTGTGATGCCTAGGAGTGTAAGTTCATAGAATCTTATTAATATGTCTAACATTATCTAATGCACAATTTTATCAATATTCCCCCCCCCCCGCCAATAGTGGTTTTTAGTTTAGTAGGAATGGACTAAAACATAGCTCTTTTGAAGTCAATTATGTCCTAGGCATTGCAGTCACCCCATTAGCCTCGAAGAGCTTCAAATTCATAGTAAGAAACAAATATGGAAACAATAATTTAAATATAAACAAGGAGTTGAACACAGGTGAATGTGGGTTACTGTGGAATATAAGGAAAGAGAACTCAGACAAGGAAGGTAGAGAAGCTCCCTAAGTCAAAGCATAAAACAACAGGCGGCATAGGAGTCAAATGGGTCCACAAAATTGCAAGCAGTTGAGCTTTGCCAGAGCTGGCATATGGTTTCAGCCCATAGTCTGCCATGGAAGCCATGGTCTGTCCTTGATAGTCTGGTTGGCTGAATGTCATTGTCCATATAGATGATGAGAACTATCAAAGGGCTAAGAAATAATAAAATAGTCAAATCTCCCTCCTAGCTCTACATGGAAAATGGAGACAAGCCAGGGACATATTTTATCTCCTTAACATCCTTATATTAATCAATGTCTTTTTTTAGATTTTTAAAATTTGTTCTAATCAGTTACACATGACAGCAGAATGCTCTTCATTTCATTGTATGCAAATAGAGCACAATTTTTCATTTCTCTGGTTGTTCATGAAGTAGGGTTACACAATTCATGCAATCATACATGTACTTGGGGTAATGATGTCCATCTTCCCAACCCCTATGCCCCATCTCTTCTTTTCCCTCCCCTTTGCCCAAACCAAAGATTTTCCACTCATCCCATGCTCCCCAACCCCATATGGATTAGCAGCCACTTATCAGAGAAACATTATGCCTTGGTTTGGGGGGTTGGCTTACATCACTTAGCATGATATTCTCCAACTCCATCCATTTACCTGCAAATGCCATAATTTTATTCTCTTTTCATGCTGAGTAACATTCCATTGTGTATATATCCCACAATTTCTTTATCCATTCATTTATAGAAGGGCATCTAGGTTACAGTTAGCTATTGTGAATTGTGTTGCTATAAATGTTGATGTGGTTGCGTCACTATAATATGTTGTTTTTAAGTCCTTTGGGTATAGACTGAGGAGTGGGATAGCTGGGTCAAATGGTGTTTCCATTCCAAGATTTTAAAGGAATCTCCATATTACTTTCTAGATTTAACCAATGTCTTTTATGGAAGGTTATGTTTCACTTATTTTTTCCTTTCTTCTCTCTTCTTGTTTCTACAACCCAATGGAGTGATCCAAATTTAACAACTAAAAACATTAAATTAAAGGTAGCTTTCATCTCTTCTTTTATTCTTTTTCCAGTCCTTCATTCTGTATATTTACTCTGATTTTCTCAAACTTCCTTTTAAAAAATATTTTTAATTGTAGGTGGACACAATACCTTTATCTCATTTATTTATTTCTATGTGGTATGGAGGATAGAACCCTGTGCCTCACACCTCAAACTTCCTTTTATATTGTATCTTAGGCTAATTTTCTGTCTAGCCACAGATATCTGGCTTGTGTAAACTTAAGAGTCCTGGGCTTTTCCAGATTTTCTTCAGGAGTTCTCCCAGAAGTGAAATAAGAATCCCCAAATCCCAAATCTGAAAATTGTCTGTAATGCTCTCTGTAAAACCTAGGAAAATACCAGAACCAAAAAGCTTATTTAGAGGAGTAATGTGAGGAGATAAGAGAGAGAATATGTTCTTCACAAATAGAAAACATGGGTTCCCTGGAGTGAGAGGGAGAAGTGGACTGATTTATACTTAAAGCTTATAGCTAACTTCATAACTGTGTTTCTTAATTATATCAGGGGCACACATATAAACTCAATCCTCTCAGATAGTTCAGTTCTACCTGGCAGACCAGTGATTCTCAGGGGAGATTATGGGTACAAAACCAGCTCCCTAACCTTTTTCAAGCACAGGTGTTTGTTAACAGTCTGATACTTTCTCATTGCCTACTCCTGCATCACATGAAAGTCACTGCCAAAGTGGGTTTCAATTACTGATAGGGGTGTATCACATCTCTCAGGCACATCTGTGTAAACAAAAGGCTGAGAACAACCACAGGTGTCTTCTGGTGGTACATCTTATTAGTATTCAGGGGGACCTAACAGAAACGGGGCATGATTGTACAAAGTTATTTGCCACGATTCTCCTGGCTACCCACTGTCAGATGTTTTCTTTTTGTGATAAAGGTGTAGTGACTTTTCAAATTGTTTTCTCTAGTTTTGTGAAATCATTGATTTTCTGTGAAAAATAGCATTGGTATTTTGATGGGGATTACATTGAATCTGTAGATTGTTTTTGGTAATATGGTTACCTTAACGATATTAATTCTGCCTATCCATGAACATGAGGGCATCTATCTAAGTTCCAATGTTCAATTTCTTTTTTTCAATTTTCTTTAATTTTCTTTGATGAGGTTTTTCTCCTCTTTGGTTAGGTTTATTCCTAACTGTTTTGTTTTGAAGGCATTGTGAATGGAATTGTTTTTTTGATTTCTTTTTCAGTGGATTTAATATTATTGTAAAGTAAAGTTTTTGGCAGCTGTATATTGATTTTTGTATCCTGCTACTTTACTGAATTTATTGGCTTTAGAAGTCTTCTGGTATAGGATCATATCCCTGCAAACAGGGATAAGGTAGTTTCTTCCTTCCCAATTTGTATCTCTTTTTTTTTTCCTTGTCTTGCCTAATGCTCTGGCATAATCAATAATAGCTAGTTTATGGAACAGACCAAGTGTCTATCAACAGATAAAAAATGTGATATATATGACATATGTATACATACATATATGTGTATACACACACATACACACACACACACACACACACACATACATGCTTATATGCATACCATGGAGTTTTATTCAGCAATAAAGAAGAATGGCCTGGTGGCACATGGCCTGTAATTCCAGTGACTCAGTAGGCTGAGGCAGGAGGATTGCAAGTTCAAAGTTAGCCTCAGTAACTAAGTGAGACCTTGTCTGAAAATTAAAATGGCTGGGGATGTGGCTCAGTAGTTAAGCACCCCTGGTTCAATCCCTGGTACCATTAAACAAACAAACAAACAAACAAACAAAAGAATGAAACTGTGTTATTTGTAGAAAAATGGAACTGGAGAATATTATGTTAAGCAAAGTGATGCAGATTCAGGAAATAAAGTATCCTATTTTCTCTCATGTGTGGAAGCTAGTAGGGACAAAAAACAGAAAAAAGAGGACATCATGAATATAAAAGGGAGACTAATAGGTAGAAGAAGAGGGAGAGGGAAAGGTAAGGGGAGCTATTGAGGAATACATTGACCAAATTATGTTATGTACATGTACCAATATGGTACAACAAACCTTCCATTCTGTTTTTAATATACATCAATAAAAAACTAGTGACTTAAAATATGCTACAAATCAAAGGCTGTTTTCTTACTTTTTGGCAAGGTCTGCATCTTATTTCATTTTTACTATTTTTACTGCTTTCAACAGTGCCTCATACAGAGCAGTAGCCCAACAAAAGTACTACAAAATCAGTGAGAAATAATCTTGGGGAGGTTAATGAACACAAAGGTGAGGATTTTATAAGCTTCTCATTATTCAAAACTTGTGTTTTCCTACAGAAATGTTTGAATTGAGTCTTTTACACATTAAGTATTTGGCTTATTTGGTAATTATTATTCTGTTACCTCACACTTAGAAAACCTAGTATTATGAATAAAACTAATTTGAGGGCTCTGAGCAACCATTGATTTTCAAATACTTTTCTTCCCTACAACAAATAATACTCTTTAGGGTATATTTTTTTCCCATGGGTTTTAAAATTTATCTTGATGAACTAAACAACAGTAATTTGACAGTGAAGACATTTAAATCATGCACTTTAGAGCAATTCCCAGAGCTAGAAAAGCCAGGCCACTGTGATGGAAGCAATGGATTGAATCTCTGCTGCCAGATGGCAGTTGAAATATAATGGGCTTACAGCCGTCAGCCACAGCTAGAGGTTTGCACGCAAAGGGTAAGCCTTTCAGTGATGGAAAATGGAAAGCTGGGTGGTTACTTTAAATTCCTGTATTGTTCCTAGTGGCTCATAAAGGATAAGGCAAAATTTAACCCATGCAAATTCCTTTTAGGATAGTATTTGTCATGGAGCTTTATAAATATACTTCTTGTATCCTGGTACTATTGCTCTTTTCTTTATATGCTGTGTTTGATTTTTAAACACATACATCGGAAGTCAGAACTCACATATTTCTCGATCCATGATATTTACATGATTTTGCTCTGGTAGTTCTTGAAAAATGTAACAATCAATGAAAAATGGCTTTCCTTGTCCCCAAAGCTTTTAAGGATGGAATTTCTAAATTTTCTCTAATGATTGATTTTTCTTGCTGCACTCTATGTCACAACTGGTTCAGAGACAAAGTGCTTTTGAGTTTCCTACTCTATCAGAATAGCCCTGAAACAATCTAATACTTGATAGGACGAAGCTGTTCTCCATGTTTCTGTAAGTTCTGTTAGAGAATGCATCTGGATCCATTCAACCATGTTCAATGTTTTTAAATGCCAGATGAGAGCTTCAGAAGCCCCTTGAGGAAGGAGAGATGACATTTGCCATGCTCTGCTAATATCAACTCAGGAAGAATATATCTGGCAACACATTTATCCTGATAAACATGATGATAGGGAGAATTTTTGTTTAAGCATTGGCTGCATGTATTTACTGCTACATCTGTACATGGGCTGTCAGGTTGCATAAAGGAGGCCAGAACAGAAGACAGTTGCAGGGCGTAGGTTATATAATAAGATCAAGCCAATGAAAGTCTGGGATCCAGCTGTAATTCTACTAACAGTGTGAAGAGTCTGCTTATCCACCCACATCAAGGATATATATATATTTTTTTCTTTTTGGTCACTGTTCATGAAATTACATTGTTAGCCTCTTCAGTTGTTCAATGAGCCACTAGGAAGATGAATAAAATGTATAAAAATGGGAGAAAAAGAAGAAAGGCCTCAGGCTATAGAATTTATGGCTAGAGAACTTGATATTTTTATGCAAGTTAATTTCCTAAATAGAAAAGGACCACAGAGTCTTGAGCCATTCAGAAATAAATATGCTGTTCTAAGTTTATGGTATTCACAAAACCCTATAGTGTTATAACTCTTGTTCCTACAAATATAGGACACTAGTCTTTTGAACAGCCTGAAAAATCATTCAAATGAGGGCAATAGCAAAAACTAGTGAAGCAGGGATTACTTAAGTGAAAGTTAGTAGGTTTTCAATCACTTTAGTTTCACAATTCAATACTATTACAGCTAATATACAGGTACCTGCCAGCACAGCTACCATTTAGAATCTATCAGTATTTCCATTATAAATCCCATTTTTCAGGGGTTAATAACTTGGTCATAAAAATTCACTGCAGACTGAAATCAAGTATTGAAAGGAAATCTTTTTCTTAGTCCCAAAAGAAGAGTTTGTTCATGTTCCATGAGACTAAGATGGTCAGAAATTAGAAAAGAGAGATGATAGATTATGTGTGTTAGAGTTCTCCAGAGAAAGAGAATATCTATAAAGATCTAGATAAAGAGAGAGGTATTTATGATGAGGAATTGACTCACATGATTAGGTAGACTAAGTTCTATGATCTACCGCCTGCAAGCTGGAATCTAGGAAATTCTGTGGTCTACTTGCAATATAAAGCTGAGGTCTGAGACCAGAGTGGCCAGTATTGAAATTTCCAGTTTGGCTCTGCAGACCTGAGAAACAGGATCACCAATGTTCAAGAATAAAAGAAGGTGGATTTTCTAACTCAAGCAGGGTAAATGTGCCCTCCCCCATCTGTTTGTTCCTCTCAGGCTTTGATGGATTGGATGATGCCCACCCACATTAGTGAGTGTTATCTTCTCTGCTCAGTCTACTCAAGTGCTAATCTCTTCCCAAAACACTTTCACAGAAACATCCAGAAATAATGCTTTACCAGTTATCTGGGAATCCTTTAGTCAAGTTCAGTTGATACATGAAATTAACATCACAATACCTCTAAGCTTTTGTTTCCAATAATTTAGCATCAGTCCTGGTGCAATGAGATGTGGTATTTGTCTCTTGGCTTGCTTTTTATCCTCCCCATCCCTTTCTTCCTTCTTTCCCTCCTTTCCATGTGCTCTTCCTTCTTCTTCCTCCCCTCCTCTTTCTTTTTGGATCACGGTCCTGGGTGGAATTTGATCCTTCTAACATGATAAACACTGGATTTTGCTCAGTGGAGAAAGAGTAAAGAATTTAAATTTCTACTTAAAGTCAGAACTGTACATACATCCTGCACTTATTATTAGATGCCATAATTTTTTCAGCATGAAAACATTACACATAGAAATGTTATAAAATTAGTTCACTACAGAGTAAAAGTAAGTATTAATTTATGGCTAAGGTGAGTAAATGGATTTATCAGCTCACAAACTTTTTGACTTATTAACAAGATACTGACTTCTTTTATCTACCAAATGCATAGTAATTATGAAGGGATGCCATACTAATATAGTAGATCAAGTAAGGAATTAAAATTTTTAAAATTAAATTAACTCAGATCTTTTATATCTGGATTAATTTCCTTCAGGATCCAGCTTTCTGGGTACACACTAAAAGGTAAAGTCTAGTCTAGTCTACTTTTGAACTGAACATTTTTTTTTCCTGTAGTAAAGCAATATTGAAAGTTCCTCTTCTCTTATCCTAGGGGGCAAAATGGTCAACCTACCCTTCATCATAGACTGAACTATTCAAAGTATTGTGGAACTACTTTTCATGTAAGCTTGGAGGCACTGAGTAAAAGAGAAATAAGAAGCATAGTTATAATAGTGAGAAATCAGAATAGGATAATTCTGAACTTCCTTGACAATTTTAGCAAGTTAGTAGGAGAATTAGAAATTGCTGACTCTTACTGATTTTTAGAAGCCATAACATGAACAGTTTCCCAGTTCCAAGCTTTACATTGGTGTGCATGAAATTTTGACCTGTATATTTTTTCCCATCTCCTTCTATTTTGATGCTGCATGTCTCATGTTGATCTCAAGACACTTCTAGGTAACTTAGCCAGCCTCCTTCAAGTTCCAGACTTGGAAGGATCTGATGTGCCTTGCTGCCCCCTACTGGTCACCG
Source organism: Ictidomys tridecemlineatus (assembly GCF_052094955.1). Taxonomy (NCBI): domain Eukaryota; kingdom Metazoa; phylum Chordata; class Mammalia; order Rodentia; family Sciuridae; genus Ictidomys; species Ictidomys tridecemlineatus. Next base: position 109,374,317 of record NC_135477.1, on the reverse strand, counting down.
AAGACTGTTAGGCGTGGGGCTCCAAAACAATTTTAGATTTTGTTGTCGTTTTCAAACCAATGTCAGAGAAGTATTTCTTATAAAAGCTTTTTATGAAGTTACTTTTGAGCTAAATAAAAGCTATGTAATGATTTTTGTTACTTTACAATTAGCGGTTTTCTTTTAAAAATATTTATTTTGACTTTGTTTCTCTTCATACATTTTAAAGGGCTATCCTTAGCTATTCTCTTGAACTTTTTTCTGACACTGGCACTACATTACTGAAAACACAAGGCAAAATTTTCTATCAGAATCCTACAAATATTTTCTTTATTTGTATACTTCAGCTAAAGAATTGATTTCTTATGGTTTTGAACATCATTCTTTATGTTGAAAACATGCATATTGGATTTGTTTAAATACGTTTTTAAATGTTTTATTATTTTCATGGCATATTAACTTTCTTGGGCTAACAGAGCAAAATACTGTAAGACAGAGAGGCTTAAACAATAAGAATTAATTTTCTCAGTGTTGAAGGTTGGAAGTCCTGGATCAGATTCAGCAGATTGGTTTCAGATGAGGGCACTCTGTCTGACTTGCAGGCAGCCATCTTTGCACTGTGCCTCACATGGTGGAGAGGGAGAGCTCTAGTGTCTCTTCCAGTTACAAGGGCATCAGTCTTATTGGCTTCATGCCTCACTGTATGACCTCATTTAACTTTTGTCACCTCCTCCTAGGCTCTATCTCCAAATGTAGTCACAATGAGTGTCAGGGCATTAGTGGCATTCCATCTACAACCAATGGTGATGTGGACCTGGAAAATATAACAGGTTTTCAATTAATTAAAATTTTTATTAAATAATTATATACTACTGGCTAAGAATGAATGGATTTGGTACTGCCATTTGAATGATTAGGCATAGTCCACACCACAATGAACTAAAAAAGCAGCTGAGAAAATGGATCTAAAGACAAGAAGAAGAAACAATGAAAAGTAACAAACGCAAGTGCAAAGCATTAAATCATTATACTGTCTTTAATTACAAGAGAAATTGTAATGTGGGCTGAAATAGCTAGAGAAAGCCTCTAAGAAGAAATTATATTTAGCTTCCTACTGAAGGACAACTAACGTTTTATTAACTTCAGGGGGTAAGAGGAAGAATATTTTACCACTAGGAAGGCACTGGCTTAAGAATGAATATAAAATATGCATTATAGTTTAAGGATTCTAGCCTGCCTGTCAGAGAGGACGTTTAAAGGCTTTCTACAATCAAGTGTTATTGCTTAATATTCCCTGAGTATCCATAGAATGCTGGCTCAGAATATACACATGGTCTTTGTTCTTCATAAGTTTGCAATCAAAGACCATAAATGCTCAAGTTTGACAGCTTGGTGCTTTCAGCATTTGCTTAAATCACTTGATATTTTCCCACCAGGCTACCACTCCTGACTAAAGCAGTGGGTTATGTATCTTGGGCTGAAGCATGCCACAAAGAGTCATTGATATGGGTTTGAAAACAAAACAAAACAATACAAAACTCTCCCTTCTTTTGCTTCTTTGTTTGGCTGCCTTTCTGTCAGATCCAGAATAATTTCAGAGCATCCAGTGGAACTCCTAGCCATTCCAGAGTGTCAAGGATTAGAAACACCAGTTGGTTTGAAAGCCTTATACCTAAGACTTTCCATGACTTCTCTGCAAATCCCGCTGAATAGTTCTCATTTATTCCTTGAACCCTGGGGAAAGCAGACCTGGAAGCACCATTTTGTGCCCGGTTTCTGTTCTCACGACTAAAAGGCTCAGGGGTCACTCTAGTTAAACTGGGCTAACTGGGCTGCACAAAATAACCACACAAGAGACACAAATACCTTTTTCTTTGGGGTTGCTGTGACGGCTCCTCTGACCTTAAGGGTCCACAGAAAAAGAGAGCGAGAACATGTGCTGACCTCTTTTATTGAGGAGAAGCTATTCAAATGAGGCAAGGGGTCAGGTTTCAGGGGCTTGAGTCTATCTTCATGATGTCCACTGTCAGCAGGTTGACTGACATCTGGGTAGGCCCCACCCAAGGGCACAGTAAGAGAAGGGGACACACACAAGGCACTTCCATGGAAGATTCTCTCCTAAACAGGGCAAGGGGGTATATTACAAAGGAACAGGTGAGCATAGCTTCACCCATGGGGCTGTAACAAGACACACCCATTTCTGTGACTGAGCTCCTCAGCACCCAGCTGAGGAGTGTAACTCAGTCACCCATAAGGTTGGCCTCCCACAGTTTTGTAACATTGGTTATGGATGTTAAAGACACATACACTGCCAGCAATACCTGTGGCAGAGCCTAACCCACTGTGGACACATGCATGTTTCCAATTATGCCATCTCCAATCACATAGAGGTTCTGGTCTGATTACCAACAACAGAAAATATGGTGATTATCAAAATAAATCTGCATTAAACTAGATTCTCTACCACCATCAGACAGAAGGGTTTTGTTTTTTTAAAGCCACTATGATGTAAATCGTATCTCCTTTTACAGAGTTTGGGCTGAAGGAAAATTTGCTGAAATTTGTCTTTACTTTGTCTTTTATTTCAAGATCATTTTCTTCCTTTCTGGACCCACTTCTGGGCCCAGGTTACTTCTCTGAATTTCCCTTGTGCTATCACCCCTGCTCGTCCCACACTAATCAAAGAAAATTAGTCATTGTTATCAGTCCTCTAAACCTGGTATGAATTCAAGTCATGGTGTTACCTCTTTTCAGGGATTTATACTTCTGGATTTATCTTCTAGTTTTTTGTTTCCTGTAAAAGAAGATTTATATAGGAGTATATCAAACAGTAGTGTTCTGCAAGCCAGGAGAACTTTCTTTTTCTTTTTCTTTTTGGTACCAGGGATTGAACCCAAGAGCACTTTACATCCCCAGTCTTTTTTATTGTTTATTTTGAGACAAGGTCTTGCTAAGTTGCTGAGAGGGTCTCCCAAATTGCTGAGGCTGAACTTGAACTTGTGTTCCTCCTGCTTCAGCCTCCATTGCTGTTGCAATCACACAGAAGAGCATTCAACATATTGACAAGATTGATATCCAAATTGTAAAAGTATCTCAAATTTCCCTAACTTTGCAAAATGCAAGGTCATAACTACATTTACAGGACATATTAGGAAAGTATTTTGGAGATGGGGGAAGACAAACTAACATTTATTGAGAGTCTAGTATATGCCATTCAGTGTTTCAGGCCTCTTCACATTTCTTCAGCTCTTATCAAAGTTGCAGGCAATTTTATAAACTCTTTACTTAATTTTTTACCATTGAGGAAACAAAGTACTAGATGTTGTTTCACAAAGATCCTGTAACTATGGATGGAGTCTTAACTCACTGGCTTTGAAGTTTGATATCTTGATGCATTGGAGATAAAAGTTACCAAACCACTTGATATTTTAATATATAACTTTAATTGTTCTATTAAAAAGTTGTTTGAGCTGGGGTTGTGGCTCAGTGGTAGAGCACTTGCCTAACATGCATGAGGCACTGGGTTTGATCCTCAGCACCACATAAAAATAAACAAATAAAGTATTTTCAATCTACAACTAAAAACTATTTTTTAAAAAAAGTTGTTTGACCATTTTGGATTAAACCCCTTTAATATAAATAAAGGCAGAATATAACTTTGTACCCCATCACCTTGCTGGTTTTTAGTATGCAGAGAACATAAATTGCCTTTAGAAAAAAAAATTAATTCATTTGTGTGGTCACAAACTGTCAATGTAAGAGGATGGTAAGGTTCTAGTATAGAATGTTACAAGAAAATCCAAGATCTGTCTCAGTCCTAGTTGGTATGTTATTCTCCAGCTAACCTCTATATATGAAAATTTCTGCACTAATTAAAAGTAAGCCAGCCAAAATCAAGCCACACAATCATGGGTAGAGTACTCATATATCTTAAACCCAAAACAGGAATACCTCTAGAAATCAACTATTTGAAATTATGACTTTTTATATTTAGAATACATGGTTTAATTTAGTCTAGTCAGGGTTGAAGAGGTTCACTTTGTATTTACTTAAAATTAGATTATACTGAAGATTCACTTAGAATGTGTTTTAATCCTTTACATAATGAAACTGTCCATTTTTTCATTTTATTGAGAAATAAAGAGAAAATTAGGTGTCAAATAGAATCTATTAGTTTTTTATCAGTTAGCAGAGTACAAACTGATTTGGTGACTTATCTGCCAACCTCATTTTTTAGAAAATCCACAGACTGTATTGGAATTCTTACCAATATAATAGTCTAAGAACTACATTGAAGGGAATTAAAAGGAATTTTGTTTAGGTCAACAAATACACCAATTTTTCTTTTTCTTTTTCCTTTCACTTTTATTGAGACCAAGCTAATCTTGAACTTCTGGGCTTAGTGCACTAGATCTTTGGGACTTTCAGGCACTCACCACCATGCTCAGCTTCCAACTTGAGATTTAAATCAAAACCATTCATATGAATCAACACCAGTTTAAAGCCCCATTTTTGTGTTAGAAAGACCATTTTCAAGGCATAGTACTACAGGCTTGTGACCTTAGCTATTCAGAGGCTTGACTCAAGAGGATCACAAGTTTTGAGCTCAGCCTGGGCAACTTAGATCCTATCTGAAAAAAAAAAAAAAAGGCTGAGGATGTACCTCAGTGGTAGAGAGCTTGCTCACTAGGCAATGGGTTCAATTCCCAGTACCATAAAAAAATAAAAGCAAACAAACAAACAACAACAACAAAACAAACAAAAAAGCCCCAAAACAAAGCACAATAAACACATATGTATAGTGATTATTTTTCCAAAATATTAAGAGGTTATTATCAAATCAATGTGATTAATAACAATAAAGTTTGCTAACTTAAAAATGTACTTTTTTTAGACGTATACTTCATGTTAATTTTTTTTTTCTGGGAATTGAACCCAGGGCTAGGCAAATGCTTTGCCACTGAATTATATCTCCTTGTCCTTAATGAACTCTTTTAAAAAATCAGATAGATATATTAATCTATAAAACAATAAGAAAGATCTTATTAATATTAAATTGATCAGTCTAATGTGAAGATTATACAGTCTCTTTGTTTCGCCTAATTTCCATCTTTTGTCTGCTCTTCTGCTTTTACTTTTCATGATCAGAGATTAGATAGGAAAACAAAAGAACAGACATTTACTAGTGCTTATTTGGTGCTTACCTATGATGGTGATAGGGAAACAAATAGAAATAGGTACATAATGTAGTATGGGGGATTTCTAAGGATTTCATCTTGGTCTATTTGAGCTGGTATAGCAAACTAATGTAGACTGGTCTGACTCATAATCAACAGAAATTTATGTCTCGTAGTTTCGGAGGCTAGGAAGTCTTTCTAGTTCATAGGTGGCATCTTCTCAGTCCTTGCATGGTGGAAGGGGTGAGGGCTTCCACCATATGAAAGAGACTCTCTCTGGAGTCTCTTTTATATTGGCACTAATCTGATTCACTTCCAGAGACCCCATTTCCTAATTTCTTCCATCTTGAGAGCTAGGATTTCGTCATATGAATTTTTTTTTTTGAAATACTTAGACCATAGCAGGTTCATTTATATTTACTATTTCTATTTTCAATTTGTCATAAATAAATTAAGGGTCTGAGAATACAATTTATGAAACAGATCCATACCCTATAAAATTTGGCTCTATTAAAATATATTTTTAAATATTAAGACAAAATCTTCCCATCATCTTCAAAAGACAGATTTTGACGGATTTGGAAGTGATCAGACCACTTTAAGAGAATCTCTTTAGTAGTCTGTGGACAGTAACGTTTATAACAGCTTGAAACTGAAAGTGGAAACTCAGGGAGAAGCAGAATCAATAGCTTCCAGGATGACATGGATACACACTGTGTGCGCTTCTTAAACTACATTTCCTATTTCCATGGCCTTCCCACAGAGAAAACAATGTAGTTTTCACAGAAAAAAAAAGTGACAGAGAATTCAGTGTAAAAAAGTGCATTTTGAGAACTAACCAATGTACTCATAAGACAAATTAATACTTTTCTGCCCATAAGGAGTGTGGATAAAGAAAGGATTTTCAGCCATGCCATCCTTCAAAAAACAAAATAAAACCAGAAATACATTGAGGGAAAGAATAAGAATAACTCTGGTACTTTTTAAACACCAGAACTCTTTTATGTGAGCTATTTTTTACTTAGCACAGTGGACGAAAATGAAGACTTATCAGGCAGGGTAAAGTCCCATTAAAAGTTGGTTGAGGTGAACCAATCCCCCAAATCCAAAGGCTGAATGTTTTCTCTGATATAAGGAGGCTGATTCATAGTGGGATAGGGAGAGGGAGCATGGGAGGAATAGATGAACTCTAGATAGGGTAGAGGGGTTGGAGGGGAAGGTAGGGGGCATGGGGTTAGAAATGATGGTGGAATGTGATGGACATTATTATCCAAAGTACATATATGAAGATACGAATTGGTGTGAATATACTATGTATACAGAGATATGAAAAATTGTGCTCTATATGTGTAATAAGAATTGTAATGCATTCTGCTGTCATATATAAATAAAAAATAATAATAATTTTTTAAAAAAATAAGTATTCTCCCCCATTCCCAAAAAAAGTTGGTTGAGGAGAGAATGATCATGATGAGCAGGGTTAACAGAGGGCAGTATACTGGATGGTGGTGGCCTTAGGTTGTTGACAAGGGCTGGCTCTCCTCTTGGGCCATGGGGCTCACTGTGTACATAGGATAAGAGCTGAGATATCCCAGGCAGGAGGAAATTGTTACCAGGACTAAAGAAACAGGAGCTAGGGAAATGTGGAAAGCTGGTGAGATAAGTCAAGGATACAAATTTCTGTCTCCAGAGCAAGTCATGAAGCATGTCATCAAGAATTTGATCAGGATCGAATGACTTTGGCAATTTTCTTATAAAGTGACTCATGAAACCATGAGCAGTGTATCTCATGTGTGGACTGCACAGAAGTCCCATTATAAGTTAAAAAATAGATGCAAAAAAAAAAAACAGGAAGAAGCAGAAATTTTAAAATATTTAAGCACATAGGTGAAAAATAAGATATATTGTTTGTTGCTGCTGCTTCAGCAGCAAAAAAGAAAGAAAAAAAGAAAAACAATTTTTGTCATCTGTTAGTGAAGTTGAATATTTTACAAACATCTAAAAAATGGAATTTTAACTAATGTTATATTTCTACAATTGAATACAGTGCCTCACATTTAGTAAGTATAATTTATGTAATGTCTACTGAGCAGATACTATGTATTAAATAATGTGCCAATATTCTGGAGTTGAGAAGAAATTAAAACAATAACAAATTCCATATCTCAAAATGTTATATTGAGTGGAGAGAACAGCAGGTGCAGAATAATGTGAATTAGGGGAGGAGGGAAAGGGGGGAGGGAGTGTTAAAAGCAAACACACTGTGACACTGATGGCCATAAGGTTCTCAGCAAAATCACCAATGAGTGACACTCATATGCCTCCTTTGAATTCTGACCCAGTGGTCCATGTGGAAGAATTATCTCTGTGTCAAGGCAGAACAGTCCAGACGAGAGATACAAGGAGCCCTCTGAGCCTAGAGAAGGCTTTATAATGTTAACCTGCTAGATCATAAGTTAAAAATGGCAAGGAAACTTCAAGTCTGACTCTCAATTAAGCAAAGCTGTGTTTTGTCCAGAAGGTCCTGCAAAGGGTTCACTTAGGCTCTGGTCCTTATTCAACATGTTGTTCACAGTGGCCAGTCCTAAGGCTATTTGATGAGGACCATTTTCATTGTGAAAAAGCAAACCACACCTTGAGTAGAGGAGATTTTTTAATCCCATGTTGTACCCCCCCATGGACTTTTACCCAGCCTTCTGTAGGGAGGGTCTAATTTGTTTACTTTCCTGCTGTCTTTGATTAATACCCAGGACCATTCAGTTCATTCATGAGCATGATAGTGACTTTCTCAAGGGTTCTCAACTGGAGAAATCAGCAGATGGCTGGAAATACCCACCTGCTGTTTACAATCAGTGTGAAGCTTGTTAATCTGGTTTATCCAGGAATTTCATGTGGACAAGAGTAGCCACCATGCAAATTGACACAGAATTTCAAAATTTCTCTTTTTGCTCTAGGTTCAAGTACTAAATGGTTGAGTTAATTAAGTAAAATATCTTATAATTTCTTTCTTTGATATAAAATTGGTTGGATATATATATAAAGACAATGAAAGTTGTGTTATAGATAGAACACTGTTAATGTTAATGTGGACATGAAACTTGATATATTTGCTAAAATGTGGTAGTCGATCCATCTATCAATCATTTTCATAGTAGAGACAGAAGTTAGATTCTTTTCCTGTGCATAGCATCGATTTATCACCTTAGTGACCTTGGGTTTTCCAGTTAATTACTATCCTCAATTACAGTTTCCTTTGATCTGTAAAATGGGAACTTAAAATACCAAGTCAGCATAATTCACTGGATTATTATTAAGTATCTATAAAGACTACATAAATGAAAGAATTTACACACAATGAAGCATGGTACAGATATGAAAGGCTATTATGGCCAATAAGTTGTGGGTGCAGATCATCTGTTGTGTTCTTGGCATAGCTCTTGGTGATTTGACAGACTCAAAGTGGATAAAAGATATGTTGCTTACCCTCAAAATGTATATAGTTCAGGAAACTGAGAGCAGCATAAGATCATACTAATCCAGGTCTGAAGGGCTATTGGAAATAAGTGCTATTGGTGTTTAGAGGAGAATGACACCACATAATCAATGCTAATATGAGTATTAGTGATGTTAAGGAAGAAGTAGACATTGATCTCACTTTGAAAAGAGAAGTGGGAGAGTTGAGTGGACTGATATTAAAAGTAAATTCAAGTTCTAAATTTATTCTTTTTCCTAAAATATCCTCTTTCTACTAAATATCCTCTTTTACTTCTTATTTGTAGGTTAACCACCCGCCCCCCACCCCACACCCGCTTCAATTTCCTAGGAAAGCTTTTCTGATCCCTTTCCCTCATGGAGTTGTTACTTACTAGCTTCTGGCCTAGAACAATACACATTTATGTTACTGAAAATGCCATATTGTGTCAGATTAGTAGAGTGATTATCATTTTTGAAGTGAGGTAGAGGTTCTAGACTCAGTTTCACTGTCACCTGGTTCTCTGATTTGGGGCAAGTTGCTTCCACTCTCTGAGCCTCAACTCTTTTATCTGTTAACTGCAATGATATTACTGACACAGTATTGTTATGTGCATCAAATAAGGAATAGTGGTTAAATAAGTACCACATAACGAAGCACTTACACAGTGACATCCATTTCTAAGTTTTATGAATCTGTTATCCTTCCTTGATTATGTGGAGCTCTCATTTGCTCTTCTTTAAATAATAGTACTTAGCACAGGTGCAGGTAACTAATAGGTACTTGATAAGGGCTCAAACCAATATGAGTATTCATGGTGGAAAATACATTTTGAGAAATGACAGCACAAAGATATAGAAATAATCTGTGTGAAGGAACTGTGCAGGGGTGGGAAGGGAGAGGTAATTATTCCTTTGGTGGAGCAGATTAAGTTTTGCTGATGGAGGATGACATGTTCCAGGAGTTTGGATCTGAGGTGGTAGGTAGTAGAAAGTCTTAGTTTTTTGAGAAGTGACATGATGAAAATGATGAGTAAATTTGTTAGGTCTTTTGTCATTCCACAAGCAAACTATTAAAACTGGGTATAATCTCTATGAACATCAATGACTTTAACCTGATACCTTTTTTGTTTGATTATGAGAGGAAGAATTCATCTTTTTCACTTCATTCCAAGTTTTTAAAGAAAAGGAAGCATTTCCTTACGAGGTATGACTGTGGTAAGGAGGTCTTCGAGTCAGTGAATATGCTCCATTATGGAGAAATTGGAGTGGCTTAAACATAATGGTGAACGACTTTAGGACAGCCATAAATCTGAGGAATGAATGAACCTCTATTAGAACCATATGTTGCCTTCATTCTTTTCATGGGACTTCACGAGAGTCACTAGGAGTGCAGTGGAATGACGAAGGGAAGCATATGGCACCGGATCTGAACTAAATTAATAACAGTATGAAAACACAGTTAAATAGTGATAATCCCCCTTGTTATCCAGCTTTTTTTCCCTTTCTTTCTCAGACAACCTCACAGTGTACATATAGTTCAGCAACAAAAAGACACTTGTTAATGGGGAGAGCTGACATGTGAGGAGAAACCATGTGGCAGATCTTTGAAGCAAGCTGAAGAGGCAGTGATTTGGGGCTTTCTTGCTCGGGACTGCCATGGAGACATTTGGAGATCAAGAAAGAGCCTAAACCTGACTACACTCGAGGCACTCCATCTGGCTCTGCCCCACACTGTTGCCATAGCCACCCATCTCCTAGCAACAATGAGCAGCATTTTCATGTTTCTAAAGTGACAAAGCATGGTGTAAAAAATACAAGTGTAATCACAATAGGCTAATAATCAGAGAGGTTATCTTGTGTTAGAGTTCACTGTGAACTATCTATATGAATAGATATATGAAAAGATCTATATGAATCTTTGATTTCATGATCATGTCTTTCTTGTAATGAGTTTTGATAAGAAAATGACTTGGCTTAATTTTGAGGCAAACTGAAAACCTGTTTTTAAATATAAAAATCATAAATATCATTACATGAACCATAATAAAGTTGAACTTTCTTTTAAATCATGTGGAAAAAAATTATCATTTTGAATAACCTGATAATTGTCCTCTAGAACTCTGGGGAGGATGGACAAAGGGTGGAAAAATCTGGTCTTGGATCTGGGAACAAGGAATATTCATTCCATCCTGACACATTCAGGCTCTCACAATCCATTAGCAGCCTTTGCAATGAGAAATGAGTCTCAATTGAGGTCACTAATCAGAAGCAGTAAAGAAGCTGAAATAAAGATAAAAGGAAAAGGCTCTATGCGTCATGCTTGTCCTTGAGGCAAAGTGAAAAACAAACTATGTGACAATTATTAGAGGATTCTTAGTTGTTTATTTCTAAGTGCTTGTACCATATTTCAAATTAACTTTATTTAAATATTCTTCCAAGAGAAATCTATTGAGATACTAGTGTCATTTTTTAAATGTCATATCCCTGAATCTTAATAAACCTTGCTTTTCTACTGACCTCTGTGCATAAAATGGCAATCCAGAAAAGTTTAGCATCCATAGAGATGTTAGGAATGAAGAAATCAATGATAGTTTTCATTCGAAAATGCTATCTCTTGTATTATTTACTAGTTCCATCAGTTATATCCTAAAACCCATCTCTCTTTTAGAAATAAGAATATATATATATATATATATATCATGGTTTGAATACTGCTTTCCTGACTTTTTTTTTTTTTTTTAAATCAGAGCCTGTGCCTCTGGTAAATGTCAATGAAAGATGCACACAGTGGGAAGTAGATTCAGGAATCTCATGGAGAGATTTCACTGGAGGGGAAGCAGAGCATCCAAACAATGTTGTCTCCAAAATGAAATAAATAATCCCGACACTTATGCAGGCCATTATAATGTGTTTACACATTGCATGCAGAGTCGGGTTTAGCTGTGCTAACTGCTTTGTGAAAGGAAAATCCTCCTGAAATTAAATAATCAGAGAAGATAGGTGAGTGCTGATTTTGTGAAATAAACAGTGATTGAGGAAAGAAGAAAAGCCAGCAGGACTCAGCATGAAGCAAATTAATTCATGCTGGAGATTTACTCTCCTGAAGAAATTAAATTGCCCACTTCCTAATCAGTACAGTTCTTGGCATGTTGTTTCTTTCTCTTTCTTCCCAAATTTGTTTCATGTTAGAGCCCTTTAATTTTTTTCACTCATTATTTTTAAAATGACAATATGAAGTTTCCGTTCTTTGTGTGTCTCTCAAGTTCTGCATTCAGTTTGCTTACTATTTATTTGTTTTGGAAAATAAAATTATTTTTCAATCATCTCATTTGCCTATCTCATTAGTCTCTTCTCCAGAAGGGGATATAAGGAGCCTCTGTTATTGTCTTTTCTGCATTATGCTGGCTCAATTGCTCAATGCATAAGCATGCGATATACTGTTTTAGAATAACTGAAGGAAAACCACATCTTACTGTCCACTCATGATAGACGGCTGCTCAAAATAAATACAATGGGTTCATTCATAATATTTGCATGTTATAAGAAAAGGGTAAGGTGGGGAGCGGAACACAAATTGTTGTTCTTCCAGTTATTCTGCACACAGAGAAAGATGTCAACACACATTAAAACTGAAACCACATTTGAGAAGACACACGGAATTTTGCAAATGCCATTGCTGTTTGTGGAGCTTTGAGCTGGAGGGGGTATCATATGTTTTTCAATCTGTTTTTTGCTCTTCTGCTGTCTTAAAATAAACCATGTAATTCTTGTTCTTGGCCTTAGAACGTGAGTTATGACATTAGTCTGTTGTGATTCACTTGCTAAAATATTCCAGGGATGAATGCCTTTTCCTTCCTATAATAACTGTTGTGGCGCCACGTTTGCCTAATAGAAGCCATTGTGTCTTTTGGAAGGCTGAGAAGTAGGGAAGGGCAGCTATGTGGCAGAAGCACTGGATGATAATCAAAGCTTGAAAGATTTTATTTGACTTCCTTTTTTCCCTTACAGACACAGTTGGCTGGTGAGAAAATTCCATTAGCACCACTTGCACACCAACTTTAGCATCAAATGGCGAAACCATATTCTAAGAGTAAGGTATTGGGACACAGCCACGACTAAGAATTAAAGCCAGTATTACCCTTTGCTCCATATCTTATGTTGTAAAAGAAATACTTGTGAGGATTAACAAATCTAAGCCACCCCCTTTTGTCTAGCGCATCTGAATTTGGTTTGTAAAAAGGGGTAAGCTTGATATTGATACCCATTATAACCATCATAAGACAAAAGGGCTACCCTGAACATCTAAACAGCTGAGTTACTGCCAAATATATAATTAATAAAGAGAAAGGAGAGGCGTTTCTGTGTTTTTGTTTTTGGCTTTTAATGGAAATTGAGTCTGTTGTTGCTACTGTGGTTTGAAGACACTTCAGTATTGTAAAAGGTCTTTCTCCTCCATGCGATAGTTGATGAGCGACATACTTGAGGGTTAAGTGAGACATTGATGAAATAAAAGATCTCAGACAGCAAGGACTTGATAGGCCATTGTTCTTTGGAGTGTCGGAACCTTCTATTATTTAACCTCACATTCGAAATACAGCTTGAAATAAGGTAAAATAGAATGATGTTTTCAAAACAAGAGATGAAAATTTGCTAGGGCTGGATGTAAGGCTGTTGATATAATTATGCCTGGCATCTATGGCACATGACATCCAGATATTGGCTACAATACAAGGTGAAGGACAGAATGAGCCTCAACACCTAACTTAAAGATAGTTGTGATACCAAATAATACAATCAAAATTTAATTGTCCTCCTCCTCCTATTTTAATATACAAGCAAGAGTCTTTCCTCCATGTAAGGTTCAGAGACCTAGGCTCCCTTCATCTCATAGTTCTGCTATAAGGAAAGACCTCAGAGATCTTGACTTAAATAGTGAAGGGAGAATAAAGATCATGAGGAAAGATGCACCTACTTCTTATCCCTCTTGGCCCAACAATAATTCAGTGTTATGCAAAGGGAAATATAAGTGACTAGTCCCTGATCAAATATGTCAGATAGTTGGACAGGGCAGAAAGAAAAGAGACTTGGAAAATTAGTTAACTCTAGAAAGGAGAACCACAGTCTTTCCATAAGAGGCAAGAGAGAGGACTGTAAGATCAAAATACAATACAATATACATCTTGGGGAAGGAGTCTTCAGATCTCACATGGGAAAGTATTCTACTTACAAATGTGTGAAAGCCAAGGACTAGAACAGTACAGCATAGTTATATATGCAGAAAGAATCAATTTTCCTAGAAGAAAATAGAACAAGTCAGACTTCATAAAAGGCTATGGATTTCATAAGAATTTATAGCAACGTCAATACAAAATTTTGTAAAGACAAAGCTGAGTAGCTGGGTCCAGCATTATCACAAAGGTTGGGTTTTGAGTCAGATGTTAAAAGAATGCATACATTTACCAGATTAGAATTTGCAATATTTTGCAGGATGATGAAAAAGGAAAAGACATTTCGCTTCAAATGATGTCTGAATTGAAGCACCTGATGCAGCTTCTTTCATGTTTCCACTAAATAACATTAGAGATTGCATTAGTCAGTTTTTCTTCACTGTGACAAAGATTTCTGACTAGCACAACTTAGAGGAGGAAAAGTTTATTTGGGTTTCCAGTTTCAGAGGTTTAATCCATGGTTGACTAACTCCATTGCTTTAGGTGAGGCAGAACATCATGGCAGAAGGGTACGGTATAGGAAAGCCATTCAGTTTGTGGTGGCCAGGAAGCAAATAGAGAGCAGGAAGAGTCAGGAGAAAAATATATTATCTCTAAATCATGCTCCCTAAGGACCCACTCCCTCTAGCCATGCCCTATATGTCACTTAAATTATTAATCCATCAAATGGATCCTTTTACTGATTAGGTTACAGCTCTAATAATTTAATCTTTTTACCTTCTGCATTAATACAGGGGTTTTTGGGGGGCATCTTATTTCTAAAGAATAACAGAGATTTAAAAAATAAGATAGAAAATATTACTGAAAACTATGATTGTCAAAAAAATAAAAGCTAATGTCAAAATCTGGGATATATTTTTACCAGATATGAGGAAGATAGAACTGGACTGAGAAGAAAAACTGCTATACACACATATCTTGGCCTGTACTCACTATAAAATTGTTCAGATACCCCTCTAAAGTAACTCTAATATTTATCCCTGTTTCATCTTTCCCCAGAAAGGAGCAGTGAAACTGGGAGTCCATATTGAATCCTGCTGGATAAAGACAAATGGAGTAAAAAGAAAAGAATCTGGCAGCAGTATGTGATGCATGCTTTTGTTATAAGATTTATTAAGTTAGAGAACCAGGCAGGGGAGGTGGTGGAAAATTCCACTTTGGTACAAGAAAGCTGCAGTTATAGGAATACCTGTGAGGCACTGGGATTGAGCTGTATGAATATTCATACTAAGTGGGATCAATTAAGATTATAAATAACCTCATGTCAATTCTAGCTAGGTTTTGAGGTCAAACAAGTTTGATGCCAAATAAAAGTTAGAACTTTACATCTTCAAAGATTATAGAATTTTATTACTGGCACAAATGTTTATAGAAGTACATATTGCAGTAAAGATTTTGTGAATCTGTCTTTCCATAAGTAAGTCCCATTCTAACCTGACCCCTGTAGGCCAGGTGTAATGACCAATAGAATTGATTTCATTCAAAGGCAGATCCAGGTTTCCATATTTTGTGTGGCCTGAAACTTAATTTGGTGAAACTCCCCAAAAAGAAAAATAATTTTAAATTACATATGAATATTAAGTCTGAAAATAACCATTTATTTAGAATGATAATAAAAGTATAATGAAAAAATAAGATAATAAATATCACAAATATCTTCTTTTGGTGTATGATTTTGAATTTACCTGAATACCTCCTTCTTAATATATGTTAATTTTGGTGTGCTTAATAATTCTGAAAAAAAAACAGTAATTTGAAGCAAAGAAATACACAGGAGAAATTGAAATGTATTTCAGAATTGATGCTATGTTGTAATGGGCTACATAATTGCATTAGCCAATTATTCTCATATAATATACTGCATAAATATGTGTTGGAGGTTGGTCATAGAAATACTCATATCTTCAGGGTGTTTTGTTGCCCTGGTAGCATTTTTGCATGTCATTTCATCTGGAACCTCTGGTCTTTATTAGGACAGTAATCACTTTTATTCTTATTTGACCTCATACTTTGATTATATATATAAAACATATGAATTTGTATTTATGGATATTGATATTTTACAGTACTTCTCCAGCTTTGTGTCTTTACACACTCAAAAATTCTGATACATTCTTTTTATGCACTCTTTTAAAAAATGTGCATTTATAATTATGTATGCTACATTATGAAGTACATTTACGGTAGATGTGTTAGTTTTTTGTCACTGTGACCAAAATACCTGACAAGAACAAGTTTATCTTGGGCTCATACTTCAGAAGTTTAGTCCATGGTTGATAGACTCCATCACTTTGGGACTGAGGTGAGGTGGAGCACCATGGTGGAAGGGTATGACAGCAGCTGCTAACCTCATGACAGACAGAAAACAAAAAGGGGAGAGGGCTGTAGGGAAGATGAACACTTCCAGACACTCCCCAAGTGACCCACCTCCTCTAGCCACATGCTTACAATTACCACCCAGTCAGTCCATCCAAACTAAAATAGACTGATCAGGTCACAGCTCTTATAATCCAGTCTTTTCACCTTTGAACACTCCTGCATTGACACAAGAGCTTTTGGGGGACACCTCATATCCAAACCATAGCAATAGGAGAGGTTATTAGCTTTTGATTACTCATGCATGTGGATGGATTCCTTTTGTTATAATACTACATATCTGATAATTAGAAGAATGTCCCACAGACTAGCTTCTGACTCTGGACCTTAAAACCTCATTCCTCTACTACACACATACTTAAACCACAATAAACCTTTAGTGTATATATTCCTGCAGATAAATTGTCATTCAGTCAGTCCTTCACACAGATGACTAGCAATGCACCAGAGGTATGTATATACAGAAGTCACTAGGAGCCTATATTAAATGCATTTGCATTTGAAATTTCTTTTAGCTGAGTCTCAAAATGCTCATGGTTACTTCTGTGCCACCAAATGCATAGGAAAATATGGTGGAGTGGAAGACAGAAGGGAAAGAGATGATGGACTTACTTGCTTGTGGTTAAAATAACTTATTCAGCAAAATTTCAAATACAAAGACTCATACAAATGTTTCATTAAAAACTCGCAGGGCCATGAAAATTCCCACACAAGTGAAGGCCTTGAAGATTAAGCTTCATAAGAATATACCTGTCTTGGGCTGGGGCTGTAGCTCATTGGCAGAATGCTGGCCTAGCATGTGCCAGGCACTGGGTTCAATCCTCAACACCACATGAAAATAAACGAAGGCATTCTATCCATACACAACTACAACACACACACACACACACACACACACACACACACACACACACACACCCCTACCTGTCTTTCCCTTATAGGAAAAACTAAGACTGCTAGGCACTGGAGTAACTCACTTTTATTGTTACATCTGGAACATCCGAATTTTCTCAGGTCCTGAGAAATGTGAACAGCTGAATTTGAACAAATCCATTTATAGCTATTCAGAGCTAATGTGAGTTAAATGGGCCTGTCCAAAGCTCAAAGCCTGACACTGAATAAGCTCTCCTTTTGGGAAGCAGTAGAAGCAATGGGAAGCAGGCTCAAACATTAACAGAATGGGCAGTGAACACAGAACCCTGGCACTACTACTCTGTTCTATAACTATGGGCCTCAGTTTCCTCATCTAAAAAATAAGGTGATAGCACTAGTGGCCTCAGAGGGCTATTTAAAAAAAAAAACACTCATTGCATGTGAAGTGTTCAGCATTGTCACAACACGGGTGAGTCATTCAATAAGCATTGGTTAAATATAAACAGAAGGAAAGAGCTCAGGACAAAGGCCTTTTCACATTACTACATTTTTAAAAAAACTTTTAACCAGCCAATATGACTGACTTTTTCAACATTTGTTGAGAATACTCTTTTAATGAAAGTAACTGTGTTCATAACGATAAAAGTTTGTGTTACGCTCAGTAATAATATCTTATCACCAAAGACTTGCACACACTATAGATTCCATGCCTTGTTATCAGAGGCTGCCAACAGTGTTGGAGTTAGTATGATGATAGGAAATTATGCGGCTGCTGTGGACAAGATTAGAATAATTTTCTTGCCTTAGGTTTTGCTCAAGTTTGAATTGCAAATGAATACAGGATTAAGTTGCATCACTGGTCCCTCCTCCCTTTTAACACTCGATGGTCTCTGTGTTGGAAAAGCACCAGCACAGGTCCTTTAGCTCCTCAACTCAGATGCTACATTGGAGAAGAGGAAAATAGGCTGAAAATAAAAGCAAAGCTGACTAAACTGATAGTGCTTTTAAAATGACAAAAAAAAAAAAAGAAAACTTCTCTAATCACGCATCTGACAAATATTTCCACAATACTCTATGTAAAGGTTATAATTTTGTTTTTATTTTTAATTTAATTTTTTCTTTTCTTTCTTTTTTTTTGAGACAAGTCTTTATATATATATATATATATATTGTCCAGGCTGGTCTTGAACTTATGGGCTCAAGTGATTCTCCCACCTAGCCTTTCCAGTAACTTGGACTACAGGCTCATTCCACTGTGCCTGACTCAAGAGTTAATTTTAAAGAGGCTATCTACTATCTATCTAAAAATGGGATTACATCTCGTTAAAATTCTTAGTATATCTAGGAGAGAGCATGCCATTAGAATCTGCCACGTTTGGTGTTAACAGTTGGCAGTATTTGAGCTAAGCTCACACTTTGTGAGTGCTTTTGCAATTCACTTATAACTGCGCTCTATAATTGTAGTGAACCCCTGACAACTTCTACCCCAAGGACAAAGGAAGCATATATATAGCTACTGCTTTCTATACAGCCTTTGTCCTTCTCTATCCAGGTGTTACTTCCTCCGAAGCATAACATTCCTTGTAGAAGCAAACCTGAACTGTGAGAGTGGTAATGCTGGGTTCTTTTTCCTGATTCTTAGGATTATTGTCAAACAAGTCTGTTAAAATTTCTTGTTCCTCTTGTTTTCTGAAGAGCTGTCTCTGTAGTAGGATCATGGAGCACAAGCAAATTTCAAATGACTTTACAGGTAGTCCATATACAAGTATTCAGAGATCAGGCATTTGGAAGGAGAAAGCAGTATCTTCTTCTTTAGACTTTATACTAAACCTGTTCCCTATGCTTTAAATCATAAAACAACTGTCCAAATACTCATTGGAAACTGAAAATATATCACGAGTTTTAAAGATCTTGCATTTATTGAAGGCTGTTTTACTAATAAGATAACTGTACAAGAGATGTTAATCAAATTATGGTTGAGAGATAAGAAGCCAGGAAATATCTGTAAACACTTATTCATAGATTAAGGAAGATAAAATTTAGTTGCATGATGTTGCAGAATGATTTAAAGCTTCTAAATTTATATATATATATATGTATATATATATTAGTAATCTATAAAATGACCATATATATAGTTATTTTATAGATTACTAATTTACACATTATTGAATTTGTAAATTAAAAATTTCAGAAAAACTGGTCTTAGAAAATTATTCAACCTATCATTTTTCTGATGGAGACACCATACTTACAGTTATTGGGTACAACATCATAAACTAATTAATTAATTCAATAAATTTTAAAGACTGTTTTAAACCAGTTCTGCTCCACATACTACAATTATTGAGGAAAATACACTAGTTTTTCTCAATGGCAAAACTGAGTGTTGAATGTTTGTTCTCAAGTCTGTAAAAGTGGATCAGAAGAGAGAAGACCAAACATTAGGGCTTGCTCTCAATCTAATTTTTCTAATTCACAGCTGTAGTGACATACTCTCACTTTTAGAGGGCGTCGCAGGTTCCATTTCTGTTATTTTCCCCTCCTTACTTTCCTATCAAGATTCTACCCTCTTACTCCTCACCAACTCTAAGATGTTTGACTTCTGAAGTGAATTAAACAAAGATTTAGTGGGTACAGGTAGGAAAGAAGTTAAATGATGTGTCTTTTACAGGTCCTCCCTTTGCTTGGGTCCTTCGTAAGACATGCAGTCAGTTATTCAACACTACCCTGACTTGGGACCTGCCCTTCCTCTGCAGTGGGAACTAGTAGACCCATGGGAACATGGCTTGTGCATACTATGTACCTGAAGGGCCCAAAGAGGCCTTAAACCTCAACTAGATTCATGGAGATATAAGATGACCAGGAGGGGTGGAATTGTAATCTTAGCTGGTCACTAAGAATTGATTTATCTCCAGTGTGTTTTGTGCACAAGCTTTTGGGGCATCTATCCAGTAGAATTTGTGGACTTGTGATTCTAGGCAGAGTCTCTTCACTGGAGACCCAGCTAATACAGGACAGGCACATTGTATTATCTTTCATATCGCAGTAACCCTCTTTTTGGAGAACAGTAATTTTAGTGACCAATATTCTCAGAGTCTTTTCTTCTTCAAAGGCCATTGAGACCAACAGGTAAGAATCTAGTAACTTAAGAAGTCTGAATGATAACTGAGAAGACTACTTACTATCGAGTGTTTTTGTTCTGTTGTTTTATTTTTTGTAATAAATTGTGGCAGAAACCTTGGATTATTCTGAAATACATATATAATAAACAAAATAACAAATTTTAAAAGTTCAGGCATCTGGAACTCCCATGTAGGAGAGATTCTGAAGAATTCTTTGCACTTTACAAAGGCTCCTCAGCCATGTCTGAGGCATGGGTGGAATGCCTAGTTGCTGGTGCACACAAAAAGTGAATCACTTGGTTGCTTAGTGCCCAGGGAAGCATCAAATGTAGGTCAGTTTTCTAAATGCTGGATAAAGCGGGAAGGATAATGGAGAATCGACCTCCTACTTACTTCAGCCATTTCCATGCTGGCTGCAAACAATATTATTGAGTTAAAATCTCACCACTTACAAGTGACTTTGTAATAAAAACATCTTAGAGCAAGCTGGAAACAAATATTTTACCTTCTTCCCTGTGGTTATTTGGTACCAACCTAGAGAGGTAAACAAGTGTAGAAACGCCTTATAGCTCTGAAAACACTGTGATCTTATTCTGTAGGTTAATCAGAAAATTCCTGGTCTTCCAGGCTACCTAGACTGCCTTAGAAGCTTTTGTTCTCTCTGTAAAACACTTTTTAAAAAGTATGCTGCACTATTAGAAGAAAGAATGACTCCGTTTATTTTATGTAAACAGTTGTAATCTGTGTCTACAATCATAACTGAAACGTCCTGACAGCATATGAGGGCAGCATGGCCATAACATCTGTCATTCCTTTGCTAAGATTGATTTGACCAACTTTTTGGTTAGGGTAACTCTTAGACTTTCCCCACAGTGTGGGTATCATTATGATCAGTGAAAGTGAAATTAATTCCCATAGGTAATGTGCCTTTGAAAGTAGAGCTTTGTGTGATATAAAATAAAAACAAAATCCCAGATATGAAACATTTATTTGTTGATTTTTACTTAGCCATCTACCTTCTCTACACAGTTTTGGAAAGATTGGATAAAGTTGGCCCATTAGCTTTGTGTCTACCTGGAGGAGATTGTCAATTCCATGATGTTGTCAGCTCCTGGAGTGGGGGTGGGGTCTCCTGCCAGCCATGGTGGAGTCCCGTTTTCCCTCAGTGCCAGAGGTCTGTGGTGCTTCACAGCACACTGGGTACTCTGGTGACTGATGGTGGACTGACAGCAAATGTCAATCATGGTAGAAGTGAAGTGAGCTTAGTAGAGAAAGGATGGTTTGGAAAAAATAACTTCTTTAAGAAAACTTTCAAGTGAGTCTTACACTTATTGATTGATTCAGTCAGTCATCAATTCATTGACCAAATAAATATTTTTCATGAACCTCCCATGTGTTAGCACATCCAGAGTTATTAGGTAGAAATCCTCCCTGCCCCCATGTATTCATTCTGAATTGAGAGTCCACTATTTTATGATGCTATTTGTCCAGAATTAAAATTCATAACCCATTTCCAAAACACTCATGGATTTAAATCTGGAATTAATCTTGAAGGATTAGTATTCTATTTATGCTTCCACTCTCCCTTATTCTTGATTTTTTTTTCCAATTGCCATATGGATGGCCAAGAATCTCTGCACTCTCAGTACTTACAATAAGCTGGAGATGAATTCTGTGAGCGATGGGAGAGGTCTTTAAAAGGCCTGATGATGGGCTGCGGATGTAGCTCAAGTGGTAGCGCGCTCACCTGGCATGAGCGGGGTGCTGGGTTCGATCCTCAGCACCACATTAAAAAAAATAAAATAAAGATGTAGTGTCCACCGAAAACTAAAAAAAAAAATATTAAAAATTCTCTCTCTCTCTCTCTCTTTAAAAAAAAAATCATGATGATGACAGGAAAGGGAGAGAAAAGCCAGGTAATTACAGTTATATTTAAGACTGTTGCAAAGACCTGGAAATCTTCAGGGAAAGGAAGTTTCTTCTCTCAGCTTTGCTGGTAGGCAAGTAAGGAATGTGGGTATGGGTGAGGTAATCGCCCTGGAAGATCAGAACACTGTGGTGTTCAGAGATGCGAAACGCTTCAGTAAGCTGAAATTGTTAAGAAAATTATAACAGTGAACCAAGGCCGTGGCACCTGGAATTAGATGATTGCTTCGTTTGAAGGATGAATAAGAAAAGAAAGGTAGAATTAGAATGGTTCTGCAACATCCCTCAGCTGTTTGAGCTTGCCTCTAGTCCTCTCTAGGCCCTCTCTGCACCTGCATGAATCCTGACCTCATTGTGGAGTGGGAAGAAGACAGATCAGGATGTGTATCTAAGCGTAGCCAGCATGCACTAACAACAACTTTCAGTTAGACATCTGTTTTGCTGCAGGTCTATTGAGGGGCATAGAAATTTAAATCACCAGGTGAGTTGCTGAGTTCATATTAGGAGAGAGATCTTTGAGACTTTGGCAGTGTGCTTAGAATAATTGCTGTTGGTCTCTACCCTCATTTATAAATAAATTTAATCAAATGAGAGAGGAAGGGTCAGTCATCTCCATGTCACCAGAATTTTGACATTTGAGTGAAACTGGCCTAAAATAAGAATGGGGGAGGAATGAGGATTGTTGTAAAACAGAACCACACATTTCACTTTCTGTGATAAATATTAATTTTAAAAAATTTCCAATTGGTTGTGACTAATACTTTTGTAAAGTAAAATAGAAATTAAGTATTAAGTAAAATTATAAATTCAATGACATAAAAATAGGGCTTTCACTTTTTCATTCTTGGATCACATACACCTTTGGAAATATTGCCAAATTGTTATAAAAGTTTCTAAAAGCTTATGCTTGATTTCATAATTTTCTTGCTGTTGACCAACAAAAGTTAATGAACTCATACCAGTGTTTGAGTAAAATTTAGAAAAGGCTTAGAATATTAATATTTGGAATCTTAAGAAAATATGTGCAGATGAGATAAAGTCTACCTTTGAAGAAATCTGACCCGTAGCCTCTAAGTTTTGACATTTAGATCAGATGATGACTAAAGAACTTCCGGTTTTTTATTTTTCATAATTTCATCAGCTTTTCCTGCACTATGTAAATATGGACTAAGTCTTTTAATGTTTACTTTTCTTTATGACCTGGGTTTGATCTCTTATTTCATTCCAGGCTAATCCATGTAGTTTAAATAATTCATGTAACTTTCCACATAAGTTTTTCTATCTCTCTCACACACACAAATAAAAGTACAGTGACATAATTTTCTAACTTACTGGCATTTACTTGATTAAGCACTCACATATATAAAACACTTCTGCAGGAAATCTCTGTTAAAAATCTTCATATCTGAAGTTCAATATGGCAAATAGATCTCCAGCTTTACTGGATGATTTTAGATTGTTGTTTTGAACACCATCTAGTAATGACACCAGGAGTTGTCATGTAGGGCTGGTTGTCAATTATCTTTCCAGAAATTATTCTCAGATTTCTCCTTTCATGTCCAATCAAGACTTTGGAATTTTGTCAGGGAGTAATAAGAAATCAATGAAAAATTGTAAGCAGGACTCTGAGAAAATCAGGTTTACATTTTAGAAAACATTGTTCTGGCAGCCATTTGGAACAAAGGCTTTTCAAGAGTGAGGCAAGAAGCCAGGTAAAGTAAAAAAATAAAACATAAAGATACTTGGACTTTATGCACGCAGTGCAAGAATAACAAAAGATAAAAATTCTATTTATAAAAATTCTTGTGACATATTTATTGTAAAATTTCATTTTATGAAAGCATTTAGTAATGGTGGAATTATAATATTATATTCAGTTTAAGAATCAAGTTAGAAAATTTATTTGTGCCACAGTAGTTTCAGATGTGAAGGCATGAAGATATTTATATAAGAGATTTAATATTTAAAAATAATTTAATATTTATATCTTTATTTTTAATTGACAAAAATTAATTATACACATTTAGGAGGAACAGTGTGATATTTCAATACATGTATACAATGTCTGATGATAAGATCAGGGCAACTGGCATATCTATTATCTCAGATATTTATCATTTCTTTGTATTGGAAGCACTCAAAACTATTCCAGCTATTTTGAAATATTCAAGTAATTGTTGCCAACCATAGTTATCCTACTGCATTATAGAGCACGAGAAGTTACTTTTCCTACTGGCTTGCAACTCTGTGCCCATTAACCATCTTTTATCCATTCGCCTCCCTATGCCTTTCCCAGGTTCTGATAATCACTCAATATTTCTATGAGAGCAAAAATTTAACTTTCACATATACATACAGTATTTGTATTTCTATGCCTGACTTGTTTCATCTAATATATCTTCAGTTCCATTCATGTTGTTGTGAATGACAGAAATTTCATAATTTTTATGGCTGAACAATAGTTCATTGTGTTTGTATACCACATTTTTTTTTCTTCATTCATCTGTTGATGGACACCTAAGGCTGGTCCCAGAGGATATGTGAACAGTACTGCAATAAACATGTGGATGCAGATGTCTCCTTGACCACTGATATCAAGTACTTTGGATGTATAGTGGGCAATGGGGTTATGGGATCATATGGTAATTTTATTTCTACCTTTTTGAGGAATTCCATATTGCTTTGCATATGGCTAGGCTAATTTATGTTCTCATCAACTGCATATGTGAGTTCTCATTTTCCACATACTTACCAGTTTTTTATTTGTTTGTTTGTCTTTTTGATAATAGCTCTTCTAACTGGGGTGAAATAATATCTTATTGGGGTTTTGATATGCATTTCCCTTATGACTAGTGGTGTGGAGCATTCTTTCAAATACCTGTTGGTCATCTGTGTGTGCTTTTTTGGGAAATGTCTTTTAAGATATTTGCCCATTTTTAAATAAGATGATGATGATTATTATTTTGCTATTGAGATTTTTAAGTTCTTCGTATATTCTGGATATTAATTCTTTGTTAGATGAATAATTGGAAAGTATTTTCATTCATTTAATAGGTTGTTTCTTTATTCTGTTGATCATTTTTCTAGCAGAGTAGCTTTTTAGTTTGATATATATCTCCTTCTAAATGTTTGTTTTTCTTTCCTGTGAATTTGGGGCCATATCCAAAAAAAAACCCCCCAAAAAAACAAAAAAACAAAAAAACTTTGCCCAGATTAATATCATGAAGCATTTACTCTATGCTTTATTCTAGTAGTTTCAAAGGTTAAACATTTCATAAACCATACATTTAAGTCTTTGCTGCATTTTCAGTTGATTTTTGTATAGAGTGAAAAATAGTAGTCTGTCTGTCTCTCTCTTTCTTTTTTTTTATGCATATGGATATCTAGTTTTCACAGTACCATTTACAAACAGGCTGTCTTCTCTCTCTCCAAATGTATATCCTTGGGGCTTTTGTGAAATATCAGTTGGCAGTAGAGGTGTAGGCTTGTTTTTTGTGTTGTCTATTCTGTTTCATTGGTCAAAGTGTTGGGTTTTTATGCTGGAATCATCTTGATAGCCCTGCAGCATGTCTTGAGGTCAGGGAGTGTAGTGTTCTAGCTTTGTTCTTTTTGCTCAGGATTGCTTTAGTTGTTTTTTTTTTTTTCCGTGAATCCGTATGAATTTTATGATTTTTTTTTGTACTGAAGATCAAACGCAGGGACACTCAATCACTGAGCCACATCCCCAGCGCAATTTTGTATTTTGTTTAGAGACAGAGTCTCACTGAGAAGCTTAGTGCCTCACTGTTGCTGAGGCTGGTTTTGAACTCAAGATCCTCCTGTCTTAGCCTTCCAAGCCTCTGAGGTATGCCACTAGGCCTAGCTGAATTTTATGATTTTTTTTCAATTTGTATAAGAAATGACATTGATATTTTAATTGGATTACTCTGAATCTGTATTTTGCTTTATATGATATGGGCATTTTAACAATAGTCTTCCAATTTATAAACATGGATGTTGTCCCAATTTTTTAGAGTTTTCTTCAAATTTTAATTGATATTTTAAAATTTTCATTCTATAGGTCATTCATGTCCTTGGTTAAACTTATTCCTAGGTATTTTTCTTTGTAGCTATTGTGAATGGGATTATTTTCTTAATTTATTTCTAATCAAGTTTGTTATTAGAGAATAAAATGCTACTAATTTTTATATATTGATTTTATGTTCTGCAACTTTACTGAACTTACTTACCAGTCCTCCTCCTCCTCCTCCTCCTCCTCCTCCTCCTCCTCATTATTATTATTATTATTATTATTATTATTATTATTATTATTATTATATTTTGGTGAATAGGTTTTTCTATACATTAAATCAAGTCATCTGCAAAATGGAATAATTTGACCTCATTATTTCCTCTTTGAATGCCTTTTTTTTCCTTTATTACTCTCTCTAAGGCTTCCAATACTACTATATTGAATAAGAATGGTAAAAAATGAGTCTTCTTGTCTTTTTCCTGGTCTTAGAGTAAGATAATTTAACATTTCTTCATTCGGGATGATGTTGGCTCTGGATTTGTCATATAAAATACTTATTAGATTTCTTCTATACCTATATTTTTGAAAATCTTTATCTTGAAGGGATGTTCAGTTTATCAAATGTTTTCTGCATCTATTCAGGTGAGCATATATGGGTTTTGTCCTTTATTCTGTTGAGGTGACATATTTATTAGTTTGCATATCTTGACATTTGTGGGATAAATTGCTGTTGGATTCAATTTGCTAGGAGTTCTGTATTATGTTCTTCAAGGATATATGTAGTTTTCTTTTTTGTTGTTGTTGTGTCCTAGTTGGATTTGGTGTCAGAGTCATGCTGTCCTCATAGAATGAGTTTGGAAGAGTTCACCACTTTCAAGTTTCTGGAATAGTTTGAGAAGAATCAGTGTTAATTCTTTAGAGGTTTCATAAAATTCAGCAGTGAAGCCAACTAGTCCTGAACTTTTCTTTGTTGGGAGACTTATTATTTTACTGATTCAATCTTATTACTTATTACTGATTTATTCAGCTTTCCTGTGTTCTCATGATTAAGTTTTGGCCCATTATAAATGTATAAATTTACTCATTACTTTTAGGTTTTCCAGTTTGTTGACATACAGTTATTTGTCATAGTTTCTTGTGATCTTTTGTATTTTTGTGGCATCAGTTGTAATATCTAATTTGTCATCTATAATTTTATCTATTTGAATAGTCTCTCTTTTTTCTTGGTTAGTTTAGCTAAAGTCTCATCAATTTTATCTTTTGAAAACACCTTTTAATTTAATTCATCTTTAGTATTTTTTTTAGTCTAAATTTTGTTTATTTCTGCACTGATCTTTGTTATTGCTTTCTTTCTACAAACTTGAAGTTTAGTTTGGTTTTGCTTTTTCAGTTCCTTGAGTTATTTGCAATCTCTATTTTTCTTAATGTAGGCACTTATAAGTATAAATTTTCCTTTTACTAGTGCCTTTGCTATATCTCATTTTATTTATTCTACAGCTGTTGAATGAAACCCTCCATAAATATCTGTTAGTTTCATTTGATGTATAGTGTAATTAAGTTCCCATGTTTCTTTGTTGATTTTTTAAACTCTGGGTCATGTATCCGTTGATGAAAGTTGTGTGTTGAAGTTCCCAGTTATTAGTGTATTATAAATCTGTATTTATTTTTAGGTCTAATAATGTTTGATCTAGATATTTGGGTGCTCCAGAGTTGGGAATTTATATAATTACAATAGTTATTTCTCTTGTTGAATTGATCCCTTTATCATTACACTGTGACCTACTTTACCTTCTTTTATTGTTTTGGACTTATTGTCTATTTTATTTGACGTAAGTATAATTACTTTGGCTTGCCTTTGGTTTCTGTTTTTATGTCTTTTTTTGTCATCTCTTCACTTTCAGTATATGGGTGTCTTCTTGTATATGGTGGTTTTCTTGGAGGCAGCATATCATTGGGTCTTGTTTTTTAAAAATATATATCCATCCAATCTGCAACTTTTCTTTTTTATATAATTTTTTATTTATATATGACAGCAGAATGCATTATAATTCTTATTACATATACAGAGCACAATTTTTCATATCTCTGATTGTATACATAGTATATTCACACCAATTTGTGTCTTCATGCATGTACTTTGGATAGTAATGATTATCACATTCCACCATCATTAATTACCCCATGCCTCCTTCCTTCTCCTCTAAACCCATCCTCCCTATCTAGAGTTCATCTATTCCTCCATGCTCCTGCTCCCTATCCTATTATGAATCAGCCTCCTTATATCAAAGAAAACATTCGGCATTTGGTCGAACTTTACTTAGCATTATCTTCTCTAACTCCATCCATTTACATGCAAATGCCATGATTTTATTCTATTTTATTGCTGAGTAATATTCCATTGTGTATATATGCCACATTTTTATCCATTCATCTATTGAAGGGCATCTAGGTTGGTTCCACAGTTTATCTATTGTGAATTATGCTGCTATAAACATTGATGTGGCTGTGTCCCTGTAGTACGCTGTTTTTAAGTCCTTTGGGTTATAGACCAAGGAGAGGGATAGCTGGGTTAAATGGTGGTTCCATTCCCAATTTTCCAAGAAATCTCCATACTGCTTTCCATTTTGGCTAAACCAATTTGCAGTATATGAGTATGCATTTTCCCCACATCCTTGCCAACACTTATTGTTGTTTGTATGCATAATAACTTCCATTCTGACTGGAGTGAGATGAAATCTTAGAGTACTTTTGATTTGCATTTCTTTAATTGCTAGTGATGATGAACATTTTTTCATGTATTTGTTAATTGATTGTACATCATCTTCTGAGAAGCGTCTCTTCAGGTCCTTGGCCCATTTATTGATTGGGTTAGTTATTTGGTTTTTTTTTTTTTTTTGGTGTTTAGATTTTTGAGTTCTTTACATACCCTAGTGATTAGTGCTCTATCTGATGTGTGAAGGGTAAAAATTTGCTCCCAAGATGTAAGCTCTCTATTCACTTTTAACTGGGAAATTTACTCTGTTTGTATTCAAGGTTATTATTAATGAGTGAAGACATACTTCTGGCACTTTGTTTTGTTTTTTGGATTTTTGGGGGAGGGTTGCTTTATATATCATGTTTTCATTTCTTCTTTTATCCATTGTCTTTGTGGTTTGCAGTTTTTCCCATTAACATGGTGTGATTCTCTTGACTTTCTCTTTTGTGTATCTGCTGTATTAATGAGTATTGTCCTTTTCTGTTTTTTCATGATGGTAGTCATCATCTTTCATTTCTAATATGACTCCCTTAAGCATTTCTTTTGAGGCTGGTTTAGTGGTGATAAATTTCCTCAGTTTTTGCTTGCTTTGCAAAGACTTTAACCTTCATGTCTAGTTTTGGTGGGCATAGTATACTTGGTTGGCAGTTTCTTTCTTTTTCTCTATTTTGAATATGTCATTATATTCTCTCCTGATCTAGAAGGTTTCTACTGAGAAGTCAATTGTTATTCTAATGTTAAGTTGACTTAAAGAATTTTCCTTGCTGTTTTTAAAAAAAATTCTCTCTCTCTCTCTCTCTCTCTCTCTCTCTCTCTCTCTCTCTCTCTCTCTCTGTAATTTTGACTGGCTGTAATATGGCCTTAAATCATATATTTTAGTCAAATCTATTAGGGATTCTATGTGTTGTCTGGATCTAGGTGTCTGTATCTCTTCTGAGATTT
The DNA here is from genome assembly GCF_052094955.1 of Ictidomys tridecemlineatus. Taxonomy (NCBI): domain Eukaryota; kingdom Metazoa; phylum Chordata; class Mammalia; order Rodentia; family Sciuridae; genus Ictidomys; species Ictidomys tridecemlineatus. Next base: position 109,344,450 of record NC_135477.1, on the reverse strand, counting down.
GAGACTTTTTAAATGCTTATTTTATTGAATAAGCTTTCTAAGACTTTTTCCTTTTCTTCTCTTGAAATACCCAAAATGTGGGTATTTGCTTGCCTAGTTGTATCTCATAAGTCTCATAGGCTTTCTTTTTATCTCCCCTCCTTTTTTTTTTTTTTTTGTCTGACTGAGTTATTTTAAAAGCCTGTCTTTAAACTCAGAAATTCTTCTGATCAAGTTTACTGTTGAGGCTCTTAACTGTATTTTTAACCCTAAGGTTTCTAATTGGTTCTTTCTAATGATCTCCATATATTTGCTGAATTTCTCATTCATGTTATGATTTCTCTCCCTGATTTCATTGAATTTCTTTATTTTCTGTTCTTTTTTCTTTTTGGTACTGAGGATTGAATCAAGAGATGCTTTAGAGCTGAGCTACATCCCTGGTCCTTTTTCTTATTTTGAGATGGGGGTCTCACCAATTTGCTGAGGGTCTCATTAAGTTGCTGAAGCTGACCCCAAATTTGTGAACCTCCTGTCTCAGCTTCCCAAGTGGCTGGGCTAACAAGCGTGTACCACCATGCCTAGTCTCATTGAATTGCTTATCTATGTTCTCTTGTTTCTCACTGTTTTCTTAAAATAATATTTTGATTCTTTTGTTATGCAGTTAATTGATTTTCTCTTTTTAGGATCTGTTACTAGAGAATTATTATTTTTCTTTGGGGACATTGTTACCTAATTTTCTCATGCTTGTTCTGTCCCTACATTGGTATTTGTGTATCTAGCAGATCAGGTACCTCTACTAAATATGTAGTGTGATATTCATACTGGTAATGTGTGCCAGGATATTGATTGGTTAGACTGTGTTGGTTTTGGTTGAAGGTCGACACTTTAGTGTAGTATCTGTGAAGCTTCTTTATCTATAACCAGTGTTTGTGATATTTTAGTATGTTTTAGTGACTAGGATGCAGGAGTTGTGAGTTATGCTTCTAACTGGAATGTCTTAGGAGGACAAGTTTGCTTGTGTTTCTGGGTACAAAGCAACTGTTTGCTAGTGTGGGGCACTTACTAGTTTCTGTGGGTTGCATGGGAATGGAGTTGCTCCGGTGGGCCTATGGAGGTAAGGCACAGCTGGTATGCCAAAAGAAGTGTGATGCCTGTCAGTTTCCAAGGGCCAATTTGGAATGGAGCTCAAGTGAGTCTGCAGCCCAGGATGCCTATTAGCAGGGTGGGGTGCTTGTCAGTGTCTGAGGGCCATGTAGGGGCTAGGTTACACCAGTGGGTCCTGAAAGAGTGTCTGTTTTAGTGCTGTGTGGGAAACTTCTTGGGGCCTCTTGGGGTCAAACTTCTTAAGATAAGCTGGCCAATTGCTTCGTGGGACTGAGAATAGGTGGATGACATACTATTCATGTGTTTCTCAGGGCCTCAGTAGACTGAGTTTCTCAGAACTGGTGCCTGGCTCCATCTTAGAACCACAGGAGAATGGGGATGGGGGGTTGAATGTTTTCTGTGTTCCTAGGTAGCATGAGTCACTCAGGGAAGGTTGATTAGCTGCTTCCTGGGGATGTGGTGAGTGGGCACAATGCCTGAGTCTCAGAGCCTCTATGGGCCAACTTCTTAAGGATGACTTCCTGGCTGCCTCTTGGGGCTGCAGATGAATGGATGGGACTGTCACGCAGCTTCTGGAATGACAGGAGATTAGACAGGGCCACCTGGCTGGTTTTGCAGGGATGGGTTGGCTGAGCTGCTGGGGGTAGCTGCCTGGCTGCTTCACAGGACCTTTGGGTGTCTGCAGGGGCCTGGAAGCAGGAGTTGGGTGGGGGAAAATGTGATGTGGGCTATATTCTCTGGGGCAAATCAGTGGTATGGTACCTGGGAGCTCCCCAGGGATTGTGAGCACTGTAAGCTTCGCCAGCAGCACGATGCTTCACGTGTCTGTGGCATGACTGAGGTCTTGTGGGGAATGTCTGCTCACCCTTCCTCCATAGTGTGAAATTCCTCTTGGCTCAGAGTTGAAACTGAGAGACAGGATGGTAGACACTGCATGCTTAATTCCCTTCTTTATAGACCATCATGTGTCTCCATGCTTTGAAATGACTCTTCCTCGTCCACACTGCACTGCAGCACTCTGCCTCAAACACCATTCAGATAGTTATGTTTTCTTTGTTTTGGTCTTTTGGGAAGTGGGCCAGGCACTCCAATCAGTCATATTGATCACATCACAGGTATTTTAAACATTTTTTTAAAATATATAAAGCATAAGAATGAGTCTGGAGGCGCATCAGGAGTAAAATCTTGATTCTGATGCAGGCTACTGAGGCACTGGCAGTGGAGCTGGAGAGGAAAAATGGACGTGAGTGTTTTAGAACCATTTGGATGTGAAGATTGAAGGAGAGAGACATGTCAAGGATATCTCTTGGCTTGGGCAACTAGGCATGTGATATTGCCCATGAGGAAGATATGGAATAGAAGTGGAAGGAGAGAGAGAGAGAGAGAGAGAGAGAGAGAGAGAGAGAGAGAGAACGAGAACAAGAGAGAGAGCACAAGAGGTGTGATGATAGGGAACATAAAGCATTAATTTGAAAAATGTTGAATTTTAAATATGAGTAGGGCATTGAAATAGAGAGGTCCTGGGGGTAGTAAGATAAGTAGAGCTCAGACAGAAAGCTGAACTAGAAGATCATTCTAGGGTCATTAACTCCTGGATAGTGGTTGAAGCCATACATTTTGGAGAAATCACTCATTTTATGCGTAAATGCTGCATTAGAGAAATGGAACCAAGGGTGCAAATGTGGAATAATAATGCTATTCAGGAAGGCAGTATATGGCTTTTGCAGCATCTTTCTTATCATTATCATCATTGCTAATCAAGATTGTTAGAAGTAGGTGTCAGAGTAAATAGCAGCTGAGTAAAGTCTAGAAGAAACTGAAAGGACTGGGGATGTAGCTCAGTGGTAGCGTGATTGCCTAACATGCACAAGGCCCTGGGTTCAATCCCGACCATCACAAATAACAACATCTAAAAAAGAGCAGGTTTGAATATTTGAGTATCTATGTTGGATACTCTTTTATTGTATAATCTTTATTTTTCAATTTCTTAGAATAGTTAAAGTAACTAGAAATGTTTTATTATAATACATTTGTCTACATATTTCATGTGAGTACTATAAAAATATAATGCAAAATATTAAGCAAAAAGGAGAAAAATTCACTAGAGATTATGATGAAAAGGAAAATAAAATTTCTACACAGAATATAGAAGAAAATATTAAGTGGAGATTGTCAAACTTCTTTTCCTTGGTAAGCCAAAGAGATGTTCCCCATCTCCACCTTTTTACCATAGGAATGAGAAAATATGGATCCAGTATCACCTTGGCATGAAAAGAAGAAACATAAAGTTGTCCATGTATGGATAGTAAAGGAAAAGAGGATTATAACAAATTTGGGAATAGCTTTTTAAACAAAACCATAGAATTTTTTTTGTTATGATCCTTGTAAATTTATAGCTGAACACATATGCCCTAATTTTTTTTTTGTGGCCAATGACATTAGCCTTCCCCACCTTTATCCTTTAGGTAGTCTGTGATTTCATGAGCTTGCCACACCAGGAAGAGGAAACTGGACAAAATTTGCAATTGTTTCTGTCATATGAAACCAAAGACTAGAGAATATACTATTATGTAATTCACTGAAATGAAAAGCTCTAGAACAAATTACCAGGTTTATCAGTCAAAATAAATATATCCAACTTGATGCACAGAGTTTAGGATGTTTCCCTAAAGAAGACCCAGTTTAATATTGAAGCCTGATGAAGTCACTTTTAACACACCAGAAGCTATGGCAAGCTGACAGCTAAATGCAAGCAAAATTTGGGCAAGGTCAGCATATTCTGGGATATTCAAAAAATTCTTCACAGGACAAATTATTATATTTGATTTGCAAGAGGTCAGAATGCTTATAAATGATGTAACACTTTAGCAATCTGAATTGTGAATGGATTAAGTCACACAAACTTGTTCATTACTAAAGACTATCTGAATATCTCCGTGAAGGCACAATGATAAACCACAGTTAGTTAGAAAATAAGACCTTCAGGAAGATTAATTGAATTGGGGTTACTCTGCCTGAAGCATGAAAAGCTAATGAGAAATTTATTAGCTGCCTGTTTATATCTTCATTGATTTTATAAGTTAAAAATAATACATGCTTGTATAAAAAATTTAAGTGCTACAGAAATATATGTGCATAAAGGATTGCTGTCACCTCCTAGAGACAACCTTCAATGATGACTCACTGTAATCCACTGAAATGAAAAGCTTTAGGACATTCTTTCCTGCTTTTTGTGTACTTATCTGAATATCAATAGTGCTTTTAATTAATAAGGACTTTCAATTCTAGATCTCACATTGGTGGCAAAGGAAGGAAAGGGAGAAAGGTGAGGTGTTATGTTTACTATACGCTGGAGAAAACAGTAAAAAGGGATCTGATGAATATTGGTTTCTGTGAAAATGACATATTGGGCTACAGTGAGGAAGAAAAACCGTTGTCTCTAAGATTATGGAGAATGCATATTCCTCCTCTTTTTTCCTGCATTTCCAGACCTCAGTGTGGAGGGTAAGGACCAATTTCACATCAACATAGAGAAACCCTGTGGTGTGTCTTGCTTCCCAATGGCACATACTTGGCTAGACAACCCCACACACATTCCTGCCTTCATCGCCATTGTCTACTTCTTAGAAGCTGGTAACCCAGATACTTTTCCTTGGCCAGAGGTGGCCAAAAAGATATATTTTAAAATCTGAAGGAAGAAGGGTTAGATGCAAACATCCCCCCCCCTTTTTCCTGTCTTGAACACAACATGATATGAAACTCTTGTGGCCATCTTGAGAATATGAAATAACAGGTTTGACTGAGATCAATATATTTGAGATAGAAAGCTAAAAGACAAGAAGATCCTGTACACCTGATGGCATCCCTGAGCAGCATTAACTGTGCCAGAACCATGTAACTCTAGACGTCTCAGTGGTGGAAAAATAACTCTGACTTATTTATGCTTCTGTCACTTGGAATTTTTGCTACTGGTAGCTAACAGCATTCCTAGCTGACACAATGTCAAAGCCACTTCTATAATCTTCCTGGACAATACTGGTGGGTAGAATCCCAATGTCAATATCTTTAGGGATCAGAATTAGGCTCCCTCTTGTAGGTCCAAGAAATATATCAAGTAAAACCTGATTTTCTAGGCCAGAAGTCTATTAGAGAATCATCACAATTTTTTTCTTGAATATTATCTAATCTAAGGGATGTAGATAAGAGAAATTTATCTTAGAAACATCCAAGAATACATCTAATAGATGTGTGGAACACTATTTCCATAGGGAACCAGAAGGGAACCTACTCTGTAGTCAGAAAAGTCTAGGTTGAATCTTGTATCCGGAAATCACAACAAAAATGCCATCAAATGAATATGAAAAGCAGGCACTCTGGCCCTTGTTCATATCAGGCATCATCATAGCCCAGCAGGTAAAAAGGCAGGCTATGGTTGAATACCTGTTTGTTCCTACTATATCAGTTTCCAGTTAGAAGTCTTAGGAATAACTTACTTCTTTGTGCTCAAATGAAATGACATGGATTTCTTACAAAAATGCTTAACCCTTTTTAAGTAGTGGGTCTACATAGGAAAGTGTTGTTACTGAACATGGTGTCTCTCACATAGAATATTCAGAAAGAACTCTATCACTTAATGACATGTTGGCCTCAGGAACAGAGATGCATTGGCTAAGTTGCATGGTGCCATGGGGCACTTGGGGTGGCCTGTGGCTGGGGTGCCTGATGGGAGTTTTTGGCGGGTGTTGGGCACCTTCAGTTCCCATCAATCCCACTGAACAGGTAATTCAGAAGGCCCATTTAAAACGTATTTCCTTTTATAGTATTTGCTGGTATCTCTAGGTGGGCTGAAGCTAGGAGATCGAATTCCTTTCCGAGATGTAGTTAGGCATGGTCTCTACAATGTTGTTTCCTGACAGTTTTCTACCACCAAATTGAGAGATGTTGGGGATTTCTTTTTCACCAACTCCATTTTGGCTCTTGCCCTCGATAAACTCAGATTGACTTTCTCTTCTACCAGTTTCCTGTGGCAAGCTTGTCATCTTTGTCTCTCCCCTTTTTCCCTTTGGTTACCCCTCCCTCCAGACCTATACAAGAGTTGTTTCAGGGATATTGAATTTTTTTTTTTTCATTTTGTGTTCCAATAACCAGAATTCCTGAGCCTTCTTGAGTCTCTGACTGTCAATATTGTGTCTTCGTGCATTCCCTCATCACCCACCTCCCTAATTAGCTTTTCTCTCATTGCTTTGTTTCCAAACTGTGGAGGAGTTTACACCATCTTGCCAACTCTTCCCTACTGTGCTTTCCAATTAGGTTTATAATCTTGTATCTTTAAACAGGTGTTTTTTTTTTTTAAATGCCTTTCTCCCTAAGGAGGATTGCCATTTTTGAACCTTTGATGTGATCTTTCTGTTGAAATTTATTTTTTTTTGAGAAGTAAAAATCAAGATCAAACTATAGGATTTAGACTATTACTGCTTATAAAGTCATAAGTAAACATTGACAAAAAGTTGTTTGTGTGACTCTATAAAAGCAACCAGTCCTTTGTGAGTTGTCCTTCACAAGATTACTTCTCCTTCTTTTCCTCAGTGGTCTAAATTCTAAAGAAAAGTTGCACTTCAAATGGTAACAATGTTAACTGTTAAATAAGCTTCTTTTGGATTTATGAACCCAGATCATCTCCTGACCTTCAGATTACATCATAATATGTAATGCCTCTCCTTATTCTTTAGTTTTGTGCATCAATTAACTCAGAACATGTAAATTGCTATGAAGATTAACTTGTAGAAGAATAATATATCTTGCAAAAAGTAATATATCTGCAGGAAGTGGCTTCAGAGGTTGAGGTCCATTGCAGATTCTGGCCAAAAAAGGAGGAGGAAAAATAAAAAGGAGACACACACCCTAGGTGATGAAGACCATACTCAGCTTGTAGTCTTCCTACTCATTTTCCCCTCCACTTCCTTTCACTCTGTATAAAACCCCTGTTATGTGCCTGGATTCTCTAAGATGAAGCTTTGAGGATGAAAGCTAATAGCTCCTTCCATTTTCCAGAGTTCTGTTTCTTGAATGAAACTGATCTCCTGTCCACCAACTGTCATCTCCTGAGCATTGGCTTTCAAGGGGTAAGCAGCCAGACCTGGGTCTGGTAAGAACTCTGCCCCATTAAGAAAGTGTAGTATAATTTATATGTATCTTAGCATCCATCTCCTCTCCCCATCCCTTTTTCTTTTTCTTTTACATATTTGTTTTGGTCTCATGTCCATCCATGTCACACTAAAGCCCCAGAGGTTTAAAATTGACTTACAAAGGGAAGTAGAACTCTCTTAGCTGTGGTGACTCACAGAGTGACGAACCTGGGATGCAAAACACTACTTAATAAAATAATTTGCTTCATGTGGAGGTTGATTTGAAACACTGTTTCCAGGCAATACTTTTTACAGTATACTTAGAACACTTTCAAATTATCAATATGTAATTTCTTTCATACTTTAATGATTTAGTCACTGATTTCTAAAATGAAACCCCAAGTCATTAACTCCAGCACATTCTAAGATCATGCCCCAAATTTTTAAATGATTTTTAGAATACATTTTTATTTGTAATTGACATATAGTTACTATACATATTTATGGAATACAATGTGAACTTTTAATACATGTATAATGTATGATGGTCAGATCATGGTAATTGATATAGCTGTCACCTCAGGAATTTATCATTTTATTTGTATCGGGGAACTCCAAAATCCTGTCTCTTAAGTATTTTGAAATATTCAAATCCTTGTTATCAGCTATAGTTATCCTATGGTACTATAGAACATTAGAAGTAATTCCTCCTACCCAACTGTATTGTTAACCATCTTCTTTCCTTTACCCCCTACCCCACACTTTCTCCAGGCTCTGATAAGCACCATTCTATTTTTTTCCTCTATGAGATACAATTTTTTGCTTCCATGTACAAATAAGAATAATTACCATTTATCTTTATGTGTCTGACTTGTTTAACCTAACATAGTGCTCCCTAATTCCATTTGTTGTTGCAAATGACAGAATTTTGCCTTTTTTATGGCGGAACAATATTCCACTTTGTATATATACCACTTTTTCTTTATGCATTTATTTGTGGATGGACATCTAGGTTGATTACCTATCTTGGCTATTGTGAATATTGTTGTAATAAACATGTAAATGCAGATGTCTCTTCAGTAGCTTAAAATTTTTATTATTATTTGGGATTGAATTAAAAAAACATTTTTTTCTATCTATTGAAATTATCATATTGCTTTTTTCAGTCTGTTAATGTGTTCATTTACAATAATAGAATTTCTAAGGCAAACCATCCTTGAATTCGTGGAATAAACCTAAGTGAATCACAAGTACTTTTTAATTTAAGTTTGCTAAAGTTAAAAAGACCAGGATCTTTAGTTCTCTTTCAGACACTATTATGTGACTTTGGAAACAACAGAATTTTGTAATGAGTTACGCATATTAAAAACACCCTGTTGGAAGTATAGAAGATAGACTAGCAAAGCATAGATGAAAGTAGATTGGCTAGGAAGCTATTGCAATAGTCTAAGTAAAATAAACTTTGAACTAAGAAAATAGTAATAGAGATGAAGAGAAAGAGGGTAAAGTACACATCTTTTTGTCACAGTTAATCTTCATAATTTGCCCCTTCTAGTAGAATTTAGACAGATGTAATTCAGGATGGGGTTTTACTACTTTCTAATTTGATTTTATGCCACACATAATTCAATATACCAAGCATGGCTTTACTCATGTAATACAGGTATAATAGCATCTATCTCATTTAAGCCATTGTGAAATTGCATGGGATATTAAAAGTAAAGTATCTATTATAATACCTGTAACCTAGAATGTGCTCAATAAATTAAAAGAGGTAATTATTTTCATATACTTTAAAACAATTCAGATCCTGGATATGTTAGCCAAGACCAAGTGAAAAAGAGAACTGAAACAGGATGTAGAAAACTTGGACTGTAATCCAGCTCTGCTACTTACTGAAAAAGTAGATAGATTTTAGGAAACTTGAGCTTCAGTTTTCTAATTTGTAAAATGAAGGGTTTATAATTTAAGCAGCGCATGTGTGACTAGTGAGTCATAGTAGTTGCCTGTGTAGTATGTCCACAGGTGGCAGGCATGGATTTTTAAAAACTTCGTTAAAAACACTCTTCTTCAGCCTCTATGACCCACCATCACTTTCCAGTTCTCCTCTCACAGGTTACCCATCTACAATTGAGTTGCCAGTGATGACTTTGAATTGCTTATTTATATTTCTTCTGTGTACATACCTAAACTTGTCAAACATACCTTCTCTTGTCTTTACTAGTCAAGTGGGATAATCCACTGTGAGTCTGATCTTTAGCTACCCTGTGAAAGCCACCTGTGAGAAGAAGCAACCCTGGTGACTCATGGCGGACATCTTGGAGGGTTGGTCTGGGATGAAAATAACCTCCTGCTTCATGCCCACGAACTGGCACCTCCTGGTCCTGTGTTCCTCAAGGCTGTGTATTTTCCCTTGACTTCGTGTGGTTTAAACAGTAACAACAACCCCAAATCAGTGATGTTGGTTCCTTGGTTCTTGTCAACTCTTCCTTTTCTTTTGGTATTTAGCCACCCTAAAAAAAAAATTGGTTGAATTTATAATTGAAAAGGGTGAGTTACATTGGAAAAAGTAATTTCTAAGCTCTCTTCAAACATGAATACTCTAATGCCATTCCAGAGAGGCTTCTTCTAGAATTAAAACGATCAGCTTAATGTTTAATTGTGGAATTGTTCTTTTTTTCTTCATAAAAGAAAATGTAATGCTTGTTCAAGGGTAGAAATAAAGTCATGGTTGTCATTATGAAAGATGTACCTGAGATTTGAAGAATTGAGATTAACGTGGTTAGAATTGTTCCCAGAGTAGGAATAATTTCTTAAAATGCACGTATTATAGGTAAATGGTTCTTAGAAAAATTAAGCATTCCCATTTTGTAAGGATAAGAGGACAGGGTTAAGACAAAAGCTTTATGGACCTTCTAAGTGCTGAGACACATACCATTATCATTCCAGTAAAGTCGGTGATGTTCTCATAGGGCATCGGGAACAAACAGTTTAAAAGTTAGGTCTGAGGGCTGGGTGTTGTTAATATGATAAATGCTTTATGGTTGAGTTACAAGTGTCAGCTACATCTCTTCTCATCTTAATTAAACACCTCACTAAACCTGCTGGTGGAGCCTGAGCCACTTCATCAACAGACTCATCCCCTGATGAATGATATTGCAAATCACACCCTGCTTATCCTCAAGGGTGTGAAAGAGGTCTCAGAGGGTATGCAAGCTGTGTGCTCTCCATTTAAGGAATGGCATGTGAAGATGAGCTATGGAAATTATCAGGTTCGGGGTAAGCTGGGTCAAAAGCATGCCACACAGACACAAAATGCTCTCTTAGACCAGAATGAAACAGGCCAGAGACTTTCAGAGCAGGAATCAGGGTGAGCTTTTGCTACAGCAATCAACGCAACATATTAATAAGTATTTTTGGCAGGAGAATATGAAAATTCCTAGACTTGTGAGGTGGTCAGTTGATGTCAATTTATGATACTGATGGTGATTTTAGTGAAATGGGCTGATAGGTTAGGAAATCCAGCAATTCACTTCTCTTGGACTACTACAAAGCCTTATATGGTTATAATTTCATCTTCACATTTACCAAGACTCAGAGCTGAGTAGCACTCTCATTCTCATTTTATTCAGTATCAACCATCCAAATATTAACCCTCTAGTAAAGGAAAAGAGTAAGGTTTTTAAGAATTACAAGGTTATGGAATTCTATCTTATGAGTATAGAATAAGTATTTGAATACTACTATGGTCTGTAAAGCACAGAACTTATAGCTAGTACTGGAGTGTTGCTGTATTCAATAAAACAGGTTTCATTAGAATTATTATACAATTTAACATTAATATGCAATAATACATTGAATGTTGTTTGATGTATGTGTTTCAATTATTTATTAATTTAAAGAGGTATTTCTGTCTTTCCAGTAGACCATAATTCATGGAGGATAGATAGTTATATTTTATTCATCATACAGTCTAGCAGTAAACAGATGCTCAAAAAATGTTATTTAGATAATTGAAAGAAAAATTACTAGACCTGTAAGAAATTAATATGAGTACTCACTATGTACATACTATATAAACCTAATCTAATTTGCTCCTAATTACCATTGTAAAACCCAACTACTTTATTATTTCTAACTTAAGGAAAGAAGAGATGGAGGCATAAGAGGGTAAGTGATATGTTTGATGTCATTCTTCATGAGAGAGAGAGCCTGGATATGAAGCCAGATATTCATAGCTTTATAGTTAGAGCTAATTATCAGTTAAAATGAATACTTAAAAAAAACCATTTTGAGAGTGTATTCTATTGATAAAAAGAAGGGACCTCATAATATTATTTTTTGTAGAAATATGAAGGCAACATGAAGTTTGGACTAATGACTCTAATGAAGTTGATTCTTTGAAAACTCCATGACCTTTGACAGTAACGATGTTTAGTTACTCAGCTGAAGTTATTATTCTACATAAACAGGTCTGAGCGGAAGAAGCTGATAACTCTAAGTATGTATCTGGGAAGATGGGGCTGAGTCAGAGCTCAGTGACCTTCTCAAAGTGGTCTGGGAAATCTTTCTGTCAGCTAGGCAGAAGGATGAGTCATCCAGGGGGGGGAAAAAACACCCACTGTATTTTATTAGTGGAAAATTAGTCATCCTGGTTTTAATTGAAAGATTAAAAAAGAAGAAATGAGAACATTTCAGATTTGAATTTCTACATGGTGCAGGCCTATAGGCTTCAGAGATTTCTCTTGGACAGACATAGAAGGCATGGCATTGCTGGAGGGGCACCTCAGAGTTCAGGAAGCTAAGGTACTCTGTCCACTAGCTTCTCCTTTGTCATTGATTGAGGGCTACTTCTAAGATCAGTACTGGCACTTTGTCCTTCCCTTGAGTGTGCTGATCTTTCTCTTACTCCCTCAGAGGTATTTTGAGTCAGCTGCCTTGGGTATAAAAAAATCCTGAGATGAGATACTAAGTACCAGCTACAGGTAGAGAGGCAAAAATAATAATGCCCAAGAATGGCTATAGCACTTAAAAACTTGAAAAATATTTTCAGAAGTAATACTTGACCTCAGTTTGATTCTCACAACCATTCAGTGAAACAAGAAGGACAGACACTATTATTCCTATTTCCGAGACAAAGAAATGAAGGCATATGTTGGTGATTTTGGTACTTCCAATATTGCACTGAAATGTTGTGAGGACTCATACCATTAACTTTTGCAGTTTGGGCAATGTTTTCCATCTTAATATTGGAGAGAAACATAAGTAAATAAGAAATTAAGGAATAGTTTTGAGGTAACTTGATTGTAAAGTAAATAAATAAATATAGGAAGAAAACGGAACAAAGAGAAATACAGGATATAAACAGAACTAAGTATTTCCATTCCTAATCTTTTCCTTTCTCTTCTTTAATAACTTTAATTTGTATAATAGTCAAATCATTTTCAAAGATGACTTACTAAGCTATTTAAACTGCTGACTAGAAAACCAAGCTCTCCATTTCCATTCTCACATCTAGTCCTAAAAATAGCACAACTGTGTTTTTTTTTTTTTTCAGTCTTGGTAGAATAGACAAAGATGTTATTTTGAGTCATTTTCAAGCAGTATATGCTATATCTATTATGAACATTTTTGAAGTTTTCATAATTATTCATTTTGGAAATGCTATGAAATACTGATTACATAGATCCATTTTTAACATGACATTTTGAAGACATTAATGTGCATTTTCTGTTATTTTCCTAATAAGAAACTTCTAGCTAGTCCACTTGAAGTACACTTATTTCTGGGAGATTAAAATATTTAGGTATTAATCAGCTTTTGGCATGCAAAATAGGATTGTACAGAAAATTAATATCCTTAGAAGCCAGGCTATTGTCTTGGGGAAGGATTTTATAAATTCCTTTGGTTCCCTCTGTTGCAATATTAACAACAGAATTTTTTGTACTATGCTGTCAATATGATGTCATATTAACTCCCAAGATGCAGGCCTCACCTTTTGGCCAGCATGAGGCTGAGATGGAATCTGGAAGAAGGAGGCTATGATGTAGGGAACACTTCCTTGATTTCTAATGATTAAGAGATATAAGTGAAAAAAAAAAGTGAAAAAAAAAAACAAAAACAAAACAAAAAAAGAATAAAATAGCTATGGAATGGTAAAAAAAAAAAGAGAGATATAAGTGAAAAGTTGCCTCTTTCTGGCCCTTGAATATTATGAGAGGAATACTTTTAGAAGCACAGCAGAAACATTTACATGGGTGCTTATTTTGGCTTTGTCTAGAGAGGGGCTGGTCTATTAGTAAGTGATGATACATACCATAGGGATAGAGAAGGACTCTTTTTTTCCCCCATGTAATCTAACAGACTTCCCTATATTGGTATAGATTGAAACATCTTCAAATATATTTGATGGCTTTAGCATGATCACTGACACAGTCCCTGATGATTAGCTTTCTTAACTTGTTCTGTTTTCCTTGTGTCACAACAGTGTAATTTAGGAACCTTCTAGATTGATTTGGTGCACTGTTGGGGGGGGGGTTGACTCTATAGGAAGAGCTGCTGAGTGGACAGCCTGAGGTCCAAGACAGACCTCAAAAGACTCCACAGTAGATGCTTAAGGGAACCCAAGTTAGTCATAAACCATCACCAGAGCATCAGTTGAGACAAGAGAATTAAACTCAAATTTAAAAATTCCAAAGCTTCTACACCAAAGATCTGGAGAATTGAATGAGATAGCTGGGGGCCTCACCCAAGGACACGGGATTGAAAAGAAAGCCTAAGAATCCCTATAGATCCCCAATACCACAAAACCTTATAATAAGTTCCCCATGACCCTCCATCATATACCCATTCACTACTTATGGAGTAAAGAAAAGGGAGGTGAGATTGTCTAAGAAAAAGAGCTTTACTGAGATTCTAAATAATCTAAAGTGATTATTTAAATTATCAGATTTTTCAAAGCTTTAAATAGTTGTATATTTAGTTCACTTTTTGCCTGCTTAGGAGGGGAGTGGGACTCAGGAATCAAAAGGAAGGTTACACCAGCTAAAGACAGAATGAAGACATTACCCTTTGCTTTGCACTTCCAAATGAAGTGACAACATTTTCTACTCTGATATGTTTATCTCCTTTAACACATTAGTTCTCTTAACTCTTAAAGGAGGGGACCTCAAGATGGACTTTACCAAATCCTCTTGGTTCTACCTTTGCAATATTTCTAAACCCCCTTTTCCCTGGTCCTTCTGCTAACTTCTCCTTCAACTAGATGCCTTTCAGCTTCACTTGGATTAACTTGTGTCTTCAATTCATGACTTCTCTTTACAGGCCATCTAGACGTTTAACATGTGAATTTATATCAAACAGAACCTCATATCTTGCTATTTCCTGCTCCAAAGTCTTGCCTAAACAACAAAGGCCACGTTCTTTATTCTGGGATTTGAAGTTTTCTTGGACAGGGTCTCAATTCACCAATAGGCTCTTTTAGAATCTCTGGAACAGCCCACATGCCCCCACTTTGTGACTTTGTACCCACTCTACTTCCTGAAGGGTCCTTCTCTTCTGTCTGTGCAAGTCCCATACTTGGAGAATTCAAGCTTCAGAACAAATACAGTCTCCTTCACAAGAATCTTTCCTGACACATTAAAAAATTATTTTGAATATGCCCTCTCAGTTCTGTTTTCATGGTCAGTATAGTCCTATCCCCCTTCTAAGACTGTACTCTTTACAGAGCCTTGATAGTACAAATGTTCAAAATAATTTGATTTTTTTCTTAATGATTAGAGGGAGTCATTATCTTTTCAACAGTAACATCTAATTAATAATGTTAAACAGCTTTGTATCATTTACTTTACATGGACACTGGATGTTCTTTAAGAGGTACAGGTTAGATAAAAATAATTTCTTATGCCATGTAGTGCATCTTTAAATGTTGTTGCTGATAAGCGTGAAAAGTCATTGTAAACTATTATAATTGGAGCCTGCCCAAGGCCTGTAAGTATCTGAAGAGGACTCATGAAGACTGAGGGATGGTTTTGATGGCGCAAACTGTTCCATTTATATTACATAAACACAGAGTTTTAAAAATACAAAATTCGTATCTTGTTTGTAGTTCTCTACTCGTGGAATTTTTGCAGACTATTTTCAAAGCACTTGAAAAGAAATAAATGAAATTTTATATTACATGAATGAGTTTTAATATTTTGATGCTATATATATATTTTTTTCTAGTAGGAGATTTTTCTTCCTCTGAATCATCATGGGCAATGTTTATTTTAAGGATGAACATATTTTCAGCTTAATAAGCATCCTGTAATTTCATAGTGGAGAAGCAATATTGATTTTGATTTTCCATTTCTAAAAATGTCATGAATTTTTGTGTCCATAGTCTGTATTTCCAAGGATGTCATACATTTTGGTTCCAAATATTGTTTCTTTTTTTTTCTTTTTCAATTCTTGTCTTCTGTAGAGTAGAAAATCTTGGATGGCAGATAAAATGAATTTTTTTGGCATCTCTATCAAAAATAGAGTAAAAATACTCAATAAACAACCTCTTAGATGCTTCAGATGTTTCATAGACTTATTTGGTATGTTTTCAGGAAATCTTTAGTATAGGGAACTTATTTAAGGTAGGTCTTTTCTTCCTATAATTTTCCATACTTCCTATTCCTCCTTCAAACAAGGTTAAAAAAAAATGAAACTTGAGCCTGGCACAGAGGTGCATGCCTGTAATCCTAGCAGCTTGGGAGGGTGGGGCAGGAAGATGGAGTTCAAAGCCAGCCTCAGAAACTTAGCAAGGCCTTAAGCAACTCAGTGAGACCTGTTTCTAAATTTAAAAATAAATAAATAAATAAATAATATATATCTTGTTTAAAGAATCTAATTTGAGAATTATAAAATGAACATGGAAAAAGGAAATCTCTGTATTTCAAATGGAATTAACTCTTGTCATCAGGGACACCACAGAGTGAGCCAGTTTTAATTAATTAGTGGCTCAGGATGAGTCAGCTCATGAATGACATTATATTTTAACAAACTAAACAACAGGAAAATGGCCAGTCCTGAAAAAAAAATGTATGTATATATGAGTGTGTGAGTATATGTTTTTGTGAATGTGTGTGTTTGTATGTGAGAGAATTATCTCTGTGTATGTGAGAGTGTTTGTATAATTGTGTGTTAGTGTCCCTGTGTGTATGAGACTGTGTGTGTCTCTGTGTGTATGTTTAAACACTGATTAGGAAACTGGGCTATCATGATGTTTGTTTAACCATCACCCAGCAGGTCTTTCCCTTGCTCTTACTGCTCTAATGCAAGGAGAGACAGGGAAGAGTTCTGCTTTCAGAGGCCTCCACTTTCCTTTCTTTTCCTCTTAGGCACCCACTGATTGACAGCCCCTCACATCTCGTTTCTCTCCATTTGGTTTATGTGCACAAGGTGACTGTTTTTTGGGCTACATGAGTGGGTATGTTTATCTGGTAAAGTTGATGAGCCTTGACCCCATAAAAACTGTATTGGAATGATGCAAAACACAATCGTTTTCAAATTCAGTAATTTTACAGCCAATTAGAGGACTCTTTAGAGAAATCATTATGCATCTTACCAAGCTAAAGAATTCACTGTATTCATGTGAATGCATGTTACCTTTTTTATTGTTGTGGTTGTTCTTTTGAGTTTCTATCTTATGAGAATGGCGCACCAGCCATGGACAAATTTGCAAAGCAAATATTATAGACTGATACTCTATAGTGTTTTTACTACATGATTAGTTCAGATATCTTTCCTTTTTCCCTAGTGTAGCATTTTCATAATTAGTTGCTTGCTTTCTGAAATTTAGATTCTAATTCATGCTTTAAATCTAGCCAGGAGGAAATTTAAGTTAAAATGATAAACATTGTATCCCATATACTAATTAAATTGTCTTAAAAAAAGATGGCTTGCATGTGTATCTGTTTAACATGTTTCATTGAAACTGTTGCAGTGGCATGTAATTTTAATGTAAAATAGCCCTCTTTGCAGGGAATTGAGCCTGCTGCTGGATCTTTAAATTTTCAGTGTCTGTTGTCATGGCAACCAGAATTGACTCTGGTACCCACTGTGTTCGACATAAATTAATTTAAAGACATAGCATTTGAAACAGTTTAGTCAATTTTAAGTATGTGTCTGGCTAGGCCTCAGATTCCAATGATGTTTTATACTTAGAATGTCATTAAATGTGTTCCTTTTATGCTAATTAGACTTATTTCTAGGATTTAGTGCCTTAAATGTGATTTAAGAAAAATGTTGGAAAACTGGCTCCTGAATTGTTTGTGAGATGTAAGCTTTTAATAATGTAAGGGGAATTTCCCTTTTTAAAGCACTGGAATGGTACTGTTTATTCTGCCAGAATACCTAAGTTTGATGTTGCCTAAATAAATCCTCATTTTTCATGTGTTAGTCAAAGACCCCTCAGGCCCTATACTATAATAATCTTCTTAAGAGAGGGAAACTAGCTATCTTCTGCCACTTTTTATGCCTCATCAGTCCCTATTATCTTAAGGAGATATGGATTTTTCTCATTAAAATATTTCTAACTAGTTTTAAAATAATTTTTTTCTAATATAAACTTCAGAGTTTTTGGTTTTCCAGATTGATAATGTTAAGAGCTATTATAGTGAAGTTCAAACTCATTCTGCTTTCATTTTTTGACCTGGGCCATTTGTTCAGTGAATATTTTATTTTTTTTAGTCTATTATTATTAAAGTAACTATGTGAAGATAGAATACACATTGTGATAGATGTCAAAGTTTCAGGAAGAGAGCAATAACAATTTTCACAATAATCTATTAATGGTAGGAATAGATTTATAATAGGAAAAGTTTTCCAATATTTTCTGGTAGTTCCAGTTTATCTGATAAAAGATATTATATCTCATTCTGAGAAATAACTTTGTTTCTTATAGTGCCACTGAACTTTATTGTGCTTTTTTTCAATCACAGGAAATATTATGGCTACCATATAGAAAATAAAATGCATGTTTAAAATTTTCTCCTTTTTAAGAAAAAAAAAGTGTGGCTGTTCTCTGAAAGGGGTTTCATTTCGTCTGACCCATCTAATGTCAACTTGAAGTCATTTGAAGCATAATCCTTCATTTTAGCATGTAAAACTATAGACCAGCTTGCAGGACTACAGGAACGTAATATTACCTTCACATTTCTTCTGAAGTTAGAAAGTACCCTATACATTAAATATTTAGAACTAGTTATAAACATAAAACTAAGCTGCTACATCAGCCTAAGGTTTTTGTGCACGAGTTGTTTTCGAACCCAGCTATACTGGTAGAAACTAGAGCAAAACATTAAGGAAAGATAGGAATCTGCTGCATCCCTGTGTGACTCACTGAAGCCCACCAGACAGTGTCATTAATAAAACAGCAAAGACAATTCATCTGAAATTCACTGCTCCTGAGGGGATTTGTTCTGTAATATATACATACATATAATCAAAATGGGTAAGTTGAAATTTTTCCTTGTTTGAGTTAAATCCCATGAACACCTGTCCCTAAATGAGTATGCCATTAATCATTATGCTAAGTCTTTTTTTGTTGATTATCAAAAGTAAACGTCGAAATTTATTACTACGTTCACGTTCACTTGACAACATGTTCTTAAAAGAAGAGTGAGGATTACTTCAATAATAAACACATACCTGGGAATTTAAAACAATCATAATTTAGTGTGATAATTTGACCTATAAATCAAGGCTTGATATAAATGCAATGTAATATAGTTTATAATGACCTGGAGGAGGTAACAGTTACGGATAGAGAAAAGAGCATACTAAGAAATTCATAGGCTGAGATACTATTTATTCCAAATTTTTGTCACTTCCATCCTAAGAAACTTAAATTTGACATGGTGACAGATTCCGAGAGTTGGGAAAAAGAGTCACTTTCATAAAGCAATATGAGACTCATGACCATAGCTATACCTTTTCATAAACAGAGAACCCCATAATAACAAACTCTATCTGAAATTCAAGGGAGGTAGCAGCCAGGGGCTTCAAGATTCACCTGATTATCAAAATTATCCTGAAATGGATTTATACCCTACAGCTCTATCCACACAGTATAATAAAATAAAATAAAATATTGAACAATAGTAATATTTTGAAAAGTCTTACTATGCCTTTTTTCCTCCTCTCGCCCTCTGTTGTTCTCTCTTTCTTATTTTTTTTTTTTTTTGTCCTGGTCAGTTTCAACATTCCATATGTCTAGGAAGAGATCATAATTTTCTGGAAAAGAAATATGAGACAGATGCTAGTGGGACATGGTAGTGCATGCCTGTAATCACAGCTGCTCAGGAGGCTGAGTCAAGAGGATTGTGAGTTCAAAGCCAGCTTCAGTAATTTAGTGAGAAACTGAGCAACTCAGAGAGACCCTGTCTCAAAACAGAATATAAAAAAGGGCTAGGGATTCGACCCCTTGGTTAATTGCCCCTATGTTCAATTCCTGGTACCAAAAAATTAAATAAATAAAAATAATAATAATGGAGAGTGTGGGGGGTGAGAAGGAAGGAAAAAGAGAGAAAAGTCCCTACCTGGGTCTCTGAAAAGCTGTCACATCTCTTCTTGTGCCTGTATGATCTTGGAGCCAGATCACATCAGTCAGACCATTCTGTGCTCAGAAAGGAAGCTCCAGTGTGGTATTAATGTGAATTGAGTCTGCGAGTCTATTTCAGCAGCAGAAGCTACATAGATCCAATAGACCCAGAGGCTGGAAGAAGATATGCCAAACAGGTGAGAATTGCTAGCAGCAAGAGCTGAGGTGAGGACTTGTTAGCCTAGGCCTGCCCATGACAGATCTGAGTTCCACCAAACACTATCTACTCTTTAGTGCCAGAAGTATGACTACATTCAGGTGGAAAAGGATGATAATCACATAGATTGGAGAACTCCGTGCCCAAGAACCTGATCTTCCCCCTGCCATAGATAAAGCAACTCTTCCCAGCATACATCTAGGCATCACCTTCAGAAAAGATTGAACACAGTCACCTATATGTTTAGATTTTCAGATTGGATTAAGTTTAGAACTGAATTTATATATATATATATAATATAATTATATAAATATATATATAACATAAATATATATGTAATTATGTATAATTTATGTAATGACTGAAATTCTCTAATCTCTTCACCCATTACACCCAAATTTTCTTTCAGATCCTTTTACGTGTTTATTGTGGTTATTTTGAAGTTGTTATGAACTCTAATAGTCAATTAATAGTAGTTTTCTACTAACTGTTCCTTTTCTCTTGTTTACAGATAATATTTTCCCTATTTGTTCATGTGTAATCATTTTTAGTTGCATACTGGGTATTGTATGGATACATTATAGAAACTCTGGATTCAATTTCCTTCCTCTGAAGAGCGTAAATTTCCCTCATCAGGTAGCTTAATTATTGGTGAATTACCTAGTCCTGACTTCAGCCTTTAATACTAAAATGTGATTAGCAAGCCACTGGGCAGAATCCTTAATTCCTAAATCTTAACTGTCCTATGGTGTATATTCACTGAAGTCTATAACAGTTGCCTTCTCCAAACTCCTTGGAGTCATATTCTACAAATCTAAAATTTATGAGTTAGCCAAGAATCTGAATAGGGTTATATATAGATTTGGGGTTTTTCTCTTTGGTAGTGTCCTCCTTTCCAGAATTTTACTCTCTCAGTACCCAGCCACTATGGCAGCCCCCAGTTCTCTCTTCTGATTTCTCAAGCTAATAATATTTTGTTTGAGTACTATTCACCCCAGGCTGAAGAATGGGGAGTACTACAGGGGAAAAAGCATCTATTTGTGCATTTCCAACAATTTGACTTTCTTCTTTCAGAGATTGGATCTCCTTTAGTTTAGATCAATTTTGTTAATTCTCAGTGCCTTGAAACACTAGTTTTTTCTCACCCAAGTTCCTAAGTATTATCAGCAGGGGAAGGAGGGCTAGACTGATAGAAGTTACTGAGTCATTGGAAGTTACTGGTTATTGGAAGCCAGAATTCATAAAGTGAGAAAGATCAGTATAGATATCAAGGAGGCATGATAGAAGATAAGGTTCTATATATAGAACCTTATCTTTATATATACATATATATACATATACACATATATGTATGTATATATATATGTATATATATATATATACATATATATATATATATAAAGCTTAATCATGCATGGCTTTAGAGGCCTCTGTAAGGAGGTTGAAATTTAACCTAAGCATTATAAAGGCATTAGAAAATCTTAAGCAAAAAAATGATTCAATTTTACTGAAAAATCCAGTGATAATGTTACATGAAAATATGGTAAATTATAGTATTGGTAGTTTTACATAAAAATATATGGAAATGATGGTATGAGATGGTGTTTGTTAATCATAATATGTATGTCTGAGACAGCAATAGGTGATATAACAAAATTTCATAGTGGAGAATGATGGGATATACACAAGCAAGGATACTTACCAACTGACTTATTAGAAAAGATAAAAGGGATATTTATGGCTTTAGAAACTGAGATTGTTCTGGTCACTGAGGTTCAAGCTCCTCATTCCATTCATTTGTGAAATGCTTCCAAGCGATAAGTACTACTGTTCTAGGTAGTATGTATAGAGCTAGAGCTACAATAGAGAATAAATACAGTTTGTTAGAGAAACATTAGACAAGTCTATATAATTTTGACATTTCATCTTTGACATACTCCAAACAAAGTTAAAGAGTTACTTTCTCAATGAGATCTGGCAATCAAGCACTTCTTTAGCTTATTTTACTATTGATCAAATATTAACCCCAAATTATAGAAAAAATGCATAATTGAAAAAAATCCTTCAAACCATGAGTTCAAATTTTACTAAATTAATTACCATTTTTTTGTTATTAAAGATTATTTCTAAAAGCATGGATTACTTTATATTTTTCCTGGAAAAATTATGAGCTAGAATTGTAGTTTATCTGTTAATGTTTTAGTCTCAGTAGGAGACTGTAAAAAATGATTTAGATTAAGAAGAATTCCTATTGTCAATTCCAGAATGAAAACCCTGTGCCTCCTAAAAAAAATTCTCTGAGATTTTTTGTGGGTGTGTGTGTTGGTGGTGGTTGTGTGTATTTTCAGCTCAAAAGCCAACAGTCAAGTAATAAAACTAAAAAGAATATTTACAGATCCATTGCATGCAAATCTGTTCTCTTGGTTTGTCAGGGAATCTTGCTTAACTTTCTTTTTACAGAGCTAGCTGTTGGCTCCATTCTGAATAAACAGGGAACATCCATGTGGGAGCAATGAGAAGGAACTGTAGCATCTGGCATGACTTTAAAAATAACTTCTTACTTATATAACTGAGATTTCACCAAAGATCAATGAGATTTTTCAAGTCTGAGACCTAAGGAAATAGTTCCCTTGGAAGCTGTTGATTCATGTTGCACTGTTATTTTGAGAGAAAAACATTCTTACCCAAGAAGCAGATGTTAACAGACCTTGGCTCTAAGAGTCATAAGTCTAGGTTATTGAGATTTGAGTTTGTGTTCTCAGCTTCATTTACAATCAGTAAGAGCCTCTTGCTTTTAATTACTTCTTTATTGATCTCACATCATACACATTTCTTCTAGTCCATACAAAGTGTCAACTGAAGTGGAGTACATAGGTTTGTATCTACAATCAAGCTAGCTTACTGAGTTACAACACAGAATGGTACCTACTAGTTGTTTTTGGATAACAGTGTTATTCAAGGAGATGTACTCCTGTGAGATAAAAATCGCCTTACTGCTTTAGCTACTCAACCCTGTGCTTCTTTTGAAATATGATATTGTAGAACTGTCTAGTTTCTCAGCTCTGGGGAACTGTGGAACATGTTGAAATCAGGACTTTTTTGGCCAAAGTGAAAAAAGAATTTTTCATATGGGCCCCCTTTTAAACTTTCCTTGGAGGATGTTTTTCTTCTGTAAGAAATCTGTATGTGGTTCCTGAATATGTAACAAGTTAATGAATAAGTCTGATGTAGTACATTTTAGGGGGATAGGCAGGATTAAAAAGTGTGTACTCAGATTCAGTTCTTGACAATTTATAGAACAATGCTATGACTTATCCCCTTTTCTCATGCTCCCATTTCCAATTCTGTGTTCTCAATGGCGCACAAAATTTCTACTCCTAAGGAATAAACCTGAGACTCTAGGGACCCCAAAATACTGAAACTAATATATATTTTAAAAGAAGACATTTTAGAAGTCTACTTGCACATATCATCAAGAATATACAATGGAAAGAAAAAGAGAGAATACACATTTTAAAGGCTGTAGTGAAACCCAGGATATATTAATGAGTGTTATTCTGTCATTAGGTAATTAGCAGTTGATTTAGCTGTTATGGTTGGTTTTAATAATTTCTGTTTCTTTTGAGTTCCAGGCAAAAATTTGTGCATCCTAATTGAGCATCTTTGCCTTATTTCTTTGAATTATGCAAATTTTAATCATTCCTATGCCCCAAATAATTAAATTACTGTGTTATTAAAAACAGACTGTCTGTGCTTAGACCACAGATTCTACCATCTTGTGTGACAAGCAACACTGTTGCTTTCCTAAATCAGATACTGCAATAAAGAGGATTTTTCCTTTTTTTTTTCATGGAAAAGAAAATAGAGTCTGAAAAGTTTTATAAAAGCATTATGTAATGTGGAAAAGAATAGGGAAAGCATTAAGGAAATAGATTGGATAATATATTGACCTGAAGTTAGCTCAGAAAACTTCTTTCACACCTCTTTCCTTCTTTCTCTCTGTCCCTGTCTCTGTCTGTCTGTCTCTCTCTGTCTCTCTGTCTCTCTGTCTCTCTGTCTCTCTCTCTCTCTCTCTCTCTCTCTCTCTCTTCAATAAACATCAAATAATAGCAACTTATTTTTAGTTATTTATTGTACCCCTAATGTGTACCCAGAATTCTGATGGAGGAACATAGACAAAATTCAAGTCAGGACTCATGATGCCAATACCCAAATTACCATGTTCTCCAGGTGACAGGCTATGCAAAATATCTTTAGGTTTGGCATATTCCCTCCATGTTCTTAGACAGTCATAACTGAAATATGATAGGATGGATATATCTGTTAGTCATTGATAAAGCTGAATATGAGATTACTGTACTGAAAATGAACTCCTAGGAAATAATGTCAATAAATTGCGTGTGAGAACTGAAATTCTCCATGCTGACCCAATCCCAATCTCTGTATGGCCTTCTCTTTACTTGGAGCAGATAGTACTCTTGTTTTAACGGTTCCATGAGTATTTTGTGCCTGATCTCAAAGTAGTCCTCCAACCTTCCAAATGAATATTTTCTTTTCCCAATGTGTAGAAGGTCTCCTGGGTTTTTTTGAATAAATTTCTTCCTCTTTGTTCCTTTATGGAAAGAAAAATTGGAGCCGGAATGAATTCTTTCTTTGCTTCTTGTTGTTTCTGTATTTTCCCTCCTATTGAAAATATGCTTTATCAGCAAATATAATACAATTTTCAAAGTCAAACTGAACCCAGCATATTCACTTATGATAATTCCTTTCTGAACATTTCTTCCAGCCTTCAATTTGTAACAGGGCATTCTGGTTCAGTCAGTGCTGAGACTTATGAATGTTGTTTGTGTGTGATTTGACAAACTCTATCTCCTAGTCCATTATCCTAGACTTCAACATATTTTTTCTTTGTACTCTGAGCAGGAAAAGCCTTCTCAACCATCAAAGGAAATTTAGGGAAGTTACTGGGCTCCAGAGAGAAATATTCCTTTATGAGAAAAAAAATGATTCATCAGGATAGATAGGACTCAGCTGCAAGCCCTACTAGTGTTTGAACCATCATATCAAGAACCTTAGCAGCATCTACCTGCAGTGAGAAGGTGAAGGTTAAGGATAAAGGTATTAGGAAGAACCATATTACTCCATCCTCTATTCCTGTGTTAAAAAGAGAAAAAAAGAGGAAACCCAGGAGTGGGTATCAGCAAGGGGAAATGCTTTAAGGTACTGCATCTCAAGCTTTAGCTGTCTCGACCTGGAGAGCTTGTTATAGTAGAATCCAGAGATTCTAATTCTGTAAATTCAGAATTCAGCCAGAGAATTTAAATTGTAATAAGCTCCCAGGTCAAGGTGATGCTGAGATCTGTAGACCACACTTTGTACAGTTTTGCTCTAAAGTAGTGACTTTCAAATTTTATTGAGTATTAGAATTAACTAGGGCTTGTTAAGCCATAAATTTCTGGACATACCCCTAGGGATTCAGACTCAGAAAGTCTGGACTAAAACCCAATAGTCTACATTGCTAGCAAGTTTACAGTTCATGTGAACTGGGGTCCCTGGGCCACACTTTCAGAACCATTGCTCTAAAGCAAGGAGGTTCAGCGTGGCCCATTATCACTGTGTGGGGAGTCCGAGGAGCTTCTTGGAACATAGTCTACCTGCAGGTAGGCTGAGATGAGGAGGCACAGCAAGCCGTAGCAATGACATGAAGGTTGTAGCAATCCAGGGATTCCTGGAGATATCTGAAGATGTTGTATTGTGTTCAAATCAAATTTTACTTGAATCTCAATCAACAGCATGACTTCACCTGCCCCCTAGTCTATAAAACTTATAACAGTGAAATTGCAGTGTACCGGGCTTGACTCATTATGTGTAAGAAAGTCTCTCTTCTGAGGATTCTCAGAACAGCATAAAAAGATAAAAGACTAAGTGAGACATTCTTGCCACTAGCAAGGGTGACTAAGTAGGTGGTCTAGAGGACAAATTCTTACCATACATAGGCCTTCTGAGAAAAGAAGAAGAAGGAAGGCTTCTGCCAGTGATATTGCAATGAGAATAGTAATATTTGTCACATTCCAAAAGAACTTCATTTTCCATTTTTGAATTGTAATATTTGCCCTTATCTCTTTTTACCAAAATGTTAAGACTGAGTATTTTACAGGATCTCAGGAGAATTACTTACTCTTAAAAAAACTTCAAAGAACTCTCTTCTCTTAGAAGTAATCTAGTCACATGCAATTCAATTCCATCCAGAAATGAATGTCCTCAAGGGAACTCTGTACCCAAACCTTCCACTGGAATAAACGTCTTTCTGGGACAGGGACAGTAGAAAAAGGAGGCTGGGAATCAGCTTATCATGGAAATGCTTGATCAGAATCACACCATGAAAAACTCTCTATGTCCTCCTGATATTCAGAATGGCCTCTTGAGATTTTCTCCTTCCCCTCCCCATTCCCTTTTCCTCCTATGCTGAAAATCCTACCTATAGATAAGAATATGCTGGATTTCATAGGGGCATGGAGGCAGAGTAAAGTTGATTAAATACTGGATTTGAGCCTGGCACATTAAGATTGCATCCATAGACCTCGCCCACTTGATTTTCAACAAGTCATTTTCTCTTTCAGTGGCACATGTGTGCAATCCCTGCAGCTTGGAAAACTGAGGCAAGAGGATCACAAGTTCAATGCCAGTCTCAGCAATGATGAGGCACTAAGCAACTCAGTGAGACCCTGTCTTTAAATAATATACAAAATTGGGATGGGGATGTGACTCAGCCGTTGAGTGCCCCTCTGTTCAATCTCTGGCACCAAAAAAAAAAAAAAAAAGAGAGAGATTTTCTGTTTCCCTCAAACTATTTATTTTTCTCTTGTGGGAAACTTGAGAGATAGTTAAATGGTTGAGCGCAAATTGTTCCTCCTAGCTTAAAACAACAAGAGGAGTATTTATGTCTTATCAATTGTGGGTGAGTTGATTTACCTTCCCATGAGAACATTAAGAACACACATATCATTAATAGCTTATAGAAGGAAACAATTATAATTAGATCCCATTTGTAAATGTTTTTAGGATATGGGGAGAACATGCCAATTATAGCTTAAGTATGTTTGCTTGAATTCAATGTCTAAAATTCTTTCCCAAATTTGAGACCTCTTCTTACTAAATTAAGATTTGGAATTCAGAATTGGAGAGTTAATATTCTGCTTCTTAAAGCATGCCCAGAAAACGATCGCTTAAATCAAATATATCACTATTAAAATGACGACAATCCTGCATTTTGATTTCTTACTAAAAGAGAGTATTGAATTTGAAAAGCATCACATTGGACCTCTATTTAATGATCTAAAATGAAGAAAATAAATTTAGATAAATTTCAAGAAGTAATCAATGAGAAGAAGAGCAATGCTGAATAAAACTGATAAGATTTGCATTTAAAGTATAGTTTGCTTTAGTTTAACAAATATTTGTTGAATGCAAATTCGAGGTATTGGTGATACAGAGATGAATAAACCATTGTTCCTACTGCCAGTTAATCCCAGTTAAAGGGTGAGAGAAGTTAATGTAAACAAATAATTCTTGCAGAAATAGGAGGCAGAATGTGGTAGTGGGTGATGCATAGAATTTGGAGCCACACAGGTTTTGATTACAATCCTAGTCCTTGGTTTGCATTTAAAAAAAAAAGGGGGGGGATGCTTAACAACTGAGCCTCATCCCCAGTCCTTTTTATTTTTTATTTTGAGACAGGGTCTCACTAAGTTGCTGAGGCTAGCCTTGAATCTCCTGATTCAATCTCCTGATTCACTGGGATTATAGGCATGCACCTTTGTGCCCAGGTATTTTATTCTTCTTTAAAATTTTTTTCTTTATCATTTCTGGCACAAAATAGGCATTCAATAAATGAAAGCTAACAATAATATCAAAAATATGTAGAAGGTACAGAAGTTATATCACAGAAGAGGGAGGGGGCTTTTCTTAGGAGTCTGCACTGTAATAAATTTAGACTGGATTTTAAATGAAGAGAAAAGGGAAATTGCATGGAAATGGAAGGAGACCCTCATTGTTATAGAAAATTACATATAAGAGGTTGTGAGTGGAAGGGGAAAAAATAAGGAGAGAAATTAATTACAGTAGATGGGGTAGAGAGAGAAGATGGGAGGGGAGGGGAAGGGGGATAGTAAAGTATAGGAAAGGTAGCAGAATACAACACTTACTATTATGGCATTATGTAAAAATGTGGATGTGTAACCAATGTGATTCTGCAATCTTTGTAATGTTTTGAATAACCAATAAAAAAAAACGAAAAAAAGATATGATTATCTTTTGATGAGCTTTCTGTTTCCGTTTTATTTTATATTTGTTTATGTCCTCTAAGCTTTAAAAATAGGGTTATTTTGCTTAAGTCCACATATTTTTTGCCTTCTCTTGAATATTTGCTATAATAAAACTATTTCTTCATAACAAAATTAGTTAGAGATGAGTAATGGCTGCCTTGTGGCTGGCCATGTGCTCTCTTCACAGGCAATGAGAAAGCTCAGAGAGTTCTAAAGGTTGTTTATGTAATAGGAACTCTCCTTATTTTTTTCCATTGTACTTTAAGGCTAGGAGGCCAGGAATTGAGAAGGGATGATTAGATACGATACTTTCCAAAGCAAGGTTAATGGAAGAAAGATTTCTAATATCACTCAGCCTGCTAAGGGGCAGATATATATTTTTAACAAAGCAAAAACAAAATAAATATTGCTCTGGAAAAGGGGATAATGAATCTTATAGAGACTTGGTAACTGTTATAGGCTGGAGGTGAACCCATGCAGAACAAGTTTCTTTTCTTTTTCCCCAAATATACCTCTAAAAAAATTAAAAAAAAAATTAAGTTACAAGGGGCTGGGGCTGTAGCTCAGT
Source organism: Ictidomys tridecemlineatus (assembly GCF_052094955.1). NCBI lineage: Eukaryota > Metazoa > Chordata > Mammalia > Rodentia > Sciuridae > Ictidomys > Ictidomys tridecemlineatus. The sequence continues at coordinate 109,315,562 of NC_135477.1, read as the reverse complement.
GGCAGAGTGCTTGCCTCACATGTGAGAGGCACTGGGTTTTATCCTTAGCACCACATAAAAATAAACAAATAAGATAAAGGCATGCTGTCCATCTACAACTACAAAAAAATTAAAAATTAAGTTGCAGAGTAAAGTAGATATTTAAACCAATATCTTTTCCTTCTCCTCAGAAATGGAAATTAGCCTTTTTTCCTTAAGCCATCTAAAGAAATAGATAGGCACCCACACAACTTAAAAGCAACAACCCTAGTATGCAACTGAGAGACCACATGGATTTTCAAGGTCCAAGAATAACTGTTGGGGGCAAATCTTTATGCAAGAATAGGGAAGAAGAGGAAGTAAAAGCTCCAAGCATAGGAGCAGCAAGAAGAGGATAGCATAGAGATGGGAGGAGTCCCTAGGATCAATGAAGGAAATGTCCTTGTGGAGACAAGCTAGGAGTCTAGGCAAGGGATCCCTATTGCTCCTTTACAAGCACAGAAAATAGATAAAATAAGGGAGGCAAAACAATTCAAAGTTCACCCTGGTCCCACCTTGTCCCTCTGTATAAATTGTATTTTATCATCTAAAACCTTAAGTAAAGGCCTGTTTAAGGCTTCTTTGGTATTCCTTGCATTTGGATTCACTGGTGAGAAAGAAGGGTAAATACCACGGCTCTACCCTGGAGTAGCAGATATCTATGCACCTTTCCTGTGATGATTGGGCAGCAAAGGGAGCCACCTTGTGAACTCTACACAGTCAGCATTCATACCTGGCCATTTTCTCCCCTCCCCAGAGGACTACTATACATTGCTTTCACCATGAGCTGAAGGTCATGTATTTGCGTTACACACCAGTATATAATTTGCTGGAGAGAAAAGGATGAAGTGAGATGTATATGTGGGATCAGTTTGAAAAAATTTGAAATGATTCTAAATAAGAGAAGGGCCTGAATGGAAGCTCCAGGATACAGTTAGAAAGGAGGTGAATCAGGATATCTTTTATCTCTGGAACTCTGCATATTCTTCTTGCTCTACCTTGACTATGTTTTCCTCATTCCCTTGACCATTCAAAGTCAATACTATGTCCACTGTGGAGACTTTCACAAGAAAATTCAAGTATCTCTTCCTTTTGGTATATTCTCTACCTTATTAATAAGTTAATTTTAACAAGGCAATGTTGTATTGGATTGACTGCTTTCTCAATAGCAGGTAAGTTCCTTAAATATCAGACACAATGTCTTTTAGAACTGTGATCACTGACATCAATGTGACATAGTCATTAAGACTAAAAACAGAGGATACCTGTGTTGACATGAATTAGTGTTTTGTTACAGGAAACATTTGCCCAAGAAAGATAAGACAGTAAACCAATAAATAGTTGCACTATTTGCCTAGGGTAATTCCTGCAAATCAATATCTGAGATAACAGTCTGTTCACTTAGATAAATAGCTCACCTATCAAAGAGCAGTTTACTTATCAAGCCCTCATTTTACTATGATGGCCAATTCTAAATAATTATGTCATTACAATCCTTTGATTGCCATCCGTTTTCTGCTTTGAAGGTTCATTCTTTAGGTATTTGAATCAGATCCTCAAATCCTGTCAACGCCCTCTCTTCTATCTCTGCTAGCCTGCCAAGGTGGCATTCTTTCTTACTGCAATGGGATATGTCATCAGATGGTGATTTTTGTGTATATTGAATATCTTTCAGTGTGAATCTAGTCTACAGCATAGTAGCACTTAATGGCAAAAACAAAAGAGTACATCTTCAGTGAGAACACAGCATGGGCCATGGGAGCTTGAGATTTCTGAGATGTTCAAATAGAGGTGTGCAATTCTATGTTCAGTGTTGGAAGGCAGATATAATGTTTATAGGAGAGGTTGAGAATATGTTTTCTTAATTAGTGTTGTTTTACAATATAATTTTCAGAACAACAGCATTAGCACCACCTGGGAACCAGACCAGAGACACTGACTTGAAGACTTTAGGAACTGATTTCAAGTATCAGGTGTTTTAAGAAGTATTCTATGTGATTTGGATGCACTATAAAATGGAGAGCCATTGCCTTAGAGATTAACAGAACAACCAAGCCCTAAAACAAGAGACTGGATGTTACTCAAACTTCTAGTGATACACTTACTAAGGCTTGCTAACACTGTGCTCTTTGCATAATCTGGTCTTCCTAACATGGAGACTGGAGAGTTGTATAGTAAAGCCACTAAATCTTTTATTTGCTGCATTTGGAATCTAGCTATACTACTTTCTATGTGCATGCTTTAGGGAGTAAATTGCTTGACCTTTCTGAATCTTCTCATTTCTCATTCGCATTCTGTATATTGAGAGCACCAAGAGTAGGTACTTCATTGAATTCTTGTGATGATTAAATGAGCTAATATGCAAAGTGCTTAAAGCTATAATATATTTGGTGCTTTTAAAAATCTTTATGTATTTAGAAAAATCACTTGCACTTTTACCTGCCTAACTAAATATTTCATGTCTTTACAAGTTCACCTCAATTCCTCTGAACTGTCGAAAGCCTTTACTAGTTAGTCATAACATTAATTATAATACATTGTTTGGCCCACAGGAGGTTTTCAGTAAGTATATTAGTTGAGTGAATGAACACTCCAATCCTCATTTCTTTATTTCTTCTCTGAATTTTATAGCTTTTATGATTGGTACATTTTATTTTGGCATTAAATTATGTACTGTTATATTTATGTCTTGCCTCCTAATTATATTATAGGCTCTTGGAGGGGAAGTATTGTGCCTTGCTTATCTTGTTTACCTACATAACACCTGACAGTGTTGACTACATGAAGAAATATAAAGTATAACATATTTAAAATATAAAATAAAGAGCTGTATTATTTTTATTTCAGGTCATGAATTTACTTACCTTATTAAGATTTTGCAATTTATTATTTTCCTACCTCACAACAATTTCAGTTTCTTAAACTTCTACTGACACTTTCTGTGAAGGATCACAGGATGAAAAGAATAGGGATCCTCTCCTGTTTCTGATGTCGGCCAGTAAAATGGCTCTTATTCTTTGGAGCCTCTATATCAATCTCATAAATTCAGACTAATATTCCTAAAATTGCTTCTTGAGCCAAGATAGGGTATTATGTTTGACCTGTTACTCTTAAACCAGAATAATGGTATACTATATCTCTCTCTAGAAATACACCTTTATGACTAAGATACCATGGTTCTTATTCTCTTTGTAGTCCTATTTTCACTGGTAGCTGCCTACAGCTATCCTATAACCTTTTTAGTGATCTCCTGGCTCTGCTCAGCACTGAGTTGAAATTCTGCGGGCACAGTGGATCGAAAATGGCCCTCGTTATGCACTTGCAAAGCTCTTTTACATATACAGAAAATTAGTGTAATATGTGTAATAAAATAAGATGAATAGATCTGAGATCAAAATTTTACCTCTCCTATTAATTTGCTGGCCTTGAGTACATGATTCAACACATCTAAACCTCAATTAACTCTTCTATAAACAACAACATATATATTCACGTGGTGTCATTTGAGGAGATCAAATAAGACAAGTTATGTATAGTACCCAGGACACAGAATGTACTCAGTAAGTGATGACTATTACCACAAAACAAAGGAAGATGAGCAAAGTACTGCAAATTCAGAAACAGAGGCCTTCCTAGAGTCTACATGTTGCCATTATCTATAAACTATCATCTCTGGTATTATGGACACTATTGATATTCTGATATTCTGTTTAAATTCTGCTCAAAAGTGTCCCCATCAAATCTCAAATTACACACACACATACACACACACACACACACACACACACATATATGTGTGTGTGTGTGTGTGTGTATTTTAGTTGTAGATGGACACAATACCTTTATTTTATTTTTATGTGGTGCTGAGGATGGAACCCAGTGCCTTCCACATGCGAGGCAAGCACTCTACCACTGAGTTACAAAAATTCCCCAGTCCTCAAGTTACTTTTGATAAGTGATTTTCAAATGAGATCCCTTATTTGTGTATTACCTAAAGGATCTCTCTTATACAGTTGGCATCCCTGAGAGGCTGGTCACTGTTCATCTGTGACTCAGTGCCCCTGGAATTCTAACCCATGGGCAAGGGCTGGCTGTGGCTGACTGTTCACTAAGCGTATCTTATTACTTCCTCTGGGAAATCTTGAGTGTCCTTTCTCCAGGGTCTGTCAAGAACAATTGTTCTTCCCAAGGGCTCTTTAACGTTTTTAAAAAAAACTAGAGAGGACAGTGAAAAACTAAATCCAATTACAATCTTTCTTTTCTTCAATACAAGGAAATATGCATTCAAAAAGAAACCAGAAAAGTCTTTCTGGTTGGGCAAGATCCAGTAGGTGGCAGAAAGAGTTCCAAAGGGGCTTTTGGGAGATAAGAAAATCTTATCATGAAATACAAATAAGTCAGATGGTTTGTATGATGATGATGGTGATGATGATGATAATTATTATTATTCTCAAAATTTTTTGGTTGATATTCTGAGTCCAGTTGTTTGTACCAGTGCATCACATATAAACATAGTTCCTGTCATTCCTACCTTCCTCCTATCATTTCCCTCAGGACCTATACCTACGTTGGGACCCTCCAAGGAAGAGTGAACTGGCATCTTATATAATCTGGGGTTTAGAGCAGAGGCCAAGTACAGACAAGGGCTGGTTTATGGAAAGGTGACTAAAAAGAAGAACTCATGTCTATCTAGCCCGAGCACAGACTTAGCTGAAGGCCTGCTGCAGCTTTCTTCTTCAGATTGTCAAATGGAACCTCATTTATATTAATAGGCTCTATATTTTAGGAGGCAAATTTCTTTTAGAAGTCTAGAAACTCAAGTCTTTTTATATATTGATAGAAATTGTTTACTTGCATTTAGTAAGTTATTACTGATGGGTGTTCCCCATTATGAAATCTATAGAAATTTGTGATAGATTCAACAGAATCACAGAAACCACCAACAGTTATAAATAATAGTTGTGCTGATTAAATTTAAAAAATTATATATAGTGCTATAAAACTATTATTGCTCCTTATTATTTCTCCCTTATAAAGAAAAAAAGAGCATTTTTCATTCTTGAATCATTGTGATTCCTGATCCTTTCATTTATGACTATAAAAAAATACGTGTGGAATGAGGAACTGTCAGAATGTGCTTGCTATTCAGGTTTGTTTGTAGTTTATTGAAGCGTCTTCCTAGCATTGTGCTGCCTGCTTAACTTGTTGCTCAAAGTCACAGTCCTAGTCATTGTCTCCATTTTGTCTCTTCATTCCATTCCTTCTAATATCTTCAAAGAGTAGGTCTACGTGTACTTCTACTTCCTTCTCTTCATTTGCTCTTCAAAACTTTGTAACCTGAATTTTGTCCTCACAATTTTATTAACACACTTCATAAAGAAAACTGGTATCTAGGACTGGGGTTACCTTGCACGAGCTAGGCCCTGGGTTCGATCCTCGGCACCACATAAAAATAAATAAATAAAACAAAGGTATTGTGTCCAACTATAACTAAAAAATACAAATACAAATAAATAAATAAATAAATGGATCTTCACATTAGTCAAAATTGCAGGCCTCTTTTATATTTTCACACACTCAGTTTTACTGCAGAATTGGATCATCTTCTTGTACCTTTGATTCAGTGTTTCTTTTTCTCCCATTTCTTTGAACAGCTCATTCATTCACTCCTCTTCCAGTTGCCATTGTTCAAAAGATTTCCTTAAAGAGAATTCCATGGCTTAAATCAGTTGTTCACACCCTTGGCTGTATATTGGAATTATTAGGGAAACTTTAAATACTAATGATGCCTGCGTCTCACCTCAAAAGGTTCTGATTTAATTGTTCTGGGGTGTATCCCAAGTGCTGGGAGTTTTAATTAACAGTTCCCCAGATGATTCTAGTGTTATATTAGAATTGAGAACTGTCTAAAACTGTAGCTCAATTTCAGGGCAGGCTAGAATTTTCTCTGAAGCTCAAAGGCTCAAACTTCATCCAATGGGAAGTCCCAGGTTCTCTATAAATAATGGTGAATATTGGGGGTGACATTCTAACTGTCCCTTCTAGTTCCAAGTTTCTAATTTCAACATTTTGTGTCTCTTGCATCTTGACTCTTGACTTCCTTTTGTCATTGTTCCACACAAGTCAAGATGAACCATTCGACCTCTTTCTTCAATATCTCTGTGACCCATACCGAGAAGATATTTTTATGGTGGCAGCTGCTGAAGGTTTGGGTCAGTGTAAAGGTCTCACATTAAAGCTAAAGGACATGGGCAATTTTCCTGTAGACTCCAATCTCTGTTATATACCTGAACCTTCTCTTGCCCAAAAGACTTTTCTCAACACCTCAATTATCCTCATGCAATTATGCTAAGTAATTTAGATTCCATCCCTTTTGGCACACCTCTTCACAGTGATCTTCTGTTATCACTTTCTAAAGGAATTTTATGGTGTACAGATTATTTTTATATGAATTATAAATGCTTATGCCTCTTTACCCCTACCCTCTTTAGAAGACAAAAGTTCTTATATTCAGTTCTGATTTTCAATTACATTTTCTTCATCCTACTACATATCTTCAGTCATCAATTACTGTGGTAAACAGAATCCTAAATATGCTCCCCACCCCAGATTCCTAGCTTATGGTTATTCAATCTAACACTAATCTATATACTGCAGTGAAGGACATTTGCAGAGGTAATCAAGAGTCTGGACCCTCAAATAAGGAAATTATCCTGGATTATCCATGTAGGATCAAGTAAATCATGTGAGTCCTAAAAAACAGAGGTCAATAGTAGTCTTGCCAAAGACACCAATATACAAAGAATTTTGATGTACACTGAAGATATTTCCATCTGTGTGTGTACTGGATTTCTAGCTCAGGTGGCATAACAAATGTATGATTGGATCACTCCCTATTGCCCAAACATATTGCAATAGTAGAATGTAAAAAGAAGGAAAAGAGCCATTTTTAAAAATACAAAGTGTCCATGAACCAGATATGTAATACGAACACAACACTGGGTTGAATTCCAAACTTATTGGTCCAAGTGGAATTTATATTTGGGTTTGGGAATTTTTAGGGTAAAGTGTGGGGTTAGTGGGGCAAGAGGTGAAGGACTGGGATGAGACTGCCTCCCATAAGAAAGGAGCTTTAAAAATAGAAACACTGTACTGCTTTGGAATTTGAGGAAGCTATAGGCTTAAGTAATGCAAAAGGAAACAGTCATAACCAATAACTGAGCCAAGTTGCTCCTCATTTTGTGACCAGCTATGCAAAATCTACAATATCTCTACAATCAGGACCCAAACCATTGTAATGAGGTCTGGAGCACTGCAGGAGGCAACTGAAAAATCAGTAGACTAGAAGAAATATGGACGCGGGGCTGAAAATGAGAACAAAAAGGACTTTTAAAGTGTATTTTAAATCCTCCCAAAAATCATGAAGAAATCAAATACCAGAACAGATAGACAACAAAAATCAATGGTGAAAGATTTAAAATACGTATGTTTAGGATCTTCAAAGAGTTGAATGAGGTATGGCTTCCATTTTAAAAAGGCAATAATTATTGATCTTTATAGACAAAAATGAAATGAAATAGCAGGTAGATGTGAAATCTTAGGAATGAAAATACAGTCATTTAAATAAAATGCAATCCTGTCAATTATCTTTTGCAAATGTAATAACTTTTGTTATTCAGTGTAGAAATTCTCCCCAAATGTAATGGTTTCCAACAGTAGCAGTTTTCTCATGATTTTGGGTCAAAACCTTTGGCATATTGACTGCAGTTAACGTTTTTTTTTGACTGCAGTTCACTGATGGCTAAGTTGGTTTAGAAGCTTCCAGAAGTCTTCATTGACATGCTTCTGAGCTTTACTATGTGACTTCCTCCCCTCCATATGATGTCTCAGCATTCAGTAGTCTAGACTGTGCTTTTTTTTAAAATTATATTTTTGTAATTGTTGATGGATGGCATGCCTTTATTTTATTTGTTTATTTTTATGTGGTGCTAGAGATGGAATCCTAGGCAAGCACTCTGCCACGGAGCTACAGCCCCTTGTCCAGCCTCTAGACTGTATTTCTTTAAGACACAGTGGATGATTTACTTGAAAGTGTGAAGCCAACAGTGGCAGACTTTTTAAAGAACTGGAATGATCACAGTGACAATTCTGTCCTAGTTCATCAGTCAGCCAAATCATAAGATTGACCCAGATTCATGGGGAAGAGACGTAGACTCAAGCTCTTCTTGAGGTGAAAGGCAGTCTCATTGCAAAAATCATGTGAGATGGGAGCTATGATCATCTTTGGATATATAGTCTATTATAGTAATAGAATGAATAAATTTTATAAGAAAAAAGAACAAATTGAAAGATGTTATCAAGGAATGAACCTAGAAAGCAAAATGAAAAAAAAAAAATAATGAAAGAGCAGTCAAGAGGGTATAATCCCAGTGGCTCAGGAGGCTGAAGCAAGAGGATTGTGAGTTCCAAGCCTGTCTCAGCAAAATGGAGGTACTGAAGCAACTCAGTGAGACCTTGTCTCTAAATAGAATGCAAAATAGGTCTGGGGATGGGGATGTGGCTCAGTGGTCAAGTACCCCTGAGTTCCATCCCTGGTACCAAAAAAAAAAAAAAAAAAGAGAGAGAGAAGAAAGAAGAAATAGCAAAAGCAATTAAGAAAAATAGAATTGAGGGAATGACAAAGAGGCAATATTTGTGAGATAGTTGCTAAAAATTTTTTCAAACTGAAGAAAATAATGTTATAAGATCAAAGTAACTCTGACTAACAAGTAATACAAATAATAATATATGTCTAGAAATACTATAGTTACCTGGCTATGAAATAAAGATTAAATTTAAACAGATAGCTTGTAAAATGCAATGGAGTATTTTCAATGTATATAGAGAAAATCATCTTTAATTTTAATTTTATATCCAGCTAAGCTATAAACAAGAATGGGTAAATGTATGACATTTTCAGACTTACATTTTCATATAAGCCTTCAGGCATTTATAATCCATGCATTCCACTTAACTTTGGTAAATGGAAAATGAGCAGAAGGGCACAAGAAACAATGGCAAACATAATGTTGGTAAATTTAATTAGGCAATTAAGAAACAAGGCTTTAGTTTTAAAAATTCTTGATAATAAAATCTTAAACAAAATAATAAGATGGGAGGTGGTAATATTAAAGACTGCCAGTATCCTTGTTATTGTCAAAAGGATTATCATGGTGTAAAACAACAAAGGCTATGTCAGAATTTATGTTTTTTTTAAATTTTAAATATATTTTTTAGTTGTAAATGGATCTTTATTTTTAAATTTATTTATATGTGCTACTGAGAATCGAACTCAGTGCCTCACTCATGCTAGGCAAGCAATCTACCACTGAGCCATGACTCCAGACCTTTATGGTTTCTTATACATGACAAAATTTAAGATTTAAGATTAAAAACTAGCACACAATTATATAGAAAATATAGGATAGATGAATGAATAAAAAATGTGGCATCTATACACAATGGAGTACTATGCAGCAATAAAAAATTACAAAATCATAGAATTTGCAGGGAAATGGATGGCACTAGAGCAGATTATGCTTAGTGAAGCTAGCCAATCCCTAAAAAACAAATACCAAATGTCTTCTTTGATATAATGAGAGCAACTATGAACAGAGCAGGGAGGAAGAGCAGGAAGAAAAGATTAATACTAAACAGAGACATGAGATGGGAAGGAAAGGGAGAGAAAAGGGAAATTGCATGGAAATGAAGGGAGACCCTCATCACTATACAAAATTACATATAAGAGGTTGTGAGGGGAATGGGAAAATAAACAAGGAGAGAAATGAATTACAATACATGGGGTAGAGAGAGAAGATGGGAGGGGAGGGGAGGGGGGATAGTAGGGGATAGGAAAGGTAGCAGAATACAACAATTACTAATAGGGCATTATGTAAAATTGTGGATGTGTAACCGACGTGATTCTGCAATCTGCATTTGGGATAAAATTGGGAGTTCGTAACCCACTTCAATCTAATGTATGAAATATGATATGTTAAGAGCTTTATAATGTTGTGAACAACCAATAAAAAAATAAAATTATAAAAAAAGAAAATATAGGATAGTTTTTCAAATTACCCAAATGCAAGGGGTTAAAAAAAGAAATAAACAGGAAATTAAAAGAAAACAAAACAAAAAATAAAGATGCTAAAGTTATGTGCAAATGTATCTGAAATTGCAATAATATAAGTTAATTAAGTGTAGTTATTAAAGAATGATAGATTAGGCACTTTAAAAATCCAATTTTATGCTACTTATAAACACAGCTGGAAAATACAAATCAATTCATAAATTACAACATGGAAAACACAATTTAAAACAAAAGATCATGACATCACATAATAATAACAATGAACAGTCCAGCAGAAGATATAATTCTTTATATACAACATAACCTCAAGACATATAACCTCCCCACCAAAGGAGACATATAAAATCAAAGTTGACAGAATTAGAAAGATAATTGGACAGATCCATAATCATCATGAGAGATTTAAAGACATTCTATCAAAAGTGAGTAACTTCTGATGCAACATACCAGAAATTAATGATGGTAGATATCAGAACTGTGGGTACTTTGTGGGTTTTGGATATTCTAGGATATTATATTCTTGACTATTGTGATTCCTGGGTAGTCCTGGCATTTCTAAAAAATTCTTTTCCCCCTATAGTTGCTTCCAGTTGTGAACTCTTACAATACAGATATAACTGACCATGTACAGGTCAACTGGTGAACAAAAATTTAAAAAAACAACATCCAGCCTAGGCAATGCAGTCAGAAATTTAGTACATCCACATATAGTTTTAAGATGTTTAAATTGGCATAAATTTTCTGCACAATAATTTGGCAACATTTAAAAAAACCTGTAATTGTGCATATATTCTGAGTCAGTAATTACAATTCCATAAAGTTTTGTTAACAACATAATTATGCAAATGGAAGTACATAGGGCTAAGGAAGTTCATTGTGGAATTACTTTTATCAGTAAAAAGTGGAAAAAATAAGTGTCCAAAAATACAGGATTGGTTAAAATTTATTTGTAGTTATATGATAGAATATTTTGTGGCATTAAAAGAGATATAGAAGTGAGTCAGCTGATATTTTGTATTTGAAGCGAGTGTAACCTGGACTTGTGGAAATGTTGAATGAGGTATTCCTTCTAATTTAGAACATGGCCACAGAATCCTCTTAACTAGAAGCTCTAAGCAGCCATAATCATGATCAGAAATAAAAGAAAATATGACATTCATGAACCATACTTACTGTACAGGAATAATCAAGGGCATAGAAAAATGTTAATTATGTATTGTATAAGGAAAATGATATAAACAGCATAAATTTATAATCCATTTTTAAAGGGTATTCATGTTTGCATATGTGTATAAAGTAATTATTTCCAGGTGATTGGGTTGTATGTGTTTTTTCACAGATTATTTTTATTTCTCACAATGAAGGTGTATTACTTTTGTAGTAAGAAAGAAAGGAAAAAACCTACCCATTTTTCAAACTCCAGCACTTAACAATCCTTCCATATGTGGAATCAATTTCTCCTTTGGCTCCTTTAGGTGTCTGAGCCTCTTTCATTGCACTTATCAGAGTTTGACCTTCGCTGGAGTCATCTGTGTATGTACGTCTTTCTCCTCAACTAGATTGGAATTTCTGCAGTGTAAGGACTTATATTACTCAACACAAGTGAATTGCTCTTAATAGGTGCTAGGACATATTCTGCTGAATTGAACTGAATGAACTTTTGGGACACACTTTCATCTAAGTCAGGTAGCAATAAATCCGTACACCCTATGCTTAAGTACAGAGTCAGTGATTAAAAACTGATTCCAAGTGGCAATAGAACATTGAGGCTTGTTGGGCTCAATGTACTTCTTTAACCCCTTTATAGAACTTTCCCCAGACTTTTTTTCACTTTGTGCAAGTACAGGCAATATTTTACTTCTGTTCAGAATCTGTAGGATGGCCATATTAGGTAGGATGGACATTTTTATTAGGATGGACAATTTAGGTAATAATTTTCCAGTTTTCTGTCTGTTGCTGAGGAAGTATTCATCCTTTCTGAGGTTCTTGAAATCAGCAGATGTAGATTATTTTTGCCTCTGAACCCCTGTGGCTATGATGTGTCATTTTAAGAAAGACCAAGCTGGATGTAATTTCTCCCTTGGGTAGAATACTCAGTGATCCAGAAAAGCAGTTACCTAACCTTCTAACTTTGTGTCTTAAGGACTAATATCTGATAGAAGGCACAGGAAGGAGGAAGTAATCTAAAGTCAGGACTAGGAACAGAGTGAGGTAAGGAAATTTCCAGGATGTACCTAACTAAACAGAAAACTTGAGAGGCTTACCTGAGCCTGAGGAAAGGCACTGGGGCCAAAGAGTACATATATCATTATTTCCAGAAGAATTAAGCTAATGTTATTGGCAAATTTTTTTCTTACATTAAGCTTACAAAACTACACAATAACAACAAAACACAATGCTGAATCCTTCTTGTCCATTGCTCTGCATTTATATTAGTCATTATCAAGCCACTTCAGGAAAGAAAGAGTCCCTTCTTATTAATGATCTTCAAAGAAGGAGAGTGCATAACCTTTCTGGGTAAACTAATCCAGAGTTGAGCAATGCTGGCTTTAGGCAGAAAAGCACATTACATACATAAATAACTGACAGTAAAATTGAAGTCTGTACCCTTTTGTTCTATGCTTGATAGATGTGGGACGAGTGATCCCAGTTCTCGATATTGTAAATCTTTGTATTATATCACAACTGGCACCACCACCAGAGCTGTAATGATCATGGAAATGCCAATAGAAAATATAAATATCTCTGAAGTTTACTGTTGTCTTTCTAATTACTTGTAGGTGGCCAAGGTGATCATTTGGGTAGCAGAATCATTATGTCTATATCCTTACATAATTTTGGTGGATCATGGAGAATAGGATGACATGCATTCTTGCAAATATAGTAGCAGAATAATTAACAATATTTCTGCTTTTTCTACTCCATGATAAACAATCTAGCTCATTTTCTTCTTTAAAAAACTTGATTTCTAAGGGGAAGGGAAGGAGTATAGGGGTAGGAAAGACGGTGAAATGAGATGGACGTTATTACCCTAAGTACATGTATGAAGACATGAATGGTGTGAATCCACTTTGTGTACAAATAGAGACATGAAAAATTGTGCTCTATGTGTGTAATATGAATTGATTGTATTCTGCCATCCTATATAACAAACTAAAATAAATAAATAATTTTAAAATGTTCTAAATTTAAGCTTAGTCATAGAAACATGGGATTTTATAGGTGGATAAGATTTTTAAAGTCATCTGCAAAATTCTCATAATCTTCGAGACAAGAAAACTGATGTGAGAGTTTTAGCTAGTGGAAGAGCTAATATAGAACATAAGGTTCCTGCCCACTGGTCCTGGTCATTTAATATCTTTCAGTACTGTTCTTCTACCATAACAGTGGTTTCTCAAAGATGCCTGAACGCAAAGGTTGAAGTTTATTCTACTCCAAATTAAGTTCTTATACTTGTATTTATCCATGACTGTATGTTCCTGGCTCATGATGATAAGTGAAGAAATCAAAAGTAGCATTCAGAAACTTTTATAAAAATAAATTTGTCAGAGTTATTTGTATTTGTTGAAAGAAATAATAATGTCATAATAAATTTGGACTTGTGTTTTTACATATGGCTTGTAATTTCATTTACTTAGTAATTAATTTTTACCGTATTTTATAAATGCATTGGTTTTTACTGGATTAGAAATAAAAACTTCCAGCATCACAGATGGATCAACAAACACTAGTCTAAGTGGGACATTGCTTTTTCCTAGTAATTGATGGGACTTTAACAGAATAGAATACTTATAAGCTTAAAAAAAGTAATTGAAAGGAGTGAGCTTAGTATATACATTATGGTTGAACAGGGACATTTGAAGTAAGTGGTTTATGGGAAATAAAACAGGCAAAGTAGAGCTATGACACATTTTTATGGCACTCTACTTATTAGTTTCTGAAGTTCTTTTAGGAATGTGATATTTTTCTTTTGCCAAGGTCAAGAAATATTTTATCAATTCATGGCACACAGGACAATTATATACTATGATTTTAATATATTTTCCCACCATACTTTTACATACATAGCTAAGTAGAGCCTTTTGTTCCTTAATTTAAATTTTCTAAGTATGCTCGTGTCTATTCCTACTTACTAGTCAAGTTTATTCTAATCACTAGTCAAATTTCATCATCATGTAAAAGGTCTAATTCAGTCCTCTGGGCTTTCTTTCACCTCTAGATTCAGTAAGCATAATTGCTTTCCATCATCCAAGTCAAAGACAAATGCAAGGATGCTTGAATGCAGTATCAATCACAGAGAACTGTTCCTGGAGATTCCTTCCAGCATTGATGATGATAACTGCTCCATCAAACACTCCAGCCTTTTGTTAAACCATAAGGGCAAATCCCAGCAACCTAAACTACTGCAGACAGGGAGACAGCTGAAACCTGAAGGAGAGAAAACTGTGAGCAGTGAAAAAAATAATTCCCCCCAAAAGCTGCAGATGATTTGAAATACCAGATCAGAGCATGGAGCTGCCCAGGTCAGGGTGCAAAGTCTTGGTGTTGTGTGTAAGCTCAGATTGGTAACTGATGATTTCCTTTCTCCCTGAGTATCCTACCCACCACGTACACTGAGCCCCTCAAGCATCACTTCTTCAGTCATGTCCATTCCCCATTCCAAGATGTTTATTCTCACTGTCAGGGTGTTGTTACATGCCAATGGCTCTCCTCTAACTTATTTAACTTTTTTTGTTTATACTTTTGCCAGTCAGAACTTCCCTATTAATAGAAGATGAGGGAAGGATTTTATTTATATTTGTATTCTTATCACCTACTACATAATAAGCATTTGTCAGTGCTTGCAGAAGGAGTGAAAATGGTTATATGCTTTTTTCCTTCAGTTTTTATGAGGTATAAAAGCCCCTATGTGGTCTCAGCTATCGTGTATACTACTTAGTAATAAAATGCATACACACATAGTACTTCTATAACAGGTTACAATTTCTTCTTGCAGACACCTCCTATTCCAAAGTGCAAGAGTCTAAAATAAAGATGCTTTTGTCAAGAATAACCTGCTTCTTGTGTCTTTTAATAACATACCTGTTTAACTCTTATCAGTCAGTGGAAGGCTGTCTGGATCTTCCCTTCAGTCAAATGAGGCTTATCTCTGCCTTCTTTGAACTGCCTCATATCCAGCATACTCTGTTCTTTTTTTCCTCTTCTTTGCAATTTACTTGGAATATCTGTTCCATGTAAAGTATTAAGTATAAAATATGAATACTAAATATGAAATATTGAATGTATACCCCACCCTTACTTAGTGTTAGGCTTCTTCTTCTATATCATGGATGCCTGGAGGAGTAATGGAAGCACAATCTGCTCTTGAGGGACTCACAATTCAATGGGAAGGCTATGTGAGTTAATAAATTATTAAATTACCTAGTGCTATCTTTAATTGAACAGCGACTCTTCTAAGCCTTTATATTTCATTAGATGGTATTGTTGTATTTTTCTTTTTTTTTCAGATTAAGAAAGTGAATCTTGAGGATTGTGTAAATTGCCCAAGAATCTATTGCTTGCAAGAAATAGAATAAGGATTTAAAATTAACTGGTTGAATACCAAGTCTGTGCATGTAACTGTGTCATGATGTCACTGAGAGTGTGTGGGGTCCCTGCTGTATCCTTTTTCCTAGCTTATCTAGAAATTTCACTGCAGGAGGGAAATAGATTAGAGTTCATTTTTCAATTATGTTTGATAAATTAGCAGGTACTATAGCTGCCATTCCTGCAATAATAATGGGTATGATGATGTCATGTAGGATCTTAAGAAATTTGTAAGATATTATTATCTCTATCTCTGCCCTAACATACCAGAACTATCACTTTATCATAAATTATTATTTTAGGCTGGGCACAGAGCATACACCTTTAATCCCAGTGATTTGTAATTAAGGCTAAAACAGGAGAATCCCAAGCTTGAGCCCAGCTTCAAAAACTTAGCAAGGCCCTAAGCAACTTAGACTCTGTCTGAAAAAAATAAAAATGGCAGGGGAAGTAGCTCAATGAAAAAGAGTCCCTAGGCTAAGTCCCTAGTTCCAAATATATATATATATATATAGTTTTAACATTTATTATTTAAGAAAACAAGCAAGTTATCACGCTTTGCTCTAAAAGTCTTGCAAGTCATTTTGCCTTTACTTCATCTCAGTATTCTTTCCAGCTAAATTATGTTTTATTCTATGGTTTTATAGGCTATTATTAATTTTAATTAATAAATTAATTTCTAAAATAGAATCAATTTTCCCATCTTCTGAAATCTGTCTAATATTTTACAAATTCTAAAAAACAACAACTACTTGACTCATAATGACCCTGATAATTTCATAAATATATTGTTTGGAAAATAGGAACTGCAAACTTGAACCAATTTAAGTTTCTCCCAGGTCTCCTCCTACTGTTTCTTAACTTCTTGCCCTCTCATCTTCTGTGAGATCTGCTGTTTCCAATTACAGATGATTTTACTAACATGGTTTTCTATGATCAGTTCTCCAGGAAAACAAAACAAAACAACCACACACTCTCACACACACCAACAAAACAAAACAAAACAAAAAACAGAACTCCAGAATCATGAAGAGAAAAAAAGAGAAAAACAAATGAAACAAATAACAACAACAAAATCCCCAACCAACTAATCAACCAAATAATCAAAAGACCCACTGTGTGCCTGTATCTTTCTTACGATGAAAAATGAGTCACATACAATCAGAGTTATATTTTCCCTTAAGCTAGCAGATGCTTGTCTGCCTTGCTCTGAATGTGATGGACACTGAGTAAGCAGTGGAAAATGTTTGATCTGATGCTTTATTCTCCATAAAAAAAGAAAAACACACAGATACCCCATAACCTGTTGAAAAATGAGGTATTTAATGTATAGGTGAAAAAAGGGTGTGAATTATTGAGTGGTATTTTTATTTAAATTACTTTCTACCGTATTTGAAAATATCCCTTATCTTGATAATCTGACTACCAAATGAAAACAGCATAGTTTACTTAAATGGAACCCACATGTTGATTTTTGCCAATATTTCATCATTAATATTGCACTTCAAATTTTCTTTGTTTAGTGGGATTTTTGAATAATGAGGATTATGGTGTTGGTATTTAAGCAAACCAAGAGCAGAATATTTTGTTATGATTTCATAACGAGACATTTCTGCATCAAAAACCTTTATTTTATCATGTTATTCTATTCCTATAATAGGAATACTAAGTAAGGAATACACAGAGAAATTGAACAAAGAGGATATATAAGTACTTCAGGCATAAGTATTTCACAGTGTGGAGATGGAGTTTGTAATCAACAAACTGGATGACCAGAAAGAAGACCGTGTTAAGTCTGAGCTAAATCAAAACAAAGAATATTGTCATTTCTTTGAAGAGGAGATGGATAGAAGCACAAATGAATTTCTTATGTCCTCTAGTAATTTGAAAAGTACTTATAGACAATAAAGGATTATGTATTGCTTTTCTTCTTCATCTCATAAATATTAGCAAATTATTGGATAGCTTAAGTGAGAGAGTAAATCTATGAAAAGTTGACCCCTAAATTCAATAGAGGGATCATATAAAACCAAAAGGGCAACAAGGGGAGGATAGAGGCAGGGGTAGAGTGACTATAGGGCCAGATCAATGCCTCAAGTGATGAGGGAATAAGAAATGACTGGTAAAGAGGCTGTTGTCAGAAAGAAAAATGCAGTGAACAATATTTTTGTCATTCAGTAGTGCATTCTGATGAGAGCTCACTGTCATGTACGTGACACCAGTTAGAGGTACATCTAAGCAAGGGTAAGGCTACCACAGAATTGAGATGGCTCATAATTTATAAATACATTATTAGTCACTTAGAATGATGGCAATTGTTATGGCTTAGATGTAATGTTCCCCAAAAGTTCACCGTGTGAGACAATGCAAGAAGGTTTGAAGGAGAAATGATGGGATTATAGCCTTAGCCCAATCAGTGGATTAATCCCCTGATAGGGAATTAACTGAGTGGTAATTGGTGTGGCTGGGGGAGATGGGGACTTGGGCGTGGCTTTAGGGTATATATTTGTATCTAGCCAGTGGAGTCTTTCTGCTTCCTTAAGTGAGCAGAGTCCCTCTTTCTCACACCTTGTGCCCTGAGGAATGGAGCCTGCTGTCAGTGGATTGAGACCTTTGAAATTGTGAGCCCTTAAATTAACTTTTCCTCCTCTACAATTGTTCTGGTTGGGTGCTTTTAGCTACAGCAGTGAAAAAGCTGACTAAAACAGCAACTGATAGGTGTTAAGAGGAAAAGTATGAGCCAAATGTGTATGTTGTGTAGAAGGATAGAAGGAGTTCATGAGAGTAATAGATGAAGCACTGGTGATATGAAGGTAACAGACGTGTTTATGAGGGTGGTAAACGAAAGCAGCACCTTTGGAAGGCGTTCAGGCCTTTGAGACCGGGAACCCCAAACAAGGTGTGCTTCCATAGCTCTTAAATAGCAACTGGGAGTGGAAAATTTTATCAGTTCAAACTCTGACCTGGAAAAAGTAGGATTAAGGTAAAATATGTATGGCCTGATTTGCATGAGTGTTTAAGGGAGGAAATTGAGACAAAAAGAATAGTTGGTTTGGAGAATAGTTGGTTTGAAGAAGCTATGGCTTGGAAGATAGTAAAGGTCCTGTATTGACCACAATATCCTCTTCTATAGAAATACTGGGTAAATCAATGCTTTTTATGACTCCTATTATATACACACATACATACAAGCATGCATTTACTCTAACCAGAAATGCCTCCAATTCCACAAAAAAAGAATTTAGAGTAAGGTTAAAATTCTGAAGAATAGCAGAATCTCTCTCTTAGTTGTAAATGTTTAAGGATATTGATTTCAAACAATCTAGACATACAAAAAATATTTTAAAATGTAAATATTTGTTTAAAAAATTCTGAAGAATCTTGTCATGAAATGTAAAAATATGCATAAAAAGTATTACAGAGTTTAGAATCAAATTTCCCATTCAGTGAATTAAAAATCTTTAAATAGCCAGGCATGGTGACACATGCTTGCAATACCAGTGAATTGTGAGTCTGAAGCAGGAGGATTGCAAGTTGAGGTTAGCCTTGACAACTTAGACCCTGTCTCAAAATTAAAAATAAAAAGAACTGGGGAGTATTCTAGTGGTAGAGTACTCCTAGGTTCAATTACTAGTACTCATAGAATTGCTCTAGAAATGAAGAGTGAGGAATGACCCCTTCTCTTCCAAATATCTTTTCAATGGTGTTCAAGGGTCAGGAAACAGAATAGAGTTAAGGCAAACGAAGTAGAGCAATTGGTAATCTCCAACCCACAATAGTGAATGTACCAAAATCAATACCAGGTTGCTCTTTGCACAGATGCATGATGAGTTGGGAGTGCTAAAATAAAACAAAGTGATAATTTACCTACTAGAAATTCTGCATCAAATACTGTTTGGAATCGAGAAATTTTCTAATATAAATGCCAGACTCTTGAGTTCATTAATGGCAAATTGACGCATCTGCCTTTCATCATGTGACTTGACTCCAAAGGCAAAGGCAGGTAGAACGCTGGCTTCAGTTCAGAGAATAGCATATGAAAGAAGAGGTAAGCACTGATCTTCAGGACTTCTGAGTCCTTTGATAAGCTTCTGGAATTTACTGCTTGCTCTTTTGCCTTTCATGCGGAAACTTTTGTCTCCTTAGAGGGTTTGTTCTAAGGAGCAGGCACAGAGAAACACTTCCACATATCTGGCTATGCCAATTGCTCCATCACATCTGGGGTACCATTAACTTTGGGAGTCCACCCATCTCATTACTGCACAAAGAAAAAATCAGCTCAAATTCTTCCCTTCTTAGTCTGCAGCCTGCAGCAAAATGTCCTCTGTGGAGAAAAACATAAAAGCTCTCTGCTTCATCCCTAGGGAAGAGGCTTTATTCTCTCTTTCCTACATAAACCTGACAAGGGCATGCTTCAGCAGCACAACTTTGACCTGTGGGTTGCAGAATTGGACTACAGAACTCTGAGCACCTTGTGAACGTCCTCTGGGAGATGTCTCTTCTCAGACAATGCTGTTTTCCTTGAAAATGTTTAAAGGAAAAAACTGGGTTGGAAGTGAAAAGATGTGATTTTGAATCTAGCCCAACAACCTGCTAGCTGCGTAAAATGTGGCAAGTCTCCTTTCTGTGTCTCCTTATGATATGAGAATAATAAGACTTATTATGTCCAAGGTGCTGTGGAAAAATAATGAGGTGGTATATGAATAATTACCCGGCAAAGATCCTGTTCCTCCAAAATGCTGCTGAAAAAAAATGCTAATCTTATCTTGTCCTTGGTGGGCATCTGAGAGAAGGCCAGGCATGTGCTAAATGCTTTCCAAATACCATCTCATTTAGTCCTCCCTGCCATCTGGTGAGGGAGTCATTGTTTACCCTCATGAGTTGGACGAGGAAATGAAAGCTGAGAGAATTAAATAGCTGGTTCAAGTCACCCAGCAGTAAGTACAAATCCTGGAATTTGAACTCTTTTGACAGCACACTCTTTCCTTTACCATGCACTGGCTTTGAATTTGAAGTAAAAAGTTAAGGAGCCATAAAAAGGAATAGATTGGAGCTCCTATTCTCATATCTAGGTTCCTCAATACTTCTCTTACTGGATGATTATTACTTGATATTTCCTCAAAAGTAACGTAAGCTCTTTAAGGATCTGAGTTTTAGACTTTGTTATTATTATTTTAATGCATAAAGCACAGTGCCTAGACCATAGTAATCCTTCAATAAAATGTTTTCTGAGTGATTTACAATTTCATATACTTGTAGGGGGTAAAGACTTGGGATGGTATAGAGGGAATAGGGTCTAGTATTACTCTGGAAATGAAGAATGAGGAATGACTATGAGTTCTAAGTATAACTTAGTTCTAAGTATAAGAATTTACAAACAGAGTTTTGACTGCTGGATCATTTCAAAGATTCACTGACCAAGAATTAACCTAAGAATGAGCCCAAATTTGAAACAGATCTTAGGGTGACTTTTGTGTGTATATATATATATTTTTTTTTCTTTGTCAAATTGGAACTGACTTCATGATCTAGAGTTATCAGATCTACAGTTATCAGAGTCCCCAAGTTTCTTTGGGACAGGTCACTTGCAGGCCAATAATATCACACAAATTATAGAGGTGCACTCTGAATTGTAATGATTTTAGGACAAAGGTACCTAATACATTGAAGTGACTTATGGAGAATATTGCTTTCTCCTGAAATTCCATTACAAAGAAAGGTTTGTAGAATTAGAGAAAGAAATCACAATACCACTTCAGAATACTGAGAGAAATCCTTGTAGAAACTGGTAATAACTTCATTCAGGGTTTTACTCAAGGGAAGAAAGCAGGATCTCATGGCTATTGATTCTGGAAAGCTTGATTCACCTTGAGGCATCCTGTGATCTTTGTGATCTCTATCAAGTGAAGATGGTAAAGACAGAGAGAGATTGGAGGTGACCGTTACCTCATGAGCTGGAAACACACTGATGGGATGAATTGTGTAAAGGAGAAAATGGAGCTGGAGTGAAATGTTGGAAGGAGCCCACTAGATAATGGAAAAGAAGAAGATTATTGATCAAAGGATCTACCCAGAACTTGGAAAAAAAAAAAGATTTCAAGTCTGCCTTCCTATTTTCTGCTTTTCAAAACACTGTTATAGTATATGTATAGAATACAAATCTCTTGTAAAAGATTCATATTTTACTTTACCTTTTAAAAAAATTACTATTTCTTAAGATGTCGTACTCTTATCCAATGACAGTTAATCAGTAAATAGGTTTTAAAAATTTAAATTTTTCCGTAGTTAACGTGTATAAAAATTATGTTTAAGGATTCTAATATTTCTTAGAAAATAAAAGTGTTTTAGGTGCCTTGGTATTCACAAGTCTTAGCATTCTAAGTGTACTTAAGTGTCAGTAGGAAAAATATTTCAAATATTATCTTATTTAGTAATAAGATACATTGAATTCTAGCACAAATCCTATTTAAATAACTCATCTCATTCTCAATTCAAATTTTAAATATTATCTAACCCATAAAGAAATATTATTGAATCTTAATTTCTATGGCAAATATTTTCGAATTCCCCTATCATCACTAGCAATTTTATATTTGGTGGTATTGAAGTTTTTATTCCATGATTAAAACATTCTGCAGAGCTTTTGCATATGCATAGGACTAAACATGAGTATTGATCTATTGTGTTTGGAGGTAAAACAACTAAAAATAAAACAAAATGAAAGGTGTGTCTACTCCATTCTTGATGTCATGACTAGGTATTGGAACAATAAATGAGATGATAAAAGAAGCTCCTGAGTTCCAAGGACAGCAGCTGCTCTATGCAGTCAAGACATCATCATTATTAATTACTTTATTCATTTTCAAACCATCTGTTTCCAAACATGGGCACTTGTGGCCCCATTCTCCTCTCTCTATGCCCCCAGTGTGTATCTTATACATATTTAATTTTCAATGGATTTCAAAAGAAGCAACAGCTTGTACAGATGGATGTTGCCGGAACAAAGGAAAGACATTAATCTGTTTCTTTGATGATTCTTTTGTTCAAGACAAGATTATTCACTCATATTAAACTATTTTGAATACTTTGCTGTTGGTATTATGCTAATAGATTTTTTTTTCAAAAATAATTTAAAACTAAATAGTGTCACCTGGTGGTGAAGATGAATACTACAGTTATATCTAGAAGGTATATCTGTTTTTTTTTTAAATTTCCTTTTTGCATTATATTTTTTTATTGCTGTAATAATGTTTAATGAGTTAACTGATATCATTAGGAATTAAAGATTTTATACTTAAGATAGTATTAAATATTTTGGAGTATATCTAACCAGATCCAATTATACCGTAAAAACATTTCCAATTCAAATTCTTTTCACCCATAAGAAGTGCTAAGAAATTGTACAAAATGAGGAGCTTAAGCAATTGGAAATAGCAATTTTCTGGTTTCCAACAATATTATTTCTTTTGTAGCCACAAACAAAATGAGATTCACCCATGAAATTTAGAGCTGCTCACACAGATGATAGAATAACTTCCTGAAGAGCTGTAATGCTTTTATTGATTCTTTCTAAACTTTGTTCACCCTTGGAATTGTTATGTCTGAAATGTAAGGATTAGAATTTATGGAAATTTTTGTTTGGTTTGATTTTCTGTATTTGCATTAGAACCTGAGAAGCCAGCAAGTATGCACCCAAGGGAAAGTGAAACTGGAGATCAGTAAGTCAAAGACTGTATCTTACTCATGGGAGAGAGATCCCATCTCTTCCAACCTTTCCATTTTCTAAAGACAAAGTGTGTCCCAAGAGATAACTTCTCAAAATGGGAAGTATTTTTGTGCAATAAATCCAATTCTTCTGTCTTCACTTCACTAAAAATTGGCTTTTTCTACAGGAACTGGGAATACGTCTGGCACCAAGACAGTGTTCAATAAATATTGAATTAAATAAAAACAAAGAATGATTCTTCCCTGCAGCCCTCATAAGATGATGTTTCAACGAGGAATGAGTTTTTGAAGTGTCAATCTACTTCATCACTCCTCTGTTTACAATCCTTCAAAAGCTTCATAATTTAGTCCAAATTCCTTACAAAGTCCTTCACATCTGGTGCTTGTGCACCCTACTTCCTTTCATCCATTTCTAAAGACTTTGTCTTATGAAATTGCACATGGTGAGAAATATAAAACAAATATTTCTTCCTATTGATTTGGCACATTGTCACAACAACTATGTCTGGAAAGAGGGGTGTGTGCTAGTGAGATTTCCATCACTGGGACAAAATGCCAGGGGTAATCAACCTATAGGAGGACAAGTTTATTTTGGCTTACAGTTTTACAAGTTTCAATTTATAGGCTTGACCCTGCTGCTTCTGAGCTTGTGACAAGGCAGTACATCATGTGGCAAAAGAAACTGTTCCCTTCCTGGTGGCTGGAAAGTGAGGGGGAAAGGAAAAAACTGATCCCATATCCCCTTCAAGGGCACATTTCCAACAACCTAACCTCCTTCTCCTGGGCTTTACCATTCTACCACCTTCCAATAGTGTCACCAGATGGTGAACAATTCCTTAACACCTAGGCCTTTAGGGGGCATTTAAGATCCAAACCACAATAGAGATGATGACTGAAATGGAAGCTTTTCAAAAGTTCCAACCAGATGACACTCTTCTGAATTTGATTACTTAATTTATGCTAATTTCTATTTTTAACTTAAATGTATCAGTAAATATTTGAAATGAATTAAAATACACTTTTTGTTTTTCCTTATAAATGACAGCATAAGCTCAAGAACTTAATGAATTCAGCTCACATTTTATATATTCCATTGACATATCAATAAATTTAGCATGTGCAGTTTTGGTATGTCATTTTTGAGAAAGAAAGGCAGCTGTCAGGTATAAAAGTGTGGCCTCAAACTCTGCATATGGCAGCTTGCTGAGTCAATATGAAAGGAGTATTTTTAGCTTCCTATTGAGACTTTGTGTCTGCAAAACGTATTTGCCTATTAGAGACAAACACCAATCTAACAGACATTAGACAGTTCTCCAATCATTTCTGTGCACCATGACCTTTTGGTGAATAGATAACATACGGATCATGCAGTGTATTTTATTTAAGAATTTAAAAATAAATTCATAGCAGTGTCTATATACTTCAGAGATTAACAGTTTCCTGGCTATCAAAGTGTTGTTTTGCATTGTTATTTCAAAAGAACTACATGTTCATTATGCAAGATTTTTGGCTATTTATATTTCAGTTTATGTTATGTGAAATCTCAAGTTCTTTCATTGAAAATAGAAATGATTTTTTTAGATGTTAGAATCATATAGGTATATCTCAAGTTCCTGTTAAAATTACTTTGTTTGAAGAATCTTTATTCCAAAATTCTGGTTTACACATTCAATTATATTCAATATAATGGAGAGCTACATACACACAGAAAAATTATAAGAACTTCCCTATCTTAATTATATTTTATTCATGCTATTAACATTAATTTGTCTTCCTGCAACCAACCACTAATAAAAGTATTTTAAATAGTCATCTGTCAAAGTATTACCTCACTCTAAAGAAAAAAGAAGTGAGTTAGATGCTTACTGAATGGCCAAGGAGACATTAACATGCAATTTAAAAATTTTGTTGGAAAATACAGAGAAAGTATATGAGTATTCAGCATTCAAGAAATAAGGCTCAATACATCCAGGTTTTAATATACCATCGCCAACTTGAAATTTTTACTACTTGAAAATAAAATTGAATTTATTCCACTCTTTTCTGAGAAAATACTTATTTCCTAATGCAGAGAAAGTATATATTTAAGAGTTGAATTTTAATGTATTCTGACATATACTTGATTTTCAAAGGCCTATTGTCCTTTTCAAATATTAGAGAGATTTAGAAGTACATTGAGTGTGTTAGTCAGACTTCAGTGACAAAAATAACTATGGTCAACAACTTAAAGGAGGAAAGGTTTATTTTGGTACAGATTTAGAAGTGGTGTGAGCTCTTGGTTGTTTGGCCCTGTATACTTCTTAATGAATTCTACTACTATGAAACATGCATTGAACTAGGGTAAAGTCTGCCTTTGGACCATAAAGAAAAATGTTCACTAGGACCACTAAATTACCTATAAATAGGATAAAAGCACTAAATTTGTATGAGGAAGTAAGCGTATTCCTTGTTCATTTGACAATGAATATTGACTGCTCTAGAACTCCCTGAAGCCTAGGACCCAAGTTCAATCCCCACTCTGTTGCTTACTTAAAATATGCCAGTGTTTTCAGTTGCTATAGGAGTAATCTTGGAACACAATACTTGACATTTTTTATTGGTATATAATTAATTATACAGAATGGGTTTCATTTTAGTATATTCATTCACGCACATAACATACCTGAGCACTTTCATTTCCCAAAGCCTCCTCTTGCCTTCTCTTTCTCACTCACCCTGATTTCCTTCATCTGTCATACTGGTCTTCTATTTTATGAGCTCTTTTCTACTTTTTTTTCCCCTCTACCTTCCTTATATCAGGAATAAAAAAAAAAAAATCCTGTGCCCCTTCACTTTCTGAGTCTGGCTTATTTGGGTTAAAATGATGCTTGACAATTCTATCCATATGCTTACAAATGACAGAACTTCATTCTGCTTTATAGTGGAATAAAGCTCTATTGTATAAATATAGCACATTTTCTTTATCCATTCATCAGTTGACAGACACCTAGGCTGATTCTGTAGCTTGGCTACTGTAAATCGTGTGCTACAAACATCAGTAAGGATATATCATTATAGAATACTGACGTTAGTTCTTTGGGGCACATAGCAAGGAATATTATAGAAGGATCATATGGAGGTTATGTTCATAATGTTCTGAGGAACCTCCATGCTGATTTCTGTAGTGGCTGTATTAATTTAAATTCCTAACAGTGCCTGCTTTGCTTAAGCTTGCTGAGAAACTTTCTTTCAGTTCATTGGAAAGCACATTCTCCTCCCAACCTCTCTACTTACCACATACCTAGTACTGGTGCAGTCAGTTC
The DNA here is from genome assembly GCF_052094955.1 of Ictidomys tridecemlineatus. NCBI lineage: Eukaryota > Metazoa > Chordata > Mammalia > Rodentia > Sciuridae > Ictidomys > Ictidomys tridecemlineatus. The sequence continues at coordinate 109,288,802 of NC_135477.1, read as the reverse complement.
CTTTTATTAATTTTTAAAAATATTTTTAGTTATAGATGGATACAATATCTTTATTTTGTTTATTAAGTTTTTTTTAATGTGCTGGGGATCAAATCCAGTGCCTCACAAGTGCTAGGCAAGTGCTCTCTACTACTGAGCTAAAACCTTAGCCCTTATTAATTTTATTTCTATTCTAAAAAACAATATTTCTGATTTTCACCTGGTTGCTGGCTCTCTGATATGACTTCTGAGGCTGTCCCACAGTCTTTCTCCCTCTTCATGCCACTGCAGAACCATTGTTTTAATTCAATTTCAGAGAGCAGCAACTACACAGTGGGTTCCTTTGGTCTACCATTTCCAGAACCTCTAATACTTTATATTCTTGAAAGAACCTCAGTCATTTCATTTCCTCCACTCTAATGCTATGCAATGTTATGTAATATTTATGCAAAGGCCATTGTTTCTGTTCCTCTGGAGAACTCTAAAACTGTGAGTAGACACCTGTCATGGTAGTTTGTTCTCTCTTTATTATTTCTGAAACTTTTAGGCCGGGTTGGGACCCTGAAACAGTTGGAATTTTTGAAGGGAGGGCTGAGTCCTACAAAACCAGAGAGTAACTCCTAAAAATCTGGAGGAAAATCAGACTCTTCAGTATATCTGTGTCTGAAGCACATGTACCATTTCTTAATTGGTTTCCATTCAAACGAGCATGCTTGAAAAACAGATAAGGCCATTCCAACTAGGAAATATATTTTATTAACAGATTTTTTTTGCAATACTATTATGATTTAAAATAATAGTAATAAAAGATAATAATATTTTTGGCAATATTATTTATTTGATGTCTCAGGAAAAGATTAAAATTACTTCAGCACAGGGACATTTATATCCTTGGTGAATTTTTTTAAAATGTTGCCCATTAGTGTCATTTATGAACAATATAATTAGGAAGTCAGATTAATCATTCTATTTTAAAGAGCTGACTTAAAATATAGCATTTATAATAAAAGAAATTATTTGCCTAGAAATTAGTTTTTTAAAGCTGATCTTTTATAAAAATTCTTTAATAATATATTTTTAGTAGTTGTGATCACCACTACTACCTTGAAAAATTTCTACATGTTTATAAAGGCCTTAGAAACACACAACAAATGGATCACAAATGAAGTTCATTAACTTAAAGTCCCTTTGGTCAATGATTTCCTGAGGGGATAATAGAGTTTCTAAGGACACATTAAAGTCTTTGTTACAAACAATATTAAGGACTAATTTAGAAGTGTTCTGCAGATTAAGAAGATAAACCAGATTAGTGTACTGATACCTGCTTCAGATAAATGTGTTTAATCATTGAATAATTCTGTGATCAATGCCACATATTTTCAGTATAGAATAAATTTTAAGATGAGTACTGTGTAGTAAAATATTTGCTTCTCATACTTTTAATTTTTCAATGTATTCATACAGGGGAAAGCATAGGAGTTCTTATTTTTGATTAAGTAAACTCAGAATGTTTATGGCATAGGAAAATTCAAGATACACCCCTAACGAAGAGAATAAGACTTATAGTGCTAATCTCTTATAAATTAAAAGTTTATATGTTATTATTTCTTCTTTGGTTCTTAACTAGTTTTTTTTTATTTTTAGAAAAAATTACAGAGGTGGTTATATACAATGTAAACATACTTGTTGCAATGGATAAAGTTAAGGCTAAATCTTGGAGCATATCCATAATCATTTCCTTAGAATAAATTTTAGAAGCAAAACTGCTGCATCAAAAATATGCATATTTTAAAGCAATGAATATAAAATGGATAAAGCATGCTACTGAAAATTTTAGTCATTTTATGTTCCCTCTGGGTTGGATAGATAACTATTTCTGAGGACAAAGGGTGGGCATTTTGGGGCATATTTATTTCAATCTTGGCCATATAAAATAAGATAAATAATAAAGCTTTAAAAGAGATTAAAGTTGTTTTCTCATTGTAAATAATATATTGTACCTTGGGGGAAAGAGATGTGTTGAAGAGTACACAATGCATTCAGATGATGTGCTAATGACTATAGTTTGTATAAAGCTAAAGGGGAAAAAACTCACATTTTAATAGATTTTCATTATGTTGCATTTGCATGGAAAGAAAGGGTGGTGCCCCTTAGTTTGTTTTATGTTAATACAAAAGTACCTTTTAGTAGAAGCAACTGGCTGTGCTATTATAAGCATAAAATATTGAAAAGAGAGATATTTGCTGTTTACTTCAGTGGTGTAGAAATGAAGAAATTTTATTGGTAGTTATTTTCTGCTTCTATATAAGAGAAGTAAACCCATATATGAGAGTATAAATATGAGATTGTGTTAATGTGAAGAGAATAGCTAAATTAGTGTATTTAATTCTCAGATGTGTAGCTCTGTTATAGACTCTACATTTAGTTTTAATTTGGTAATTATTTAGAACTCAGTGCTAATAAACTAGAAAAATCTTTCTATCTTAATTTCAGTCCATACATATTCCATTTTCTGACTTTTCTTCTATTGAAATAAATATGGGAATTATATGCAGTGAAAAGAACACAGGGATTTTCATACAAAAGGATTAGAATTCAAATTTTGAACCTGGCATGTATTAACTATGTAAATTTGTTCAATTTCATGTGTAAAAAAGCCCATTAAAACATACTATCTTACAGTGACTTGTGTGTAGTCAAATGTATTAGTCTTTATTGTTGTAAAACTGACTATATTGGCTCAGGTAAGGTAACATTATTAATAGAAAACCCTAAAATTTCTGTGACTAAAAACAATAAGAGTTTATTCCTCATTTATGTAATAGACCTAATTCACCAAGTTCAGCGATGGGCATCTATTGGCTTTTCCATCCCCTATATCAGAGTCCTCTACTACCTAGAAGACATAGAGAGCCAGAGAGTATATAGATTAAATGAGAAGTTTTCAGTGGGGCAGTCCAGGATGTTGAATAAACTGTATTCATTTATGTTCCGTCGGCCAACATTTAGTCACATGACCACTCAGAAAAATTGGCTAGCTAGGCGCTTGCTAAAAATATGGATCTGGAATTTCCTCCAAAGGGTCATGTGTTTAAAAGTGTTTGTCCCCACAGCTTGGTATTATTGGAAAGTGGTGAAAAGTTTAAGACAGGGCTTAGTGGGAGGTATTCAGGTTGTTGGAACAATGACCTTGAAGGGAAAAGTGGGACCCCAGCCTCTCTTCACTCTTTTTTGCTTCCCAGCCATGAGGTGAGGGAGCAGTTTTTTGTTTTTCCCCTTCCACATGCTCTCACCATGATTTTTCTGATATAAGCTCAAAGCACTAGGCCAGTTAATCATGGAATGAAACCTCCAGATTTACCTTGTTTCTTATTATTTGGCTCCTGCATTTTTGTAGTAATATAAAGCTGGCTAAGAACTAAATAGTCTAGGGTTATTGTCATAAGCTAGTCTAAGCATTCACAAATATTAGTTTTTTTTTTAAAGTGGATGTTTGTAACCTACAATCACAGTGACAAATGATGGCTCCAGTTTCTATCCTCATTAGTTGTCATATGTGTTTCCCTGTATATAATGTATTTCTATCTGAATGTGTTAAAGATTTACTTTTCATATATACCTTGGTGTTATATTCTTTCTTTTATTATGTGTGAGTTTGTTGATCAGTGGATTTATAGTTTTAATTAAATCTGGACACTTGGGAGGATCACATCTTTTTCCAAATGATTTTTCTTTGCCTTTGTTTTCTACACTTCTAGCATTACAGTTATATTTTATTAGACTGCTTGGTATTATCTTGTAGGTCATTGATGCTCTGATTCTTTTTTTTCCTAATCTTTTCTTCCTCTTCACTTTGGATGGTTTCTATTGCTATGTATTCTAGTTCACTTATCTTACTTCTATAGTATCTAAACTGTTATGAATCCTTTCTAATGTTTTATTTTAGAAATGATAATTTTTACCTCTAATATTCCATTTGGTTCTTTAAAATATTTTCTATTCGTCTCCTCTTTATGTCACTGTTTTTCTTTAAATATTTGAATATAGTTATTATAACTATTTTAACATCTTTGCCTTCAATTTTATTGTTTCCATTGTTTGTACAACAGTTTGTATTGACTCATTTTTCTCTTATATGGGTTACATATTCCTGCTTTTAAAAATATCACATATAGCTGGGTATGGTGGTATACACCTGTAAACCCAGTGACTCAGGGGGCTGAGGCAGGAGGAATACAAGTTCAAAGCCAACCTCAGCCATTTAGCAAGGCCCTAAACAACTTATCAAGACCCTCTCTCAAAATTTAAACTACAAATTATTGGGAATGTGGCTCAGTGATAGAGCATCCCTAAATTTAATTCACAGTATTGTGTGTGTGTGTGTGTGTGTGTGTGTGTGTGTGTGTGTATCCAGTATATTTTTAATTGGATGTGGACATTGAATTTTACATTGTTTAAAGTCTAGATTTTTCTCATCTTTTAAAAAAAGTTGCATTTTGCTTTGATAGTTAATTTAGTTACAGTTTAGTTTGGTCAATTTATTGCTTGTTTTTAAGCTTTGTTTAAATGGATCCAGAATTACTTTTGTTCTAAAAATAACAGCCTTACCACTAAGGAATTGACTTTTTGGACCTCTACTGAATGTTTCCAGGAAACTACACTTTAGATATTGTTGGACCATATTCTAGTCATGAATGAACTTTGGAATAACTCATGCTCCATTGATTTTATTCAGCCTTTCCAGATTTCTTGAGCTTTCTGTGATATTCTTTCCTCTTTGGAATTCTGCCCTATAAAATTCTTCCAACTGTCTCAGTTTCCTCAGTCATTGAACTTTGATTTTTTGGCTTTCTGACAGAAAGTTCTATATTTTCTTATAATCCCCTATTCGGCTCCATGGTTCAGAGGATCTCTTTAAAAAGAAGCTGAGTAATTATAATCTTAAATTCATTTGCTCCTCTTTTCTTAGGTATCACACTTCTATATTGCTTGTAGTCCAATATCTAAAAATCTTTCCTATATATTTGCATAGTTTTCAAGTTGTTTATGGAGGGAAGGTAATTATTTTTTTGCTCTTCCATTATGGCCAGAAGTGAAAAGCTCAACCCAAATACTTCTTGACCACAGTTTGAAATATATATATTTTTAAGGTCACCTATTTCATAGTGAGATGCTGTCTCTAAATAAAATATGAAAAAGGGGAGGGGATGTGGCTCAGTGGTTAAGCACTCTAGGGTTCATTCCCCAGTACCCCCCCCAAAAAAAAAGGATAGAATTTTTTGTCTCTGAAGGGTAGTCATGATATGACATATACCAAATAAAAATGCTAAACATCACCAATTAATCTGTTTAAATCACTTTCTTATAAACTCCTTTTGTTTTACTTAGTTTTTTTCATCATTGTGACCAAAAGACCTGACAAGATACTTAGAGAAAGAAAAGTTTATTATGGGACACATGGTTTCAGAGGTCTCAGCCCATAGATGGCTGTCTCTTTTGCTCTGGACCCAAAGTATGGCAGGACATCATGGCAGAAGAGAAGGTGAAGAAAAGCAGCTTAGGACCTGGCACCAGGAAGTAGAGAATAGATTTCCCTCACCACAGAAAAATATATATACTCCAAAGACACCTTCAGGGACTCACCTCCTCAAGCCACACCCTACCTGCCTACAGTTTCCTCCCAGTTAATCCCAATCATGGGATCAATGCACTGATTAAATTAAGACTCTCATAATTCAATTATTTCACCTCTAAACTTTCTAGCATTTTCTCACACACATGAGCTTTTGGGGAATACTTCATATCCAAACCATAACACCCTCTCCAATTTAATCTTTAATCCTTTTGTTCCTGCTATTTTCTAAGAGATGAAGTCATGGAGAAGAACTTATCTAAAAAATACAATAACTATCAGTGTGACAGTCCTCTCATAGATGTTTTGTTTGCAAAGGAATGATCAGTTTCATTTTCAGGAACGGATTTGTTTGATTGAGACACTAATCCCAAGAGTGCTCATTTTAGCCAATCAGAACTGATGCAATTCAAACCAATCTTTAAGGGGATTGATATTCCAAATCAGACTTGCAGATGACTTTTTTTTTCTTATTGGGTACATTCAGATATTATTCTAGTCTCTATTTTATAATATATTTACTCCTTGCAAATATTATTCTAAGTGAACTAGATTATTGGTATTTTTTACTACTACATGTTTTAGTGAATGTGTTTAAATGTTTAGTTTTGTTCTTCACTTTATTACTATTATTCTTTTTTTGTGTGTGTGGTACTGGGGGACAAACACCCTGCCACATGCTAGGCAAGTGCTCTGCTTCTGAGTCACATCCCAGCCTCTTTATTGTTATAAAGGAGTGTGTATGTGAAATGAGGCAGGGGATTTTTCCCAGAAAAATAGATAAATGGATTACTAAATGTGTTCCTTTAATGGAGATCTTTAAAAAATATACATTTCTATGTCTTTGGGGTTGATTTTGATAGACCTGATGAAGATAAAGATGTGTTAGCTAATGTTTCTTTACTCTCAATGTATTTCCCAAAGGTATTGAGGTTTTAATGTCAGATATAAGATTATGTTAAATACTGCTATTTTAAATCACTGAGCTCATTACTATTTTTCTTCTTATGTCTTTTCTTTTTTTCTCCTGATTAAAGACTATGTGAACAAGATGCATGAATTTGATAAGTATTTCCTGAGCACCTCTGTATGATAGGAATTGCTTTATATGCTGGAAAGTTAGCAATAAATATGATAGACAAGATTTCTGTCCTCATCAAGCTCACTTTCTACTGATTGGGGATGGAAAATAAATAATACAGAAGCAAATAAGCAATTGAACAATAAAAAAATTAAAGTAACAATAGGAGCCATATACAAAATAAAACAGAGTGAAGTGTTAACAGTATCTTCTTGAAGGTACATTCTGGTGAAGAAGTAAAACTTCAGCTTAAATGTGAGTGATAAGTGGTCACATGTGTGAAACAGCCAGGCCAAAGGCCCTGAAGCACATGTGATGCAGGAACAATAGCCACCCCTCTCCTCAAGCACACAGGGAGCAAGAAAGTAAAAAAAAAAAAAAAACTTATGATAGTTGAAAAAAAGTAGTGTCATATAAGAGATACAGGGAAAGCAGGGATGACTAAGGCTTTGTAGTCTATATTTCAGAACGCTCTTCTGAATAATTATGTAATTTAGCAAATGCTTACTTTTTTGGATGATATTTGTTAGTACTTTGACTTTTCTATATGCAACTTATAGGTAAAATTTTTCTTCTCATGGTTGCATCTTCTTGGGTTGTATTCAATCTTGAATGTCTAGAAACAGTGACATGGTGAACACATTTTATACCTTTGCTAATCCCTTCTCAGCTCATTAGAATCTGCCATAAAATGATGCGCACTGGACAGCTGTGAACTTTATTGATAGATATTATCTTAATCACCTTTCACACCATATTGAAAAGTTTGTGGTGACACAGTTCTTCAGTGTATAATTAGAGTTTGGCTTTCGAACTTTAATGAGTACATAATTGGCTAGTTTCTATGCATGTTGTACTGCTAGTTTGCAGTCTTAAGCTTCAGAAGGATTGGGACAGTTTAGCTCTGACTACCCTTAATATTGCTGCCATATGGCAACTGTGAAGATGCTTATTATGATGCAGCTAATGATGAAAAGCGGAGATGGTCAAAATCCCAAGTGTGACACCAGCTGTAAAATGACTCTATATTAAGAAAGTGTTTCTTTTCTAGAACAACTATGAATGGGGAAAAAGGAGCACATTTTTTGTGCCCATCTGTTTGTGGCAAAGCTTAGAAAAATATTGTCAAGTGATTTGAGGACTGGTTTCTGGGTCTCTTCCACATTCTTTTATGTATTTCATAATTTGGCAGCCATTTAGAACACTTTGAATACAATTGGCTTAAACAGCTAATTTGTATTGGCCATGGAATATTGAAATGTCATTCCAAAGCGCAACATTCTATTCCTGCATGCACACTTCATAATTATTTCTTTGTTGTTAATGCAAAGAAACAATCTCCCCCACACAGATACAGCTTTCTTGAGGTATGTGTATTATCAGGCTCTAAAGTCTATGACAATTTTTCTTCCTCTCAGCTGACAAAACTGATAGGTTTGTATTGATGATGTGAGCAATGAAAGAGATAAGTGAAACTATAGTATCTTAAAGAAATTCCACCTTCCAGATAAAACCATCAGTAAGATTTTCATAAAATCCTTGCTCTATCAACATCATACAAATATGGGCAGAAATTCTAAAATTGGAAACTTACATTCTTTGCTGACACCAGATAAATACTGCCTTAAGAAAATGTGTTTAAGGGGCTGGAGTTGTGGCTCAGAGGGCAGAGTGCTTGCCTACCATGTATGAAGCACTGAGTTCGATCCCCAGCACCACATAAAAATAAACAAATAAAATAAAGGTATTGTGTCCATCTGCAACTAAAAAAAAAATTAAAAAAAAGAAAATGTGTTTAAAATTTTACAGAGGCAATGATAACTTCTAAGAGAAAGGAAGTCATTCTCCTCCTGTATATTCCAGTGCAAGTATAAGATCTCCCAGTCTGACTCTGTCAAGATCTCTCATTTGTAAAAATTACCTTCTTGTACAAAATGGACGAAAATTCTCTTAAAAGGATTATCTGTGAAGTATCAGATAATGTCTTTGTAAGGATTTTTATTTAATTTTTGAGATTACCACTTACAGCTGTGATTTGGCAAGTGTTTCTCTTTTCCAAATACTTCAACTGTTGCAGTTATGAAAAGTGAGTTTGAAATAATTGAAACCTTTTTATCTTTCTCTAGTGTTAAGAGCAACTTTATGTGAGAATTGCCTGAGACTGTAGATTTAGATTTATCCAAAAAATCTAAAAGCAGTCCAAGAATAGTAACTGACTTGTAGTTTTGCTTCGTAGGATGAATATTCCTTCCCTTGAATAATTTATTCTGAATTGAGGGATTGAAGCATGTTATGGTTTTGATATAAGGTGTTATCCAAAAGCTGATGGGTGTGACAATGATAGAAAGTTAGAGGTGACATGATCGGGTTATGAGAGAGCCTTAAACCAATCAGTGTATTAATACCTTGATAGAGATTAGCTGGGTGGTTGGTAACTGTAGGCAGGTAGGGTGTGCCTGGAGGAGGTAGGTCACGGAGTGTCTGCCTTTGAGGTATATATTTGTCCCTAATGAATGGAATGGAGCACTCTCTCTGTTCTTTGCTGTCATGTCCTTAGCTGCTTTTCTCCTTCACACTTTCTGACCTCGTCGTGATCTGCCTCACCTCGAAACAAGAGCAAAAGAGCCAGTCATCAATGGACTGAGACTTCCGAAACTGAGTATCCAATAAAGTTTTCCTTCTCTAAAATTGTTCTCATTGGGTCTTTTGGTCACAATAGCAAAAAAAGCTGACTGAAATTGCAAATAAAAATAAAGCCTATTATAATATTGTGTGCATATATTGGAGACAGAAGATGACAGAATGCAGTTACGGGGGAGGCTTTCAAGGAAACAATATCTAAGCCGAGATCTGAATAATACCCTGGGATCAGACTGAAGAATTTTGAAAATATTGAAAGTAGAATGTCTGATTAAAGAGACCAACATAAGCAAAGCCCTAACGTTGAGACAATATTGTCCATTCTGAGGACTGAGCATGATCCAACAGGACTAGATCATTAATTTGTTAAGAGTGGTGTCTTAGTCAGGTCAGAGTACTATAACCAAATATCATAGACTGTGGTTTAAAAAAATAACATTCTCAGTGTTCTTGAGGCTAGGAAGTCCAAGATCAAGATGCCTGCCATTGGATTACTGGTGTAAGCCAGCCTTCTTCTGGCTTACAACATTGTGGCCTCTTACATGTATCTTCATATGGCAGAGAGAGGATGCTCTGGGATCTGCTCCTTTCTTTTTTTTTTGTAAGGACACTAATCCCACCACGTGGGTTTTGCCCTCATGATCTTATCTAAACATAATTCCTTTTTAAGGCTGTACCTCGTCATACTATCCCATTAGGGGTTAGTGTACTGCTATGTGAATATCTATCAGGTGGTGAGAGTATATGTTAGTCACCCTTTCACTGTAGTGACCAAAATACCTGACCAGGACAACTTAGAGGCATAAAAGTATTTTTGACTCACAGTCTCAGAAGTCCCAGTCCATGGTTGGCTGACTCCATTGCTCTAGGCTTGAGGTGAAGTGTAACATCCTCTCAGAGTTGCATTGGCAGGGGAAACTCGCTTAACTCCTGGAAGCTGGGGAAGTGGGGTGTGTGTGTGTGTGTGTGTGTGAGAGAGAGAGAGAGAGAGAGAGAGAGAGAGAGAGAGAGAGAGAGAGAGAGAGAGAGGAGAAGGAAGAAATAGAAGGGAAAGAAAGGGAAGGAAAAATCCAGGGGCAAAATATCCCCAGGGGATACCCACACTGACCTACATTCTCCAGCAATGCTCCACCTGCCTACTGTTACTCCACCTGCCTTGTTATTCCATTAAATTATTATTTCATCAAATGATTCAATTCACTGATTAGATTAGAGTTTTCATAATCTAATTATTTCATCTCTGAACATTGTTGCATTGATTGCTACGTGAGTTTTTTTTGGGGGGGAGGGATATCTCATATAAAAACCATAACATTCTGACACTCGCCCCCTAAAGCTCATGTCCATTTCACAATTCAAAATTCATTCAATCTATCATCTATCTCTAAGAGTCCCCGTAGTCTTAACAGTTTTAGCATTGCACAAAAGTCCAGGTCCAAAGTCTCCTCTGAGGAAAATTCTTATCTTGAGCTCTATAAAGATCAAAAGCAAGTTACATAGATTCAGTATATTAATGACACAGAGTAAATATTCTCATTCCAAAAGGGAAAAATAGGAACACATAAAGAAGGGATGGTGTCAAAACAAGACGAAAATATAGTTGGGCAAACCTGTTCTGTAGCTCCATGTCCAGCTTCTGGGGCACAAGGCAGGGAGATATGATCCTCCAAAGGGCTTGTGCAGCCATGCTCTTATGGCCCTAAGCCCGCATGGACTCTCTCTTAGGCTGTTTTTTTCTCCATAGCTGACAGCTTCCCTTGGCAAATGCTCCACATGACTGGGACTTGTAATTACAGGTGTCTCCACTATATCTTCTGCTTTCTTTTCACAGCCTATGTGTTGTCCTCTCAGGGGCTGCCAACAGGGATTCTGATCCTCCTACACTGCATGGCCTTCTAGCCCTTTGAAATCTCAGTGGAAGCTTCTATGATTCCCCCAACTCCACCATCCTAAATTCCTATAAAACCAGAACCATGTGGATGATGTTAAGGTCTGCCACCAACTTGAGCAGTTTCTGGGTCCCTTTGGACCATAGCTATAGAGGCTTCTGAGTGCCTGGGCAACTAAGCACCAGTACAGCAAATCCTAGGTAAAGAACTTACTAGGCCCTCATGTGTGAGTAGGTTACCCGCCTGGTCTCTTAAATGAATTTTCACTTGCTGATTTCTGGAATGCCTTTAAGAATCTTTTCTATTGTCTCTGTGCAAAGTACTTGGCTTCTCATGCATGCCAGTAATCTCGCTAACAACCACATCCTTCTTGAGCCTAATTTTACATGTACTTTTCTGGCCAAAAAAAAAAGTCCTTCCACTCTTCTTCTGGTCCTATCACAGTAAAAATGTCTAAAAGTCCCTAGCTATATGCACACCTTGCCTGAATGCTGTACTTCCTTGAAATTTCTTCCACATGATTAATTTGCCCAGTACCTTTAAATTCAACCTCACAGAAAGTCTTAGTACATGGTAGTCAAGTCATTTTCCAGAATGTAGCATAAATGGCTTCTAGTTCAATTTCCCATAGAATTCTCATTTACCTCTAAGACATCATGATCATAGTACTAACCATATTTTTAGCATTCTGGTTTTCTGAGTTCCCACCCGAATAACTCATTAAGTTCTGCTTACAACATTCTAAGGCTTTTCCAGCTTGCATCTCCAGACTTTTATGAACTCCCCTTCCCTTAAATCACTTCCAAAGGCTTCTGAACCATGTGTTTAGGTTAGACTCAGCAATAACCCCACTTCTCAGTACCCATTTCTGTGTTAGTCAGCTATTCATTGCTGTAACCAACATACCTAATCAGAACACATGCGAACTATATCCACACCATGTCATATTCAAACTATATTACATGATCCAAACATTCAATTCATAATAGAATTTTTCTAAGGAGTATCAAAGTACATTAAAATTTTAATTGTTATTAACATAGGTTATTACTTAGCACTTGATAAAATCTTAGAAAAATTCTACAAAATCTTCAAAAAATTTCTCTACCAAGTTTTTCCTAGAAAAGTTGAAACTAGAATTTTAGGGTGTGTTTTGTTTGTTTGTTCTTTCTAAAATGCTTTTCCTAGTATTCTTTGATTTATTGGCCAAAAAGTTGTATTTTACCTTTGGTGAGAAAAATGTGAAAACTCTGAAGAGAAAAGTTTTATTCAGCTAGCACTGTGGATAGTGTGCTTAATCTAGGATTTGGATGAAATTGCCTTCAACTATATAGTTAAAAAAAAAATATTAGGTGGGCTGGGTTTGTAGCTCAGTGGTAAAGTGCTCACCTTGCTTGTGGAAGGCACTGAGTTCTATCCTCAACATAAAATAAAATAAAAAAGTTATTGTATTCATCTACAACTAAAAATTATTTTTAAAATATTGGTCATATAAAGATAATTATCCTCAGCCATCTACTTTTCTGTTTTCTTCCAAACCAAACTTCCTTGGGAGTGAGGAAAGCCACACTGAAATTCTACTTAAGGGAGAGAAGAGAGCATAGATTAGTTGGCGTTATGGTCTAGATATTAGGAGTCCCCCAAAAGCTCATGTGTGAGACTGTACAAGAGCATTCATCAGTGGTGAAATGGTTGGGTTATAAGAACCTTAATCCAATCAGTGAATTAATCCCCTGATGAGGATTAACTGAGTTGTAACTGAAGGCAGTTAGGGTGTAGCTTCAGAAGGTGGGCACTGGGGCATGCCTTCAGGGTATATATTTTGTCTTTGTTGAGCAGAGCTCTCATTCTGCTTTCTGATGGTTATGTGAGCTGCTTCCCTCTGCCATGCTCTTCCTCCTTACTGTTGTGCTTCACCTGGAGCCCTGAGGAATGGAGCTGGCTGTCTATTTGAGACATATGAAACTATAAGCCCCCAATAAACTTACTCCTAAAATTTGTTTGTGTCAGGTCTCTTATTCATAGTAGTAAAAAAGCTAAGTTGCCTTATTTGAAAAATGGCTGGTAGAGATTGTGTCAGAGTCCAAACAAGAGACAGAAGCTACACAATAATGGGAAGAGGAAAATTTTAAGAATTATTAATTATCACAGAAGGCTATTAAGATGGTAAGAGGAACTTAAAGACTCTAAGGGCTAAAATGAGGTAGGAACAAACTTGGAAGTATGTCCCTTCCTCGAAGCTAAGATTCGAGGAGAGGAGCAGTCTGGTAGGTGGTAGAAAAATTTATGTGGTTCTATGACCAGAGCTAGCCTAAAGTCTCCATACAAGTAGAAGGCACAGGTAGGCTGAAGATGCAGAGCAGGTACACACAGGTGTGGTGTGTTAGTGAGTAGTGTAGTAAAAAGCCTGGGGTGTATGATGCCTGACTCAGAAGAGCTGAGAAAAATGGTCACGGGACTGGGGCTGGAATTATGAACCCACTGAGCAGTACATATGGTAAGATGTCAGTTGAATGTCCCCACACATGGTATGGATAAGTAACAAATAGAACTATATATAAGCAACAAGAAAGGGCCCCTTTTTCCTGTGGTTTCCTTCCTTGTCTCTCTCCTGAAAAATAGCTTAATATTGTAGTAACTGCAAAAGAGAATTGCTTAAATAGTTTATCACCATTGTTACAGAATAGATAGTGAAGAGACTATTTGGATCTAAGCAATATTAAGTTGATAATTAGGACTGAGATAAATGGAAGATAACTTAGCAATAGAAATTGAAATCTTATTCTTTCTTAACTAAGAGAAATGTGTAAATGTCTATACATGGGATTTATTATGGTTGTTGCACTCAGTAGTTCAACATAGAGTTTGATTTTCATGTGATATTGGAATGGTGAAAATTTGGCTTTAGTCCTACTTTTTTCATTCTGTCCACACCTACATTTGTTTGCATGTGCATGCATACACACAAGCATACAACACACACACATGTACAGACACTTCCTCTAAATCTGATCCCAGTTCTTCCAGTTCTTAAACTCATAATTCTCTAAGATTTATTTGCCTATTTTTTAAAGCAGCACATAAAATACATCCTGACAGTGTTGTAAGGATTAAAAACGTTTGTGAAAACTTGGCCCATTATAGACACTAGGTAAGTGTTTGTCAAGTTCAACTCTCATAATTTCTGACTCAAAGACTATTGTTCAACAGTATATCAATAAGAAAGACTGGAGCTGATTTTGCTCTTCCTAAATGTGGGGAAACTTTACAGAAAATCCTAGTGGAAGTAGCTCTAAGAAAATATCTATGCTTTACAATCAAATTGATTTAGGCTTTGTAAATTGAAATCATGAACTCATTTTCTAAAGGCTTCACACTTACATGATCAGAAAACAATTATTAATTGCTGTTCTATTTACATAGATGTTTGAAAGTTACAACTGTAGGGTTAATTAATCAGTCAGTGTGGTTATTTTAAATAAGGTCTCTTCCTTTCATTGAGTAATTTTCTCCCTTCTTTAGTATATAATCCTAGACACACACACACACACACACACACACACACACACACACACACACATGCTTATTTCAGTTAGCAAAAAAAAAATGTTGAAATATAAATGAAGTTGCTTATCTCCAAACTCTAGCATCACTCATAGTTTCTTTTATGCCTTACAATTCTTGGTGCTTCCTAATCATTATTGTCATCCAGCTGTTCTCTTCCTTCTTGGAAGGCCTTAAAACAAATGTAGAAGATAAATACTATCATTACCCCCTTCACTAATGAGGAAACTGAGGCACTGAGAATTAAGTGAGCTACTCAAGATCATATGGCTAATAAGTAGTACAGCTCAATATTAGCATGGTGAAATTTGGCTTTGTTTTTAATACTTTTATCCATTGTGCTACACTGGCATCTGTATAGAACTTCCTTGTTTTTACTTACAATAGAGAACTGAACATTTTCTCCTCTACCAATCCCTTCTAGAACTTGCTCTATATATTCCTATCCCTAGTCCAGTCATAGGAGGAAGGATAACAGGAGCTCATTCAGGAAAGATAATTGTTCATCTCAAGAACAGATTCTGGTTGATTCAGTTGCTTTGCTTTTCAGACCACATTCAGAAAGAAAGTACAAGAGGAATAATCAGAAATTTTTTTTTTTTATTTTCCCCTCTCTTGTTCTCTCTCTTTCTTTTTTTCTTTTAATTCTACTCAGCTCTGATAGCCCTTGCCCTGTTTGAGGTTAATTTTCTTTCGGGTTGCATTCGAGTGACTCACAATCCTGGAAATCAATGAAAATTTGCAAAGTGCCTGAACATCCTTTTTAACTTTTCCTTCAACCTTTGAAAAAGGGATGAGTCTTTTGGGGGAAAATGAGCAGATGGTGCCTAAAGCAGTTGGCCAAATATCTATAACAATGCTGTTACTTGACTCTGTGTCATCCACTAGAGCATCTGTCATGAGGAAGAGTTATGCTTCTGTGCTTCTCTCTTTCGACAATTAATCACATCCCTCTTCCTTTCCTCGTTGTTCAGCATGTTGTCTTTTTCAGGACCTGGTGCCAGGAGATTTCAGTGACTCTCTGACATAATTCACAAAAGATACTACAACAATGCCATTATTGGGAGTCCTATGAGACAAAGAGCAGCTTTACTAGAAGAGAGGCTGACATTTGTTCGGTTTTTTCTGACAAGACTGTATAAAGTCAGTCACTTAACCTCAGGTGAATTATGATCTATGATGACATCTCAGTCAAGAAAGCATCTGATATGACATGGATACAACCACCTCATTCTCCTTCATCATTCTGATGTACTTCCAGTTAGCTTCTACTCGGATGTATACATGGTGAGGAAAATCCATCATTAATCCTTTTGGTAATAATGTGTCATTTACCACATGACCTGCTCCTGTTGGAGATCAAGTGTCCAAATTTAACCATGGTTTATACAATTGTCTGTGCCATTTTGAAGGATACCTATTTTCATGGAGATGCCCTAATGCATCTCTGTGTTTATATTGATATGTATTATATTTATTATGTGTATTATATTTATATCTACCACTTACATTTATGTATGTTTGTTTATCTTTCTAGTCCACATGATTATGGAGGCTAAGAAATCCCATTAATCTGCCATCTACATGCTGCAGAACCTGGAAAACTGGCAATGTAATTTAGCTTGAGTCCAAATGCCTGAGAATCAGATGAAGGGTTGATGATATAAGCCCTAGTATAACTTTGAAGGTCCAGGAACCAGGATTTCCAATGTCTGTGGGTAGGAGAAGACAGATTTCCCAGGTTCAATGGTACAAGTGAATTTATCCTTTCTCCACCTCTTTGTCCTTTGGGTCCACAATGGATTATATGATATAGACCCACATTGTTGAGTGATCTTTATTCAGTCTACTGATACAAGTGCTAATTTATTCTAAAAACATTTTCACATATATAGCCAGAAATAATGATTTTTACCAACTATCTGCCCATCCTTTAGTGAAGTCAAGTTGACACACAAAATAAGTCGTCACAATCACTTCACACAGAGGTTATAAATACCCATGACTATACTTTGGCCAAAGTTACAGAAGAGAAGACAGAAGATGTGCTCAAAGTTGAAAGAGTCATAGTCCTAATAATAAAACCATTCTTCCCAAGGTTCTCATGAAACACACATCCTCACAAATACTTGTACATGAATGTTTATGAAAACACTTATAATTTTCAGGCAGTGGAATGTTCATCAACTGATGAGTGATACATTCAGTATGTATGTGCAGTGTACTATTACTCAGCCATAAGGTGAAGTACTGATACATGCTGCAACAGGGATGAACCTCAAAAACATTTTTAAGTGAAAGAAGCTACTCGTGGTTATACTCATATAACCACATGTTACATGATTCCATTTATATGAAAATCCAGAATAGGAAAATCTATATATACAGAAATTAGGTTAATATTTGCCTAAGGCTACAAGGGGGATAGAGCATGGGGGTGGTGTTAGCTAAAGAATGCCAAGTTTCTTTGTGAGGTGATAAAATATTCTCAATTTGTGGTGATTGCACATATCTGTGACTACACTAAACAACACTAAATTGAGAGTTTCATCTCACTTGCTACTTAAAATTTAAACAAAACAAACCCAAAGAATATATAGAATAAGCAGTTTATTGAAAGCAGGCTCTGTGACTCAGATCTACTTCCTAGTACCTGTCTTGGATTCCCACACCTGGTAGACTCTCCATAAATATGTGTTGTTGAATATAGGAACAGAAACAATAAGAATTTTCCACATGCTGTGAGATCAAGAGCTATTGGAGATATATATGAAACTGTTGTATAAAAGTATCTCAGAAATTTTGAGCATCCCCAAATATAAAAAACTCAATTTTTATGTGACAGAAATTATGATTACTTTGGTTCTCTGGGCAGTCTTCTCAAAATATAGAGCTAAGAAGACAGAGTACTCTAAATAGAAGCACACTCTAAACATTCTAGTATTCTGTTACCTTAGAGCTATAAGCCTATTTTATAATCCATTTATGGTATATCCTTCCATGAAACTGACTATAATTTTATTTCAATCTCCAAGGACAAATTCACTTAAAAATTTTTTCATATTTTGTCACATGGTTGAAGTTTTTCTGCCAACCTCCTTTCTTGGCTATCTCTCAGGTTGCACAATTCTAGATTTTTTCATTACATGAATTAATATAAGAATTTACTGTATATAGTCTTTTAAGTGCCAACAAAGCATTACTTTTTTTCAGATATACTGGATGTCATCCCTCTAGAGAACCTAAGTCCAGCTACTCCAAGTAAAATACATATGAAGATTTCTATGTAATATATTTAAATATAAATTTCTTTATAAAAATTTGAGTTATAGTAGATATAACTAAATGCATTTATTATATGATTTGAAAATAGAAATACTTTTATTTAATTTAAAAGAAACACATATGTAGATGTGTGTATATATGTGTATATATGTATGTATATATACATATATACCCTTGCACAAAAATACATGTATATAACTCAGAATACTCTAATAAAACACTTATTTGAGGTCTGGGGTTGTAGCTTAGTGGCAGAGCACTTACCTTGCATGTGTGAGGCACTGAGTTTGCTTCTCAGCACCACATATAAATAAGTAAAAGTCCATTGATAACCAAAAATAATTTTTCAAAATACTTATTTAATTTTCATGTTTAATAAGAAAATAATATATACCTATAACCAAAAAAGGTACTGTCCAATTAAAGAGAACTACATGTTTTGACACTTCATTTGTAGATCACCAGGATGTTCTGCTATATTTTTCCCTCATTTTTTTTTTTTTTTGATAACAGTGATTGGACTCAGGGGTATTCAACCACTAAGCCACATCCCCAGCCCTATTTGGTATTTTATTTAGAGATAGAGTTTCACTGAGTTGCTTAGCACCACTCTTTTGCTGAGGCTGGCTTTGAACTCGAGATCCTCCTACTTCAGCCTCCAGAGCTGCTGGGATTATAGGCATGTGCCACTGTGCCCAGTTATTTTCCCCTTATTCTAAAAAAAAAAAAAATACTATCCCCATCATCATATTAGCATCATTGAGCTTCTCAAATAAGTACAATTTTATTAGAGAACTTTATCACTGTGCATCCTTAAAATATGATTAAGAAAAAATTAAGACGTGCATATAAATAGAAAAAAAGTACCAGAATGCTTCAAAATGTTTATAATAATAATTGCTTTCTTTCAGGCAAGTTTTTGTGTGTCAGCTTAATTGAATATTAAGATATTCAACATTAAGAAAATGAAAATCTAATCATATTTCAACCATGAATTTGAATAAAGTAAGTCTATTTATAGTCAATAATTTTCTCCAAGTCTACATAACTGTTACTGCCAACATAATGTACAATACTTTAATCTTTCTACATGTTTACTAGGCCCCTTTTCACTCAGTCTCTTCTCTCCACTCCCTTTTCTCTACTCCCTGTCAGTGGTAACCACTAATCCAACTTCTGTCTCTAAAAGTTTTTCCTTTTAAAGAATGTGTCTAATGGAAACATATAGTAAATAATCTTCCATGACTGGCCTCTTTTACTCATCATTGCACTTCAGATTCATCTATGTTGCTGCATGTAGTTCATTCCTTTTTGCTGTTAGTACTATTCCATTGTGTGAATGCATCACAGTTTATCCTTTCCCCAGTTGATAATCTGTTTTCAGTTTTGATGAATATAAATAAAGCTGCTATGAATATTTGCATACTGATCTTTGAACATATGGTTTTACTTATCTTAGAAAAGTGTAATGGACTGGAATTTTTAGGTAGTAGAGTATATAAAGAAATCTCATGACTTGACATTAAGATGGCAAATGATTCAATAAACACTTGGCAAAAGTTTGGAATACATATTTGAGAAAAGAAGATATAAGATAAAAAAAATAAGTACAGGAAAAGATGTTTGACATCATTAGTCACTAAGGAAGGGCAAATAAAAACTACAATGAGATACCACACAGGTATAAAGGTTATTAACATGAGAGTGATAAAGTTCCCATAAGGATATGAAGCCACTAGAACTTTTATATATTGCTGGTTGGGATGCAAATTTATAGCTGCTTTAGAAAATAGTCTGCAGGTTCATATAGAATTAAACATACATGCTCTCAATTTTCCTACAACCAGCTTGAGCAAATGGCTCCACCTAGTGTGTAAATGGAAAGTGCTTATAAAATTAGCAGTAAATCAATTTTTACCTTACTTTTAATTTAAATATTCTTATTTCACTGTGCATCTTTCTGAATGGTAGTTTATGATCTCATGGTAAGAAAATTCCATAGAATAATCAAGTCTATAAAACAGAATCGTTCCACATGCTACTTCCTTAACAGCAGATAAAATATGAAGAAAGTACTACATAATCTTGCATAAATCCCAGAAACAGCCTAGTGAAAAACCTTGTTTTCTCAAAGGTAAAGTGGTAAGTCAAAATGAAGTAAGCACTGAGAAAACAAATCCCCATGTTTCTAAACTTATAAGAAGTTATTTCGTGTTCTCTATGTAAGTTACAATGTATAAAATGAATGTATGGGGACACGATTATGTAGCTCTTTGGCTTTAGATCTTTTATTCATCTGGTCATTTATCCTTCATACTTTAGTTTAGCACTTCACATGTGCTAGGCACAATGCCAGGCCCAGCAGATGCAGAAATGAAGACAGTTTCTCTCTTCTAGGAGTTCATATATTCAGGGACTGACAATAGTAGTATACAAAAATAAAATCAGCAAATTAAACAAAAGCATGAAGTTGAAATCTTATTCTACTAAAAGAGGTTTAGTTATATACTCATTAATTCTTTTTTTGGGGAGACAGGATAGGGAGATTGAACTCAGGGCACTCACCCACTGAGCCACATCCCTGGCCCTATTTTGTATTTTATTTAGAGACAGGGTCTCACTGAGTTGCTTAGCGCCTTGCTTTTGCTGAGGCTGGCTTTGAACTCTCAATCCTCATGCCTTAGCCTCCCAAGTCACTGGGATTATAGGCAGTGCCACCGTGCCCAGTGACAAATTAATTCTTAAAGTTTATTTCTTGATAAAGTTTTATTTATTTTACATGAAATTTATATCTAATCTCAAATGTGCAATTACAGGAAAGCCTACATTAATTTAGAAGACAGACAAAGTTTTCCTTTGGACAATTAAAGGAAGGATTCTTAAATTACCCTGAGAATCCATCACTTCCAAGTAATTTTGTAGAACCAGTTTCAGCACAAACATTTAGTATAACATGCAAGGCATTAAGTACTTTTAGTATTTACTCTAAGAAACTAAATGCAATTTCAGGGTATAAAACTATATTTTTAAAAGAAATTTTAAACTTAGACTTTAACATTTTAATTGTTCTAAACTAGCAATGTTAAAAATTAGAAATATAGTTTATTGCAATATACTTCTTTGATTCATTTGATGAAAACATCTTTTACTCAAAGAAGACAATATTTTGTTCAATGGGCAGATATGTCAAATTACATGTATAAGACAGAAAAATTGGAGCAGCAGAAAAAAAAAAAAAACGTCTTGGAGTTAGTTCATCCAGTAATACTGGACAAATTTTTCTACCATATGTGTATGGAATATAGAAAAATCAAGACGTTTTAATTTTTATATTATGTTAGTATTGTTAGAAAGTATTTTATAAATTAGACTAAATAAATTTCCAAGAGGATGGTGAGGTGGGGACACAAATTTCTCCCATGAAAATACTTAATTTCGGAGAGAAAACCATTAATGGAGGACTTTGGAAAGCCATTCTTGGGTTTGGGCTTCAATGGCCAGCCGTTTTGTTGTTTTCCTAAGACATGCTGCAACCAGTGACTGTTTCATTTTCAAGTTAGAATGGTCATCCCAAATGGCTGGAAATCTTCATGTTTCTCATGTTTCCTAGCAGCATTGGTCCCTAAAGAGTATTACCGGCCAAGATCATGATGTTATTCCCAAAGTGCCCCCTGCATTCAAAGGCTAACTTGTTTCTTTCCTTGTTTAAATATTCGGAACGTGTGGCCTATGTTTACTGTTACAGAAATAAATCAAGTGTTGCAGCAAGTTAAAAAAATTTAACTTGTTTGTTAATTTGTGATGTTTCTTTTTCTATAATATGTCAATTTATATATTAAAACAGTGTGCCTTTTTTATTAAACTCAAAATAGCTAAGTAAAAAGAGGCAATTCTAATCTTTTTTAAGTATAATTTCTATATCCTATTAAAGGAAGAAATTTCCTAGGGTTAGCTATAAATTACAGGAGATTTTAACCATAAATATTTACCTTGTTGTGTATAATAATGTATGTCCATTTTGTGGTAAAAATTCTCTATTATACACTAAATGACTTATAAGGGGCTACAGAGCTATGCTTCTTGTGTGGTTGCCTCAGTGATCTCTGCTCTTTGGCTCTGTGACTTAGTCAGATCTGTATCCTGTTTCCACTCTTTTTATTTATTTATTTATTTATTTATTTATTTATTTATTTATTTTTATTTATTTTTCTTTTTTTATTGGTTGTTCAAAACATTACAGCTCTTGACATATCATATTTCATACATTAGATTCAAGTGGGTTATGAACTCCCATTTTTACCCCAAATACAGATTGCAGAATCACATGGGTTACACATCCACATTTTTACATAATGCCCTATTAGTAACTGTTGTATTCTGCTACCTTTCCTATCCCCTACTATCCCCCCTCCCCTCCCCTCCCATCTTCTCTCTCTACCCCATCTACTGTAATTCATTTCTCTCCTTATTTTTTCCCATTACCCTCACAACCTCTTATATGTAATTTTGTATAACAATGAGGGTCTCCTTCCATTTCCATGCAATTTCCCTTTTTCTCCCTTTCCCTCCCACCTCATGACTCTGTTTAATGTTAATCTTTTCCTCCTGCTCTTCCTCCCTGCTCTGTTCTTAGTTGCTCTCATTATATCAAAGAAGACATCTGGCATTTGTTTTTTAGGGATTGGCTAGCTTCATTTAGCATAATCTGCTCTAATGCCATCCATTTCCCTGCGAATTCCATGATTTTGTCATTTCTTAGTGCTGCGTAGTACTCCATTGTGTATAAATGCCACATTTTTTTATCCATTCATCTATTGAGGGGCATTGGGGTTGGTTCCACAGTCTACATGCTATGAACATCGATGTGGCAGTATCCCTGTAGTACGCTCTTTTAAGGTCTTCAGGGGATAGTCCGAGAAGGGCAATAGCTGGGTCAAATGGTGGTTCTATTCCCAACTTTCCCAGGAATCTCCATACTGCTTTCCAAATTGGCCGCACCAATTTGCAGTCCCACCAGCAATGTACAAGAGTACCCTTTTCCCCACATCCTTGCCAGCACTTGTTGTTGTTTGACTTCATAATGGCTGCCAATCTTACTGGAGTGAGATGGTATCTTAGGGTGGTTTTGATTTGCATTTCTCTGACTGCTAGAGATGGTGAGCATTTTTTCATGTACTTGTTGATTGATTGTATGTCCTCCTCTGAGAAGTGTCTGTTCATGGATCCTGCTTCTTAATTTACCCAGCCCGATTATGTCTTCCACTAAAGAAATTAAGATTATTTACATTCAGGGTTATTCTTGTTGCCAACTTATTGCTTTTCTTAAGATTGTTTTGAATATTCTGTGTTCATTTATTTTTTCACTTATTCATCTCAGAAGATGGATGGTTGAGTGTACTGATAATATTTGATTCTTTCCTATTTTTCATTTGTGTGTCTAGTCTTCTAGTAGAATTTGTTCCTTCATATGCTGTCATAATTGTGCCCTTCTTTCTTCCTCTTCTGGGTGTAGAAGTTTCTTAAATATCTTTTTATCTGCTAGTGTTCATGAATTCCTTTATTTATGTTCTTCTGGAAAGATCTTTTTTTCTTTCAGGGTTTTTTTTTCCTTCAAAAACTTTAAATACATACCTGTAGAGATTTTGCCTCAAAATCCGATTTTAGTCTAATGTCTGCCTTTAAAGGCAACTTGATGCTTCTCTCCGGAAAATTTTGTTGCTCTTTTCTTGTCCTGCACTTTTGGCACTTTAACTATAGTATCCACAGAAAGATACTCCATGGTGTATAAATGCCACATTTTTTTTTTATCCATTCATCTATTGAAGGGCATCTGGGTTGGTTCCACAGTCTAGCTATTGTGAATTGTGCTGCTATGAACATCGATGTGGCAGTATCCTTGTAGTATGCTCTTTTAAGGTCTTCAGGGAATCCACTCTTCTAATGGAAAGAGGTTTGTTTAATAAATTACAAATTTTCCCCACAAAGGAAGTCAATGCCCATTATATTACAATACCCTTACAACATCCTGATGATGTAAGAAGCAAAATTTGCTTTCCAGAAGTTAATGAGGAAACTGCTGTACGTTGAAATTTAGTGGTTTAACAGAAGCCACTCTGGGGTGTGGATGGACTCTCCTATCTTTGTTTCCTTGCACTCACTGAAAATTGATCTTCATGCTTTATATATCCAGAGCTCCAGAGATCTGACTAAATTCTCTACATCAGTGCACAATAAAGATGATGCTAGAGTAGAGGTAGAGTTCTAAACAGGTGTTTTATCGTGTCTTGGGTATATTCTCTAAAGCTTTATGTTTAAATTACTCTTGTGAATTGTGACTTTTACTTTTGTTTGTCTGCTTACATCATCAAAATTTTCAACTTTTTTTCTGTTAGTGGCAGAGGAAGGATATCACATAAGGTGAATGTAGTGGGATAAATCTTGCTAAAGAAGAGTTCTTAATTGCACAGATTTGTGCAATGGCGATAGAAACTGATAAATAAGTTCACAGATAGTTGGTAAGTTTTAGTGGTTAAAGTAAATAACCTGAACTCCAACTGCTCTCCGACAGAGAAGCCAGAAGTGCTATGTGCTGATAGAAATCTGCTCAGCCAGCACATCTTCATCTGGTTTTCCAGAAGAGGGCACCATGTATCACAGAGAGAATCAAGCGAAAAGAAAAATGTCCGTACCAAGGCTGAAACCAAGCAAATTTTCCAGCCTTTCAAAGACTCAGTTTTTCTTCAAGAAAGAATGGTTCAAAATTAAGTCCAAGTTATAGATTATACTGCTATAATTTCCTTCAGGTATATATTAAGGCAAATATATTGTTAAATTTAAGATCTAAGGGGCCTTACTATAAGTCTTTGTTATTTATTGTGTTTTCAAAAGCCCTGTATTAAAATGGAAAAAGGCATTTAGATAGTCAAAACCCGGAATACCAGACTGTAGAGAAGAATAGCATTTTCTTAAGGGGTAGCTAGGTAAGCCCCTCATGGAGGGAACCATCTCCTGAGCAAGTCCTACTAGACTTCACACAGGTGTCTCCATGTTTGTAGGGGGTTCTTGGTACAGTTACTGAAAGTTCCCTTCAATTACTTCTCTCTCATTTTAAAATATTTTATTAAAATGAATAATAAATGATTACTACTTTGAAACCATCTAAATATTACATGTGTATGAGTATAATTAAATTTGTCTATTATATTCCATAATCTAAAGTAACTTTTAACTTTTTCCCTTATTCTCAGTTGGAATAGATCTCGATACTGACCAAGTACCATTTGATAAAACAAAGTTTTGCCACAGTATCCAAAAAGATTTATGGAGCACTATCACATTTAAACCATGTCCTAAGAACTTGGGTGAAGTGCTAAGACTATTAAACAAGTTGAATAACTTTATCCAGACATATGCAATTTGATATGATTACTTTTTACCAAAAATTTCAATTAGCTAGTGATCAATTAGTTCAACCTTAAAATGAGAAATTCTGTGTATGTGTGTGTGTGTGTGTGTGTGTGTGTTTCTCTTTTAAATGGATTAAATATCCTACTGCATTGATAGGTTATTTTCAAGAAAGTAGTTTAACTGGATCTTGTGTGTAAGCACATTCTTAACTGGCAGAACTCTAATTCTGATTAACTCAATTGAATCAGATTATGCAGTGGAGTAGACAATTTTTCTTTTCATTTATGTGACCTCTTTCCACCAGTGTTTGATTTTTCTTTTCTGTTTGAACAGGGGATGTTAACTCTGCAGCAGCCCAGCAATACTTTACAGACTGTACATTTCACAGAGAACTCAAGTGCTAGCTGGTGAATGCTGTAGTAAGAGCATAATAACAAATGGAAGTTATATTATGATTTTAGACACACAGATGAAGTCCTCTGAGGAACATTTTAATTCAATTCATTTGTTGTGGTTTTATTTTTGCTTTTTTGTATGATATTCTGGGCAGTCTTTCCCCTCTTTTTCCCTTGTGTTCCAGGATACATTGTTTCAGCTTTGTTTCTTCTTTTTTAACACAATAAATCAGGTCAAATTGTATGCTTCAATTCACACGATCTAGTCTGTGTATCTCACTGTCATTTCCTAGGGGTCATCTTAGCATCTAAGCTACGAATGTTTTCTCTAAAACAAAAACAAACCAACAAACAAAAATAACCCAGTGAAATTTGTTCCTTTGAGGCACAATTTGCAGTGTGATGAAAATTATAAAATGCAAGAGAACTTGATAAAATCTCAAATAATTCTCCCTGAGTCCTAGAGAAGAATAGAAACCATTTCATAAATACCATTTGATCTCCTTTTCAGGAAGCAAGAGGCCAACAGCAGCATCACTGTGGACATTTAAAGAGGAAACATGCTAATCTTTAAGTTCCACAGTTTGCTGAAATAATTTCTTATAAGACACAGAATTATTTGCTTTAGGGCACAGTATGCAGAGTACCTAAAATAACACATAGTGGTATTTAGTAAAATTTCCTAATTATCTTGTTTTGAAAACAAGAGTCAGGCAGCCCCTGTTGGCCTGCTATTTCCCTTGCCCAGGAGATATGCCTTGGCAGGTTCTGCAGTTAATCAGGAGTTTGCTCAGCTCTTTGTCCTTCCTTCTGGGAGATAATTCACACCCTATCTCTCCACTGCGCTTACCACCAATGCAGTAAGGCATACCAAGTACCCTCAGGGAGAGAGGCTTAGATATGGCACTCTGGCCAAGAACATCTGTTCCCACAGGGCAACAAGGCAACCTGCTTTTCATTCTTCCCTAGATTGTGCTTTAGGAGTTTAAAAACCTCCTCTGCCAATAATCCAGGCACACAAGTTTGCTCCTTCCCCTTCCCTCCTTGATATACTGTGTTTCTCCCTAACCTGGTTTAAGGATTTCATGGAGATGAGACTCAGACAAAAAACTGGAAACTATACATAAAAGCAGAAAAAGAAAGATTCGAAGAATCCAATACACATCACACATCAAAAAAGTCTCTGTAGAGGAACAGAGGATAAAATCTAGCAAAGAAAAAACTGTAGCTGAGGATTTAATATAGAAAAACCAAACAGTAAGATAAAAACTTGCTACTTAAAGCAGAACAAAGTAGGACAAACTAGGTAAAAAATTAAAAGGAATAATCATTGAACATCAAGGATTGTGTGTTAGATATATTTATATATTATATATCAATATATTATATATTATCTACAAATAAAAATTTAATTCTAGCTGGGTGCAGTGGCACATGCCTGCAATCCCAGTGACTTAGGAGGCTTCGACAAGTTCAGAGCCAGTCTCAGCAACTTACGAAGCCCTAAGCAACTGAATGAGACCGTGTCTCAAAATATAAAATGAAAAGTGCTGGAGATGTGGCTCAGTGGGTAAACGCCCATGGACTCAATCCCTGGTACCAAATGATTAATTTTAAAAAAGATTTTTATTCTCTGTGTGTGTGTGTGTGTGTGTGTGTGTGTGTGTGTGTGTGTGGAGAGAGAGAGAGAGAGAGAGAGAGAGAGAGAGAGAGAGAGAGAGAGAATTCACAAACAAGAAAATAAAATATTTTCCTAAAAATTTTCTGACAGTTATACCATAATGCTAATAGCACACAATTTTTTAAATACCCTGAAATCAGTAAAAAGCTGAAATTTACTGATGAAACTCAAATAGAATTGATTATTAAGTCTAATCACATTTGAAGATCATTTTTTAAAAAACGTTTATTTTTTAGTTGAGGAGGACACAATACCTTATTTTTTAATCCATAATTTTAATTTAAGTCAAGTAGCCTTTTCACTTGATATAAACTCACATAACCAGAACATTATTTCTTAAATAGGCATTGCTGACATTCTGTGCCACATTTAGACTCTAATTAACTGGACATTTTGTTCCTCAGATCCACAACTCATTTTCACAACAGGAAGGATGTTAAAAAATATAACTACCTGTGCAACATATCAAAGGATACTCAACCTGAAATATATATTTAAGTTCTAAGTTCTTTAAAACTAAACTAAGCTACATTGTATACTAGCACACTCAATACAATAAATTTTTTTCTTAAAAGTTTATCATTATCTTGGTTACTTCTGTTTCATCTTATCACCAGCACACAATAAAGTCATATAAAGTTACATCACCACTGGCACTTAATGAGCTATCCTTTGTCAATATTATTTATATGTGGTGATGAGGATCGAACCCAGTGCCTCACACATGTTAGATGAGCTTTCGACCTGTGAACCACAACCCCAGCCCTTGAAGATCTTTATCACATTGAAAAACAAAATTAACTAAGGATCACTACATTGGAAAGAATAAAAGCACAAAGTGAATTAATTCAAGTAAACAAAATCAAAGAGCTTCCTTGATACATATTACTGACTAAAGAGATGTACTTCAGGTGTAAGAGATTTAAATGATCTCATCAAACTGTCTCTCTGTCTTTACTCCCTTTTCTACCTCTGTGTTGGCTTAATTCTGGAGACAAACTCTTTTCATATTACAGTGAAGAAAATAGTTGTTAGCTCAAAATTTATACCCAGTGAAGTGAGGACATTAGTGGGAAATATCCTAATTAATCTAGGGAAGACTTGATGAAGTCTTTTGCTCCTGCTAAGTCACTAGACCAGCCCTGGACCAATTACTGTGCAATGAGATGAAGTCCCATGATTGGTTCTGCCTGGGTCAATGTGGACATCCTGAGGCTGAGAAGAAGAGCTAGGTATCATGTAGAACACTCTTAACCAGAACACTGGGGAGAAAACACAGTGCTTCTGCCACAGAAAATAGAGGGAACTGTAGACTGACGTGCGTGCACTCCTCACTTCCTATAGTGATAGTTTTAATTGGGAGGGGTGGAAAAGATAATTTTTGAGCATTGATTTTAAAAAAGTCAAGTTAAGCTACCTTACTGGCAAGATGCCATAGAAATTAGCTTTTTAATTATAGGTAGCATAGAAAAAAGGTATAACCTACTTAGAAGGATTAAGGCTTTTCATGTTCAATCTTTTCAAATTTTAGGCTGTTGAAAAGTTAGGACTATTTGAATGTAACTAATTATGTTTGCCAGTCTTGTAGGCAAATGTCACTGAAAGGAAAGTATGGTACTTTCAATTAATTCTGATTTGAGTGGCAGAAACATATGAATAAAGTTGTCACGACAGAAGGTTAGTGATTCTTATTGTGCTGTAGTACCCTCATGTTCAGTGTAAGAAACAATAATGCTGAGGTGAAACTGGTGATAGCTGTCAGAGTGTGCAGAATGAAGGTAATTCCTTAGAGTAGCCAGTCTGTGTTAGTCTACAAAAAGCAGTAGTTATTAAAAGCTTAAAAAAAAGATGTTTTAAAATTTCCAGTTTCATCTTTGTATAAATAAAAGTGACATCTTCAATTTATGGTTATTGTAACTTTTAACTATGTAGTACTTAAGTCAACACATTAATTATATCTTTTCAGAGATGACTCTGTAGCTAATTCATACACAGCAGATGATATAGCCATGTCACATTCTTGCCAATCTCAGTAGCAGCTACCAATCCTCAACTGTTGAAGGAATGATTGTTAGCAATGATACCTAGAAGTCAATAATTCTAATAAATTCAAATTTTGTGCAAAGTTTGCTAATGTTGATTTAGAAGATATTCACACTAGTGAACTAGCGGTGAATAAATACTCAGATTCAGAAGAAAATTTCAGAATGATAATCCAAATAAAATTCTGGAAGGAACATTCTTCTTCCTCTGGATAACTTTACTTTGGAAATTGGTTAATGAGTTAAGAGAGAGGAAACGTCAGAGAGAACGGCAAATTCAGACTCTCTTCCTTCTCAGTCTCCCAAGTCCATGAAAATGAAGCAAAAACAAAACCATGAAAAAGAAAATGATCAAAATAAGATATATCCCATGCTTGTATAATTTTATCAAAATGGATTCTATTATCATGTATAACTAAGAAGAACCAACTAAAAAATAGAAAAAAAGGAGAGTGAAAACTGATACATGCATTATTTCATATTTTAAAGTCCTCATTTGATGCAGGTGAAACAAAACTATCTAAAATTCCATATTTATAATAAACCCCAGTTCTCTTAAAGTGTATGTTGCTTAGAGAAGAAAACGCTTCAAATACATAAATGTGCTTTTGTAGTCATATCATCCTGAAAATGATGTTATTTTAGTAGTGCTTCTAGGTCCACCTAACAATATAGTAAATATATTTCTTAAACATCCTTGGTTGATCTATTGACAAGGAATCATTTTTCCCCAATAACTTCATGTTCCCGGGGAAAGGCGTGGGCAGACCCCCAGTGCTCCGGGTGCTATTGCCCACGGGCTGACCAGGCCGTGAAGGACTAGCGAGCTTCTCCTCTGCCTGGATGACCGGAGGACAGAGGCGACCTAGAGACCCCAGACTCAAGGGACCGCCTAAAGCTGAGCAGCCTAGCAGGGGCTTCAGGGCCCAGAAGGCCAGTGAATGCCCACGAAAGCTCGGTTTTCATAGACCCAGAGCCAAGCAGATTATGGCCCTGGGTGTGGGGCGCTCTATGCTGATTCTGTAAGACCACACCTTGGCACCTTGTCCCACAACATTGGAACGGAGGCCTGATCTGTCCCTGACAATGCGCACCTGTGTGTGAAGCCCCTAAGGGCCGTGGGTGGGACCATCAAGGCTCTGCATGGTTACTCTTTCTTCCACTAAAGAGAGAAATCTTAGAGTGACACACCATGTGTGACCAATTAGAAATGCCTTTGGGAAGATTAACTGGCCTTTTCCTTTTTTTCTTTTGTTATATATATATACATATATATATATATATATATATATATATATATATATATATATATGACAGCAGAATGCATTACAATTCATTATTACACATATAGAGCACAATTTTTCATATCTCTGGTTGTACACAAAGTTAAGATACACCATTCCTGTCGTCATACATGTATTTAGGCTAATTATGTCCATCTCATTTCACAATCTTTCCTACTCCATCATGCTCTTTCCCTTCCCCTTCCTCCCCTTTGCCCTATTTAGAGTTCTTCTGAATAGAAGAACTATATGTCCCAACCCCACATTATGAATCAGCATCCTTATATCAGGGAAAACATTTGGCATTTGGTTTTTGGGGATTGGCTAACTTCACTTAGTATTATATTCTCCAATTCCACTCATTTTATTCTCTTTTAATGCTGAATAATATTCCATTGTGTATATATAACACATTTTCTTTATCCATTCACCTGCTGAAGGGCATCTAGGTTGGTTCCACAGTTTAGCTATTATAAATTGTGCTGTTATAAACATTGATGTGGCTGTGTCCCTGTAATATGCTGTTTTTAGGTCTTTTGGGTATAGACCGAGGAGTGGGATAGCTGGCTCAAATAGTGGTTCCATTCCCAGTTTTCCAAGAATACTCCATATTACTTTCCATATTGGCTGAACTAATTTTCAGTCCTACCAGCAATGTATGAGTGTACCTTTTCCTTCCTATCCTGGCCAATACTTATTGTTTGTATTCTTAATAGCTGCCATTCTGACTGGAGTGACATGAAATCTTGGAGTAATTTTGATTTGCATTTCTCTAATTGCTAGAAATGTTGAACATTTTTTCATATATTTGTTGAGTGATTGTATATCTTCTTCTGAGAAGTCGCAATAGGGACAACAGAGAGGGCCTAGAAGCAACTGCATCTTGGAGCAGGCATCCCAAAGTCGATGTAAGGCCCACCCTTTTAGCCCCATCTCTGAAAGGTGTTGCATCCATCTTGGGACACCTCCACTGCTATCTCAAGTTACTTCCTGCTATTGCCACCACCATCTATAGTTGTAGTAGCATCGTGGGACACCTGCAGGATCTGGAAGCCCAACACCAAGGTGAGGCACAGATAATCTGCATGGATACTACAAGATTATAGGATAGAGACTATAATACCTCAGATCCACAATGCAAGAAAGGAAGTCACATAGGCAATATGAAGAAAACAAGGGAGGAAAGTGCTCCAAACTAATCAGGATACTACAATAACAGAACCCATGGACAGAGCAATTAATGAAATGTCAAAGAAAGAGTTCAGAATATTCATAATTAACTGGACTTTTCTAGAAGTCCTGTGTATACAGTATGAAAAAGCTGCTCTCACCTTTCCCCCACAAACTTTTAAAACTTTTACACCATTTGAACATTCTAAATGTAGGGGGTGCTGATGTTTGATAGGGTTAGAAAACAACACGTCTTATAAATGGTCATTTGTTTTCAAAATCAGAAATGTCTTCTGGAAGTGATTTTGAAATGGAGTTGTTAGACCACATTTAAGTGTGACACTCATCCACGTTTGTTGAATGGGTTAGAGGACATGGAGAAGACTTCCAAGATGAAAAGGAGGTAGTTCTGTGCTAGACTGGATATATGTGAAAGACATTTTTTTTTGTATAAACATTGTTTTGTGTGTGTGCATTGTATTCCTCATTACTATATATATAGTTGAGAATGCTAAGAAATTTTTTTTTTAAATATCTGGACTTTCTAGAAGTTCCTAAGTGCCTGTTGAAAGTGAAAGTGGTAAAATGTAATATATTTTGTAAATTTACTTTTGTTAAAATTCTTATGAAAAATTGCTCTGGGGAGGGAGGATTGTTAATAGTCAAACCCCCTGTTGAGTAGTACACAGTTGGGTGCTGGTTCTCCAGAACACCATGCCAGTGCACTTACAAGGGGCAAGAGTAACCACTGTTCCTTGTGTCTACGGGTTTTGTTCTACTTTGTTGTGTACATAGTATATATAAAGGACAAACAAGTCTAATTTACATCTAGTCTTTCCACATGTTAAAGAGGTTACCAGTTTATGACAAGAGTAGAATTGGCAAACAAATTTTGTATGTTTTGTGTTAAAATTCCTAGAAAAGATTGTCTTATGAAAATTTGAGCATTATAGCCTACTGGGTTGGTAAAAGGCCAAAATGCTCACATTTGGAAGACATTTTCAAATTGAAACTGTTGTTACAAGTGTGCAGTTTATTCAAGACTGTCATGTACATAGTGGACAAATTGAGTCCTTACTTGAAACATTTGGTCTATCTAGATGTTTAGAAGTGCCTAACGCACGTTAAATGTAGAGATAGCAAAAAGATATTTACAAAGTGATTTTACTGAAATTCATATGAAATATTGTCCTTTGATAATGGAACTCTTAAACCATCTCTGTGAGCAGGATAATACCATCTGTACTCCTTCAGTCATGTGGAGGAGGCGGGAGGGAAGCAGGAGCAAAAGGTAATATGTTAGTGTATTTGTGTTTGGACATTTTCAAACATCAGTTTTCTGTATATTTTATGCATTTTGTTTTGCTGGATATATATATAGTGTAAATAATAGACAAATGAGTTCCAATTTTTCAACATCTAGTCTCTAGATGTTAAAGAGGTTGCCAATGTATGAACAAGTAGTAAAGTTAGCACAGTTTGTACATTTTGTGTTGAAATTCATAGGAAATATTTAGAAGTGTCCTCTGTAAATGACTTCTGGGTGTGAGTTTGTTCACCTACATGTTTAACATGCCTGTGTTTGTTCACTGGACTGAAAATAGAAGGAAGTAAAAAGGGAAAGGTTCAAGGCCAAAATGGGAGAAGATCTCTCAGATTATAAACAATGTTATTTACCAGTGCTGTGTACATAGTAGACAGGATCTTATGTGGAATATCTAGTTCTTCTATATATTTAGAAGTGATTGTTACATTAAAAGTGGAAGTAGAATAAAACTTTTTGTAAATAGCTTTCAAAAACTGATGGGAAATACTGTATTTGAAATTGTTAAGCCACCTGAACATAATACTTGTTAATTGGGTTAAGGGAGGTGGAAGGAAAGAAGTTGAAAAGGTGTTTTGATAATGTGTGCTAGAAAAATTCAGCTTACCCATTGTCCTGTAATGTGCAGGTCATTTAACTTTGCTTTATTATATGTATTGTGTATGTACTGGACAAAGGAGTTCTAATTTTATGTTATCTAGCTCACTGGGCTCTCTAAAGAGGTTGTCAGTGTATGACAAAAGTAAAGTTAGAAAACTAACCATTTTTGCTCACTTTTGTTAAAATTGATAGGCATTATTCTGAAAAGGGCTTTTGGAAGTGAAATTTTTACATAACATCTGAGAGACACAGGTACCTATATAACATGTGACATAAGAGAAGGAAATGGAAGAAATGAAGGATTATTGGGCACAATGATCCTACTTAGAAGACTCTTTCAGATATAGCCATTGTTACGTCTGTGCAGTTTATTCAATACTACTGTGTACCTAGTGGACAAACTGAAGTCCTTATTTGAAACATATAGTCTTTCTAAATGTTTAGAAGTGCACAAGATATGTTAAAAGTAGAGGTAGTAAATAAAACATTTTGTAGATTAACTAAATAAACATATAGGCTGGGGATATGGTTTAGTTATTAAGTACCTCTGGGTTCAATTCCTGGTACAATATATAAAGTACCTCTGGGTTCAATTCCTGGTACAATATATATATGAAGCTACCATGGAAAAAAGCTACCATTAGGCAAGATGGTCAAATGACCAGGTTTTTATTTAAAGTGAAAAAATTATATGTTGTGAGGGAGGGAACTGAGAATCAAAACAGAAACCACAATTTCAAAGCATGTTACACCATGCCGTGCAAAACAGGTGCATGTACTGAATGATGTCTACTATAAACTTAGTTTGTTCAGACCCTTCATTCAAGGTAAGACCTCAGCTAAATTGACCTAAGAGGAATCCCTCAGGGATTTCCTAAAGAGACCACTAACTCCACTTGCAATTCCCTGGTAAACAGACTATGATCATGCTGTGTAGAATATCCTTATTTTTCCCACTCCGGGCCCCCAACCCCGTAAGTTTCCTTTCTGTATGCCTAATTTTGAGGTGCCATTATTATATGGTGTGCAATTTTGCTTCTTGAAAGTGATATAACTTTGTAGACTGAAAGTATGTTTTAAGTGGTTTTTGGAGGATGGAAATAGAAAAAAAATTTTTTTGAAGTACTTAAAAGTATATACCATCTTTCTTTTAAAGGTAGACATTAATTACAGAGAAAGTTTATCATAGCTAAATAAACTTCCTTATGTTAATCAGCTCCTTGAAAGAATTAGAAAGGTTATAATTTTTAATCGTAGTTTTCATCTTGGTTGCATAAAATACCAAACTTCCACCATGTGTTTGATATATTCTAAGACTCAAATCATTGTACAGTGATTATTAATCATTTTATAGGGCATTATTCTCCAAATTAAAAACTCTTAGAATCAATCAATATCAACTAGATAACATACAGTTGCAGGATTTTCTCTTTTTAGATGACATCCTATTGTTATGAGAAATCAAGATATTTCAACCTACATTCTTTTTCTTTATTGTGACTTTTTGTATTTTGGAGACTTATCCAGTAGTAGACAATTTACTCAGAAGAACAGAGGCTAACTGGTTTAAAGGGCATCCTAAGTTGGTGGAACACTTACTTGTTTGATGATCACAGCCAGTTGCCAGCAGTTCTGCCGTATGTAGTAAAGAAGCATACATTTTTTGTCAAGCCCCTGTAGGACAAGTCTGAGTTACTAGTTGGTGCCTCATAGAATAGTAAAGAGAACAATGACTATGCATTTGCACTTTACACTCAAGTTCACTTTAATGTAATTCTGAATCACCCAGAATTTATTTTTTATAAAGTAGCAATAGAAAGTTTTGTGAAATGTACAGTTATGTGGTTTTTATAAGGGCCTTAGGATAGTGGTCTATAACTCTGGCTGCATATTAGAAACATGTGAGCATCTTTTGAAAATCCTGATGCTCAGGTCATATCCCAGACCAATTAAACCAGAATCTCTGAGATGGGACTCAGAGTACGTTTTAAAATCTCCCTAGATGACCACAGTGTGTGGCCACTATTGAAAACCACTGCTTTAGGAATCAACAGAGTTACTGTGAGTAGTATGTCACTTAGAAAAACAATATGATATTCCAATATGGGTAAAACAACAAAGAAATAGATAAATAGTATCTCTTAGAATTTCTTATTTAAAAAGTTGGTGGTTTTTGATTGTGTTAAAGGTTACATTAACACATTTGAAAACATTTTAGTTTTCCAGATTATATTTAATGTTTGTGCACTTCTAAATTTACTTTTTTTTTGCCAGAATACTTGGTCAATTTTGATCTTGAGGTTTTGTGATATGTGTAAAGGATGAAAAAACAATTTTAAGACTATTGAATAATCAGAACAAAATTTCTGCTTAATTTGATAGGACTTTCTAGGTTGGGGGATTAGGGTTCTCTAAAAGTGGTTAGTGGTTTTTATGAGGCTAGTTTTCATTAGAACTTTGTTAAGCCTTTAACCAATTAAGAATTTAGTCATATTTATAAATATCTTGTAGTTAGGGCTTATGAATTTGGTTGTAACCTAGTTTGAATTTTGCTTGCTGGGTGTCCTTAGTAAACTAGGTACCTATCAGGCTAATTTTCCTCCTTATCTGTAAAATAGGGATAATATGTAGAGTTACTTAATAGAATAAATGACTAATGACAGAACACATGAAAACTCTTTTTCACAGTGCTTGATAAAGAAAAAAGTAAGTGCTGAGTAGTAGCTATTATTTAACTTTAATGCTTATTGGGATAATCAGAAATAATTAAGATTCCCATTTCTACTCATACAAAAAGAGTGAATGTTTATTGCATATTTTGAGTGACTAGACTTTACCAAACATTGGGCCACGAGGCTTGTGTAGTTTTTCCATTTCATTCTCTATGTGTGAGGTAGATCTTATCATCTGAGCTTTACAATGGGAAAACCACTGGCAAAGAAGATAGAGAAGTCATATTTGTTTATGTAAGTGTGCACTCTTAGTAATGCTGAGTAGAAATCACCTTGTGAGAATAGTAATCCTCACAAAGTTGATTATTTAATCTTGGAAACTATAAGAATAGTCCAGCAAACTATAAGACTAGTCCAGCATGTGTGGAAATATCTCCAGGATTAACATTACTTTTTTCTGCTTTGGAAAGCAGAATAAAAGAAATGATGTGGAGTTGTTCATTATCCAGAAAAGGAAATATTTGGAACATCAAAGACATACAGACCCAAGGTAACCCTGTATTGGTAGGAAGACCTAGTTAGAAAAAAATAGTTTGATTTCCAGTCTTAGTACTAACTTTGTTCCCTAGCAAAACTATCCAATAGACCAATAAGAATTAGAGCTACTTGCTCCTTTTACCAGGTCTCAAATGAACAAAGAAAAATAATATTTCTATTATTTCCTATTTTCCTCTCTCTATTTTGTTTGCCTACCAGAAGAAAACATACTAGAGCAGGCTCATTTTGATTACTAGAGTCAGGGGTCCAGAGATTTGGGTTGATACAGAGAATATTTTATATGTTTTAATTATGCATATATCAGTAAATGATTCTCTCTAAAATCAAGATAAATCATAAACCTGGAAATCAAATGGAGACTAGTTTTTGCCTAAGAGACTTGAAAACATTCTTTGTCATTCTCCCATCTATTTTTTAAAATTTGTTGTTTTTAGATATATATGACAGTAGGTTGTATTTTGACATATTGTACATATATGGAGTTTAACTTCCCATTCTTGTGCTTGATTGAACACAATGTGGAGTTACACTGGTTGTGTTTCCATATATGAGCATAGGAAAGTTATGTCCAATTCATTCTACTGTCTTTCCTATTCCCACTCCCCCTCTCTACCCTTCATTACCCTTTGTCTAATCCAATGAACTTCTATATTTCCCCTTCCTACCTTCCCTTGTTATGAGTTATCATACACATATTAGAGAGAACATTTGACCTTTGATTTTTTGGAACTGGCTTATTTCACTTAGTATGATATTCTTCAGCTTTGTCCATTTATTGGCAAATGACATGATTTCATTCTTATTTATAGCTGAGTAATATTCCATTGTGTGTGTATATATGTATATATACATATATATTTATATAATTTTCCTTATTCATTCATCTGTTGAAGGGCACCTAGGTTATTTCCAAAGTTTCATTATTGTAAATTGAGTTACTGTAAATATTGATGTGGCTGTGTCACTGTAGTATGCTGCTTTTAAGTCCTTTAGGTATATACTGAGGATTGGGATAGTTGGGTCAAATGGTGGTTCCATTCTAAGTTTTATGTGGAATCTCCATACTGCTTTCCAGAGTGGTTGCACGAATTTGCAGTTTCACTAGCAATGTATGAGTGAACATTTTTCCCCACATTTATTTTGACTTGTATTTGTGATAATTGCCATTTTAACTAGAGTGAGATGGGATCTCAGTGCAGTTTTAATTCACATTTTTCTAATTGCTAGAGATGTTGAACATTTTTAAAATAAATTTTTGAACAATTGTATCTCTTCTGTGATGTACCTAGTTAGTTACTTTGCCCATTTATTAATTGGGTTATTTGGGGTTTTTTGGTGGTAAGTTTTTGAGTTCTTTGTATATCCTGGAGATTAATGCTCTTTCTAAGGTGCAGGTGGTAAAGATTTTCTCCCATTCTGTAGGTTCTCTGTTCATGTTTTTGATTGTTTCTTTTGCTGTGAAGAAGCTTTTTACTTTGATGCCATCCCACTTACTGATTCTAGATTTTACTTCTTTGTGCTTTAGGAGTCTTTTTGAGAAGGTCTGGTCCTGAGCCAATATTGTGGAGAGTTGGGCCTACATTTTCTTCTAGTAGGCACAGTGACTCTGGTCTAATTCCAAGGTTCTTGATCCAGTTTGAATTGAGTTTTGTGCAGGGTGAGCTATAGTGGTTTAATTTAAGTCTACTACATATGAATTTCCAGTATTTATAGCACCAATTGTTGAAAAAGTGATCTTTTCTCCAATGTATTTTTATGGTGCCTTTGTCTAGTATGAGATAACTGCATTTATATGGATATGTTTCTGTGTCTTTTATTCTATTCCATTGGTCTTCAATTCTATTTTTGTGCCAATACCATGCCATTTTGTTACTATAGCTTCGTAGTATAATTTAAGTTCTGGTATTGTGATGCCTCTTTCTTCACTTTTCTCACTGAGGATTTCTTTGGCTATTCTGGGCCTCTCATTTTTCCAAACGAATTTCATGACTCCTTTTTTCTATTTCTATGAAGAACATCATTGAAATTTTAATGGTAATTGCATTAAATCTGTATATCACTTTTGGTAGTATGGCCATTTTGACAATATTAATTCTGCCTATCCAAGAACATGGGAGGTCTTTTCATTTTCTAAAATTTCTTCAATTTCTTTAGTGTTCTTTCACCTCTTTTGTTAGATTGGTTCCCAAGTATTTTATTTTCTAAAAACTAGAACAAGACAAGAATGCCCTTTCATGACTTCTATTCAACAAAGACCTTGAAATCCTTGCCAGAACAATTAGATAAAAGAAAGAAATTAAAGGGATACAAGTAGGAAAAGAAGAGCTCAAAATATCCCTATTTTCCAGTGACATGATTCTATATTTAGAAGACCTCCACCCCAAAAAACTCCACCAAAAAGCTTCTTCAACTAACAAATGAATTCATCAAAGTAGCAGGATATAAAATTAACACCCATAAATCAATTGCATCCCCATACACCAATGATGAATCAGCTCAAAGAGAAACAAGGAAAACTATTCAATCTATTTCTAGGAGGAATACTCTACTGGTGAGATTATTTCTCTTTATGACTAAAATTAAATATTTTTTCATGTTTCTGTCTTTTCATTTTGTGCAAACACCTGGAATAACGAAGCTATTTCCTTTGCTTTTGCTTGATACTAAGAATTCTTACTTTTGTTGAAATCTTGTCACCTATGATTCTTCAGTTATAGCCATACTTATAGTTATAGCCATACCTTCAGTTATAGCCATACCATATCTGAGATCTTCCAGAAAGCAAAGTCTGAAAAAAGACTTGCACAATATTTACAATGGGATAGGTTGCTAAGAGATTGTGGAAGACATCTGGAGATGAGATATGAGATATGAAGTTTACTGAGAACTGCTTAACGAAGAGGCCCAGTGGTGGTGGGCCAACCAGAAAGGTGCACATGTGTCTGCCCCATGCAATACCTTTGTCACAGGAGGGCAGGAGCAGAAGCTCTAAACCTAGCCCTTTGTATCTCAGTGAAAGGAAATTTAGTCAGACACCAAAAGCCATGCAAAAGAACTTTATAATAGGCAAAGATAAAGTAAGGGTTAAACAAAGAGCACTCTCAAGGGTGGGCCATCTCCAAGCAGAGAATGATAAAGGAAACAGTGCTGTCAGTGAACTTATTAGTGTTTGGTGTTTGCTTTGAGAACTGGGGTGATCATTCACCAGCCTTTGTCAATCAGGTGTTTAACAACTCCTTCCTGTCAGGGGGTCTTCATCTACAAGTCAATCCAGTGTTAATGTGGGTATTAGGGTCAGTGTCTGGTCAAGCTATTTTATTGTGCTTGTGCTACCAAAGAATTCCCCTTTCTTAGGTGGAAGACACTTGGGACCATAACTCCTAGTTTTATCTTGACTCTTATGGGTTTGTGTCAAGAGTTAGCCCATAAATCCTTCTTTCTTAATGTATTTTACCAATCAGCTCCCCAATTACCTCCTCTTGTTTTTGTTTGCTTACTCTCAAGGTGTGTATATTGATGTTTTTCTATAGGCTATCTGCTACAAGTTTTTTATTCATCTGCTTTGGAGAAACCTAACGAAAACTTTAGGAGTAACTTAGAGCTATGACTTGTGCATCCCACTGCTCATTACTACCACCTAACACTTTCAGTTTCTTACTAGAAAGTACAGTAGTGATGGCTTGGGAATATGCATTCTCTTATATACAGTATCTCTGGTACCTCACTAGAAAATAGTGCCTCCTATTTCTCAAAATGCTTTGTCCAGGGGTAGATGCCTGGATTAACATTTATCTCTCCACAGTGTTCTGATCTGCAGGAGTTACCTCAAGGAGAGGTATTTTGTAGTTAAGTTACAGAAGTAGTGACATCATTAGTTTGCTTAGTTTTCTTTGTTCCTTGTCTGACTAACATCCCAAGTAGCAGTTCTAAAGGCATAAATACAAGAAAGCAGCTTTCTATAGATCACATAAACTTACCCTAATTCTCAGCACACAAGAGAGAAAGCCAGTGTTCTTTAAGATAATATATATGTAGAAATTCCAGCCATACTGAC
Source organism: Ictidomys tridecemlineatus (assembly GCF_052094955.1). Taxonomy (NCBI): domain Eukaryota; kingdom Metazoa; phylum Chordata; class Mammalia; order Rodentia; family Sciuridae; genus Ictidomys; species Ictidomys tridecemlineatus. The sequence goes on along the minus strand of NC_135477.1, from coordinate 109,247,546 downwards.
TTTTATCTTTCCCTTATCTTGGTTAGGTTTGGAGAGTAGAAAAGGGACATTCAGAGACATGGGGCTTTAGTCCTCCTTTATTATTTAATGATGACACAACTTGTGAGCCAGTGAGCCAAGATAAGGTTTTTACTGAGTGGCTCACTGTTGCAGGTAATGGCATTCCATTCTTCTGAAGAGGATGTGGTGTACCTTTCAGCATTGTCCACCTGAGTGAGGATGGACACAAAGAAGCATTTGCCCTTAGACTGTCAGTCCCTTGGCATGAGGATTACTCAGGGTTATTACTCCCTGAGTATCCTTGTGTGTCTGCCCAATGGGATCTTGCAGGATTCTCAGAGCACAAAATTGGAATATCTTGAGCAGTTACTTGTAGCAGATTATGGTCTGTGTGTGTCAAAGCAAGCACTTAATTGATTGCCAAAGCCATAGATAGACATAGGTGAGACCTAAGGAAAATAAGTTAGGCCATCCGATAAAAACCAAAAACAAGAAAATCAAAAAATCCAAGAAATCCTGTATTGAGAAGAATGAAAACATTTTTATGACATCTCTACCTGGATTTGAATCTAGACTCTATTATTTGTTCTATGGGACATTTTGGACCAGTTTTTTTTTTTTTTTTTTTTTTTTTTTTTTTTTTTTTTGGTATAAGGGACACTTAACCACAGAGCTGCATCCCCAAATCATTTTATTTTTTCATTTTTAGACAAGGTCTCACTAAGTTGCTCAGAGCCTTGCTAAGCTGCTGAGGCTGACTTCGAACTTGTGATCCTCCTGCCTCAACTATGGGAGCCACTGGAATTACAGATGAGCACCACCATGCCCAGTTTGAACCTGTTTTTTTTTTTTTAAATAATTTTTGTGTCTCAATTTGCTCATTACAAAGTAGGAAATAATATGTTTCAAGAAAAACAGATAAATACTGCTATTAGAGGAAATATACTTGGTTCTTATTGTCCCGAGGATACCAAGTCATGTAGAAGAGAGGACTTGTAATCACATCTCATAGATTTAGAAAGATGTTGATAACAAATTATTTTTGTTGAACAATACAGCAACCCTTATATTAAATAGGCCAAGAATTATATTTATTTTCTGATTAAGGACCTTGCAACACAGAGAGATTATATACTTTAACTCAAATCTCTTACTTAGTAAGAGACAATGCCAGTTTTCTGCCTCTTCTAAGCATTAATCTCTTCCCTTCATTTTTAGCAATTATTAAAAATTCTAATTTGATCTTCAATTTGCAAATTATAATTGACCTACAAACACAACTTATGTGTCCCAGGATTAATTAGGTAGATTAATACCTGTTTACTTATTGAATCTAGTTGAGTAGTTTATTCTGTATCATTGATTTTACTGTTGAAAATGGAACAAGGCCTTCCAACTCATTTTCCATGTCAGAGGTGCATTGTAGAAAGGCAAGTGCAATTATCTCTGCTAACCTCTAGCTTTCAACTGAATTAGTGATTTCTTTATTCTTCCTTAAATAAAGTTCTTAGGAAGAAATCTATTTGTCAAATGATTAAGTATGCCCATTTGGATGTTAACTTTTTAAAACCCTAAATGACTTTTAAAAAGTGCACAAAATAGTTTATATTTCAGAAAGCCCAAGTTGCATGAACTATGTTAAAACAAAATTCACCATTTAACAGAAATGTTGTTATGGACCACAGTAATTTTACCAAGATTATTCTTGTTGTCAGTTTATTTTTGAAAAATATATTGCAGATATTTGCCATGGCTTTAAAAGTACCCTGATATGATATATTTTGTAATGTTGATTATGTACCCAGTACCACTGTAAACCTCTTACATATACTAACCTATTTAAACCTCACAATAATCTAATGAGATGGGGAAAATCAAGGCACGAAAATGTTAAGTGATTCATTTAAGGTCTCATAGCTGCAAGCCCTTTTGTCAGGGACCTCATCTCCATACCCTTAACCACCTTGCCGGTTTCCTCATATGATTCCTAAAAAGGAGAATCAGAATTCTAGTGCATTTGCAAAAAATTGGAAAATCTAATTAAGGACAGGGATATCTGATCATTGTATCATTGTTTAAGAAAACATATAATAGAATTACCTATTGAAATGTTTAACAAGATAAAAGAAATGGACTATGATAGATAAAAGTGCAGAGATGTCTGTGTTTATTTTATTTTTCTTGCTATAGTTTCTTCATCAGAATTTTTGTATTCTACATCATCTTTCTTGTCTTTGACTGGTAATCACAAGTCCAGGTAAGTCGGCTTAACAAGAAAATAAAATTTATTGAAGGTATAATTCATAATACTAAAAGTTTATGCTGTTTCAGGACTTGTTTTACCTGGGACCATCTTTTTATTTACTTATTTCCATCTCATGTCTGTTGTCCTCTTTATTGGCTTCAAGAAGACCCCCCTAAAAGCAGTAAAAAGATGCCACTGTTGATTCTGGGTGTGCCAACGTTCTATAATCTTCAGAGCACTCAGTCTCAGAAGGAAAGCTCTTTTCATTAAGGTTCATATTAATGGTCAGAAAAGAACTAATGGGCTCTGCTTGTGTCACAGATCTGCTCCTGGAATAATCACTAATTTCATAGGAAATGGTACTCCATTGGCCAATCTGGATTGATAAGGACTGACACATGATTAGAATCACATCCAATAAATAAGCCATGTCAAAAAGAAAAAGAGGATTTAGCTCCCAAAAGAGGAAAAGAAATTTGTATCACTGATGAGTCATGTTTCCCTGGTGTTCCAAATTCTTCAGATCCCTTCAAGATATTTCATGACAATGGCAAAAGTAATAATCACTGTGAGACCCTTATTTCTCATTTTCTCTGAGGGCAAAACAGTCAAGTTGAATCACAGATTCTTCCCATTATTTACCATCTTCATTAAAGGAGAAAAATAATACTTTAAAATTATTTATGATGACTCCTAGATCAGTTATAGTGATTAGTAAAAAAGTAAACTATGTTATTAAAATAAAAATATTATGATCTAACTTGTTGTAGCAAATGTATTACTGTATATTACACATGCCTGATGAGATATAATCTCTACCCATCTCCCTTAGGTTTACCTGTCCTTAGAATCACCTTTATTCTGGCCATAGAAATATATTAGAAATTTCCAAAATGTGCTCTTCTTTTTCACAGAAGCACAATTTTATATGTGTTGCTCTTGTTGCTATTCTCCTAGAATGTCATTTCTTATCTGCCATGCATACTTTTGATTCCAAGGATATTCCCCCAATTTATAGTCTTTATATCCTTGCATTTATCTAATTCTGATTCATATTCCTTACTCCATATCTCCAGCAGTCACTTTGTAGACTAAGAAAAATGAATTCCTCAATACAAGTACAGCAAATATAGAAATCCCACTATGACACAGATACCACGGTTATACTTAAAGTACATTTGAGAAAACCAAGGCACTGAAACACTGCACAGTTCTAATGAGTAAAAAAGGTAAAATACAAATCCAGGTAGATTAATTTTAATCACTGTAATATCCACTCTATATATCGAGTGGATATTACACTATAATATACTGCCTCTCATTCAATGAATGCTTATGGGATGTATAGATTAATGATTATTGAGAAAAACCTACTACTGTGTCATGACTGACTGGAAAAAAGTAATGAGTCAAAATGAAAAAGAAACCAACACTAATATCTGCTTACTTAAAAACATTAACTCATGAGTGTAATGTCAATTGATTAGTGGCTTTAGCATAATGGGAAGATATTCTTGTTGACCAAGATACATACATACAATTTTATTTTCTGGGAGGAATGTTTGACCTATTAGCTTTTGATTTAAATACACACACCACACACACAAACACACACACACACACACACACACACACTTCTTCCTAGTGGGATCTGTAAATCAATATATACATTTAATTTTTAGATTTTTTTTCTTGAGACAAGAGTTAAACTTATGATGATCCGCATGCACTTCTTTTTTTAATTCACAATATATTGTTTAATGTTTATTTTTTAACATCAGAGGAAGGCCTTCTGAGAATGTTGCCAAGTAGTCCCTGTTGGGGCTTGAAATTTGACTGTATTTAGTGAGACATGATGTACAGGTACCTGAAAACTGTCAGGATGTGGTTACTTTTGTCTGATCAATACTAACTTCAAGCAAACACTTCAACTAAACTGAATAATAATAAGACTCTAAGGAATGGAAATAAAGAGGAGATGGGTTAGGTTCACGTAAACCAGAACAAACAAGCAAGCAAAAACATTCTAAGCAATCACATCATCTCCATAGTACCATAAGTTCTGTCCTTATGTTAATAAGCTTTTTATTCCAAACAGCAGAGTTGTTATTATATTCCACCAGGAGAACCTTCTCCTCCACTCATTTTACAACTAACTTGAAGAAATTCTGAATGCAATCTCATTTCATATAGCATTATTCATGGTCATTTGTTGGCTTCTTTCCAGCTTTTACTAAGTATTCTTATTTTTATATGAACTCTGCCATTTATCTGATGAAACTTTCACTGTCATTTCAAACATATTATTAACTGCCAAGAACTTCATTACTTTTCTTTTATTCTTTAAATAAGCCACTCTATTTTTGATTTTTCATATTATATGTTTTGAGAAGAATTACTAGTCATAGAAAATGTTTTATCTTTAAATAGGCACTTTTTTCATTATCTTCCTCAAATACTTAACATCAGGTCTTTAGAATCATGCTTCTAAACACGTAATTTGTTTAAACTCCTCAACAATTACAATTTCTTCAGTGTGTTAACTTCATATAAGATGTACAGACATGAGAGGGACCCATGGAGAATTATCTCCCAATACTCAGAGTTGTTTGTACAATCAGTTCTCAAAACAAACAAACAAACAAAAAAAACTGATTATTTTGGCCAATTCATTCCATTGAAAAGATATCAGTATAGCATCCTGCAATATCCTTACCCATATTTCTACTTAGTGTGTTTATATTTCTTTCCCCATAACCTCATGAGTTTGGCCAATGAACAACAGCAATAGCTGGTCATCCCAGGGACCCAGGAAAACTTTTGGAAGCTGATTCCTCATGTGTGCTGACATGGAATGGGATTCCTATAGTCCTTCACCACCTTGTGCTCATATCAACTTGCCCTTTCTTGAGGTTTTACAATTTGGTGGATCACTCAAATACAGCAAAAGCATCACCCAGAATTCAACAACAAGAAAGACTATCACCAATCTCAAATGTAATTTTTAATGCTGGGGTTTTAGTGCTAAAGACTGGAACTATTAACATTATTGATACCTCTCCTGAACTCCAGACCAAAGGTCTTTTGCTTTCAGCTCTGGTAAATTTCAGTCTGTCACAACTCTGCACACTGCCATTATTTCCTGCCTTTGACATACTGAACTACTTGTAAACCTTGCCCTAGTCTATGTCATCAGCCCCCATTTTTAAAGTGAGAGATTTGACTCTGGTTTTAGTGATTTATACATGAACAAGAAATGGGATTGCACAAAGAGGAGAATTTACAAGGGGGACAGTTCAGATTTGGTTTTCCTTTCATAAAAGAACAATTATTATTAATGCATGGTTCACATTTGGTGGACTCTGGGTACCCAACTGAAATAACCTCAGAAGAATGTTCTGTCTCTACAATAATAACACCTTTATGTATACATGTACTGAACTCCAACTTTGTGCCTTACACTATGAGGAACTTGGCCTGTGGATTTCTGTCTGGTCCTAGTAATAACCAGTTACTTGTTCCTGGTTAATGGTGGTTATTACTAAGTTATTATGTCATTTGCTGAGTGCTTCACACTGGAGTGGGTATTTTACACATTTAATTTAAGTTCGTCAACAGCATGAAGTCAGTGGACTAGTCAGCTTTCCATGGATGTGAATAAATATCCAAGACAAAAAACTTCAAAGGGGAAAGATTATTTTGACTCATGGTTTCAGGGGTTTTCCTCCATAGTTGCATGGCTCCTTTGCTTTGGCCTCTAGTGAGACAGAACATCATGGCAAGGTGTGTGTAATACGGCAAAGCTGCTCACATCATAATGGCCAGCCAGGAAGCTAAAGAAAGAAGAACAGGGATCCCAATATCCCCTTCAAGAGCATGCCCTCAATGACCTTCTACTAGTCTTCATTGCTAGTCAATATTGCTCCACCTTCCAACAGTGCCACAAACTGACAACCAAGGATTTGACACTTGAGCCTTAAGGGGACATTTCAGACCCAAACTGCAATAGTAAGGCATGATTCTCCACATTTTATCAATAAAGATACAGGTTCAGAGGTGTTAAGTATTTATAACAGCAGAAGAGGAATTGTGACTGAAGAGATTAAATAATATATGTCTCTACATTGTCTATAGGTAAAGAGATTTACTGTCCTATTGAACACACTTGTGAGCAGTAGTATCCTAAATCTTAAAGTAGCAGAATATGAGCCTGAGCCTGACTCTCTTTATATACAAATTATTTCCTCACTTTGTGCTCAAATTGTCCTGTTTATTCTCCTTCTCCCTCCTCCTCCACTCTCTCCCTCCTTCTCCTACCCTCTGTCTCTGTGGAAAGCCAAACCATGCAAATGGCTCAAAATGACCATGACAAAATCACGCACTATATATAAGCAATACTTCCCATATGTGGCTCATACCATTACTGAACAATTATTTTTCATTTTATTAAACAAGAGGTTCTTGACCAGAATTCTAAATGACAGCTGATTTCTTTCTTTTTAGATATACATGGCAATAGAGTATGTTTTGACATATTATATATACATGGAGTATAACTTATTCTATTTAGGATTCCATTCTTGTGGTTGCACATGATGTGGTTTCACTGGTCACGTATTCATATATGAAAATAGGAAAGTTATGTCTGATTCATTGTACTCTTTCCTATTCCTTTTCCCTCCCTTCCCTTCATTTTTCTTTGTCTAATTCAATGAACTTTATTAACAATAGCTTAGGTGTAGAACCAACCTAAATGTCCTTCAACAGATGAATGGAGAGAGAAAATGTGAGATACACCACACACACACACACACACACACACACACACACACACACACACACACAATGAAATATTAATCAGCCATACAGAAGAATGAAATTATGGCATTTGTCCGTAAGTGGATGGAATTGGAGATTATCTTGCTAAATGAAATAAGCCAGTCCCCTCCAAACAAAGGCCAAATGTTCTTTGTGGTCATGTGGATGCTGATACACAATAAGCAGGGGTCAGGGAATAGAAATCAGAGCTGTTTCTAAAAACTTTACAATAAGCCTATTGAATTGCTACTGAGATGCAAAATACATGCTAAATCTAATGTCTTTGAGACTGGGAAAAGGAGTTCCCTGAAGCTGGTAAGGTTAATATTATTTGCAATAAGATGATTTCCTAGAGATGATATTTCACTGTGGGATACTTTCAATTTATAGCTAAGTTTTAGGTAAGATTCTGGTTTTTTTTCTACTCTTTTACATTCATAAATCAAAATGCAGAATCTGAAATTAATGAAACTATTAACCTAAATATTCCAATTTCAAAACTTATATTGTCTTTTTTTATGTGTGTGCTGCAGAAAAAATTGCTTTAAGTGAAAGCTTAGTTTGCTACTTAAAAATATTCAAATATAAAGATTATTGAAACTGCAACATGAATTCTTTTTGAAGTATATTTTGTATACATTAAGAATTGACAAATAATCTAAACAGACATTTCTCAAAAGAAAAAATATAGATGTCCAACAAATGCTTGAAAAATGTTCAACATCTCTAGCAATCAGGGAAACTGAAAATCAAAATTACATGGAGATTTCATCTCACTTCAGTTAGAATATCAGTCATCAAGAATACAAATAATGGGCTAGGAATGTGGCTCAAGGGGTAGCGTGCTCGCCTGGCATGCATGCAGCCCGGGTTCGATCCTCAGCACTACATATAAACAAAGATGTTATGTCCACCAAAAACTAAAAAATAAATATTAAAAATTCTCTTTCTCTGTAAAAAAAATTTAAAAAAAGAATATAAATAATAATGACTGTTGGTGAGGATGTGGGGGAGAGATATACTTTTACATGGTTGGTAGGACTATAAATTAGTGCAACCACTTTGCAAAGCAGTATGGAGAGTACTCAGAAAACTAGAAATGAATCCACCATATAATCCAAATATTCCTGTCCATGGTATTTACCCAGAAGATCTAAAATCAACATAGTATAGGGATACAGGGATATATATCAATGTCTATAGTACCTCAATTCACAATAGCCAAGTTATGGAACCAGCACAGGTACCTGTCCACAGATGAAGGGATAAAGAAAATGTGGGATATATATGCACAATGTAGTATTACTCAGCCATAAAGAAGAATTAAATTATATCATTTGATGGAACTGGAGAACATATGAACATTTTTCATGTTCACCGTGAAATAAGCCAGACTCAGAAATTCAAATGCCACATGTTTTCTGTCATATTCAGAAGATAGAAAGAAGTAAGGAGTTAAAAAAAGGGGATCTTGTGAAAACAGAAGGGAGAATAATAAAGTAAAGGGAGGTGATCAAAGAGGAGGAACTAGGCATGGGAAAGGGGAGCAACTGTGGGATGAGATTGATGAAATTATGCTATGTGCATATGTGAATATATCACAAGGAATTCCAGCTTTATGTATATGCATTACTTACAAATAAAGAAATAAATAAATAGAAAGAAGACTAGCAGAGTTGAGGAAAAGAAGCAAAGGGAGGTAGAAAAGGAGTGAAAATGGAAGTCCTGGGGACTGAAATGGAGAACATTACCTTACATACATGTATGAATGTCAGAATGCACCCCACTATGTTGTATAACTAAAATTCACTAATAAAATATTAAAAATAAAACAACAGTAACAATAAAAAGGTATATAAAGAAAACAGTATAAATAATATTTTATTTGTAGATACATACATGTGTATATAAAATAAAAACTTAGAAGGTGCTGAGAAAAGGCAGTTAACGAGGCATGGTAGTGCACACCTGTAATCCCAGAGGCTCAGGTGGCTGAGGCAGAAGGATCTCAAGTTCAAAGCCAGACTCAGCAACCTGGTGAGACCCCATCTCAAAATAAAATATAAAAAGGGCTGGGAATATGGCTCAGGTTAAGAGCCCCTGTGCTCAATCCCCGATGAGAGAGAGAGAGAGAGAGAGAGAGAGAGAGAGAGAGAGAGAGATCAGTATAGTTCATGCAAATCTAAGTAAAATGGCCTTTCCCTACTTGAGGGGAAGAAATGATCAGGAGTTAATCCACTTCTTTTCTCGAGTAAAGGAGAAGAAAAAAGTTTTAGTGATATACAGTAATATAGATTAAGGTTCATGGCTTATAAAGGACACAAATTGTACCCTTTTTTTTTAGTTCTTCTTTTGGTAAAATGGTAAGGATGAGATTTCAGAGCAAGGACTGGGAAAGAAAGATACTTATTTATGACCATGTCTTCTTTCCTGACAGTTTTTTTGTGGCTAGGAGTGAGGTAAAGACCGATTTTAGCAAACAGAAAAACTGCAGGATCAAAAAATTATTAACAAAGTGTAAGTCTAAAAGAACAAAGATGAAATTAAATGACATAATCTTCCTTCTGGTACTAAGTTTCTAAAAACTCTGTATTAAATTAAATATACAGTATTAGACATTTAGGACAAATAATGTTTGTGATTAGCAATAATCTCCTTCATTTTTATTTGATATTTTTTATAATCTTCCTAGTTTTTTTTTTAAATTCTGATGTGTATTACTATGGAATAAATGCTGTGTCTCTTCCAGATTCATATGTTGAAACTGTCACCCAAAATATGATGATGTTTGAGGAAGGTAATCAGTGTTAAACAAGGACATAGGGAGAGAGTAGCAATCCAGTAAGACAGCTGGACTCATAGAGGAAGAGAGAAAGGCCTCTGTATTCTTCCCATGCATGCATGAAGGAAAGGGGCACATAGGAACACAGCAGGAAGGAGCCACCTGCCAGCCAGGAAGGGAGCTCTTACCAGGATGAGAACTTGTTGACACCTGATCTTGGACTTCTTGGTCTCCAGAACTGTGAGAAGTGAGTTTCTACTGTGTAACTCACCCAGTCCTTGAATGAACCAAGATTTTAAATCAAAATATTATATGTTTGTACTTATAATATATATGAGAGGCATACAGAATATGAATCCTGGCTCTGACAGTTGGCAAATTTGTGACCTTGGGAAAATAATGCAGTCTCTCTTTCTGTAACCATTCCGATCTGTAAAATGGATTAATATTAACAGCAACATTTTGATGTTATTTTAAGGGTAAAATGAGTTAAGATAATGGCCTAAACCTGGTGGATGGACATTTTGAAGGGTAGTGTGAAGAAGATCCATTCCCAGATCCTGACTCCACACGTACTCTAACTAACTGAGAACTCGTGGCCAGAGGAAGGGGTCTTGTCAGAGTGTCATGTCCACTTTTGTCACTGGTTTCACAAACTGTCTTTCATGCATTCCAGTATAAGGTACACCTCTTACCAATCTAGAATCTTAATTGTACTACTTTCATGTGATGTATGAATGTCCCAGTGCCAAACAAAGGGGTAATATGAAACAATGTTGTTAGCAATCAGATAGTGAGTGGTAGTAATAACTAAAATTATTTTTTGAAAAATCTGTTGATTTTCTGTTCTTTGCATTCATTAAAATTAAAGGAAGACTTTTAATTTGAATAATTAAATTTTCAAGTGGCAGTTAACTGAAAAGAATTAGGGCACTAGAGGTTTAGTTCAGTGAAAGAGTGCTTGTCTTGCATATGCAAGGTCCTAGGTTCTGTCCCTAGCATTGCAGACCAACAATAACAACAGTAATTAGGGAAGATAGCAAAGAAATCTCTCATTCCAATCTACTTCTGTGTGTCAAACTGATTCTTGGTTTGTCAAGTACCAAGCTAGGAATGGTTATAATTTTTAAAAAATATTTTGATATATATGTACATGTTTTGTACTGAGGATGGGGATTTCAGTTTGCTTTATGCCTAGCCTTATAGACAAAAGATACATTATGGCTGTAATCACATTCCTGCCCCTATTCAAGGGTAACACTCATAGGCTCCTTCTGTTGGAGGAGACCTGTGAATATCACATGGTGAGAGAGTATGAGGGACAGGATCTATTATTGCAACACCTTTGAGTAATATTCATTACCACAGGAGAGGAAATACACTATCACTTCAAAGTTTCAAGGAGTTTTTGTTTTTATAAGTGGAGAATTAATTTAGAATCAATTTCCTCTTTGTTTTAAGGAAGAAATACAAGTATTTTAATAGAGATTTTCCTAAGGAGGTTATCCTATTCTGGAATGAAGAGATATGCCACAATGAGAATTGAAATTATTCTGCATCAGAAATAAACATTTCTTTCCTACTCAGAAATGGAGTCACATCTCTAAACTTTGTTTCCTTTTAGAATTTGAAAGAACTTCCCATTTTTCCCTTTATGAAGTCCTTGAGGCAAGTCCTTGTTTTGAATTTGGGGCTAGACAACTATGCTTAAGGACACTCATATATGGAAGCGCTAACTCTGATGTGGTATTCAGGGTTTGAATTTTTCTTTCTTCTATATGATAATTCTATTTTGTCATATTCCAAAGACTTTAGTAAAACTTTGGGTTATGTCACACTGTACTTTGAGATGGTTCTTTGTAAAATTAAGGAATATGCTTGTATTAGGATAATCAACCTGTCTTGGTTTGCCAGGAATTTCCCACGTTAGTGCTGAGTCTTGTGCTCAAAAAAATTCCTCATACCTGGACACACCTAGAAAGTCAATTCCTCTAGTTGGAGATTACACTTGAGGTTCACTTGTTGGGAGAGAAAGGTAGCAGTCAGGGTAAGTATAGTTTCAGTTCAGTTAGAAGTGGATTTGGAGGAGGTGTACCCATCTTCTTTACCAGAGTCCGGGAGGCAGCCCAAGAATCAAATGACTCTTAAGAAAAACTATTGAAATCATGGAAACAGGCACATAAGATTACTTGGGTATTCTTTCAGTTGTTTCATAATGGGTATTGTCTTGCTGAGACTAAGATTTTTTTTTTTTATGGATAAGTACTTTTGAGTTCTCTTCAGAAATAATTAGAACATTTCATTTCATATCTCTGTGAAGGTATATGCTAACTTGTAAAAAATGGATCAAATGGATCTTTCTGATAATGATATAAATGTTTTTTATTCAAGAGATAGAAATAATTTCCTAAAAAAGATGTTGTCCATGATGGAAATCAGATGATCAAAATATGATTTCACAAATCACATGGTTTCTTGCCATATAAAGATAGAATTTTCCTTAGCTTCATAGTGCTTATAAAGGGGAAAGGATGATGTGAAGAAGCTTCACAGAGAATATACTCAGTAGGTGAGGTGCATTAATCACATAAAGGGTGAGTTCCAAAATTGTGGCTGTCTACTTCTCAATTAAAAAGGAAGCAGACTTATATGGAGAGTAAGTCCAACTAAAAGATACATTTATATGAGCAGTTCTATGGAGAAGTCAGCTTGACAACCATAGAGAAGATCAACAATGACATGTGAGGTACCTTGATGATAGAGGACTTGGCAAGTATCAACCTGGGAGGCTTTGGAGATTCCTTCTGAGGCTAAGAGTGTATAAACTATTATAGCCTGAGCTCCTTGTATTTAAAGAAGCAGCTTAAAGAATGTAGCTTTGCTGTGGTCTAAGTTCTCAAAGGGTGTGTCTGTTATGGTTTAGATGTGACATCCCCCCAAGATTTACGTGTGTGACAATGCAAAAAGGTTTGGAGGAGAAATGATTGGGTTACATCCTTAACTTAATCAGTAACCTAATCCCTGATGGCATTAACTGAGTGGTAACGGGAGGCAGATGAGGCATGGCTGGAGGAAGTAGTTCATTAGAGGTGGAGCTATGGGGTGTATATTTTGTATTTGGAGAGTGGAGTCTCTGTTTCCTGATCATCATGTGAGCTGCCTCCCTCTGCCACACTATTCTGCCATGATATTCAGCCTCACCTTGAGTCTGAGGAATGGACCCTATTGTCTATGGATTGAGATCTCTGAAACTATGAGGCCCTAAATAAACTCTTCCTCCTCTACAATTGTTCGGGTCAGATCCTTCAAGTCACATCAGAAAACCAAAACAAAACAAAACAAAACAAAAAAAAAAAACCCTGAATAAAACAGTGTCACACCCTTTGAGTTTTGAAATCCAGGAGTTGAGGTCAGTAACTCAGTATGAGGAATCAAAGGATCAAAGGTATGGGGTGACATTCTTCAGAAAACAGAGGTTCACTCTGAGTTCTCTCAAATAAGGTCTAATAAGATGCCATGTTCTTATAGAGAGGCAGGGAATCCTTCAAAACATCAAATTAGGCAAGATATTTGGAAGCATTTCAAAGCCACATTATAAAAATGACCCCTCAAAATTACTTTATTGCCTGAATGATATTAATCAAATATGAGCTTAAATTAGCATCTTTCTCAATGCTTCTATTTTTAAGACAGTATAAACACTTTGATTTCCCTAATTATTTATAAGACAACCTTACTATTTTGCTAACTCTTCATTAATAAGGTAAAAAAAAAAATTTGATATTGCTTTTTGTGTTTGTGTGTGAGTGTGTTAGTTTTCCATCACTAACAAATATCTGATATAATCAGTTTATAATGAGAAAAGTTTTATTTTGGCCTATGGTTTTTGGAATTTGCAATTCATGATGCTTTTGGCTCCATTATTTTGGAGTTGTATGAGAGACTTGTATTACTTGTAATGAAGACTATATATGTATGTAACCATTATATAATGTGGAGGACTTTATAGATTTATATTTTATAGCATATGAACTGAAAATCAAGGATTTCTGCACAGTGTGGGAGGTTTTCCAGATCATATACAATAAATGTGTGTATACATTAGGCTCAGAAAAACTGGATAGCAAAGTTTTCAACTGTAATGACAGAGTACTTTGCAAAATATACCTAGAGGAAGATAACTTTCATCATGTTTGGCTTTTGGAATGTTTTAGACAGGTATGTTGATAGAGTTAGAGCTATTGAAATATGCTCAATTATGCTATAATTCTTTTTAAAAATTTTTTTCAGTTGCAGATGGACACAATACCTTTATTTTATTTATTTTTATGTGGTACTGAGGCTTGAACCCAGTGCCTCACCTGTGCTAGGCAAGCAGTCTACCACTGAGCTACAACCCCAGCTTATTCTATAATTCTTAAAAGTGACTTTAGAAAAAATACAGGTGGGGTATATGGATATATAAATAAATGCCCATATTTATGGAATTTAAATGTCCATATTTATGGAATTTAAATATCCAAAATAGGGAATATAAATAGTAGGTCAAATGATATAATTGATTTATTTTTAGATAATAAAAGTTGACAGCAATTTTATGATTTTACCATTTAAGTTTGTCTTAAGACTTGAGTAACTATTTAAGTAAGAAAAGAAGAATTAATTCTAAGAACCATATGTTTGAGGTTGAATATAAAGAATTATTTGTGATTGGATGACACTTTTAAGATGCTAATGAATACTAGTGTCTCCCCTCTTCTTGTTTTTCTCTTTTTTAAATTATTTTTTATTTATGTATGACAGCGGAATGCATTAAAATTCTTATTACACACATAAAGCACATTTTTTCATATCCCTGGTTATATACAAAGTATTTTCACACCAATTCGTGTCTTCATACCTGAATTTTGGATAATAATGATCACCACATTCCACCATCATTAATAGGCCCTGGCCCTCTCCCTTCCCCTCCAACTTCTCTGCCTTATATAGAGTTCATTTATTCTTCCCATGCTAACTCTCCCTATCCCACTATGAATCAGCTTCCTTATATCAGAGAAAACCTTCAGCATTTGTTTGTTGGGATTGGCTAACTTCACTTAGCATTATATTCTCTAACTCCATCCATTTATCTGCAAATGTCATGATTTTATCCTCTTTTATTGCTGAGTAATATTTTATTGTGTATATATGCACATTTTTTATCCATTCATCTATTGAAGGGCATCTACGTTGGTTCCACAGTTTAGCTATTGTGAATTGTGCTGCTATAAACATTTATGTGTCTGTGTCCCTGTAGTATGCTGTTTTTAAGACCTATGGGTATAGACCAAAGAGAGGGATATCTGGGTCAAATGGTGGTTCCATTCCCAATTATCCAAGAAATCTCCATTTTGCTTTCCATATTGGCTGCATCAATTTGCAGTCCCACCAACAGTGTATGAGTGTGCCTTTTCCCCCACATTCTCACCAACACTTATTGTTGTTTGTATTCATAATAGCTGCCTGAACACTAGCAAGTAGAGAAACGCAAAACAAAACTACTCGAAGATTTCATCTTGTTTCTGTCTTCTACCTATAAAAACAAAAACTTTTGTCTAGTCTCAAAAGGCCTAAAGCCATCTTGATTAAGCAAGATGATTCTGGTAAACATTAGAAGAGTGTCTCTGAGGAGAACATTCAGATAAAGGTACATTTTCTCTCCTTATTATTTGGAGATGGAGCAATTAATGTGGGGCAGAGATTTGGGTATTCATGAAGTAAGACTAGACTATACCATTTGGCGTTTTTAACAGCACATGTTCTGAAATCCTAGAAAAAAATAACCACATCTCCCCACATATTTTCTTGACTCTATGTCAAACCATTTACTGTTTCTTTCATTCTAGCTAGAATAATGAAAGTGAAATACATATTTATGTGATTGCATCATCTTTCATTGAGGAATTCTCATTACTCTGTGCAATCATATTCTAATCTTTACATGGTCATGCACATTTGTTTTCTAACTTCACTTCTTTGCCATCAGGGCTTAAAATAAGGTGTTCCATCTGTCAAAATAGCCTTCTTGCACCTAGTTCTTCGAGAACATTTTTACTTATTCTTCAGATTTCTATCTAAGTTATTTCGCAGTGAATCCTTTTTAATCTGGTCTAATACAGATCTTGTGCATTCACATTGTACTCTGTACTTCACCTTTATAGCAGCTTTAGTTCCAATTAAATAACAATTTAGTTCCAATTAAATAAATAAGGTTTTATTGAAACACATTGTTTATCCATTAACATATCATCTATAGCTACTTTCTGCTTCTACTGTAGCAGCATTGAGTTGCTGTGGCAAAGACCATATGGCCCTCCAAGCCTAAAATTTTATTACTTGGCCTTTCACAGTGTATGTTTATAGACTTCTGAAAATGCCAAAACATGCTTGTTTTCCAATCAGTCTCATCCAAATACATTGGCAATAGCAAGTTTTTCTGTCCCTTCTTCATGTTTACGACTGGTCTCCCAGGCCTTCATTCTTCTACCTTGCCTACAGAGTCCCTCTTCTTAGTCAATGGATTCTATCAATGAAGTTGTGCTGGGATAGGGGAAAGTGTGGGTTCTTTATAGCCTTCAATCTGAAACATCTACAAGTCAAACCTTACTCTTGTTAATATGGGCATCTTCTTAAAGTTTAATGGTGTCATGTTATGATCCTAAATGAGTTTCTCTTGCGTTTCATTAGTTTTATCAGAGATACTTCAAGTCCTTTAGGAGGGGTTTGAAGATGGAATCAGGATCAGAACCAAACTATTAAAGTGTATACACATACACACACACACACACACAATTATGTGATGTGTGTGTGTGTGTGTAATAGAATTAATCAGAGCCATAGAGGGAAACCAGAGACAATATATAAATTATTTTAAAAGGGAAGTTAATATCAGGATCAAAAATTGGTTAAATAGATGATGGAGAGACTAAGAAATTAAATAGTGGAATGGTGAGTCAGTTTAAAGATTAGCAACAGTAGAAGGTGATAACATTCCTATGCTGAAGGAGGAAGGAGAAGACAATAATATGCTGAAGGTCAGGAGAAACATGGAAGTAAGTGGATCCATGGGGAAGATGAACACATTGCCAGAGAACCTGAAAAGGCAGAAAGAGAAGGTGCATTTGTTTTCTGCTGTTACAACAAAATTCTCAAGCTGAATAATTTGTTTTAAAAAAGAAGAGTTTATTTAGCTTATGGTTTTGGAAGCCAAGAGTCCAAGATCAGGCAGTTCTGTCTGCTTGGCCTCTAGTGGGGCCCCGTTACAATAACATTGCATAGGACATCCTAATGAGAATGCATGTGAAGAGGGAGGGACTGTGTTGAGACAAGGGATCCCAGAAAGGGGGAGGCCCAGTCTTACTCTTTTTATAACTAATTACTATCATGAGAACTCACTCTAGGAGACCAGCATTAATCCTTTTCAGGGGATGTCCTTAGTTATTTAATCATATTTTACTGGATCCTGTATCTTAAAGGTTCTACCACTGTAACACTGACACACTGGGGACCAACCTTCCAACACATGGACCTTTGAGAAATATGCTCAAACCATATCCAAACTATAGCAGAGGAATTGAAATACCCAGGGTTTCCCCTTCTTCCTATTATCCCTGACTGGCCAAACCTAGAAACATGCACTTGGCTGGGAAGCATGTGAACTACAGCCTACAGGGTAAGCTCCTTTGAGATGAGAACTAACAGACAGATAAAGAGGGCAATGAGAAAAAAATGGACTGTGCACCAGTACATTATTAAAGAGACACAGAATAAGTCAATAACTGTTAAATTTTCATTTCTTCTATATTTTAGGCCCACTGGTTATTTCATATTATCTTTATATTGTTATTTAAAAATGTAAAGTGTTTTCAGAATATGCTCCAGAACCTTGAATCAGGTCAAAAATTTTCTGAAGATGGTGAGCATTTTTTTGTGTATTTGTTGATTGATTGTATGTCGTCTTCTGAGAAGTGTCTGTTCAGGTCCTTGGCCCATTTGTTGATTGGGTTATTTGTTCTCTGGTTATTTAAATTTTTGAGTTATTTGTATACCCTAGAGATTAGAGCTCTATCTGATGTGAGAGGGGTAAAAATTTGTTCCCAGGATGTAGGCTTTCTATTCACCTCACATATTATTTATCTTGCTGAGAAAAAAACCCTTTAGCTTGAATTCATCCCATTTATTGATTCTTGGTTTTAACTCTTGTGCTATAGGTGTCCTATTAAGGAATTTGGGGCCTGACACCACGTGATGGAGATTGGGGCCAACTTTTTCTTCTATTAGATGCAGAATCTCTGGTTTGATTCCTAGTTCCTTGATCCATTTTGAGTTAACTTTTGTGCATTATGGGAGAAAGGGATTCAATTTCATTTTGTTGCATATAGATTTCCAGTTTTCACAGCACCATTTGTTGAAGATGCTATCCTTTCTCCATTGCATGCTTTTAGCACCTTTGTCTAATATAAGGTAGTTGTAATTTTGTGAGTTGGTTTCTGTGTCCTCTATTCTGTACCATTGGTCTACCAGCCTGTTTTAGTGCCAGTACCATGCTGTTTTTGTTACTATTGCTCTGTAGTATAGTTTAAGATCTGGTATAGCAATACCACATGTTTCACTATTCCTGCTTAGAATTGCTTTAGCTATTCTAGGTCTCTTATTTTTCCAGATGAATTTCATAATTGCTTTTTCTATTTTTGTGAGCAATGCCATTGGGATTTTGATTGGAATCACATTGAATCTGTAAAGTGCTTTTGGTAATATGGCCATTTTAATAATATTAATTCTGCCTATCCATGAGCAAGGTATATCTTTCCATATTCTAAGGTCTTCTTCTGTTTCTCTCTTTAGGGCTCACCATCTCTAGCAATCAGAGAAATGCAAATTAAAACTACTCTAAGATACCTCACACCAGTAAGAATGGCAGCCATTATGAAGTCAAACAACAATAAGTGCTGAAAAAGATGCAGGGAAAAAGATACACTCATACACAGCTGGCAGGATTGCAAATTGGTTGCAACCAATTTGGAAAGCAGTATGGAGATTCCTTGGAAAGCTGGAAATGGAATCACCATTTGACCCAGCTATTCCTCTTCTCAGACTATACCCAAAAGACCTAAAAACAGCATACTACAGGGACACAGCCACATCAATGTTTATGGCAGCACAATTCACAATAGCTAGACTGTGGAACCAACCTGGATGCCCTTCAGTGGATGAATGGATAAAAAAATGTGGCATATATACACAAGGGAATATTACTCAGCACTAAAAAATAACAAGATCATGGCATTTGCAGGGAAATGGATGCCATTAGAGCAGATTATACTAAGTGAAGTTAGCCAATCCCTAAAAAAAAAAACAAATACCCAATGTCTTCTCTGATATAAGGGAGGTGACTCAAAATGGGGTAGGGAGGAAGAGTGTGAGAAGAAGATTATCACTAAATAGGGAAGAGAGGTGGGTGGGAAAGGGAAGGAGAAGGGGAATTGCATGGAAGATGGAAGGAGACCCTCATTATTATACAGAATACATGTATGACAATGTGAGGAAAAATTATAAAAAAGAAGTGTGCCACATTAGATTGGGTAGAGAGAAGTGATGGGAGGGGAGGGGTGGGGAAGGGGGAAAGGAAGGGCCGAAGATTAAAATAGACATTATTATTGCTGTATGTATATACGTGACTGTATGACCAATGGATTCTGCAACCTGTACACTCAGAAAAATAAAAAAATTATATCCCATCTGATTCAAATGTACGATATGTCAAGATCATTTTACTGTCGTGTGTAACTAATTAAAACAAATAAAAAAAATTTCTGAAAACACAAAGGTGTCCAGTGCTGAGCTTCTTGAAACAACCTCTATTTGAAGATAGTCAATTCCTTCAGTAAATAAATGGGTACTGACTGTCTCAGATCTTGCACTTATTTTAATAATTATAGTAACTCTTCTGCTTAACATTCCAAAAATTTTGTATTTCTACATATCCCTAAATTTTACAAAAAAGAAACCGTCCCCACTTATCCCACTTCCCCAAATTCAATTACTATCTTATCACACATATATCAAAAATTAAGGAGTTTGTGGTGATATTTGCCTCTGAGATGTGAGCACATTGAAAAAATATACAGAAATGAGGTAAGGAACAATATTACCTCTAGTGCTGTTAAGGATCTAAGAGCACAACTGGGACTTGAAGATCAAATTTATTTATTTTTTTCACTTCTTCAAACTAAATTAAACCTGCCAGAGAATATGAATAGTTACAGGCCAGGATTCTGAAGGCTCAGTGTTCTTTCTCCATTTTCACTTATTAGATAAAATTACCTTTCTTTTTTGGGGGGGGGATAGTCAAATAATGAGGTACAGGGAGCAACCAGAAAGAATCCTCGATGTTTTTTTCTGGAAGACCTCTCCCATTGTACAAATGAGAGAAAGTAGATAATAGATGTTCCCCTCAGTCAAATGGCTACTGAAAGTAAATTATCCATCAATCATATAAAACCTGAGTTTGGTCAAGTTTAGACCCACTGGTTACTAATTTGTGTATAATCAATCCATGTTTTAAAATGGATATTCTTACTTAAATCAGATTAAAATATTTTCTTTTGAATTTTTTTGCCTTCAAACTCAAGTTTAACAAATATATTGTGTGCTATTATAGAAATTAGCACAGTGTACACAAAAATATCTTGTATACTGATCATAACTAATAACCCTCACTCAAATCTCAAAAGACAGAGTATTAGGAACATGAGTGTGAGAGTTCATCATTATGTGTTTGGAAATATTCTCCTGAAAGAAAGTGAAAAACTTACAGAACTTACGGTGGATAAAGTTTATTTTAAATGACTAAATCAGTATCTTTTAGATTCTGTAGAAAAATGAAATATGTGCCCACTAGATGGCAGCAAATTAAATCCTTTGAAACATCAGTACCCCTGATAAAGTAGAAGGAAGAGGAATTGTAGAGGTAGCTAAAAATTGACATAGAATCTACAAACTTTAAATATCTACTGGCAAAAACTGTTCCAAACCCAATGTGATTACAGACTCTCTATACTGACCTCCTAAGGTCAGACTCTTTCAACACCCATTCTTTCAGAATCTCATATTCTGAGAAAACACCACAGACAAGTTGATCCACTCATATCTCCCTGCTGCGGTTTGGATGTTGTTTGGGTTTGTGTCTTCAAGGTTTGTGTGCAGGAAGCTTGGTCCCCAGTGTGAGGGTGTTGAGGTGGTGGACATTTGAGAGGCAGAGGCTAGTGGAGGGTGGTTAGGCCTTTGGGACTCTGCCCCTAGAAGGGAGCCAGGAAAGATGGAAAAACAAACTCACTGTTATACCACTCTCGCGGTAACTAACCCACTCCTATGATAACAGCCTTGCTCCCACCCCTTTCCTGTGTGGTCTCTTACCATGTGATGCCCTCCTCCATGTTATGATAGAGCAAGAAGGCCCTCACCAGACAAGGCCTTCTGCTCATGTACTTGCCAGACTCTAGAACTGTGAGAAATGAACTTATTTTCTGAATAAGTCGCCTGTCTATTGTATTCTGTCATAGCACACTGACAAAGAAACACCTTTAATCTGCTCTTTGGGCTTACAACCCCTTTTGTCTTTGTTTTATTTACAGTGAAGCACTATTTCTCTCTCCTATTACACAATAAGCCTTAAATAAAATACTTTTTAATTGTTTTAACTAGTGTTAGAATAATTTCTCTTCTATAGTACATGTTTATTTTGTAATGTTTTCCTTCTTTTCAAAAATTTAGCATGTTACCAGTAATCATTCTGAATGGTTTTAAACCAAAAGTTATTTTTAAAGGGCATTATCTCTAACAGGAATGTATTTCTAAATGTCCCCTTCACCAGCTAACTTCTCATTCAGCTGTTAGTACTTCACTTATAGACCTTCTAAATGATCTAATATCTCCAATCCCAATCCCATGTTAACATTGTATACTATCTAATCCATAAAAATAGCTTTATGTTCATTGAACATCATATATTTCTTAATTGTAGACCCTCTCCCACTTTCTTCTGAGTGTCTCTATGTCCACAAAGCTTTCAACCAGGGAGCCATTCCTGGGCATCTACATTCTCTTTTTGTCCAGCTTTCTTTTCTTTGCTGTCCCTGAAGCTGTGTAGGGAAAGCTTACCACTCATTGTCACAGCTTTTACCTTTATTTCTAGCTATCTTAATCTTCATTTGTACATCCTTCTAGAAAACTTTCACACAATTATGCTTCAAGTGTTGCCCTTTCTATAGCCTTTTGTGGAAACATCTTGGATTTATTTTCCCTTTCAATTGAGTCATCTCCGATTAACTGAGGGTCTTACTTGAAGAGAAGTTTCTTTCTTTCTTTCTTTCTTTCTTTCTTTCTTTCTTTCTTTCTTTCTTTCTTTCTTTCTTTCTTTCTTTCTTTTCTTTAAGATGCAGGATCATGATTCTAATAATTGTGACAAATAATTGTCTTTGCTTAAGTACCTACTGTATGCCATGAACGGAATGAGAAACTTTTAAAATATTGCTTCCAATAATCTCAAGTGGGTTAATTAATATTGTAATTTTACAAATGAGTAACAAATGGTCAGAATGTTTAGAAGCCTTATCCAAAAAATATAATGGATGGATTCAAAGTCTGAGGAATGCTTTATGATGTATATGGCATTTCCCCTGATGTTCCTCATATTTGTAATCCTTGGAATTTTAAAAATTATGTGGCATTTCATTTATTTAGCAGGTAGACTTCTAATATTAGTAAACTAAAAAGACTAAAAGGAAGTTGAATACATAAACTAAAAAGTCTGTAATCATTGAGAAAAATAGTTATTTACAGCATCCACATATTTAATATCATTTTCAGTATTGTACCTGCAGGTTTCGTATTTTGTGTGAAATATATCATTGGTTTAACTGTATAATTATTAAGAGACCACCTGTTAGAAACGGTAGCAAAAAGTTGCTACTCTCAATAAGAGAGGAAGCAAGAATCACTCACTAGGGAAGCTAAGGAAATGAGAATTATTTGCTAAAAGTGAATACAAATTCTATAGCTTGTAATTGGTGATGTGATTCCTTGCTAAGCCACATTATAGTTATTTGCTCCATCATATTGCTTATCTGCTTTACTGACTCATTTGCTAAAAAGGGTTATGCGAATCACCACAAACATATTACTTTGCTGAATATTTTTCTAATGTTTAGAGGTTTTAGCTGAAAAAGGTATTCTTGGGAAGATTCATAATATTACCTCATAAACATTCATTGTTTAATTCAAAGTGGTTTCTTAAAATATCTCAAGTTCTTGAATTGCTGAACTCATCAAGGACTGCATTAGTTGGTAGCTTATTTCAGTGCCTATATTGAAATTTTGTGCTATCTGCACTTATTAACTTCTGATAAACATCCAAAGTGATTTTAAATCCATATTTTTCTAACTTCAAAGACATTTTTTCACATTTAATATTTTCAAAATGGGGATGTATTTTATAGATCTCTACAGTTTCTATGAAGAGCTTTTTAAAAATCACTGATTTATTAGGAAAATATAAATATAAAGATATACATTTCAGTTAGTTCAGAGTAAAAACTGAAGACAATTCAATGATTATTAAAATGGGAATAATTAAATAAACTATGGTGCATTCATATCACGGAATTCTATCTGAAATTACACTGTTTTATAAAGATGAATCAGGTGTGATGTTTAATAATGTTAAATATGCCCAGGTGTGGTGGCACATGCTGGTAATCCCAACATCTCTGAAGCTGAGAAAAGAGAATTGCAAGTTCAAAGCCAGCCTCAGCAATAGCAGAGCACTAAGCAACTGAGTGAGAGTCTGTCTCTAAATAAAATACAAAATTGGGCTGCGATGTGGCTCAGCGGCTGAGTGCACCTAAAATCAATCCCTGGTACCTCACTCCCCAAAATAATGTTAAACATGCAGGAGAAGAAAATATCCATTAAAAAAAAGCTTAGAGTACAATTCTTGCAGCTGTATGATAGTGCCCTCTATTATGAAATTAAAACCCCATTATTAAACTTTGCTCAGCCTGGATACATGCTAAGACTAAAAATAACATAAATTCATTTAGCTTGGATTTAAAAAGTAAATTTATTATAAAAATGAAAAAGTATTTTATAGTAAAGTTGAAAATAAGCCATAGTTCAGTGATTAATTCTGTTATTTAAACAAATTATAACCCTGAAATAAATTTTAATACTGAAAAGGAACCTCTATCATTGTACTCTCCATTATGACTATCACCACGTATCTGTGGCTATTAAATACTTACATGAGGCCAGTGCAAATTGAAATAAGGTGTAAACCTAAAGTAACTCTAAATATTGAAACCTGAATAGAAAAAAAACTGAATAGAAAAAAATATTAGAGATATTTATTCCATTAAATATCTCTAATAAAAAGTGGTCTTTAAAATGTTGATTACATGTTGAAATAATAATATTTCAGGCACATTGATTTAAATATATTATTAAAATTAATTTTACCTGTTTTGTTTCTTTTTTATGGTGGTTACTAAAAATTATCAAATTATATATGTGCTTCTTTGGTGAGAGTGTGAAGAAAAAGGGAAAACTTGTACACTATTGCTGGAAATGTAAATTGCTACAGGCATCATATAGAATAGGAAGGAGATTCCTTAAAAAAATAAAAATAGAATAACCACATGATCTAGTATTACAATATTGGGATATATATCCAAACAAAATTATAATTTCAAAGAGATATCTACATTCCTATTACAGAATTGTTTTCAATAAACAAGATATGGAAACGTCGTTATTATTTTTTAAGACATAGTTAACTTTTAGGAAACAAGGAGATCTTACCATTTGTGACTACATGTTTGAACCTGAAGGACCTTGTGTTGAATAACATAAGCCATCACAGAAAGAAACATACTGCATATTCTTACATGTGGATTCTAAAAAGTCAAACTGACAAAAACAGAGTAGAATGGGAATTACCAGCAGCTGAGGGGTAGGGGAAATGTGGAGATGTTGGCCAAAGGATAAAGGGGTTCTTTTATGGGGAAAAATAAGTTTTGAAGCTGTAATATATAGCATGGTGACTATAGTAAATATTGTGTTCTTGAAATTTGCATAGTGTAAATTGTAAGTCAGTTGTTCTCAGTACACACACACAAACACACCTAGACACAAATACATATGAAATAACCATCATAACAATAAAGCTGACAGCAGGAAACTTTGGGAGGAGATGTATGCTTTTATGGTCTTGATGATATCTATGATTTCCTAGGGATATGGTTACCCCAAACTCATACATATGTTAGCGTGTGTGAAAGCATCCCATAAATTCATAGTTTTTCTTTACTCTTTTTGATTATTTTCGTTTGTTTCTCTGCTTGGATAATTTACAGTATTCTGTCTTTGAGTTTACTTATTCTTTCTTCTATTTGATCAGTTCTGCTGCTGAAGCTATTCAGTTTTTCAATTTAGACATTGCATTCTTCAGCTCTAGTATCTAGTTATATTTCATAGTCTCTACATCTTTATTTAACTTTAATTTTGTTATATTTGCTTTCCTAATTCCATTTAGTTGTCTATTTATCTGGGATGTCTCTGAACTCCTTTAAGATGATTTTTTATAATTATTTGTCAGACAATTCTTAGATCTCCATTTTGCCAGGGGTCAGATGCTGGTACTTTGTTTTATTATTTTTATGGTGTCATGTTTCTTTGATTATTGGAGTCCCATTTTCCTGTCTTCTTATTTGTAGAAACAATCACCACCTCTATTCTTTTTTAATTATATTTTTTTTAGTTGTTGATAGAACTTTATTTATTTACTTATTTATATGTGGTGCTGAGAATCAAACCTAGTGCCTTACACATACTAGGCTTGCACTCTACCACTGAGCTACAATCCCAGCCAATTACCTCTATTCTTTACTAATTGGTTTCAGGAGAGAAAAGAAAAAAAAATTGTCACTGAATTTGGCTAGAGGTCAGTGTACCTCCTCTTGCTCCCTAAATGCCAAGACTGGTGCTGAGACCTTCCTGTTTATTTTCCTTCAAGTAGTTCACTGAAGTACTCAAGATTCTGTACCTTTGTCTATTCTAGCAGAGTTGAGCTGGTGCAAAGATCTGCTCCTACAGTTGAAATCTATGTACTATTTGTGGATGCCGGCATGGATCATCAATGTTCTATGCATGGGGACATTTGGGGCACCAACTGTTATGGTGTGGAATTCTGGGAGTGCATGTCAGCTGGTTGATTGAGTGCATAGGTGAGTCATGCTATGGAGTTCACAAGTGGTCTACTGTTGGAGTTCATGAGCTGATTTCCAGGACCTATGTCTGATTGTTTTTGCTGTGGGTTCCTCCCACTTCTCCATAATCCTAGTTGTCCCCAGGTGATTTAGTCATGCTAATCCCCTCAGTGTTCTGCATGATGCAAGACAGAATGAGGTCTCCTGGGTAGTGTCTGGTAAGGTTGGGGAAGCCAGGTACTCACTTGCTATTATTTTACCCTGTGGGAGATGTTGGATTCAGGAGATTTCTCTCAGCATCAAGATTTGCCAAATGCCTCTGAGAGGCTTGACATGAGTAAAGTGAGGCTGCTTCTCTTACCCAATGTATCCATTCTCAATATTTTTCTCAATGAAGAGTACTTCATTCTCTTAGTTGACTTCTAGGTCTTCCACAAAGGTATTTTTATTTATAGTTAATTGTCAGATTGGTGTTTCTGTGTCAGGATGAGGGTTTGAACCTCATATTCTTCTGTCTTGCTGATGTTATTCCCTGACATTTTATTTCTATTTAATAGCACTGCTCCATAGCTTTGATTTCATAGAGACATAAATATACCAAAGGTCTCTTTCTACCTAAAATAGAAAAGAACTTGGTAAGGGGTCATTTATTATTTCTTTTTGATATCCCCCTCGCTCCTTTTTGTGGCATATCTTTCTCAAAAAAGTCAAATTTCCCTAAGACCTCATCCTTCCAACAGGATGCAGTTATGTTGTTAAACAACATTACAAATGCAATTCTGTGACCTTCTAACTTAGGTTTCTTCTTACCTGGAAAAGGATGTATTATGTTATGACTGCCACTTGTTGCTTCCAGAAGGAATTTCTAAACTTTCTTAAGAGAGCATACCAGTTTTTTACAAAAATATTTTAAACATTATCAAATATTAAAAATACAGCAACATGTTCATTCAATTGTTTCCTTGTGTAATGGATTTCTCAAGTAACTTTGGAGCAAGTAAAAGGTCAAGAAGAAACAAAGCAGATATTGAGGGAGGGAGATCATCTCTGTCAGTATGCTCAATTAAGTACAAGTGCTACCTGGTTAAGCAATGCAGTTCAGAATTTAGATATCTGCAGATATTAAAGGGCAGAAGGATATTTCTAGAATCATGACTTGGAAGTCAACTATTTCTGGGGGAAGTGATGATTACTAATATCTTCTTTTTATATGATTTTGTTTGTTCTTGGCACAACTTTTCCAGCATACACCAATCCTAACATAATACTTCTGTTTTTATCTTCACCACAAAAATATGTTCAAATATGAAATATACCCCTTTAAATATTTCTTTAGTAGTAGTAGTTTCCACAGAGTTTCTCAGACATCTCTCTGTCTGTCTGTCTGTCTGTCTGTCTCTCTCTCTCTCTCTCTCTCTCTCTCTCTCTCCCCCACTCCCCCCACTTGCATAGTTGATTGCTTCCATAGAGATGTGTGGTCAAAGCAAAATGGTAACATGAAGTATTTCGGGAGTTCAGGAGTCACAATAAATATAGTATATAACTGGGTCACAAAGATGAAGGAGGAAATATTAAAGTTTATTAAAATGTATTATTCAAAGATGAAGAATCCTGAAGGGTTTACCCTGAAAATTGTAGTTTCCAAAGTTTTTAACCTATGAAATCATTTATTCAAATAAAAGATCATGCAGAGTCTCAGTGTAAAATAAATGATTGCCTCTCTGATTCCAATATTGGAAATCCTTTTCTATTTCCAGATCTGAAAAAATCTTAGAAGGTTAGGAAGAAACCAAATGATGGTTACTATACTTCTAACTAAATGGATATTGGTGCAAATCAGTCAAGGAATATACAAAAAACAATGAGTCTTACATTCTCCTCTCTAGCTTTAGAATTACTGTCAGCTCCCAAAGTCCCTAAAAATGTATTTTCGAGTCTTTAATGTATTGATACATCAGTTACAAATCCTCTAATACTAGTAGGCTACAGTGTAATCTGCTTCTAAATATGAAGCCCTCTCTGGGGATGGCCTTATTTTTGTTTCAACATCATGCTTCAAGAATCAACTCCAGGGGGATAGGAAGGACAGCAGAATAGAATAGACATTAAAATTCTGTATATATATAGGTGAGTCTATGACCAGTGTGATTCTGCAATCTGTACAATCAGAAAAATGAGAAATTATACCCCAATTGATTCATATGTATGAATTGCCAAGATCATTGTAATGTCTTGTGTAGCTAATAAAAAAAAGAAAAAAGAAAAGAAGGGGAAAAAAAGAACCAACTCCAATGAAGAGTAATATTCTTACCTCTTTTTAAGTGTTATACAATTATGGGACTTCCCAGTGTCCTAAAGACAGGTTAGTGGAAAAGGCATTTTAGTGTTTGTTTGCATTCCTTTCTTATTAAGACTCAATGACAGTGAAGGTGAGAAGATATTATGGAATAGTTGAATTTAGAAACAAATTTTATTTTCAACATTGCATAGTAGGATAAGAATGAACTTTGAAATTAGACAATAACTTTCAAATTTGGCTCTGTGCATTTCTGGATGTTTTGATACATTCTAGCCCTTTGCCCTGAGTTCTAAAAACCAAGTGTCTCTAGAGATAGGCAAAAGATGCCTGGAGAGAAAAATTGCACCTGGTCAAGAACCACTGGTTTACATCAATGCAGAATTCAAAATTTCTCATTTAAATTTTTCATATTTTCTAATGGACACATACTGATTCTCCATATTTATGTTACAGAGCATAATGATTTGGTACATGCATACAACATGTAATTATCAAATCAGGGTGATTACTGTTTATAACTCCTTATATGTTTATCATTTCTTTGTGTTTGGCAAATTCAAACTTCTTCTAGTTTTTCATAATTTGCAATAGGGTATTGTAAAGTATAATCACTTTACAGTGCTGCAAAATACTAGAACTTATTCCATCTACTTAACTTTATTTTGTTCCTCAGTATTTAACCTCCTACTTTTCCTAGTCTCTACTAATAGCTATTCTTTCATCTTTGAGATAATTTTTTACCTTCCACATGTGAGTGAGAACATGCTATGTTTCTCTTTCTGTGTCTGGATTATTTCCTTTCAGAATGTCCTCTGATTCCAAGGGTAGCAAATTGTACAAAATGCTGCACAAGAATCCAAATTAATGATTTTTTTAAAAGTTCAATGAATTCCAAGAGGATGCAAATAAACTGAATAAATTTAGGAAAACAATGCACATCATGAAAGAACAATTCAATAGAAATTCAGAAGAAGAATCAAACAAATATTCAAAATGGAAAACTCAGTCACCCAAATAAAAGGCTCAGTTGAAAGCCTCATCAATATGTTGCTTTATGTTTCATTTTAAACTCATTGCTTTGTGTCTCATTTATGTCTCATCGAGGGCTACAATATTTTAATTAACTCTGCCAATATGTTTACCCAGAGGTGTTGCCATTTCTGCCATTAATAAATTTTTTTTGTTCCCAAGAAAGGCAGAATTATACTTTTATTTTCTAACAGATTGAGTTGGTGCTTAGTGATTTTTCTCCAGATCTGCCAGGCTAGCACTTTGTGAGTTGCCAAAAATTTGTTGGAGAGTTAGATTGCTTTTGGCAACATGTGTAACTCATAGGAGAATACAGTTCTATCTCTCCTGGAAAGTCACCTTCTCCACACATATGGCTTAAACAGATTTTATTTCAGCCCAAGAAAATGAAGCCATTAAGAAGTTATGTTTTCATATGAAAAACAAAAAACAAAACACAGTTTAATAACCTGCTAATAAACTCAATAAGATTTTTTACACCAGGGAAAGTAAATCATGCTCTGGGTCCCAGTCCTTCATTTAGGAAGATAGCTAATAATCTTTTCTGGCGTTTTGTGGAGGATAGAGTGCTAGGACAATAATTTCTATGTGTGAAACCTTTCATTTAAGGACAGTGTTGGTACATTGTTGATCTCTGTTGTTCTTCCAAGACTTTTATTGTGGTAGAAGTACCTTCTCCCAGATCTACTGATTTTTTTTTTTCCTTTCTGATCCTTCAGCAGATTTCAGTTTGTTTCAAGATGGTCCTATTGGAAAGACACTACAAGCAAGTAAATCGGGGGAAATTGGGGACATACTCACTGTTTCATCTGCTTCCAAATGAGTATTAAGAACTGGAATCTTTTGACTTCTTTATACTCCCTGTGTTAGTAGCTTTCAGAATCTAGTTCTAGCTTTATTTTTATTTTTGTTTTCCTTCCTCCAGTGGGAGCAAAGAAGGAAAACAGCCTTGGAAGTCTCCCAGGGCAACCGTCAACTCCTCTGCAGACGTTTGCCTCCAGCCCAAGGAGGAGGAACGTTCTGGTCTGAGCCTTATGCGCAGGCGCCTCAGGCCTTCTCCCACCCAGGTGGGGTGGGTTTGGGGTTTGGGGTTTGGGGTTTGGTGCTGACAAGGCGGGGGTCTGGAGATTCCAGGCCGCTTTGTAAGGAGACACAACCAGGTAAGCCTTGCCCCAGGTCCCAGCAGGGCACCTAGAGACCATGAAGGAAGCCATAGAGAATGTGGAGACGGAGGTGACTGTATCCAGCAGAAGGACTTCTAAGGACGAGGAAGTTGAGACTTTAGGAAATCGCAAGAATATTTCCCCATACCTGACAATGTTGCCAAAGGCCTTTATGAAGTTTCACAGAGCTCCTCGGAAGAAAACGGCGAAATCTCCTCCCCCAAAATCACCAGACTCGGATCATGTCAAGGAAGGGCCCTGTGGCATTGGTTGTATCGTTGTCCCCTGCTGTGAGCGTTTTAACAGCATTCGCTGCTTCCTGTTTTTCTTCTGCATGCTGCTCTTCACTCAAGGTGAGCCCAACGGGTGGGGATCATTCTGGTAATGGAAGTGGTCAGGTGGACCAAAGATGCAGGTTTGGTGGGGACGGAGAGAAAAGAAGGGTGTGTGCTGGGTGTCATATTGTGGGCCCGAGTGAAGAAGTTTTTTTAGACTTGTTCTCCAAGTATGATTGGAATCAAAGCTGTTTGGGTTATTGCTTCACTTCCTCATGGACATGATTAACATAATCCATCCTATAATTTGGGAGTGGTAGGGCTCTCGTCTCCAAATAACCTGTTGTAGAAGGGATGTTGTTGTCATTTAATGTGGTCTGGCTACCAGTTTTTAAGTTCTAGGTGGAATCTCTTGGAAACTGAAATTGAAAACTGTGTGTCTGCAATCGCCAGCTTGTTTCAGCTTCTGCCTCCAAATTTTGAAGACACTCTGGCTAAGCCACTTTCTATTTGAATTTTTTTTTCTTCATCTGTAAATTAGGGGAGAGTTATGGGACTTCAGGTAGTCTATACTGGAGATGACTAGTAAGTTAATTTTTTTCCAAATGTTTGAAAAAGGTGAAGTTGAGTCTTTAGACATGCATTCTCCTCTCCGCCCCAATTCTCATCACTCCCATTACATCTAGGTCTTTTATTAGCTTGCTTATACTGATGACACCGTAATCTGACAAACCTGATCTCCTTTTTGCTGTCAAATCCTGTGTCTAAATAAATGCAAGGAAAAGGTTTTATGAGAAAAGAACCATTTGAGAAGAATAAATGAGTAGTTATCAGTTTGTCTTCAGATTATAACAAGTTTCTTGCAAAGAGAGAAATTTGACCTATGCCTTAATAATTTAAGTACAGTTCTGATAGCTAGGGATGAAGTTGATGAGTATATACAGAGTAAGGAAATGAATGAATGAATAAGTGTTCTGTTTTACAAAGGCTTGTTTCAGAATGGTGAATGTCAAATTTGACTGGATAATGGTTATATGTAAGCACCAAAAGGGAGTAACATATTGCCGTTATATAATAACTCTACTAATGTGGATGGGGCAGAGAATACATTCAATAAATGTATGTTGAATGCTCAAATAAACTTAAAAGGAAGGAAAATAAATGTTGTGGTCACATTATGAAAGCCTTTAAATATCTGAATTCAAATTTTAAAAAGACACTAATTGTTTTTTAATTCCCACTATGTAAGATGCTTTACAAGCATTATCTCCATATAATTTCATTATTGCCTGGGTAATGAGGAGCCATTGAAGATTTTGAACAAGTGGTTGGCCATAAATGTTTGAGCTCCATCGCTTAACTAACTTCATATGATTTACCAACTCAGTATAGTGATAATATTGTGTCTGTCATTTATGAAATGATATAGTTCTTGATTTGTATGTCAATTAATACATGTATGATTTTAGTTGTATTTTAAACAATCCTGAAATCATTTTAAAATTACACAAAGGACATCATATAAATACAAAAAACTTCTGATGGTGGCTCGAGTTTTTAGAATTTTACCATACTTACTCCTTTACCTTCTGTTTACTTGCACAAATAGTCATCGTTTTGGATATGATTCCTTATTAGCAACTAACTTATGGTAGTCCCATATATCCATGAGGAATGTGTTCCAAGATTTCCAGCAAATGCCTGAAACCATGGGTATTACTGCACTCTATTTTTTTCCTTACATGCATACCTACAATGAAGTTTAATTTTTAAATTAGCCAGAGTAAGAGATTAAAAACATTAATAAATAGTAAAATGGAACAATTATAGTAATATATGTTTTCTTTCTCTCTCTTGTTCTAAGTAACATGTTATACTGTATTTACTTTTCTTTTTGTGATATCCAGATACTTACTTTGATAACTGAGATGACTGCTAAGTGGCTAATGGCCAGGTAGCATATACAGCATGGAGGTAATGGGCAAATGAATTATTTGCATCCTGGGTGGGGCAGTGTGAGATTCTACCATGCTACTCATCAATTTAAACCTTTGAATTTGTTTTCTGGAAATTTCTGTTTACTATTTTCAGAAATATATATATATATATATATATATATATATATATATATAGAGAGAGAGAGAGAGAGAGAGAGAGAGAGTGTCTCTTGCATGCTAGGCCATAATCTATCTATCTATCTATCTATCTATCTATCTATCTATCTATCCATCTATCTATATATGGTTGACTGAAACCACAGAGAGAGAAACTTTGGAGAAGGGAGACTACTGTAGTCCAGCATGCTTCTTTTCAAAGTTAGACATTTTTCCTGTATAACCACCATGCCATCCTCACTGTCATGAAGTGGCTCCATCTATGTGTTACAAAATATGATACTGTCTGCTTTTCCTTTTGGTCCAGAATTCCATCCAGGAATCCACATTACATTTAATTATCATATTTTAGAAGTCTTCTTTAACCTAGAGCACTTCCTCATTTTTCTCTGATTCTGAAGTACTTGAAAAATTTAAAGAGTGTGATTCTTTCATTTTGTATGTTGAACTTCAACTGAGTGTGATGTTTCATTACAGTTAAACTTAAGCCATGTTTCCCTCCTACCTTCCTCCTTCACTTCCTTTATTCTTTTTCTTTATTTTATTTAGGTATAATTTAGAAACAATAATACTTCTCCACTTTTTTTTTTCAGTATTAGGCATTGAACCCAGGGTCTCTTGCGTGCTAGGTGCTCTACCACTAAGCTACACCCCAAGTCCCCAAATTTACTATTTTTAAAGTATACAATTCAATGAGTTTTAGTTAATATACAGAGAAAGTATATAAGTACATGCCATCACCAACACAATGAAGTTTTAGAATCTTTCCATCACACTAACAGTTTCTTTATGTCCATTTTCTATCAAATCTTGCTCTTATCACTTATCTTAACCAATGATTGATTGACTTTGTGCCATTAGTTTTGTATTTTTTAGAATTTAATATGCATGGAAGCATACAGTTTCAGTATTTTGTGTTTTGTTTCTATTAACAGCATGATGTTTTTGAGATTGATTCATGCTTTATATTAATAGTTTGTTCTTTTTTAGTATGACTAGTATTCCATTGTTCAGAATTACTACACATATCCACTCACTAGTTATAGATTTTTGTGTTGTTTCTAATTATTTTGTCTATTATGAATAATGTTATTATGAGTAGTTGCACACAAATTTTGTGTGGATTTATGTTTTTATTTCTTTGGGAATGATGCCTAGAAGTGGAATTATAGTGTCATATGTTAAGTTTTGTAACAAGTACATTGCTGGTAGGAATACAAATTGGTGCAACCACTCTGGAAAGTGGATGGAGATTTCTCAGAAAACTTGGAATGAAACCACCATTTGACCCAGTTGTCACCTGCCTTGGTATATGCCCAAAGGACTTAAAATGAGCATATTATAGTGACAAAGCTGCATCAATGTTTACAGCAGCTCAACTCACAATAGCTAAACTATGGAACCAACCTAGATGCCCTTCAACAGATGAATGGATAAAGAAAACATGATATATATATATATATACACACACACACACACACACACACACACACATACACACAATATAATATTGCTCAGCCTTAAAGAAGAATGAAATTATGGCATTTGCAGGTAAATGGATGGAGCTGGAGACTATCATGTTAACCAAAGTAAGCCAATCCCCAGAAAACCAAAGGCTGAATGTTTTCTCTGATAAACAGATGTTGATCCATAATGGCCAGAGTCAGCGTATAGAGAAGAATGGATTGGGTAGAGGGAAGTGAGAATAGGAGAAGAGGTATGGGGGTGGGAAGGATGGGGAATGAGACAGACATAATTACCCTATAAAAATATATGGTTGCACAACTGGTGTGTCTCTGCACTATGTGCAGACAGAGGAATGAGAAGCACACTTAACACAAATGTGCTCCATTTGTGTTAAAACAAAAAAAACGAGAAAGGAAGAAATTGGAATGGAACCACCATTTGACGCAGCTATCCCACTCCTCCTTCTATACCTGAAGGACTTAAAATCACCATACTACAGTGACACAGCCACATCAATGTTTATAGCAGCTCAACTCACAATAGCTAAGCTATGGAACCCACCTAGGTACCTTTCAACAGATGAATGAATAAAGAAACTGGGGTATATATACACAATAGAATATTACTCATCAATAAAAAAATGATTTTATGACTTTTTCAGATAAATGGATGGAGCTGTAGACTATCATGCTAAGTGAAATAAACCAATCCCAAAAAACCAAAGGCCGAGTGTTCTCTCTGATATCTGGATGTTAACACACAATAAGGAGAAGGAGGAGTACAGAAGTTCATTGGATTAGACAAAGGGGAATGAAAGGGAGGGAGGGGAGATGGGAATATGAATGACAGTAGAATGAACTGGACATAACTTTCCTATGTTCATACATGAATACACAACCAGTGAAACTCCACATTGTGTACAACCACAACACTGGAATCCTAATGAGAATAAGTTATACTCCCTGTATGTCTAATATGTCAAAATATACTCTACTGTCATGTATATCTAAAAAGGACATAAGTGTATATGTTAGATACTGCCAGGTTTCCTTACAAAATGTCTATATTATTTACCATTCTCTTAGTAATATATGAAAATTCCAGCAGCTCCACAACTTTGTTAATACTTGATAATTTCAGCCTTAAGTTTAGCCATAACATTAAGAGGGTAATGGTGACTTTAATCTACATTTGTTAGTGACCAACTGTCTTAAAATATTTTTATATGCTTTTCACCCATTCATATATCATCTTTTGTGAAGCACCACTTAACAAATTGTTGTTTTTTCCCCCATATTTTTGAGTGAAGTGTTCTTTACATCTTCTGGATACAATCCTTTTGTTAAATAAATATTTACAAATATTTTCTTCCAATTTGTGGCTCTTAGTTTTCTTTATTGTGTGTTTTTTTTTGTATTACAAGAAGGCTTTTAGCTTTTGATAAAGTATAAATTATTAATATTTTTATTTTAGGATTCATTCTTTTTGGTCCCTATCAAAGAAACTATTCTCTAACTTTGTGTCATAAATGTTTTCTGCTTAGTTTAGTAGTGTTAAATCTGCTGATATCCAGATATTAAATGAAGTTTGAAGATTTTAGTAAGTTATTTCTCACTTTTTTCAGCCTTTTAGCTTAAAGCTGCTTATTAGTAATGGAGAAAAGATGATAACATTCTTCAGAGTGCATTACTGTAAATAATCCACAGGTTTTTCTGTAGCAAAATCATGTGGAGCAAATAATTCTTTTTTAAAATTAATTAATTTATTTGTTGTAATTAGTTATACATGAGGGCAGAATGCATTTTGATTCATAATACACAAATGGACCACGATTTTTCATTTCTCTGGTTGTACATGATGTAGCATCGGACCATATGTGCAGTCATAAATGAACCTAGGATAATAATGTCCCATTAATTTCACCATCTTTCCTGCTCCCATATTCACCTGCTCCCTTCCATCCCTTTTGCCCAATCAAAGTTCCTCCATTTTTTCCATGCCCTCCTCCATTGTGGATCACCCACCATCCACTTATCAGAGAGAACATTGAGCCTTTGGGTTTTGGAATTGGCTTACTTAGCATGATATTCTCCAATTCCATCCATTTATAATCCATGGCAAGTGCCATGATTTTATTCTCTTTTGATGCTGAGTAATATTACATAGTGTATATATACCAAAGTTTACCTATCCATTCATCTACTGAAGAGCATCAAGGTTGCTTCCACGGTTTAGCTATTGTGAACTGAGCTCCTATAAACATTGTGGTGGCTGTGTTACTACAGTATGCTGATTTTAAGTCCTTTGGGTATAGACCAAGGAGTTGGATAGCTGGGTCAAATGGTGATTCCATCCCAAGTTTTCTAAGGAATCTCCATTCTGCTTTCCAGAGTGGTTGCACCAATTTGCAGTTCCACCAGCAATGAATAAGTGTGCCTTTCCCCCACATCCTCACCAACACTTTTTGTTGTTTGTATTATTGAAAACTGCCATTCTGACTGCTGTGAGATAAAATCTTAGAGTAGTTTTTATTTGCATTTCTCTAATTACTAGAGATGTTGGACTTTTTAAATATATTTGTTGATTGAATGTTTTTTTCTTCTGTGAAGTGTCTCTTTAGCTCCTTAGCCCATTTATTGATTGCGTTGTTTGTTTATTTGGTGTTGAGTTTTTTGAGTTCTCCTGGAGATTAATGTTCTATCTGATGTGTGCATAGCAAAAATTTACTTCCAAAATGTAGGCTGTCTCTTCACCTCATTGATTATTTCTTTTGCTGAGAAGAAGCTTTTTAGTTTGAATCTATCCCATTTACTAATTCTTGATTTTATTTCTTGTGGTTTAGGAGTCTTGTTAAAGATCTTGGGGCCTAATTCGACTGAAGATTTGGACCTACTTTTTCCTCTATTAGGCACAGTCCTGTATTATCTGGTCTAAATCCTAGGTCCTTGATCCACTTTGAGTTGATTTTTGTATATAGTGAGAGATAAGCATTTAGTCATTTTGCTGCATATGGATTTCCAGTTCTCCTAGCACCATTTGTTGAAGAGGCTATCTTTTCTCCAGTGTATGTTTTCAGCTCCTTTGTCTAGGATGAGATAATTGTATTTATGTGGGTTTGTCTCTGTGTTTTGTATTCTGTACCATTGGTCTACATATCTATTTTTGTGCCAATACTATGCTGTTTTTGTTACAGTAGCTTTGTAGTATAGTTTAAGGTCTGGTATTGTGATGCCTCCCCCTTCACTATTCTTGCTAAGGTCTGCTTTGGCTATTCTGGGTCTCTTATTTTTCCAAATGAATTTCATGATGGCTTTTTCTATTTCTATAATGAATGACATTGGGATTTTAATTGGAATCACATTGAATTGTATAGTGCTTTTGTTAATATGGCTATTTTGACAATATTAATTTTGCCTATCCAAGAGCATGGGAGATCTTTCCATTTTCTAAGGTCTTTTTCAATTTCTTTCTTTAGTGTTGTATAGTTTTCATTGTAGAGGTCTTTAAGACACCTCTTTTGTTAAGTTGATTCCCAAGTATTTTATTTTATTTTTATTTTTTTGAGGTTATCGTGAATGCATAGTTTTCCTAATTTCTCTTTCAGAGGATTCATCACTGATGTATAGAAATGCATTTGATTTATGGGTATTGATAAATTTATGAGTCAGATACCTTGCTGAATTCATTAATTAATTCTAGAAGTGTTTGGGTGGAGTTTTTTTGAATTCTCTAAGTATAGAATCATATTGTCAGCAAATAATGATAGCTTAAGTTCTTATTTTTCTATTTGTATCCCTTTAATTTCTTTTGTCTGTGTAATTGCTCTGGCTAGAGTTTCAAGGACTATGTTGAACAGAAGTGGTGAAAGTCTTGTTCCAGTTTTTAGAGTGAACATTGCCAATTTTTCTCCATTTAAAGTGATGTTGGCCTTACGTTTAGCATAGATAGCTTTTCCAATGTTGAGATCTGTTCTTACTACCACTAGTTTTTCTATCGTTTTGAACATGAAAGGGTGCTATATTTTGTCAAATGTTTTCTCTTCATCAATTGATATAATCATA
Source organism: Ictidomys tridecemlineatus (assembly GCF_052094955.1). NCBI lineage: Eukaryota > Metazoa > Chordata > Mammalia > Rodentia > Sciuridae > Ictidomys > Ictidomys tridecemlineatus. Next base: position 109,208,989 of record NC_135477.1, on the reverse strand, counting down.
TGATTCTTTAAGTCTATTGATGTGATGAATTATATTTATTGATTTTCTTATGTTGGACCATCCTTGCATCCCTGGAATGAAACCCACTGTTTTTTAAATATGTTTTTGTATGGGATTTGCCAGAATTTTATTGAGAATTTTTGCATCAATGTTCATCAAGGATTTTTGGTCTAAAATTTTCTTTCCTTGATGTGTCTCTGACTAGTTTTGGTATCAGGATGATACTAGCTTCATAGATTGAGTTTGGAAAGGTTCCCTTCTTTTCTAGTTCATGAAATAATTTGAGGAGTATTGGTATTAATTCTTCTTTGTAGGTCTTGTAGAACTCAGCTGTGACTCCATCTGGTCGTAGGCTTTTCTTGTTGGTAGGCTTTTGATAACGTCTTTTATTTTCTTGCTTGAAATTGATCTGTTTAAATTGTATATGTCCTCTTGACTCAGTTTGGGTTGTCATATGCCTCTAGAAATTTGTTTTTTTTAAAGGTTTTCTATTTTACTGGAGTGTAAATTTTCAAAATAGTTTCTAATTGTCTTCTGTATTTTAGTAGTGTCTGTTGTGATATTTCCTTTTCATCAAGAATTTTAGTAATTTGAGTTTTCTCTCTCTTTCTTTTCATTAGGGAGGCTAAGGGCTTGTCACTTTTATTTATTTTTTTTCAAAGAAATAGCTTTTTGTTTTGTCAATTTTTTTGAAATTTTGTTTTTTGTTTCAATTTCATTGATTTCTGCCCTTACCATAATTATTTCCTGTCTTCTACTACTTTTGGTGTTGGTTTGTTCCTTTTTTTCTAGAGCTTTGAGTTGTAATATTAGGTCATTTGTTTGTTGGCTTTTTCTTCATTTAATGAATGAACTCCATGCAATGAACTTTCCTTTTAGCACTACCTTCATAGTGTGCCAGAGATTTTGATAAGTTATAACGGAGTTCTCATTTACTTCTAAGAATTTTTTTCTCTTCCCTGATGCATTATCATTCAATAGCATATTGTTTAGTCTCCAGGTATTGTAGCAGCTTCTATTTTTTGTTTTATCATTGATTTCTAATTTCATTCCATTATGGTCAGATAGAATGCAGGGTATTTATTTATTTTTTTTTTGTATTTGCTAAGACTTGCTTTGTGGCATAACATATGGTCTATTTTGGGGAAGGATCCATGTGCTACTGAGAAGAAAGTGTATTTGCTCATTGCTGGATGGAGTGTTCTATATATGTCTGGTAAATCTAATTTATTGATTATATTATTGAGTGCTATGCTTTCTTTGTTTAGTTTTTGTTTGGAAGATCTATCCAGTGGTAAGAGAGGTGTGTTAAAGTCACCTAGTATTATTGTGTTGTGGTCTATTTGGTTCTTGTGGTTGAGAAGGGTTTGCTTGATATACATAGATGCCCCATTGTTTGGGACATAGACATTTATGATTGTTATGTATGAATAACAATATGTATGAATTATTATTAATGTATTGTTAATGTATGAATCCCTTAAGCAGTATAGAACACCCTTTTTTATCTCTTTTCATTAGCTTTGGTTTGTAGTCCACTTTATCTGATATGAGGATGAAAGCCCCTGATTGTTTACAAGGTCCATGTGAGTGGTACATTTATTTCCTACCCTTTCATCTTCAGTCTATGGATGTCTTTTCCTGTGAGATGAGTTTCTAGAAGACAGCATATTGTTGTGTCTTTTTTGAAAATCCAATCTGTCAATCTATGTCTTTTAATTGATGAGTTTAGGCCAGTTTATCATGAAAGGTTTCTATTTTGTCATCAAATTTACTGTTTAATTTTGCTGGATATAAGATTTTTGGTTGGTAACCATTTACTTTCAGAGTTTGGTATATGTTGTTCTAGGTTCTCCTGGCTTTGAGGGTCTGGGTTGAAAAATCTGCTGAGCAACAAATTGGTCTCCCCATATATGTGATTTGATTCCCCTCTCTTGCAACCTTAAGATTCTATCCTTATTCTGTATGCTAGGCATTTTCATTATAATATGCCTTGGCATAGATATGCTGTAATTTTGTACATTTGGTGTCCTGTGGGCCTTTTGTATTTGATTTTCCAAATCATTCTTCATGTTTGGGAAATTTTCTGATATTATTTCATTGAAGGGATTATGCATTCCTTTGATTTGAATCTCTGTACCTTCCACTATCCCAATAACTCTTAGATTTGGTCTTTTGGTGTTATCCCATAATTCTTTGATGTCCTCTTCATGAATTCTTACCATCTTCACTGTGTGGTCAACTTTTTTCAACTTTATTTGTCTTAATTTTCTGGCATTCTGTCTTCCAAGTGATCTAGTCTGTTGGTGATGCTTTGTGTTGAATTTTTTATTTGATATATTGTTTGCTCCATTGCAAGTATCTTTGATTGTTTCTCTTTTTTCAGAATCTCTATTTCTTGAAGTAATCTGTTGCTATCTTGATATATTTGTACCCTTATCTGTTTTTTGGTGTGTTCCTTTTTCATTGTGGGTGTGATAAATGGTTGCCTGTATTTGCTTTCTTACCTCTTTGTTAGAGTGATCAATTTTTGCCTGTATTTGATCACTTAGGTCATTCTTTAATTTGTAGAACATCTTAATTATGTACATTCTAAACTCCTTCTCTGACATTTCATCAACTATGCTGTCCATGGATTCTATTATTGTAGTATTTTTTTTGTTTGGAGGCACTTTCCTTCCTTGTTTTTTCACTTATGTGTCTTCCTTTCTTGCAGTGCAGATCTGAGATATTACAGTTTCTACCTTATATTCTTGTAGTGTCCCTGCAGATTACCTGTACCTCACCTTGGTGTTGGGCTTCTAGACCCCAGATGGAGTCCCACAATAAATGATCTTGCAACTAAAGGTGGTAGTGGCAATATCGGAGGTAACTCAAGATAGCAGTGGGGGTGCCCTAACATGGATGTAAGCAATTTCAGAGATGGGGCTGAAAGGGTGGGCTGCCTGTTTGGAGATTCAACTGCCTCCAGGTCCTATCTGTTGTCCCAAGATGGAAGCTACTGCATGGAGAGGGCTATGGCAATGGCTACAGTGTCCCAAGATGGAGGTGGGCTAGGCCTGGGCTCTGGTGTGGGTCAGTAGGGTAGTCCTTGGCCTGAGCCTGTACTCCACCATGGGTTTGCTGGTCAGTAGGGCAGTCCTAGGCCTGGGGTTGGGCTTAAATGTAGAGCTGCCTATTATTGGCCGTGGTCCTGGGCTGAGGCCTGGGCTCTGGCATCTCTCTCCTAATATCCATCTTGAATGACTGTGTGTGTGTGTGTGTGTGTGTGTGTGTGTGTGTGTGTGAGTGAAAGAAAATATGTTGCAGGATCAGAGTCCCTGTAAGCATTCTCTGACAGGGTAATGTGTGCATCTATGAGAGTTAGGCTGAAATGGTGATGTAGACACCAAGGAAAAAGAAATACCCACAATGTGGAATGCCTGTCCAGAGAAGTTGCTGGTAGTGTATAAAACCTACCTAAGAGAGAAGCCATGTGGGCTGCAACCAGCATGAGCACAGGGATGGGGCTACCCAGATCCTTAGGAGCCTACATCTCACCGTGCTGTGTGCTGGAAAGGAAGACTAGGATTTAGAGTTGCCTTTGTAGGTTTTAGGCTTGGTTTGGACTGAACCCCCTTAATACTATCCCATTCCTTTTGGCATATAAATGTATGCCCCATGCCTCTCACCATTATATTTAAAGCACATAACTTTATTTTTAAAATTTTTTATAGGAATGTACAGTTATGTTTGCCCCAAGTCTTAAAAGAAACCTTATTTATTTTGTTTTTGAGCAGTACTGAAATAGTTAAGACTTTTGGAGACCATTGGTGATAGACTAAATGCTTTCTGTATCATGAGATGAACATGAAACTTCGGAGGCCAGATGCAGGATGCTATAGTTTGAAGCTTAAATGTTCCCTTAAGGTGTATGTGGTAAAGTTTTTCCCTTCAGAACAGTACTATTGGGAGGTAGTAAAGGCTTTAGGAGGTGGGGTCTAGTGGGAAGTTTTTAGGTTATTTAGGGTGTGCCCTTGAAGGGGATTGTGGGACCTGGTCTCTGCCATGTGTTCCCACCTTGATGTACTATCTTGCTGAAAGCCTTTAAACAACAGGACCAACAAATAATGAACTAGAAACTCTGAAACCTTAGACAAAAATAAACCTTTTACATTTCTAAGTTGATTATCTCAGGTATTTGTTATAGTAACAGAAAGCTAACACATTAGACATTCTTTTTTTCTCTCTTTGAAAGTTATTTGGCTACTCTAGATTTAGAGTATAAAATTTTGCTTATAAAATTTATAGTCAACTTGTCTACTTCCCTAGAATACTTACTGCAGTTGACATCTTAACAACATTGAGTATTCTGATAACTGAACATGATGTGTTTTGTTAGTTAGGTCTTATTTAACTTGGGTAAATTAACTTATTAATTATAGAAGCTCTTTTAGCAGATTCCATAGGATTCTATACATATATGGTCATATCATCTATACATAAACAGGTTTTAATTCCTTGTTCCTTATCTGTAGGCCAGTAGGCTTTTTGTTTTTTCTTTGTTGTGATAGCTATGATCTACAATAAAATTGTGAATAGAAATTGTGAAAAAAAGACTTGTTGATTTGTGGACAGAAAGAATTCAGCCTTTCTTTTTTTCTTTTTCTTTTTTGGTACTGAGGATTAAACTCAGAGGTGCTTAACCACTGAGCCATATCCCCAGCTCTTTTTAAAATCATATTTATATATAGGGTCTCAGTGAGTTGTTTAGGGCCTTGCTAAATTGCTGAGGCTGGCTTTGAAGTTGAGATCCTCATGCCTCAGTCTATCAAGCTGCTGGAATTTTAGGCATGAACCACTGTGCCTGGCCATTCAACCTTTTTAAATTAAGTATATCAACTGTAGGTTTTTTAGAAAGATGTCCCTGTTCAGTTTGAGGATTTTCCCTTCTCTTAATTTGTGGAAAATTTTGCTCTGAATTGATATTGAATTTCATCCAGTGTTGGTTTTCTTTTGTATTTTTGAGATAATCATATTGCTTTTAAAATTTATCCACAAATTGTATATTTTTGGTTTTGAATATTAATCAACCTTGCATTCTTAGGATAAATCCTCCTTACTGGATTATTATCTTTTTAAAAAATATACATTGTTGGATTAAAGTTAATAAAATTTCATTAAGAATTTTTATTTCTCTGCAAAGTATTGGTCTATAGTTTCCTTGTAATATTTTTTCCATGTGTCTTTAATAATAGTTAAGAGTGGCTTAAAAAAAAAGAGTGACTTTATTCAATTAATTAGGATGTTTTCTTTCTTCACTTTTCTGAAAGAATTTGTGAAGGATTTTATGCATATCTGATTCAATCTGTCAATTTAATTTTTGTCATTACTGCTAGCAGTTTATTATCTCTGAATTTCAAATTCATCGTTTTCATCTGCTACATGAAAATAGACGAAGGCACTTTAAATGTTTTGCTTTGACAGTTGTCATTTTGGGGAACCATTATTATGCAGGAAATATTTTGTGACTTAGTTCCACTGTCCTTGCTTTTTCTGTTCCTCAGCACATACATCTTTCTCTAGGACTAGACTCTTGCATTTCCTGCAGTGTATAGTGGCCAGAATCACCCAGTGTCTAGAAGTTTTCTCTGGCTTTTCCCATGGGGAAGCACATAAATGGAGATTTTCTAGAAAGTTTAAGAGTGTAGATTCCTAGCCATGAAATTTGAAATATGTACATTTAATTAGAATCTCATGGAAGTGATCATCTTGGTATTCTGAGCTTTCCTTATCAGTGCACAGAATTTACCTCTAGGAATCATGCAGGCTACTCTCTCCTGGATTGGAAGTCTTGAAAGAGAATGCCTATATTTTGTAAGATCGCTACAATCACACCTATTTCCACTGTTATCCACTGAAAGTACATTCTCAGCATGCTCCAGGGCAACAGGTCCACACTATGACCCAGGAAAAAGAAACTTAAGCATTTGAGTAATTGTAAGCTTTGCTAATATTTACTGGTAGAATCCTGGGTAATATATGTGAGTTGATTTTATGAGTTCTTAGTTATTACTTAGTGTTTTTTATTCTGTAAATGAACTCAAATTAATACATTGTTGTATTTTAAAAAAATATTTAGTATAATTTATCAGCTAATTTGATATGGAATTTTCTTCCTGAAGAGTTTTAAAAGTCATTAATTCTATTACATTAATAGATACTTGCCAATGAAAAATTTTAAAAAAATTTCACATCATTTTAGTAATTGACTTTTAAGGTTATTTTCATTTCATCCTTATTGTCAAATTTGTTAGAATATAGTTGTTCATAATATTCTTCCTTATTACTTTAATGTCTATAATTATTGCAATGTACACTCTGACATTTATTCATGCTATTACTAATATTTGTCTTCTGTCCTATTATCTTGATCAGTTTAGCTTAATTACTTTTTGTTCATTTTCCAAAATATCAGTGTACAGAAAAGAGTTAACATAACAGGCCTGAACTGCAGTCCTTAGAAAGCAAGGTTGACCTGCCAGGGTTGACTGGCATCTAAGCAATTAAATTTTCCCACTTTCCCCTTCTGGATATAGCTGGTTAGATAATACTTCACACAGCTTCCTACAGTTTGATATGGGGTAGTTCAGTGTGTACTGTGTGACTCCAGTGGGATAGGATTCTTAGAAGCTAGTGCCTCTTTTTCTACAGACATTGCCCCATGTACTTTTCTCCTCACTCTTTATGCTTTGTAAATCACAGCTATGACCATGGTATATGCTGAGACTATTGAATCTTTCTAGTGAATTATCAAACCAGGAGATGGTTTGGGGAACACTATACAAAGCCAGCTTTGTTTAGTTTTTATTAACATAGGGTAAAAAGCTCCTCTTTAAGATAGCTTTTCTTTTTAAAAAATTGAAATGTAACTCATATTGTATAAACATATCCCCCTTTCAACTGTACAATTCAGTTATTTAATCATATTCACAAGATTATGCAACTATTATCACCAACTCCAAATTATTATCATCATCCAAAATAGGCACTCTGCTGCAATTGACTCTCTGTGCATGAGTTGAATTACTAATTCTCATCTAAGGTCCATTGACCTATACATCTATCCTTCCTAATTCTAGAACAATGCAATTTTTATTATTGTAGCTTTGTTGTATGCTTTAATTTTGGAAAGGAAGTGTGAATCTTCCCACTTTGATTTCCTTTTTCAAGACAGTTTGAGTTATTCTGGTTCCTTATATTTCTGTACACATTTTAGAATTATCTTGTCAATTTCTAAAACAAGGGCAGCTAGGGTTTTGTATAGATTGTATAGAATTGATATGTCAATTTGAAGATTATTGCCATTTTAACAATATTAAATATTTCTATCCATAATGAGGAATATCTTTCCACTAATTTAAGTCTTCTTCAATTTCTTTCAATGATATTTGTTATTTTTAGTATTCAAATCTGCAATTCTTTTGTTCATTTCTTTTAAATTGTCTTGAACTGGATTTGGTTTAATCTTGTTTTTCTAAGACCTTGAATTGCATCATTAGGTTATATATTAAAGACATCTTTTTCTCTTTTTTAAAAAAATGTAGGCACTCAAGCTATTTACTACCCTCTTCTTATTGCTTTCACTGTGTTCCATAGGTTCTAGTATATTGTCCTTCATTTCATGTGAGTCTGGGGATTTTTAAATTTCCACATGATTTTTTTCAATGACCCATTGCTTATTCAAAGCTCTTTTATTAATCTCTGTGTGTTTGTAAAATTTCTGCAGTTTCTTTTGAAGTTGATTTCTAGTTTCATTCCATTATGTTCTGATACGATGAAAGAAATTATTTAAATTTCTATTTGTTAGATTTGCTTTATGGCTTAAAATGTGATCTATTTTGGAGAAATTTCCATATATTGAAGAAAAGAATATGTATTCTTCAGTGCTGACTGAAATATTCTGTAGATATCTGTTAAGTACATTTGATCTACAATATAATTAAACTCGGATTCTACTTTGTTGATTTTTTTTTTTTTTTTTTGGCCTGGATGGTCTGTCTATCTGTTGGTGATCATGAGGTATTGCAGTCACCGACATTATTGTTTTGGGGCCTATTTCTTTCTTCGTGTCTTACAGTGTTTATTTTATAAAATTGAATTCTCTGATGTTTGGTGCATATATGTTTACAATTGTTATATCTACTTGATTGTTCCCTTTCTCAATCTGTATAGACCTTCTTTGTTTCTCCTTGCCAGCATAAGCTTGAAGTCAATTTTTGGTGGGTATAGAAGTAGCTGCTCCTGCTTGCTTTCCGATTCCATTTGATTATTCATCATCCTTTCACTTTAAGTCTGTGTGGGGTGATATTTTGCAGACAACAGTTGGGTCTTTGTTTTTCAATTAGTCTGCTTTTTTAATGAGAGAATTCTGATCATTTATGTTCAAGGTATTATTGAAAGATTGGCCCTGGTTCCTGTCATTGTGTTGTTTTGAATAATCTATGTTCTTTTTTCTTTTCTTCAGTCATCTTAGAGTTTCAGTGTCTACTATAATTATTTTTTGATTCTTTCCTAATCATCATTGGCTTACCTGCTCTTCTTGTGAGATTTACTCTTTCCCATGCTCTTGTGATCATGCTGATCTTTTTTTCCTCATCTAAGCATAGAAATTTTTTTGATCTTCTATAATGCTAGTTTAGTGGTTATGAATACTTTTATGCTTACCTTGAAAAGTTATCTCAAAGATAACTGAAAAACAACTTTGCTGGATATAGTAATCTAGGCTGGCTGTTCATTTCTTTTATGGTTTAAAATACATCATTAAGTTCCCTCCTAACCTTCTGAGTAATCTGCTGTTATTCTGATGGGTTTGCCTTTACAATTGACTTGGAACTCTTTTCTTATAGATTTTTATATTCTTTCTTTATTCTCTTCTTTTAGAAATTTAACTATAATATTTCATGGAGACGTTATTTTCTGGTTATGTTTGTTTGGGGTATTCTTGTTCCCAAGATTTGGAGAATTTTATGGAATTATTTCCCTAAATATATTTTCTTTGTCATTAGCTTGCATTTTTACTCTTTCCTCTAGACCTACAAGTTTAAATTTGGCTTTTTTACTGTTGTGTCTCAGAGATCTGACATGTTTTAATCATAATTTTCTTTAAATTATTATTTTTTATTACTGTCTGAAAGTGATCATTTATCTACCTTCTTTTTTTCTGATAGTCTTTTTTTCTTTTATGCTTGATCTAGTATATTGGAAAGGCATTCAACAGGACTGGTTGCTTGACTTATTGAGCTTTTCATTTTCAAAAGTTCTGTTTTGTCCTTTTTCAGAATTGCTGTCTCATTATCAAATTGTTCTTTAGCATTCTTCATTGACTTCCTTAATTCATTCAGCTGTTTATTTGTATACCCTTTGAATTCACTGGCCATTATAATACATAGTCTTTTGAATCTTTGTCTGGCATTTTGTTCACTTCTGATATCTTTGGATTTAGTTACCAAGGAATTTTGAACTTTTAGGAGTCATGTTTCCAAGTTTTGTCATGTTTCTTGTATTTCTAAATTGAGAATTTTGTATCTCATGGGATGGATATCTCTTCCAATTTATATAATCAACCTTTTATTGACAATGATTTAATTTGTTGTGTAGTATTGAATTTACTTCCAAATGGACTTCATGTTACAGTTTTCCTGTGGCTTCCTTAGCTGTGATTAGATAGTGGGGTTTACAACTGTGTGTGTTTTCTTGCAATCTGTGGGACTTACCTTTGCTGTAGGACTTCAAGAATAGGAACCCTCTGGTACTTAAGGCAAATATGTTGTAGATAATGAACTATCCTGGATATACTCACTGTGGTTACTCCTGTGGGCTTGGTATCACTGACAGTCTATAACACTGTGGAAGAGACCCATGCTGAGAGGCTTCTGAGTGTGTGACGTGATCACAACAGTTGTGATTTTTTTGCAAAGAGGGTGAACGTCCAGTAGAGGGTCATCAAATTCCCTTTATCTTGGACTACTTGGGGCTGGATCTTCAGCTGGGAGTTTTTCTTTTTCCTATTCTTTGTGTTGAGATATCTGTTAAAGTCTGAGTAGAACTAGATCATGGCTTGAGCAAAGTACTACTTCTCTCAACATGGGGTGGGTATGTAACTCGATGGTTAGCACCTGCCCAACATGTTCAAAGTACTTAGCTTGATTTCTAGCAACTAACAGTAACAAAAAAAAACTAAAATTAATCCAGATATAAACATATAATAAAAACAATATGAACAGCATCAGTAATCACAGAAAAGAAGGGAACGGAGGTAATAGAGATACAGAGTTAAACATTAATATAGAGAAAATTAATAAGAAAAAAAGGGCAAGGGAAGGGACAAAAGACAAAGAAAAAGGAAAAAGGGGAGGGGCATTGAATGAGAAAGAAGAGAGGAAAAAACAATCCAATTAAAGAATTTAAATGCTAAAATTAGATAAAGTAGTTAAAAGGAAAAAAGAAAAAATAATAATTCCTTGCTGAGGTGTTAGAAACACTTCTTTCTAGTGCCTCAAATTCAGAATATGCTAGGCTTGGGGAAAGGGTGGAAGCCAAACCTAAGACCAGGTGTGTTCCCCTGAGTCTGACTAAACCAGTTAGGGCAGTATGCAGTTTCAGTTCTGCTCTGCCTTACCCACCAGACAAAATTAAGGCAATGTTTTCCACGGCAGAGTGAAATCATTTCAGAAACTTTTGTGTCAAATCTTGGGATGTGGTGACAACCTGAGCCATCTGTGAGCCACTCATACTTGCCAGATTTATAAGCTGTTCAGGTGGGCTACCATTAGCTCCAGAGACCTGCAGTTGGTGCACCTGAGAGTACGGCAAAAACCAGGCCACGGTAGTGTATCTTCAAATGCATCTGAGGTTGGAGGAATCATTTGAATCACTCAGCAACTGAGTGATCCAACAACCTCTTCCACAGTGTACTCAGAACCAGGTCCCCCAACCACAATCCACTCATGACTGATTTTGCTCTTCATCACAGAAGGTAAGAACACTGACCATTGTGTCCTCTGCAACCTGTGTTCACCACTGCTTAGTGAACTTATGGCAGTCCCTCCCCTCTCCACAATTGTCATTCATGGCCATCTCTCATCTAGTCACTGCAGTAGGATGTCCCCAGGTATCCCAAACTGTGGTTGCTTTGTATTTTCTAAGCCCAGAGTAGTTCAGCTCCCAATAATAAGGGCCTTATTAATATGGCCCTGACTATAGCACACAGACAGTTTGCTGAATGATGCAATGGATCTCTTCTCCAAAGCTGACTTGCCATGCAGGAACTACTTTCAGACCAAACCCCTTACTGGATTTGAAGCTTGTGAAAACTGCTGTTTTTTTTCCTGCAGTCAGGGCTGCCAGTTTCCACTCTTCCTTAACCTTCTGTTTGTGGTGTCTTCTGCTGCCAGGGATATTGGACTAAATTTGCAAATTACTTGTACTTTTGTTTGTGTTACGTTTCTGCTTCACTGTTCTCTTCAGTTTTCCTGTCAAATCCTTCTTGGTTCCTAGAGCTCTTCCTTATCCTATTTTCAGAGTTCAGTATTTTCTTTGCTACTATGACTCTTCTCCCTCACAGAGCCATGTGAAGAGCACCTCTTTTTCACCTTCTTAACTCCCCCAATGTTGGTTTTATTCTTTATGTCTTGCCTGTTGATTTTCTTTTCTTTTTTAAATTTTTATTTATATTTTTTAATTTTAAAATATTTTTATTTTTATAAGTTCTTTTTAGTTATATATGACAGTAGAATTCATTTTAACATAGTTATACAAGCATACAACATATCTTACATTAATTCAGACACTCAATACCTCTTAATTTTTCTGTTTTATTTATTCCCCTCTGACCTCTATTATTTCCTCCATGATTGTGCATAATTTGAAGTTAATTTTCTGTCTCCTTAAGAAAGTATCTTACATCATTTATTTTATAGCTCTCTTTATGGCTCTTAAAGTAATAATATTTTATGTAAGTGTTGTTCTAATTGCATTCTAAGCTTGTTAATATATTATGTTTTAATTTTCATTTAGTCATTCATTTAATTTATTTATGAGCTAAAATCACGTAATGTATTGTTTCTGTTATTAGTGTGAATCAATATTTCTGTATTAGATCAATTAAAATGAGCAAATTAAAATAATTTAGAAATTTATTTCTTCTCTAATATTCTTCTATTCCTGATACAGATCTGAGTTTGAGATCTTGAGTTTCATTTTATCTGAAGATATTCTTTTGAAATTTCTTTCAAGGCACTGGTGAAAATTTTCTTCTGGTAATGTGATTTTCTTATGTGTGTATGTGTGTGGGTGCTGGGATTTGAACCCAGGGTCTCATGTAAGCCAGCCATGCATTTTATCACTGAGCTATATTCTCAGTCCCTCACTTTTCTTTTTCTTTTAATTTCTGGCTTTTTTTTTTTTTTTTTTTTTTTGGTACCAGGGATTGAACTCAGGGGCAATTGACCACTGAGCTACATCCCTGGCCCTATTTTGTGTATGTATGTATGTGTGAGTGTGTGTATGTGTATATATATATTAGAGACAGGGTCTCGCTGAGTTGCTTAGCGCCTTGCTAAGTTGCTGAGGCTGGCTTTGAACTCACAATCCTCCTGCCTTTGCCTCCTAAGCCTCTGGGATAACACGCATGTGCCACTGCACCCAGCCCACACTTTTCTTTTCTTAATATGTGTTTTGAGAACATCTTTATTTCTCTTTAATTTTGAATGAACTTTGATGGAGAAAAGGATCCTATGTTAATGGGGTTTTATTTCAATACTTCAAATATTTCACCCTAATTTTTCTGTCTTGAAGGATTTGTGGAAGAATTTGGTGGAATTCTTGTGCTTGATTCTTGATAGGTATAGTATTCTTTTTTCTTCAGCTTATTTCTTTACTGTCTCTTGATCTTTAATATTCTACAAGTTGAATTCCATATGCCAAGGAATAGATTTTATGATATTTATCCTTCTTTATCTTTGAGCTTCCCAAATTTATGGATTGGTATCTGTCACTAATTTGGGAAAAATATTTAGCCATTTTTACTTCAAATATTTCTTCTCTTCCTTTTTCTCTTTCTCATTCTGATATTTGGACTTTATGTTACACTTTTTGTAATTGTTGCACAATTCCTGAATATTCTCTTTTCCCCCCTTTCATCATTGCTTCCTTTTTAGAGTACTTGCTATGGATATTCTCAAGCTTGCTCTTTGATTATTTTCTTGGTTGTATACAGTCAACTAATAAATCCATCAAAGTTTTTGATTTCTAGAATTTTGATTTTTTTTTTAGAGTCTCCATATCTTGCTTACATCATCCATCTGTTCTTGCAACTTGCCCACTCTTCCATTAGAGTCCTTAGCATGTCAAGCAAAGTTATTTTAGATTCTTAGTGTATTAATTTCAAAGTCTCTGCTATAGTTGGTTTTCATGTTTGTTTTGTTCCTTAAGAGTGTTTTCTGTCTTTTTGCCTGTCAAGTTTTTTGCTGAAAGCCAGACTTGCTGCGTTGGTTAGCTGGAACTGAAGTAAATAGGCCTTAGTGTTTTCATGCTGATCCGTCTAGGAGTTAGGCTGTGTTTAGTGTTTGCTGAAGCTTTAGGTATCAAAATTATTTTTAAACTATGGGTCACCACTTCTTTTTTAATGTTTTGGATATTGTCTCAATCCTGCCTGTTTTTAGTCTTCTTTGGGACAGGATCTAGATCCTTTAAAGTACAAATTCCTTAATCCTAAAGTGTATCCTTTTTGGTGTCTCAGTTGATTGCCTAGCATATTTATAGGGGTTCTTTATTTTTAGGTAAGGATTTTAATAGTTTTCAGCACCTTATTTTCTATCAAACAAATATCTATTCATCTTCAGTTCAGTGGCTGTCAATCTTTTCTACTGCTTGTGGATTTTATCTAGACCCTCCTGAATCATCCTGACCACATGCAGCCTTTCCCTTGCAAATTTCTTTGCAAGGCTCCCTTGTCTCTGCTGCTGTTTTTCAAGTTTTAGCTTCTTTAGAATCTCTAAAGTCTCATTTCTGCTCTCTCAGCTCAGTCAGACCACAGTGCTTTATGTGGACAATCCTTCTCATGTCCTCCTGTGCCACAGTGAGAAAAGTGTCCAGTGAATGTTTGGGGCTCACCTGAAATATTTCTGTTCTCTCAGAAGACCATCTCAAAGTAGCATCGGGGTTGATTGTCTTTTTTAAATACAGTACTGATTGTCTGTTGTTAACATAATCATTATATTTACCCTCCTTCACCCCCCACCTTCTAAATATCCTCTGCAATTCAGAGAAGATGGAAACCACTTCAGAATCCCCTTTCCCACGTGATTCTTTTTTAGAGTTTTCCACCGAGAATAACTCATGGGAGATGTGGAAGATTGAAAATGAGGAGAGGTAAAGTTATCATTTTCCAGAGATGTCTGCATGCAGTTTATTTAAAATTGAGGTTGAGGGTATTCTGGTGAGCACTGAAGAATCACTCACGTAGCTGCTGCTGTCTACTGTAGTTGTAGATGCTTTCTGAGATTACTTAACATTGCATCGATTTTTTTGGAAGGAAAAAAAACAAGGAAAATAGCAGTGAGAGTCATTTCTATTAAAGGGACTCCTAAACTTCTTTGCTTCTCTTCTTAATTCTTTGTTTGTTTGTTTCTCCTGACCTACTCCCTGTAATTTTCCTGAATTTTTAAGTGACTTCCAGAATTTTCTGGGTCTGAGCATTCCCAACATTTGAAAGTAAACCCTAGCTCTGAAGCCCTTATATTGTAGCATTTTAACATTTTCTCTCATTTTCAAAATGAACCCAAACTGATAAAACTACTTTTCAAAAAAATATAGGACATAATCCCTTAAATATATGACATTTGGAATTTGTTCCATGATTTGATTATATTTGAAAGTAGTAATAACCTTATTGTTAATGAAAATATGAAATGAGAGTACCTATGGGTTGCAATGACAAAAGAATTATTTACATTAAATTGTCGAAACTGGAGACTATCATGCTAACTAAAATAACCCAGTACCCAAAGGCCAAGGTTAAATGTTTTCTCTGATATGTAGAAACTAGTACATAATAAGGGTGCTGGAATTAAAAAAATAGAAGAGATATTAGTGGAGTAGATGAAGGGGATTGGAGGAAAGGAAAAAGTTTTAGAAAAGGAAAGACAGTGGAATGAATCTGATCTAGCTTTCCTATATAAATATATGAATATACCACAATGAATCTCACCATTGTGTACATTCACAACACACCTGGGGCTGGGGATATATCTCAGTTGTCAGAGTCCTTGCCTCACATACACAAGGCCCTGGGTTTGATCTCCAGCACCACACACACACACACACACACACACCAAAAACAAAAACAAAAACAGAACTACAAGTAAATAGCATATAGATCAGTGGAGTTAAGGGAGGGAATGGGAGGAGGAAGGGGAGAGGAAGGGGAAGTTCTAGGGACTGAGTTGGAACAAATTGTCTTCCATGGTTTTATGGTTTTGTCAAATGAATCCAAATGTTATGAATAACTAAAAGTAAACAATAGAAAGGAAAAAATTATACAAACAAACACTTTTAACATAAATAATTGGGTCAAAAATTGCAGGAACAGACAAAAATCTCTTAGTATTTAATAGGTAGATTGAATTACTTAATTTACTATAAAAGTATACTAAATAGTTTGAGAAACTATATCCAAAGAGCATGTTCAAGTTTACCTTAACATTTTACATCTTAAAATAGAATATTTTTGAAATTTTCATGAGAAATTAGGCAAAAAATTAAAATTTGCTAAATCTAGGAAGATGGTACCTGATAATTTTTTTATTATTTTATTCATTTTCTTATTTGATCTATAACATTTTGAGAATTATTGATTTTTTTCTTTGTTTTATTTATATTTGTATTTTCTTGTTTTATTTACTTGATTTTAATGATTTGACAGTTGTGTTAATATATTGATAATCATTGTGATAGGATTGTGTTCTTTATCATTATGAAATTATTCCTTGCTTCATTTAATTAATTGCCTTATCATATGGGGAACCTATTTAATGTGCTATTTAAATAGGCTGAATATATCTTTTGGTTTGCCTAAGATAGTTCCAGTTTATGTCTGTGTCCTAGTTGCATATCATAATTATTCCCCCTTCCCTTTTGACGAAATATCATTACTAGTTTATCTTAATAAGCTGGGGTGATAGAAGTCACTTCAATTTTGCTTTTTTTTTTTACACATTGTAAAATTGTCACTAAAAAATTAAAATTAAAATGTGTTGAATAGAGTTCTTACTTTGTCAATGGTTCAATCTAAAAGACAGTAAAAAGAACAGATTTAAAACATTAAAAAAATAAGAGATTGGTAGTAATAACCCATAATTTTCCTATGCTTTGTCCACATGTGGTGTTATTAAATTTTCCTTTCAGTACAGTGTAAAGGGATTTTCCTGATAATGAAATGATCTGAAGTGCCTAAAATTACTCCTTACAATACTGGGTGATTGGGGGAGTAGTTGGTGCTGCTGGTTCTGCCATCCACTTGGGTATGTCAGACAGACTTGCCCTGGTGTATGCTGCAACCTGTAAGATGCATTCAGTTGCCTGCCTGTCTCTTGGTAAGGGCAGTAGGGAACTCTTGAAATTATAATTTAGTTGTACTTGAAGTATCTGTAGGAGGTAAGAGCTGAAAGGCACAATTACAAACTCTATGAAAAATAACGTAAGCACTCTTGCTACTATGATGTTTTCATTATCGTACTGTGTACTTCATCATGATTTATTGATTTTGTTGTTTGGCAATGCTTTTTATTTTCTAATAAAATTTTTGGCATAATGACTTCCAAAGTTATTAAAAGAAAGTTGGCAAAGACATGTAAAGTTTTGTTGTTTACCATTCATCAAAGAGCCATGTTTAATATTAACCAACCACAAGAAAACCAAATGATACAAATCTGCTGAATAATCTTTCAAAATGTTAAATATTGCCATCAGGAAATTGAAATAGAAAAATCAGTTTATTCCAATTAGTATTTGATTTTTGTAATTAAGAAAACTTTGAAAATTAATTCTGTTGAAGATAAATAAATAATTATTGTGAATGCTATTACAGGTTTATAAATTTTTACTTCAGAGATAGAATTAACTCATTGCTGTGGCAATAAAAGTACTAAGAATTTTGTTTCACAATACCATGGAAAAAATAATGTTTTTCCAGAACTAAGAAAGCTGTGAAGTACAAATGTGATTTGAATATGTAAAAAAATCATTCATAATTTAAGAAAGTATTCATAATTGCCTCATAATAGGTTGTGACATTTTACATCAAAATTTAAATTATTTATTCACAATTTTATATATATGTACATATATATATATATATATATATATATATATATTTTCATCTTGTTATATGTTACCTGTCTTTTCCTTCTGAATAAGAAATTTTTTAATTGTTGGATCTTTGGATAAGTATTTCATAAATCAACTTCAGAGTCTCATACTGATTTTTAACTGTCTTATAAATAAGTCCTCTAACTTTTGGTTTCAGTTTTGTTTAAAACCAGTTGGAAATAAATACATAATTGAAATATTTAAAAATGAATAACTTTATATTTCAAATATTAGAAGCTTTTGTTCAATTGTAATTACCAAAACAACACTTAAAAATAGGATTATTTTTAAATTCATCCCTCCAAAATCAAGAAAGCAATTAAACAAATTAAACTATAAATGCTTGAATGGCATCTGACATTTATTTTAGAAATCTCTTAATTGTGCTTTGAAAATATTTCTATGTTGAGGAAGAACTCACATTGTCTAGATACCATACTGACCATTCCCTGTGAGTTTGAATATTCTGATGAATAGAATGCTGAATAAGTGATGCATGTCTCCAAATGGACAGAATTGTCCTGTTTAAATATCAAGAAAAAAATTCCATTAGGGCTGCTGTGGGTGGTGGTGCCACCTGTAATCCCAGCATCTCGGGAGGCTGAGTCAGGAGGATTGCAGGTTCGGAGGCAGCAATTTAATGATGCTGTAAACAACCTAGTAAGACCCTGCCTCAAAATTTAAAAAAACAAAAAATTGAAAGAGCTGGGGATATGGCTCAGTGTTTAAGTGCCCTTTGGTTTGATGCCTGCTACTACTACTACTAAAAAAAAAGAAAAAAAAAGGAGAAAAGAACATAAAAGAAAAATCCATTAAAGAGAACACTCAATAATGAGGTAGATAAACATCTATGACTATTAGCCAGTCTCTTTCCTTAGCCATTCTACTTCTGTTTGGTAAATTCTTGGCTATCGTGACATTTGCATCAAACATGGAGGATATGTAAGAGCTGCATGCAAGGCTTTACCATTACTAAAGTTGAGTTGGGTATTGCACTGCCAAAAGCCTGTCTTGCCACTTCAATCAAGAACAAATCAGCATAATCTAGGAAATAACCCCATTCCTTGATGAAAGCAACCAGACACCTGGAGGCAAGTTGATTATATATTTCTGCTTTTGTTATTGAGTGGGCAATAATGTGTCCTCACTAAAACAGATCTTATTTGGATGTGAGCTCTGCTTTTGACACCAGGGATCTGTAAGCATTACCATAATTTGACTTAATGAATGTCTTATCTATCTTCTGATAATATTTTACCATCATTTTGCATCAGATTGAGAATTCAGTTTACAGCAAAAGAGGTAGAGCACTTGGTTCATGCTCATGGAATTCACTGACCTTCCAACTTATCTCAATAACCAGAAACTCTTGTCTCAATCATTATAATAGCTTAATTGAAGACTTACAAGACACCATAACTGGTAGACAAAATCAACAAATTTGAGATGCTGTCTCATAGGATAAGGTGTATGCTTGGAAATAGCAAACTAATCATGTTATTTGGGATCAAGCAGTAGAAAAAAGGGTGAGTAAAGGGAGAAGAAAGTTATTAATACAACTGCGGTCTTATAACCATTTGGTGAAATAAACATTATAGCCGTGACATATTTTCTCTTTTTTGTTCCTTTTATTCATATACATACAAACATATCCTGTATACATTTTTTGTGTACACGTATATGTTTGCATATGTATATATTCCAATTTTTTATTTTGCTCCTTCCCATTTTATTCTTTTGTTTATACTTTACATAAAGTAGACAACCTTAAAAATTTGTGTGTAAGTTACAGAATGTGTGTGAATTAAAAGGCAAATTAATACTGCCTCTGAAGAGATGATCACAATTACTGGCAGGACATATTTCTAGTCTTGGCCATTATCCTCCATGGCCCCATCTACAGTGAGAGTTGAAGAAAATTCCTTTCCTGGGTGCAGTTAAGTTTTTATCATGTTTTCTGATGGTATTGGTCTGTTAAACTAATTGTAGCTGAAAGTCTGTCTTGAGGTTTCTTTGGCAGTGGAATTCCTCACAAATTTAGTTAAGCCTCTGATATATTCGCTTTATTATTGGCAGTTACCATTGCCATTTTGTTTTTAGGCCAAAGGAATCTTCTCAGGGTTGTGACTAAAATTATTACCCTGAGATGAATGTGGTGTCTAATTAGGTTGTGTGTTTTTTGGGGGAGCATCTTTGTATGACTGATAGTTGAAAAATGTTAGGCAAAACCAGGATGATATTGTTATTTATTTGGTATGGAGGTTTAAATATGCAGTGAAGTGTGAAAATGAGTCCCAAGTAGGCTCAAGGGAAAGCCCTGCAAAATTTTTGCCTGGGGGCTATAAGCTCCCCTCATGAACTCACTCCTATTTACAAGTGGACTGGCAGAGTGAGTGTAAAAACGACATGCCCAGAGAAAGCTGTCTTATTTCACCTAGATGTTGCCACTGAAGGGATTGTGGCAATAGATGTAAAAAGGGTCAATGGGAAGCCTCTAGTACTTTCTGCTTCTGTTGGTGGTTTTAGCAAAGGAGCAATGCTGGATGATTGAAAATTCCTGGATTTAAATTTGGGAGTTAATGTGATTCCATCAGCAGCAATGGAGTACTGTTCAGCAGCACTGTGCTCACAGGGTCTGTCTCTGGCACCTGCAAGAGCAGCAGAAGCAGGAGGTGACTGAGCTGGTTTGCCTAACATTAGGAAGAATGTGGGCTCCTGTTTTCCTGAAAAACAAGGTAGTGAGTGCTGTTCCAACAGGAGCATCATAGCATAAGGTTGTGCTTAAGCAATCTTTCAGGGTTATCTTGAGTTTTAGTTAGTAACCACTTTCCCTTTCATTCCAATAAATGTATTACTTTTGGAACCATTTCCCGCCTATATCAACTTATTTTTGGCTAAAAAACTTAACATGATTATTTGTACACTGAATGATAGAAATACACATAGTATAAAACCATTTCAATACCCTGTGTTATTTACATTGAATAAGTACATTGTGAAAGTACACAGAAATGGTAAACTTCAAATGCAGAAAGCCGGTTATGGAAGGGAGAGACATAGATGAATTTGAATTATGTTTGGTTTCAACAATTCTGATAGCATTACATTTTCAATTCTAGATGGTGGATAAACATTCATTAAGGTATTTATAAATGTTTTAATAATTGAAATGTAACACACTAAAATAAAGATCAGTTCTACTGAATAATACAATAAGAATAATCTTCAAGAAATTACTCATAGAGGTAGTTAAAAAGTAACTTCAAAATGCAGCTAGCAAATATTTCTTAAAAGTTAACACCAATTAGTGTCAGAAAAATAATCACTAATTATGTCTATAGATTTTAAACATTCAGAAGAATGTAAAATAAAGGTAAATCAATATAAATTAAGTTTGCTTTGAAATGTTTATAATGTGACGTATTTTGTTTCTTAGATGCATATCATTGTCTTCATTTTTCTTTTTATATTCTAGGTATTATTTTTGGTCTTATAGACGTGAGCGCTGACAGTTTTCAAGAGCACTACACTCTGAGAATCATGCAGAAATTAGCCTTGAAACTCAGTTATGGTGTTTCCTCTTGCATGGTAGCAATATTTGTAGCATATTATGGAACAAGAGGAAACAGACCAAGATGGGTTGCACTGTCCTCCTTTTTAATAGGAGTTGCATCATTTTTACTTGCTTATCCATACTTGAGTGATGAAAATCTTCATTTAGAGGAAGAAGTTTCAGGTAATATTTTCAAATATACTGTTGTGCCTCAAATCAATATTCATTTAAATCATTGGCTCGGGGACTCGAAATAGTCTATGATGCCTATCTGTTTATATACCGATACATTGATATTGATTTATATAATTAAGTTTATTGACTAATTACTTGAAGTTTCCTAGTGAACAGATATGTCATGATCATATACCCTTCATATTAACTAATGGGCTTGGGAAGGAGAGGAAAGAACATTTGGAATAATTACTTTATGAGATTATTTCTCTTTTATTAATTTTCATATATATAACTATGAATCTCTTGAGAATTTTTCATGATTCCTTTTGTCTTCCACAATATGGCTTAATTAATCTCTTCCTTCTCGCCTCAACAGACATACATACATGCAAATGCACACACAAGCTCAAATATAAACAAGCCTACACACAAATAAAGAAAGGTTATTGTAGTTACTCTCATCATTTCAAAATGGGACCTGCTCATTGACTTAGTACTTGAATCGGGAAAGGTGGTGGCCTCTTCCCTTTGTTTATTTTTTTAAAATGTTTGTTTTAGTTATAGTTGGACACAAAGCTTTATTATTATTATTTTTTATGTGGTGCTGAGGATTGAATCTAGTGCCTCACACATGCTAGGTAAGTGCTCTACCACTGAGCCACAATCCCAGCCCTTTGTTCATCTTTTTTAAAAAATTATTCTACCATCTTTTTACTATTCCCACCAGAAAAAGGCATTTGAAGTTTCCTTGAATTTTTTATGACAGTACTGTATCAGATTCCTTCTTATCATGTACAGGTTTATATATGTGATGGAATGCATTTGCCCATTTTGGCAACTTTAAACTGGGTTCAGCAAGACAGTGAAAAAAGGTAAGAGGAGGTCTCTGTGTACTGTACAAGTGTATAAATGCTTGTGATATGTACAGAGTGTTTTATAGTATATTTATGATGTGTGTTTATAGCATATTAAATTCAAAAATAGTTCATATTAATACAACAAAAGTAATATATAAATATGGTTATATGCTGTATAATTTATTTATATCAATATAAGAAATATAAATTATGCCTTTTTTATATTTATAGAACAGACTTATGGTTAAATGAGAAAATGACTTAAGGCAAGAAGGGAATGGAAAACATTTCATTCCTAACTTTCCTTTAACTTTTATTCTGTTCAGAAGAATAAAACCTTAGGAAACAGTTGCTTTATACATAGTAAAAATTCTGATCAGTACTCAGTAGGAGTCATGGCAGTAAAGCAGTATGATCTTTCTTCCTTTTATGTCTTGTTTATACCATGTAGATAATATATTTTAGTTTTTGTTTGTGATTAGATGCATACAATTCACATAATAATATATAATGCATTTACTGGGTGACTCTGCTTGATACCACAGAAGTTGAAATAAACTGAATAAAAGAGAAATAAATTTATTTGTAGAAGTGCTCTCTTCAAGCATCTGTCTAAACAGATATTTTTCT
Organism: Ictidomys tridecemlineatus; assembly: GCF_052094955.1. Classification (NCBI taxonomy): domain Eukaryota; kingdom Metazoa; phylum Chordata; class Mammalia; order Rodentia; family Sciuridae; genus Ictidomys; species Ictidomys tridecemlineatus. The sequence goes on along the minus strand of NC_135477.1, from coordinate 109,186,363 downwards.
TATTGCATTTGAAAGTTTATTTATTAAATAACAACTTTTAACTCTAAGTTCATATCTAGTTCACGTACACACACAGACAGTGAGTTCTGTATTCTTTTGTTCTGTCCCTTTCCCACATCCTTCTTGTCTTGTTTGAATATCTTCCTACTATGTCCTCTGTGTACCTTTGAGTTAGTTGCTTTTCTTCCCTTTTGAGTGGTCTGAACCTCTTTGGTGCTGTGCCTCCCATTCACCAGCATTTCCTATTCCCTGGCTCTGCTTACCATGCCTATCACAGATATCTCTACTGATGACATGCCAATCCCCAAGACTGTGCCTCAACCAGCATGCAGATATTGTACTTCACACATCCTTGAAAAGGTAGAACTGAGTTTTCTTCATGAACTCGTGGAAACACTTATTCCACATTCTCATCTTTAGTTACTAAAGCTTTATATTTCAGGGACCATCCACATGTGCCCTGGTATCAGTGCACTGTCACTATTATGAGAACTTCTTCAGCATGTATTATCCAGCTCTCTGATATTACACCCCCACTTCTTCCTACTTAGTCGTATGTTGAAGGCAAAATTCACTGGGACCTCCAGGAAAGTGACACCTACTTTCTTTGTCAGATCCTCATTATAATTTCCCTTCATTTGTAGCTTGTCTTATGCTCCTCAACATGAAATAATAGTAGTATTTTATGTACACTTGAATCAAATTCCTAAGCTCTCTTTTTTCATTTTTCTGTTTTTGTCCCTGGCTGGAAAGGCTTTTCACTGAACCACATAAATTTCCTTTAGCTATAACTAGACTGCCGCCTATGAATCCTATAATAAATTCATTGATGTTAACCTCAGTTGTTCATTTTGCTCTCAAATGGATCTGCTCAACCTGAAAACAGTGTTCCAAATTCACAAGCAGTTTAGACTTTCCTCACTTAACTCTGATGTTCTGTGTTGGATGGAAAGTACACTTTCATAAAGGAAAACTGCCTTAATTTATTTTCAGAGGGTTTATAATTCCACATGTATTCATTGGTTGATATTCTTTTCTTCTTCTTTCCTGTGGAATAAAGGTATGACTTCTACTAACCATTCTGTGCTCCCTTGCCTCTCCGGAAACTATTCCTCTTAGTGATCTCCTTCTCCGCTTTTCTGCAAATTTTTCTTCTCAATCATCCCACTCTTTGGCACTGTAATTTGTTGAAGTTTCTTCCTAGTATTAAACAATATCAGCAATAATAGACATAACTGGTAGTCCTCTTTTTCATCACTTTTCTCAACCTCCTGATTTTCACAGGTGAGTTTTCTGAAAGAATTGTACTTGCTTTCTGATTTAATCTCCCATTCTTTCTTCAGTCCACTTTAACATGGCTTCCACTCTAAATACTGCAACAGAATTATTTTCACAAACGTAATTCATGCTATTTAATATAATGAAATTTTATGTGTTTTGATTTGAACTTTCATCAGCATTTCATAATATTGATTGTTCCTTCCTATTTGAAATTCTCTTTTGCTTGCTATTTGCCATAGCCATATAGTTTATAGTCCTAAATAGAGTTTATGTTTGTTTATTTATTTATTTTAATATGATGAATGTCATTAAAAGATTAGCTTCTTTCTATTAGTCAACAGGAAGCTTGGGAGTATGAACCCTAGGAGAAGGGAAATGAACAAGTTGAATTTTCTAGGAGAAGGCAGGGACAGATTTTATGATTATCAGGAGCCTGAAGGACCTCCTTGAATTTATTTATCATGAATTCAGTGTGGGATTTCTAATGGATGTGTGTTTTTCTCCAGTCATGACCAATTTCAAAATGAAAATATAGAGTAGGGAAAAAAGTAATTTGACCAGGGTTGCAATTTTACTAAGGGATTGCATGATGTAAAAGATAGCAAAGGACTACAGAGGTTGAGATGATTATGATAGAAGGAATGTGACACTGGGCTAGTGAAAAGGAGCAGGGTCAATAGATTACCAGTCCTGATGAGATTTAAGGACTACAGAAATAAGGTTGCAAAAATAAGTGAGCTGGGAAGATAGGGATGATTAGAGTATAGATGCTTGAAAATCCAATTATGAAAAGTTTTTACTTAGATTTGACTTTTAAAATGAGCATCCTAAGGCAGGTAGGCTTCCATAAACAACAGGAGTTCGAGAAATTAAAAAGCATGTTGCAAATATTCCAAACTAATACTGTTATTACTGCAAGTCAATTTGTCTGTGTAAAATGAACCATCAACATTTAATCACAATCCTAGAGCCTTTTCCCATTTGCTATGGAGTCAAATATCATTCCATGGAAACTAAGTCAGATGAAAAGGTGATGTTATACCATATTGCAATCTGTACTTCACTAGGTTTTTCAACATATTTTGAAAGTATGTGTTAAATTGTGTTAAATTTCAACCATAACAATATGATTTAGTAACAATTGCCTAACTTGACCAAAGTAAAATAACAACTGAAATCACACAAAAATTTATTTAGCATTTTTTATAACCTAATGAATTAAAAAAAATCATAAGAACTATCCTGTGAACTAAAGGATCTTTAAATCTCATGGATGAATGACCTTATAATAACTCTTAACAACAAGAAATTTTTATCATGTTATATCCTGTCCTTATGATCCTATGTTCTAGAAGTTAGTCAGTCTAAAATGGGACATTATTTTATCAGAATGACAAATTAAATATAAAGATCACTAAAGAAATGAATATAGAACTGAACTCAGAAAGTAAGCTTTAATGATTCAGAAAATTAGAAGTTTGCATCTTGTGGAACAGGATGCAAAATTAATAGGAAATCACTGTAATATTTGTTATATTGTGTATAAATGTATATGTATAAAAATGTCTAGGCACATATAATTGTGTGAATACAATCATGTGTGAACATTTAAATTTTGGTTTACAATATGTGCATCTCTTCTGGCATTCCCACAAATTTTCTTTTATTAAAGCGTTTTTCTGAGAATATGATTAATCATAGAACTACATTCAATACAAATAAAGTATATCTAAAAGATAAAAGCATAATGGTGGCAACAGATTGTAGAAGAAAAATGTTTGATAAAGAATATTTCATATTTCTGGTATATTTAACTTTTGAATTCATTTAACAAAATACAATTATCTTTTTCAAAAGATATTTGCAATCCAATGAAGATTCTGGAAGCTTGCACCAGATCCGAATCATTCCAATCAAAATATGTATATTTCTCCACCTTCGGGCAGATTGTGCTGGGAGTAGCAGGAGTGCCTCTTTATATCCTTGGAATTACCTTCCTTGACGACAGTGTTCCTTTGCACTCCTCTGGCTTCTATTTAGGCAAGTTCCTCTGATTCTAATATTATTGGCCCATTTACTTTCTGCATTTTAAAATATATATTTCAACTGATACAAAAATACTATCTATTGGCCCTGTTATAACATTATATATGTTAAGTGTTAACTTGTATGCTTATTTTCAAAATTACACTGAAAGCTGGGAATGTACTTTAGTGGGTACTTGCCTACCATGCATGAGGCCCTGGGTTTGATTCCCAGCACTACAAAAACCAAACCAAAACAAAAAATTCCACACTGAAACACTTAATTCTGAAGAGTGACTTGAGATTTGAAATTCTAGACAAGTCATCTGAATGTCACTGAAAATATATAAAAAAATGGAAACGTGCGTTCTTTTAAAATAATAAAAACTGTTATTCATCCATCTATTGTCTATCTTTTCAGTTCAGTCTATACAGGCTGATGTTCATTTCTCCAAGGAAAAAAGTCTAAAAAACATTGGATTAAATTGCCTGATTAGTTGTTACTTTTAAACTCTGGGGATACAGATGAGAAGCAGTTGCCTTATGTTCATAATGAGAATAGGACATTATTAGATGCCTCTTTAGCACCAAATTTATTGTGGTGCTGAAAATAATCGTTGTATTAAGTTCTTTTAACAAAAATCACTTTTAGGTCTTTTGATATATTTAAGATAATTTAAAAACATAATCATGTTCATCATAGGAGACAAATGATATGCCATTTAATAGAACATCATATAGTCAACCCTATTTATAGCATTCTATGCTTCTATGTCCTATGATAAGTAACCCTAGATATTTCACAGGAAAATTTATCCATTTTTATATTGAAATAAATTCTGATCCTGCTTAGATCATCTACTTGTAAAGAGTTATCTAAATATCATTTTTAAGGAAAAATACAAAATTATTTTTATATACTTTATATGAAGGTGACTAAGTAGTATTTTGCACTGGAATAATGATTTTCCATGAGAGACAAAAAAGTGTATAAATTACTAAAATATGTTAATAAACTAAAGTAGAAGATATTCATATTTATGTCTACTTTCACCAAAAATATTTGCAATCATTTACTAATGTTAAGAGTGGCAGCAAATATTTTTGTTTTATTTTTAATTATATTGAATAGCAACTAAAATACATTCCTTTGTAATGTAACAGCAAGCCTACTATATTTCTACTTCCTTCCACCCTGGCAGCTAAGGTGAAGTATACAAAGGTGATGGTGTAACGTATTGTCTTCCTATAGAACTTTATTAAGGGAAATATACTAAATTTATGTTTATATTTAATATAAATACGTTTGTGTTATATTAAATATATTATATTAGATATAATGAATTACATAAGTAAGTTACCTGAGTGTTTCTAATACTTGATTGGATGATAGGTGTAATGGTCACTTTTTTGTGCCAACTTGTCTAGGTTATGACACCTTGTTGTTTGCTCAAACATTAGTTTAAATGTTTCTATGATAATATTGGTTTAGATGTGATTGATGTTATAATCTGTAGACTTTGAATAAAACAGATAAGCTCCATGATGTGGAGAGGACTGACCCAATTAATTTAATTCTGTAACAGTAAATACTGAAGTTTCCTGAGGAAGAAGATATTCTACCTCAAGACTGCCATGTCAACTCTCACTTGAATTTGCAGCATGTTGGCCTACTCTACAAATTTGTCACTTGCTCAGTCCTATAATTATATAAGCCAATTCTTTAAAATCTCTTTATTTTTTCTCTCTTTTATTTTTCTCTCTTCTACCTTCCTATATATAAAAACATCTTTTATTAGTCTGTTTCTCTGGACTAACACAGAATGTTATTTAAAAAAAAAAACTACAGAAGTAATCCATTTAGGTCATTCTTATCTCATGACAAAGCTGGTTTGTAAAGTTGCTTCATATTCAGTATTCATTTTCTAGGTTTTGGGGATGCTTCATCAACACTGGGATATGGTGTGGGTCATGTAATGGGAGCACCACTACTTAGGGCCCCTAAGAATCACAGCTTGCACGAAAGGTAAGCTATTTTTTTTCTTTTCCTTTCAGATTATGTTACATAAAATGTTTGTTGAGTAGATACCATTGCTTATAACAAAACATATATATTTAATTTGTAATAAACATTTTAGAAATGTAAGCAAAAGTGACTGATATGCACATGTATCTAAAATTAAGTACATTTAAAATATACATTTATATATTTTACTGCTTGAGATATAATTAAAACTATTACTTATTATGAAAACCTTACAACTAATTTTTCATGTGCTTTTTTATGACAAAAAAAACCCCACAACATCTTAACCGCTTTTAAGTGTACAGTACAGTAGTGTTAAAAATAAGCACACTGTTCACAACAGTATCTAGAACTTTTTGTCTTGCAAAATTAAATCTATATCCATTTAACAACTCCCTTTTCTCCTACTCTAGTCCCTGACAACCATTGTTCTACTCCTCTTTCTAAAAGTTTTGCTGCATTAAATACTTCATATAAATGGAATCACATAGGATTTATTTTGTGACTGGCTTGTTTTACTTAAAAAAAAAATAGGCTCAATTTTTGAGCATGTTATAGCATGTGACAGTATTTTTTTCTTTTTAGAGGATTAAGAAAATTCTATGGCATATCATTAGTAGATCATTTGATAATTTTCTTTTAATTTTTTGAAGATGTTTCACATTGCTTTTGTGTAGTGATTGGGCCATTTTACAATTGCACCAACTATAACACTGACCTCACCAAGAGGGCTCCAGTTTCCCGTATTGTTTCTAATACTTACTACCTTCATGTTATCATTTTGTTGTTTTGATAGCTTCCATCCTATTGGGTGTGAGGTAATATCTCATTATGGTTTTGGTTTGCATTTCCCTGATGAGTAATCATGTTGACCACCTTTTCATATGCTTTTTGACCATTTATATATCTTCTTTTTTTGCCATCGGTATATAAACTATTTATTAACAGAAAAGGCCTAAAGACTCATTTCTTCTTAGATACCCCCATAGTGCGGCCGCTGGGCCCAGTGGTCTTAGTGTGCTGGCCTGGACACGAAGTCCCCAGAAGTAGCACAGTCCCCTGTTGGCCCTAATCTTCTTCAGTTGCTCCAGGTCCTCCCGTAGTTTATTGTCTAGACCATTGGCCAGAACCTGGCTGTATTTTCCATCATTTCTATCCTTCTGTTTGTTCAAGAACCAGTCTGGGATCTTGTACTGTTGTGGATTCTGCATAATGGGGGTCACATGTTCAACCTCATCTTCAGTGATTTCTCCCGCCCTCTTGGTGAGGTCAATGTCTGTATTCCTCAACACCACATGAGCATACCTTTGCCCCACACCCTTAATTGCAATGATGGCAAAGGCTATCTTCCACTGTCCATCGATGTTTGTGTTGAGTACGCGAAAAATGTGCTGGAACTTTTCAGTAATCACTAGAGACATGGCGGAAGCAGAGCATCAGCGTGTAGGTCTCCTGTGGAAGAGCTATATATCCTCTTTTGAGATGTATCTATTCAAGTCCTTTGCCCAAGGAGTTCTTTATGTATTTTGGATATTATTGTTTTCAAAATATGGTTTGCAAATATTTTCTCCCATTTTTAGATTATTTTTCTACTCTGATTAATGTTTCCTTTACTACATGGAAGTTTTTAATTTGGATTTATTGCACTATTTTTACTTTGTTGCCTGTGGAAGAAACAATGCCCTAAGATATTTGCCCTATGCTTTGTTAGAGGATTTCTATAATGTTGTTTCATTCCATAAATATAGACATCTTTTCAGTATATGGAACTTCTTCAATTTCTCATGTCAGTGTTTTGTGATTGTTTCACAAATAAAATTACAAGATGTTTTGTGTCATTTACCTTTTGCAACATTACTAAGTTTGTTTACTGAACAGTTTGTATGTATATGTGTGTAATCCTTAGATTTTTCTACATAGAAGATCATGTCATCTATGAATGAAGATAATTTTGCTTCTTCCTTTCCAGCTCATATGCCTTTTATTTCTTTTTTTGCTTGATATCTTTGGCTCAGACTTTCAGAGGAAATGATTTCTGTTTTTCACACTGAGTATGTTAGCTGTGGGCTTTTCTTTCATGGTTATTATTCTGTTGAAGTAATTACCTTCTATTCTTCATTTAATATTTTCAAAATTTTTCCTTAACCAATGGACATGATCTTTGGCTTTTCCTACCTTTATATTGTTAATGTGATTATTACACTGATTTATTTTTATATGTTGAAACATTTTTGCATTACAGTAATCAATATCAAATGTTTATAGTGTATAATCTTTTTAATATGTTATTGAATTTGGTTTACTAGCATATTGTGGATAGTCTTTCCACCAATATTCATCAGGAATATTATTCTAGTTTTCTTATAGTATTGTCATATGATTTTTTGTAAGGGTAATAAAATATTATGAATTTAAGTGTTCCCCCTTAAATTTTTTGAAATGTTATAGATGGGTTATTGTTAATTCATAATTAAATATTTGATAGAATTATCCAACAAAGTCATCTTGTCCTGGGATTTTCTTTGGAAGGTTTTTTGATTACCAACTCTTCTTTTTAATAGTTACAGGTATTTCCAAATGTTTTCTTTTTCTTCATGATCCAGATTAGTAGATTTTATGTTTCTAGAAATATTTCTAATTCTTCTATGCTGCCCATTTTTTTGTAAGATAATTATTCACAAGCCTTTTATATCTGTGCAATCCATTGTAGCATCTCTATTTCACTTCAAATTTTTATTATTTGAGTCATCTTTTTTTAAATTTATCTATCTAAAGTCTTACTAATTTTGTTGTTTTTCAAAAAATCAATTCTTCATATTGTTGACTTTCTCTTTTTTTAATTCTTTGTTGCATTCATTTATGCTCTAATTTTTATTCTGCTACATAAAATATATATTTTAAGATTTTGTTTAATTATTTATTGGAGATGTATTAATAGTGACTTCAGTGAAAGCTATACTGAAAGAAAACCAAAGGTCCCTATGTTCAACCCAGAGCTAACAAATAAAAACCCTAGAACTACCCCAACGTCAGGCAGAAACCTATGAAACCTTGTGCCCTGGTAGAATAGTGTCGTGTTTCAACCTACATTAGGTTATTATCCTTGGAATAGGCCTGAGTCATGCCCCTGTACAAGACAGGGTAGGTCCCTACTTCAGTGAGATTTATGTATGATCCAGCTTAGCATCAGCCTTGATGGCATAGAAACTGCCTTCCCCAGTACCCCTTCAACCTTGGGCAGCATATAGTGCCCAAGATTATGTCAAATGAGATCCATTTTGGAAAATTAGACAGGACTTTGACTTGGAATTCAGTGTCAGAATAATAAAATCAAACACTCTCAAGATCCTAATAGCTATATGCCCAAGTCAGTGCCTATGCACAGAGCCTATAACAGCTCTATGCCAGCTATATGAATGTTTTAGTTTATTGGAGTTTTATTACAGCAAGAATTTACCTGTGACTGGTTGCAACAGTCTTGGGGCCATGGGTCCTCCACAGCAGTTGACATTTATATTTGTATGGTCCTTGGTCCTTTCTGCCCTATTGACGTGGGGGTATTGGCAGGCTATTGACTAAAGGTGGAATCAAGTTTTGAGGTATGGAGGGCCACTGGACTGACCACCACATTCCTACCTAAACCCAGGCAGCACAATACAGAAAGAATAATTGAGAGAGGAAAAGGGAAATGGGTGCCCACTCATGAAATAGGAGCCCAGAGCTATCAGAACTTTATAGTGCCTGACCACAGGCTAGTGACTATGGACAATGCATTTGGGCCTACCTTGACTCCAGGGAAAGGGTTGTAGTGATGGATTATCATTTTGAGATATTCCCCAAATTTATGCTAAACAACACATCAACTGAAATTTTAGGACAATACCATGTTGGATTGCCCTAAAACAGCTACATCACAATAACAATGGACTCTTGGCAAACTTGGACTTCGGTTGCCATCTAGTGTTCAAACAGGAGAAGTGACTGTTGACTCAAACAAACACTGGTTAGAAACTCTGGAATGATAGACACAAACACAGCCATATTAATAAAGTTGGAATAAATATCTAATCCTTCAATGCATAAATCATGTCACACACAAAGAAGCATCAAAAAGTTCCAGGGAAATATGACCTAATGTACAGGTCAAAATAAAGTACAGAATCTGGCCATATATAGCTCCCAATAGGGATGAATGCTCAGGTGAAGAATTTTTTTTTTTTTTTTTTTTTTTTTTTTTTTTGTGGTGCTGGGGATTGAATCCAGGGCCTTGTGCATGCAAGGCAAGCACTCTACCAACTGAGCTATGTCCCCAGCCCTCAGGTGGAGAATTTAAAACACCTGTTTTAAGGAAACTTAATGAACCTCAAGAAAACACAAATGCATGATCCAGTACGCTGACAGAAACTTAAGGAGAGATTGGAACAAACAAAATAAATTCTTGAGCTGAAAGCTAAATTAAGTGAAATTAAAAACATAGAAGACATCAAGAGCAGTATAGGTCAAGCAGAAGAGTTAGTGAGCTTGAACATAGGCTATTTGAATAGACAGTAGGAATAGAAGGAAAAGAATTATGAGAAAATGAAGCTTCTGAAAAGTTTGGGACATGATTAAAGAGAAAATATTAGGTTTATTGGGATTCAAGCAAGACTTGATAATGTCAAAAGTGAAGAAAACTTACTTAAAGATATAATAAATACTACTCAAACCTAGAGAAAGATACAATTATTCAGGTATGGAATGATCAAAAACCATACATCAGATTTTATTCAACCAGGTATACACAAGATATATTATAATCAAGCTCTCAAAGATTTGTAGTTAAAGAGAATATTCTCAAATCAGCAAAAGAAAATAAATAACAGACAAGTGTGTCTCAATTTATCTGATAGTATAATTCTGAGCAGAAACCTTGTAGGACAGGAGAAAGTGGAATGAAATTTTTACAGTACTAAAAGGAAAAAAAAACCCACTCTTCAGATACTTTAAGAAACTATCCTCTCGATACCTAGCAAAGCTATCCTTTAGAAATGAAAGAGAGGGGCGGGGATGTGGCTCAAGCGGTAGCGCGCTCGCCTGGCATGCGTGCAGCCCGGGTTCGATCCTCAGCACTACATACAAACAAAGATGTTGTGTCCGCCAAAACTAAAAAATAAATATTAAAATTCTTTCTCTCTCTCTCTCTCTCTCTCTCTCTCTCTCTCTCTCTCTCTCTCTTTAAAAAAAAAAAGAAATGAAAGAGAGAGGGAAAAACATTTCCAAAAATCTGAGACAATGTATGACCATCAGATATATCCTTCAAGAAATGCCAAAAAATGTTTCTCCAACTAAAAGAGATATTAATGAGTAAGAAAAAAATAGGAAGATATAGAACTCATGTGTAAAAATAATTATATGGACAAGTTCATAATGTTATATTATTTTAAACATGGCATATAAAATATTTATATCCTTAGTACTAAGACTAAAATACAAAACATTTAACAATAATAACTACATTAATACATTAAGTATTAAGCAACACAGAAAGATGTAAAATGGGACATCAAAAGTTCAGAATGTAGAAGGAATGGAGCAAAAATGTGGAGATTTTTATTTGTTCAATTTTTCTTTTGTTTCCTTTCTTAACTTTACAATCATGGTAAGTTGCTCTCATTTCAAAATAGCTTGCTGTAATCAAAATATATTTAGTATAAACTTCATGATTAAAAGCAAGGCAAAAATCTGTATTAGACAAATAAAAAATTATAAACAAGCAAACTAAACACCTGACTAGAGTAACTCATTTAAATGAGAAGGAAGACTAAAAAGGGGAGAAGGAAAGGAAGTGTAATAAAATTAGAAATCAAATTGTAAAATCATTTTAGTAAGACTTTATCTAACCAATTGTTATCCTAAATGTAAATGGACTCGATTGGACAATTGAAAGACAGCAAATGACAGATAAGATAAAACAAAGTCAAGAAGAAGGAGGAGAAGATGTAGAAGGAGAAAAGACTCAAGTATGTGTTGTTTACAAGAAATTATCTCTGAGAACACACATATAGACTGAAGATAAAGACACAGAACAAAATATTACATGCCAAATGGGAAATGAAAGCAGGAGTAGCTGTACTTACATCAGATAAAATAGGTTTTACGTAAAAAGAATAAAAAGAGAAAATCATTTTACAATGATAGAGGAATCAATTCAATAAAGGAAATAACAACTCTAAATTCATTTGCCTCCAATATGAGTGAATCCAGATATAAAAGGCAAATATCAATAGATGTAGAGGGAGAAACCCAAATAGAATAATAGTAGTATATGCTTAGCATCTCACTCTCAACAATGGACAGTTCATCCAGACAGATAATCAGTGAAGAAAAAAATAAGTTAAATTGCATCCAAGACCAAATGGACCCAACAGACATCTATGGAACATTTCATCCAACAACTTCAAATACAGATTCTTTGCAAGTGCATATAGACCATTTTCCACTATAAATCATATGGTATATCATAAAACAAGTCTCAAAAAATTTTAAAAATTGAAATCATAACCAAGTAACTTTTCCAATTACCATGCAATAAAACTAGAAACAAATAACAAAAAAAATGGTAAACTACAAAAATAAATGGAAATACTTCATTCTAGAACAACCAATGGGTCAAGGAGAATCAAGAAAAAAAATTGTTGAAACAAATTTAAATAGTAATCCAACATACCAAAACCAATATACTCAAATCAATATGCACAGTTCAATAAATATACAAATCAATAAATATACATCAATAAAATAAAGGAAAAAGACATATGATCATCCCTCAGGTGCAGAAAAAGCATTTGATAAAATCCAACATTTCTTTATATAATAAAAATTCTGAACAAATTAGCTATAGAAAAATGTACTTAAAGATAATAAAGGCTGTATATATAACAGACTAACAACTAACATCGTACCATATAAGGAAAAAATGAAAAATTTCTAAGATATAGACCAAGGAAAGGATGTCATTTTACCAGTTTTATTTCATGTTATACTGCAAGTTCTAGTCAGAACAATCATGTAAGAGAATAAATAAAGGGTGTACAAAGTGAAGAAATCAGATCATTATTGTCTACAAATGACATGATCTGACAGAACTGTCCCAAAGATTCCACAAAAAAGCAATTATAACTAATGATCTAATTCAGTGAAGTTGCAGAGTACACAATCAAAACACAATATTTGGCAATATTGCAATATGCCAATAGCAAATTATCTGAATTAGAAATCAAGAAAGCAATGCCAAGACAATAGCTACAGAAATACCTAGGAATCAAGTTAACCAAAGAAGTGATAGATCTCTGTAATTAAAATGATGAAACATAATATTAATTATGCAATAGAAATTGCAGAGGTTCAGAAAAATAAGTGAGAATACATTGTAAGTTCATGAATTAGAAAAATCAATGTTGTTAAAATGTACATACTACCCAAAGCAATCTATGGATTTAATGCAAAACATATTCAAATACCAATGACATTATCCATAGAACTAAAAAGGCAATCCTAAGTTTATATGGAAGCACAGCATATTTCCAAATGTCCCAATGTTGAGCAAAAAGAACAAAGCATTAAACTACTTTCACTTCTAAGTACACTACAAAGCTATCGTAATTAAAGCTATAGTATTGATTGAAAAACAAACAAATTGAAAAGAATAAAAAGCCTAGAATACACTTACATGTTTACAGCCAACTTTTGACAAAGGTATGAAAAACATGCATTAGAGAAAGGACTGTGTTTTCAGAAAAGGTGGTGAGAAAATTGGATATCCATATGCAGAAAAATGAACCTAGACTCTTACCTCTTATCAGCTACAAAAATCAACTCAAAGTGTATAAATGATTTTAATTAAAGACCTATGCATGAAACTACTAGAAAAAAAGGGAAAGTGTTCATTATATTACAATGGGCAAGGATTTTTAGGAAAAGACTCCAAAAGCGCAGGAAATAAAAGCAAAAATTGACAAATGGGTTTACATAAAATGAAGAAGCTTTTACACAGCAAAGGCAATAATCAATAGGGTAAATAGACAACCTATGTAATAAGAAAAATATGTACAAGATAAATATTTGGCAAGTGGTTAATATTTAGAATATGGAATTAACTCAATAGCAAAAAGCAAAACTAAAGACCAAATATGTCTAAATAGACTATTTTTAAAAGCAGACCTACAAATAGCCAATAGATATATGAAAAACTGCTCAGCATTTCTAATCATCAGGGAAATGCCAATCAAAACAACAATGAGAAAACATCTCATCCAAGTTAGATAGTTGTTACCAAAAAGACTAAAGATAACAACTGCTAAAGATGTGGAGTAGAGTGAACCTTTATGTTATGGTTGGATGTGAGGTGTCCCCCAAAAGCTCATGTGTGAAACAATGCAAGAAGATTTAGAGGAGAAATGACTGGTTAACTCTGATGGGATTAATTGAGTGGAAACTGAAGGCAGGTAGCATATGGCTGGAGGAGGTGGGTCATTGGGGACATGCCTTTGGGGTATATATTTTGTATCTGGTGAGTGGGGTCTCTCTCTCTCTCTCTCTCTCTCTCTCTCTCTCTTCTTTCTAATCATCATGTGAGCTGCCTTCCTTTGTACTCTTCCATAACCATGTTCCAACTCATCTCAATTCCCAAGGAATGTAGTAGCGCAAGCTGGGAATGTTTGGATTATTGTAAGCAGAGTTTAATGGCTGATTATGGTGGGAGCTCAGAAGACCAGAATGCCAATAGGACTGACTGTGAACAGTGAAAACAGAGCTCAAGAGGATTTAGAGGAAAGGGAGAATACTATCAGTAATTGAACTAGAGGCCTTTTGTGTTACATTCTGGCTGAGAAGTTGTCTGTGTTTTTCCTGTGTGCTGAGACCTTTTGTGAGGCTGATTTTATTTTTTAATATTTTTTTTAAAGAGAGAGAAGAGAGAAATCGAAAGAGTGAGAAAGAGAGAGAATAGAGAATTTTTTAAAATATCTATTTTTCAGTTTTCGGTGGACACAACATTTTTATTTTATTTTATATGGTACTGAGGATTGAACCCAACGCCCCGCGCATGCCAGGTGAGCGCATTATCCCTTGAGCCACATCCCCAGCCCTAGGCTGATTTTAAAAGTGATGGACTTCTTAATCTAGCAGAAGAAATTTCTAGACAGCATAATATTCAGGTGGTAGTATAGCTATTGCTGGCAGCTTTTAGCCAAATTTGTTATGATATTCAGAAGCAGAAAGCTCAGTAAAACTGGGGCTAAGGAATTTGAAGTCACTGAATACATTACTGACGATAAAGAAATGCAAAAGACTTTGCTCAAAGATATTAAGCAAGATGGCTTGAGGGCATCTCAGGAATTGGCAAGATCATATCCATCTCAGACTCAAGAAAATAAAAGTAAAAATTCTTTTGAGGAGATACCCTTCTTTGCACAAGGTGGCCTAGGAAGTTTTTCAATGTGTTTAGCCACCCAGACATTCAGAGGCTGCTGCAACCAGGGTCCCTGAAGACTTGAGATGACAGCAGACCTTGGCATCAACCATGTGGTGCTAGTTCTGCAGCAATGTAGGATGCCGGAGTTAGAGGGTCCTGGAGCTTCTACCCAGATTTCAAAGGAAGGCTTAGGAGGCTAGAAAAAGTGCCCCAGGATTGAAGTCCTTGTGGGTAGCCCCTGCGAGAGCAAAGTATGGAAATGTGAGGAGAAGCTGAAAGCTGCAATAGAGACCCCCCCCTAGATTAAGAAGTGTCAGTAATGTGGAACATTGCCCTAGGAAAGGTGCAGGAATTGGAGACAACTCAACAGAAAGGGTACAACCAACAAGGCCAGAGGGATGGATTGGAGTACACAAGCTCTTCTCTAGATGCTGGACACATAACTACAGGACTTGTTTGCCCAAGGGTTTTTCAGCCTTGCTTTGGTCCCATCCCTTCTTTCTGTGCTCCTATTTTTTTTCTAAAATTTTTTTTGTAGTTGTAGATGGAAAGAATGCCTTTTTAAAATTTCTTTATTTTTAAGGGGTGCTAAGGATCAAACCCAGTGCCTCATACACTGGAGGCAAGTGCTCTGCCACTGAGCTAGAGCCACAGCCCTCTATGCCCCTATTTTTGTGAATGGAAATATCTACTCTGTACTTCATATATCGGATACTTGCAAATCACCTTTGATTTTTACAGAAACTCCCAATACAAGCTTGTCTTAAGTCTCAGAGGAGACTTTGGGCTTGAACTTTTGGGCAATCTTGGAATGGTTGAGACTACAGAGACTCTTGGAAATGGATAAAATCTATTTTGCATTGTGAGATGGTTGTGAATTTTGGGGGCCAGGTGTGGAATGTTATGTTTTGAATGTGAGGTGTCCTCCAAAATCTCAGGTATGTGGCTCAGAGGTTTAGATGAGAAATGATGGTTTATGAGAGCCTTAACCAATCAGTGAATTAATCCCTTAATGGGATTAATTGAGTGGAAACTGAAGGCAGGTAGGGTGTGCTTAGAAGAGGTGGATCATTGGGGTCATGCCTTTGGGGTATATATTTTGTATCTGGTGAATGGAGTCTCTCTTTGCTTTCTGATCATCATGTGAGCTACTTTTCTCCGCTACACTCTTTTACCATAATGTCCTGTCTCACCTCGATCCCTGAGGAATGGAGCCTCTTCTATGGACTGAGATCTTTGAAACCATGAGCCCCTCAAAACTTCCTCCACCAAAATTGTTCTAGTTGGGTCTTTTATTCACAGCAATCAAAAAGCTGACTAAAACAGAATGTAAATCAATGTAGTTATTATGGAAAACTACTTGGAGTTTTCTCAAAAAAAAAAAATAATTACCATGTGATTTTGCAATCCCATAACTGGGTATATGTCTGAAAGAAATGAAATCGGCATGTCAAAGGGACATTTGCACTCACGTGATTATGGCAGTGCCAATTTGCAATATGCAAAAAATGAAAACAACGCAAATGCCCATCACCTATTGAATGAATAAATAAAATGTGGACCATATAGAATGCAATACTATTTAGCCTTTACAGGGGATGAAATTCTGGCATTTTCAATTACATGAATAGAACTAGAAATAATGTTATTGAAATAAACCAGACCCAGAAAGACATGTACCATATGATTGCACTTATGTGGAATATAAAAACTTGACCTCGTAGAAATTAAGTGTATCATATTGGTTACCAGAAGTTGGGAAACATAGCAGAGAGGAAGTGATGGCAAAAGTTTGAACAATAGATACTAAGTCCTAGGACTTAGATATTCTGGTGACTGCAGATAATGAAAATGGACTGGATATATCAAAAAACTAGAAGAAATTATTTTGAATGTATTCACCTTAAAGAAATGATAAACATTTGAGATTATAAATATTTTTACCCTGATTTAAACATTACAGAAGGTATATATGTGATATCAAAATGTCACTTGTGATGCCATAAATATGTTATTTTTACATTTTTGTATGTCAGTAAACACAAATTTTTAATTTTATACTTTTTTATAATTTTTAATTTAGTTTTAATTTAATACTTATTTCCTTTCTTGGCTTTATATTTGCTCATTGTTTATATAGATTTATAAAAGTTCTTTATAGCCAGACATGATGACGGACACGTATAATCTCAGCAACTCAGCAGGCTAAAACAGAAGGATCTCAAATTTGAGGTCAGCCTGGACAACTTACTAAGAACCTGTCTCAAAATAAAAAATAAAAAGGACTGGCAATGTAGCTTAGTGATAAAGTGACCCTGGGTTCAATGCCCAGGTCCAATTAATTTGTTAATTTTAAAAAAGTTCTTCAAGAGTCATAGATATGACAAAAGACAGAACTTTTTTCCCCTCAATCTGTCTTTATGCTTGTTGTATAGAGTCTTTTATTATGTAAACATTAAAAGCTCTTACATAGTCAAATTCAGCTATTTGTTTTTTTATAAAGTTTTAGTATTTTCATCTTGCTTAAAAAGTTCTTCCTTTACAGAATCATTAAATAATTGATTATATTTTCTTCAGTACTTTTGTAATTATGCTTAAATTCCATATTCAGTTGCACCTGATTTATATATTTATGTATATGACATGATACATAGTCCAGGCTTCTATTTTTCTGTCAAAGGGCAAATTGTACTGATATTCATAAACCATTCTGTTTCTTAACTGATACTAGAAATCACCTTTATCAGAAATTAAACCTCATTGTATATATGGGTTTCCGTCCTATCTCTCCAGTCTGTAAGCCCAATATAGTTTTCAATTTTTCATGTCAAACTACAGGTTTTTGTAACTTCTAAAATTTTATTTTTAATTTAGTATTTGAATATACTCCCAATTATTGTTTTTAATCAAATATTAGGGACGATTTTCTTTCAAAATTATCTTCTAGGTAAAGACGATAACCTCAGACTACAACTAAAACACTTTTATTTGAATTGAATTAATGTATCAAGTTGGGAATATTTATCTTTTCCATGCAATAAAATGACATGTTATGCTATTATCTCTGCTCTTGTTTTATGCCATTCAGTAAAGTTTTATTATATTTTTACTGAACTTATCCCATTAACCTTATTTCTAAGCATTTTGTATGTTTTATCAGTTTTATGTATGGAGTCATTATATTATTTCATTTTCCAATCAATTAGTTTTGCCAGAAGAAAAATCTCTTGATTTCTAAATTTATCTGATAGACACAGTCATCCTATCATGTTTTGCTTATACGTTGTATTTTTTTTAAAGTTGTGGCCCAGATTCTTTTAGGTATACTAATCAAACACAAAAGTAATAATCATATTACATATAATATACTATATACAGTTGGAGTACATAGCTGGGTTCAAAAGTGGAAAAAAAGATTATGAATATTATAAACAACAAGGGAACATACAACTCCAATGGTGATCTGGAGTTAAAATTCCCTGGGTGTAGCATATTCAAATAGAGATGAAAAGAGGATAATGGAAGTAAGGATTGAATAATCCCATGTTATTTCTTGCTAGAATTTGTATTCAGGAATATTGTTAGCTTTGGACAAGAGAGTCAGCATTTTCCATATTTAATGGAAAGCAAGTTTCTATGAACTAGGACTGACCAGGTTTTGGTCAGCAGTAGAGTAACCTGTGAGACACCAGCTCCTCCCAAACCCGGGTTCCTGTAGACATGAGCATTTTCCAACAATGACTGGTTGAAGAAGGTCTTGAATGTATGAGGAGTTGAAAACATTGGTGGTTTTATAATCAATCAACTTTCTCTAATCTCCCTAAGTGATACAAAAAAAAATCACAACTATGAAAATTCTTGTTAAAATCATGGCTTTAGCAATAATTGAAGACAATAAATGTTCAAACCTCAAAATCACTGTGGGAAAGAAGAGAAAGCCAACAAATCCCACGCAGGATCTTTCTCATTCCATTCCCATCCTGTCCGCTGCAAGATCTGTGAGAAGCAAAGAGAGAGCAAGAAAAACCACAGGGAAAGCAAGAGACAGATTGACTAACAGGTGGTCCAAAGAGGATTTGTTCAAGCCACTGGAAAGATAAAATCATACCAAATATGAAATTTCAGAGAAGGGACTGCAGAAGTAAGTGATTTTAAAGTACATGGGATTTAAAGGGTCAAATGCTACATAAAAAAATCAATTGGGCAACTTAAAAGGGAGGCTTATCATAAAGGTCTAAGTGCAAAATTGAAAGGGGTAGGGATGAGTTTTAAGGACAGATGAGAATTAAAGGGATTCTCTTCTAAATGCATAGTTTCTGTTGGAGAAAACAATTAAATAGGGACAAACAAGAACCTTTCCCTTCCTAATTGCTGTAGGACAATGAAAAAAATTAGGATCCTGGAAATCAAAAAAGAATCATTTAATTGGGAGACTACCAACTACTGCCTGCTAACAAAAATTAACAAACAATAGTGACAGATTACAAATTAATTAATTACAAATTAATAGAAATTTTTCTCCGTGTGTTTGTGCATGGTTTTATTTTAATAAAATGCCCAAAGCTGAAAATGAAAGCATTTTAATTTTTTATTAAATTTTCTTTATTAAAGCATTGCGGAAGATGACAGTGATAGAAAATGGCAGTTTATTTGGTGGATTGATTTTTTTGGTGCCGGTCTTCTTGCATGGTCTGCTGTAATACCATTGTTATGCTTTCCACATGACATACCAGGTGAATGTAAAAATATAATTCATTAATTAAAGTTTAGTACTTCCCACCCCTTAGCTCCCAAGAGTTCGGAGCATGGCTGAGCTACATCTCCTACTGGTAGTGGTCTCTCCATTGAGATATAGTGTCTTGTGATAGTATTTTTTGAACAAATGAAACAACCCTACAGCCAAATATTTTATTTGTCTACCACAATTTGAGTAATAAATATTTTTGCTTCTCATTATTTCTTTTTACAAATGCTTTATGTCTAGAGTTCATAATTTTAAACATGAAGTATATATAGATCTGTTTACCTAGCATGATTCAATATATGCACTATGTCATAGAATGTTTTTAAGATTAAGTTACTAGTAAAGTGATGTGGAAGCACTAAAAAAACCTGTAACATCAGAGAAATCTGATTCTTGATTGTGCATTTCATGGGCACAACATGTTTTTAGAAACAACAAATATTATTTTTTCATGTTTTATGACTGTGCTTTCAAACATTTAGCCATTTGTTAAATGTGCCCATTTAAAATTTAAAACAAATTAAATTAAAAATTAAGTTACTTGATAATAGGAACTATATTTCAAGTATTTATTAGGCATTTATATAACTAGTAGTTATAGTATTGGATAGTGTTAATATGGAAAATTTTCATTATCACAAAATGGTCTTTAGGACAGCACTGTTTTAGAAGATGTGTCTTTTACTTAATAGGATTAACTTTAGATTGTTTAAAAATAATTCATGTCCCTTTTCATTACAAATTGGATTTATCTGTGTGTGTATGTATGTGTTATATATGTATTTAACTTATTTGAACATGTCATAAAATTCTGTTGCTTGTTAACATATAGGTACAGCAAAAATAAAAGCTATAAAACGTAAACAACAGACTCATTTGTTTGGTGACAAGCTTAAAAATAAGAAATTTGGACCTGGTATTAAGGACTTGTTTGCTGCTATTGGGGTAAAGTAAATTACTTTATATGAAAAATGAATTAAGTTGATCTTTGCAATTTTCTAATAGTGGACTTAAGAAAGTAGCCATAAAGTGTTCAACTTAAGTCTGGATGAAACTTTTGGAGTCTTTTTATTAAAATATTCCATTTTCATATAATGGGAACCAGGACCCATCGCACTCAACTGTCATTACCAAGAGTATGTTGGTGTGAGAAACTGATATCAGGTATATTCTATTTCTTTTAATTTTGTTTTTGTATGATTTTGTGTTTATTTTTCCCTGAAGAAATAAATATGACATTTAATGAGATGACAAGTAGTCATCAACATTATATTTTATTATGTTTAATTCAGTGAGAATGAATCTGGAAGTTAACACATAATACCACAAGTACCATATTCCATGGAAAATGTCTCATCATGATGTGAAATGGAGCACTCACACCTATCATACAGTCATCATGATGGCATAAAACATGCCAACTTTCAAATAGTGAGATTCTACTTTTCTATTCTTATAATTTTATATTTTATGGCACTTGCATAATTTTATTATACATTTATATTATATCAAGTCCTATCTCAGATTATTCTGTAGATAAAATTCATTCTCTCTCTCTCTCTCTCTCTCTCTCTCTTTCTCTTTCTAAATTAGAGCATTACATTTATACATTGTAGTTGAGTTCATTTTAACAGAATCATACATTCAAGGAATTTGGCTTCAGTTCCCCAATGCCTTGCTTTCACTCCCCTTATTTTAATTCCTCCACTATACTGTTCTTCTTTGTGTTCATTTATCTATTGATTTCTTTAACTATTTTTAATAAATTTTATTTGTTCTAGTTATTTATACATGACAGAATACATTTATGCACTTTGATATATTATACATAAATGGGGTATGATTTCTCATTTTTCTGATTGTACATGTTGTAGAATCACAGTGTTCCTGAGTCATATATGTACATAAGGTAATGATGTCTGTTTCATTCTTTCTATCCTCGTACCCCTCCCCTTCTCTCACTCTCTTCTGCCTAATCTAAAGTAACTCTATTCTTCCATAGTGCCCTCCCCTATTGTGAATTAGCATCTGAATATCAGAAAAAAACATTTGGCTTTTGTTTTGGGGGGGATTGGCTTATTTTACTTAGCATGATATTCTTCAACTCAATTCATTTACCAGCAAATGCCATAGTTTCATTTTCTATAGCTTAGTAACATTCCATTGTATATATATACCACATTTTCTTTATCCATTCATCTATTGAAAGGCATCTAGGTTGGTTCCTAGATCAGCTGATGTGAATTGAGCTGCATCATTGATGTGGCTGCATCACTATAGCATGCTGATGTTAAGTCCTTTCATTATAGACTGAGGAGTTGGATAAATGGGTCAAATGGTGGTTCCATTCCCAGTTTTCAGAGGAATCTCCATCCTACTCTCCAGAATGGTTGCACCAATTTACAGTACCACCAGTAATGTATGAGTGTACCTTTCCCCCCACATCCTCAGCAACAGTTATTGTTGACTGTATTCTTGATGATTGCCATTCTGACTGGAGTGAGAAGAAGTCTTAGTTTTGATTTGTATTTCTCAAATTGCTAGAAGGCTAAACCCAAGGCCAATATAGTTCTAAATGTAAAAAATTGAAAGTATTTTCTCTAAAATCTGGAACAAGACAAGGATGCCCTCTTTCACCACTTTTATTCAACATTGTCCTTGAAACTATAGCCAGAACAATTAGAAGAAAGAAACTAAAGGGATACAAATAGGTAAAGAAGAACCTAGATTATCACTATTTGCTGATGTTGTGATTCTATATTTAGAAGATCCAAAAAATTCCACTGGAAAACTTCTAGAACTAATAAATGAATTCAGCAAAGTAGCAGGATATAAAATCAAAACCCATAAATCAAATATGTTCTTATACATCTGTGGTGAATCCACTGAAAGAGTAATTTGGAAAGCTACCCCATTAAAGTAATAAAATAATTGGAAATCAATCTCACAAAAGTGGTGAAAGAACTGTACAATGAAAACTACAGAACCAGGGGCTGAGGATGTGGCTTAAGCAGTAGCGTGCTCGCCTGGCATGTGCAGGGTGCTGGGTTCGATCCTCAGCACCATATAAAAATAAAATAAAGATGCTGTGTCCACTGAAAACTAAAAAAATACATATTAAAAAAATCTCTCTCTCTCTCAAAAAACAAACAAACAAACAAACAACAAAAACTACAGAACACTAAAGAAAGAAATTGAAGAAGACCTTAAGATGGAAACATCTCCATGCTCTTGGATAGGCAGAATTAATATTGTCAAAATGCCCATACACCAAAAGCATTATACAGATTTAATGCAATTTCTATTAAAATCTCAATGTCACTCTTCATAGAACTAGAAAAAAAAACAATCATGAAATTCATTTGGCAAAATAGGAGACCCAGAAGAGCCAAAACAATCCTGCAAGAAAAGTGAAGCAGGAAGCATCACAATATCAGACCATAAATTATACTGCAGAGCTATAGTAACAAAAATGGCATGGTATTTGTACCAAAACAGACACATAGACCAATGGTACAGAATAGAAGACACAGAGACAAACCCACATAAATACAGTTATCTCTTACTATACAAAGGCATCAAAAACATTCACTGGAGAAAAGATAGTCTATTCAATAAATTATGCTGGGAAAAATGGAAGGCCATATAACAAAATGAAATTAAACTTCTGCATTAAACTCAACTCAAGGGCTGTGGATGTGGCTCAAGCGGTAGCGCGCTCGCCTGGCATGCGTGCGGCCCGGGTTCGATCCTCAGCACCACATACCAACAACTAAAAAATGAATATTAAAAAAAAGTTCTCTCTCTCTCTCTCTCTCTCTCTCCTCTCACTCTCTCTAAAAAAAAAAAAAAAAAAAAAAAACCTCAACTCAAAGTGGATTTAGGCCCTAGAATAGAGACCCTAATAGAAGAAAATAGAGCACCTAATAGAAGAAGAAAAAGTAGTCCCGAATCTTTACCATGTCGGCCTAGGTTCTGACTTCCTTAACAAGACTGTAAAGTGCAAGAAGTAAAATCAGGAATCAATAAAAGAATCAATAATGTGAAGAGAGAGCCTACAGATTGAGAGAAAATCTTCACCACATGCACCTCAGATAAGCATTACTCTCTAGGATATATAAAGAACTCAAAAAACTTAACACCAACCCCCACCCCCCCAAAAAAAAGCAACCCAGTCAATAATTGGGCTAAGAAACTGAACAGACTCTTCACAGAAGAGGAAATACAGTCAATTAACAAATATGTAAAAAGATGTTCAGCTTCTCTAGCAATTATCTACTAATTTTCTAGTGGTACTTTCTTTCTACTTTAAATAAAGGTGAAATTCCCTTTGGCATATTTATATATGCAGATAAAATTATTTGGTTAAATTTGTTCCATATTTCTTTCCCTTTTAAGTTCTCCCCACTCCTCCTTGTTTTCCTTTACTACTTCACTGATCTTCTCTATGTATTTATGACATCCAATCTCCCTACCCTACTTTCTTTCCCTTATTTTGCTCTACTTTCCACATATGAGAGAACACATTCACATCCTTGACTTTCTGACTCTGGCTTATTTCATGTAGCATGATGCTCTACATTTTCACCCATTTACCAGCAAATGCCATAATTTTATTTTTCTTTATAGCTCAGTAAAACTTTGTTGTGTATATATACCACATTTTCTTGATCCATTCATCTATTGATGGGCATTTTGACTGGTTTTATACTTTGGCTATTGTGAATTGGGCTTCTATAAATATTGAAGTGGCTGTATCACAATAGTATACTGATTTTAGTTCTTTTAGATAAATCCTGAGGAGTAGGGTAGCTGGGCCACATGCTTGTTCCTTTCTTACTTTTTTGAGGAATCTCCATACTGCTTTCCAACCAAATGAAGTTAAACCTTTGCATTAAACTCAACTTAAAGTGGATCAATATAAAGCAATATATAGATTCAGTGTAATCCCCATGAAATATATCAGTGTCACACCAACAATATATCAGTGTAACTTTTTGCCCTAATGCTTTCCAGCATTTATTTATTTGCATTCTTGGTAATTGCCATTTTGACTAGAGCGATATGAAATCTTAGTGTAGTTTTGATTTGCATTTCTCTGATTGCTGGAGATGTTAAAATTTTTTTCGTATATATCTTGGCTATTTGTTTTCCTCTTTTGAGAAATCTCTAATTAGTTATTTTGCTTATTTATTGATTTTTTTGGCATTGAGTTTTTTGAGTTCTCTATATAATATATTCTGGATATTAATCCCCTATCAGAGGAGCAACTAGCAAATATTTTCTCCCATTCTATAGGCTCTCTTTTCCCACTTTTAATCAATTTTCTTTGCTGCACAAACTTTTAAATTTGATAACATTCCACTTATTGATTCTTTGTTTTATTTCTTGAGCTTTAGGCATCTTACTGAGGAAGTCAGTGCCAACACCATATGATGAAGAGTTGACCTTATGTTTTCTTCTAGAAGTTGCAAGTTTTGTAGTCTAAATTCAATCCATTTGTTTTAACTTTTGTGCAGGGTGAGAGATAGGGACTTATTTTCATTTTTCTACATCTGGATATTCAGTTTTCTCAGCACCATTTGTTTAAAAGGCTATCTCCTTTCTAACATATGTTTTTGGCACGATTTTCAAGTATCAGATGACTTAAGTATGTGGGTTTGTTTCTGTGTCTTTTCCTCTATTCTATTATTCTTCATCTCTATTTTGATGCTAATACCATGTTGTTTCTGTTACTATAACTCTGTAGTGTAATTTATGATTGGGTATTGTGATGTCTCCTACATCACTTTTCTTGCTTAGAACTGCTTTGGCTATTCTATGTCTCTATTCTTTCAAATGATTTATGGACTGTTTCCTTCTAGTTATGTGAAGAATGCCTTTGGTATTTTCATGGGGATTACACTAAATCTATATATTGCTTTTGGTTGCATGGACATCTTATTAATTCTGCCTATTCAAGTTCATGGGAGGTCCTTCTATCTTCAAATGTTTTCTGTAATTTCTTTCTTCAGTGTTCTGTAGTTTTCATTGTAGAAGTTTTTCACCTCATTGGTTAGATTAATTCCAAGGTATTTTATTTTATTTTACCTTATTTTTTAAAGATTATTGTGAAAAGGATGGTTTTCCTGATTTATTTCTCAGATGAGTCACTTTTGGAGTATAAAAAAAGCTATTGATTTATGAGTGGTGATCTTCTATACCTTTATGAATTCATTTGTTAGCTCCAGAAATCTTCTAGTGGAACTTTTTTGGGTCTTCTGGATATAGGATCATGTCATCAAAAAATAAAAGTAATTTGATGTTTTCTTTTCCTATTTGTATCAGTTTAATTTTCTTCTCTTGCTTTATTCCTCTGGCTAAAGTTTCAAGGGCCTATATTAAATAGAAGTGATGAGAGTGAATATCCTTGTCTTGTTTCTGATTTTAAAGGAAATGCTTTCAGCTTTTCTCTGTTTAGTATGATATTAGTTTTGGGTTTGTCACATATAGTATTTAAAATATTGAGGTAATTTCTTCTATCACCAGTTTCTCTAGAATTCTTAACATGAATGGATGCCAGATTTTGTCAAAGGACTTTTCTTTATTGGGCTGATCAACTGATTGTCATTCTTAATTACATTTAATTGGTGAATTCCATTTATTGATTTTTGTATGCTAACCAACCTTGTATCCCAGGGATGAAGCCCACTTGCTTATGGTTTTTTATCTTCTTGATGTGTTTTTTGCTATAGTTTGTAGTATTTCATTAAGGATTTTTGCATTGATATTTATCAGGAATATTGGTCTGTAGTTATGTTTCTTTGATGTGTCTTTGTATGGTTTTAGAATCAGGGTTATACTGACTTTATAGAATGCACTTGGGAGTGTTCTTTCCTTTTCAGTTTCATAGAATAATTTGAGAAAGACTGGTGTTAGTTCTTTAAACGTCTGTTAGAACTCAGATAAGAATCCATCTGGTCCTGGACATTTATTTGTTGAAAGGCTTTTAATTGTTGCTTCAAATTTGTTATTTTGATATTGGTCTGTTTATGTTTTCTCTATCTTTCTGATTCAATTTAAGCAGATTATATGTGTCTAGAAATTTGTAAGTGTATTTTAGATTTCCAGTTTATTGGAGTATAAATTTTCAAAATAGTTTCTAATGATTCTCTGATTTCAGTAGTGTCTGTGGTGATATTTTCCTTCCCATCTCTAACTTTGTTTATTTGGATCCTCTCTCTTTATTTTTGTTAGTTGGGCTAAGAATCTATTAATCTTGTTTATCTTCCAAAGAGCCAAGTCTTTGTTGTATTGATCCTGTGTATTGTTATTTTATTCTCGATTTTATTAATTTTGGATATAATCTTTATTATTTTATGTATTTTACTTATTTTATAGTTAGTTCTTTCTTTTTAAGGTCTGGAGATGGAACATAAAGTTACTTATTTGGAATCTTTTTATTTTTTTTTAAATGATGACACTTAATGTTATCAATTTTCCTCTTAAAACTGTGTTCATACTGTCCCAGAGATTTTGATATGTTGTATCTCCATTCTCACTTGTTTCTAAGGATTTGATTTCTTCTCTCACTTCTTCTTTGATCCATTCTTCATTTAAAAGAGTGTTTTTCAATCTCTATGTATTTATGTGGTTTCCATTCTTTTTCTTGTTGTTGATTTCTAGTTTCATTCAATTATCACCTGATAGAATGCATGGGCATTAAATCTCTCTCTCTCTCTCTCTCTCTCTCTCTTATTTTTTGTATTTTATAAGATTTATATCGTGACCTAGAATATTATCCATTGTGGAAAATGTTTCATAAACTGCTAAGAAGGTAAATTCAGCTGTTTGGGGTGACATATTCTCAAGTTTTTATTAGGACTATTTGATTTATAGTATTATTTAGGTTAGAAATATCTATATTGCTTTTATGTTTTGATAAAGGTACATTTAAATCAGTTAGTATTATTATAGTAAGATATCTCTGAGATGTAGTATCAAGGAGTATTTTTTATACAATAGTACACACTGACATCCATGGCATATGTAATTACTATCATTATATCTTCTTTTGTTGGATGGATCTCTTTACCAGGAGGCAGCGGCCTTCTTTTCTTCTTCTGAATATATATATTTTTTTTGCTTGAAATCTTTTTAGTTACATATGAGATTCTTCTGCTTTATTTTTGAACTCCTTTTGCCTGGACTATTTTTTCCCATCCTTTTACCTTCAGCTTATGAGTGCCTTTGCCTATGAGATGAGTCTCTTGAAAATGGTTTTTAATTAGATCTTGTTTTCGACCCATTCTGCTAATCTGTATCTTTTAATTGGGGAGTTGAGATCACTTACATTCAGTGTTATTATGAATATGTGTTTGTGGTTTCCTGCCATTTTGATTTTTTTGCTTTATTCAATTCTGTCCTGATTCTAATGCAGTTGATTAATATGGATCTTCATATATTTGGGAGCTTTGGGATTAGTTTTGGGATCTTCTGCGTGAGGTATATCTTTGAGTATTCTTTGTAGTGCTCATTGGTAGTTTTATTCTCCCTTCATAATAAACATTAACTGATTTTTCTTACCTCATTTTTTTTCAGATTTTATTCCTATGTTCTCCACATTCTAATCACTATCTTGGTCCTGATCATATCAAGTATGTTATCATACTGCTTATTTGTACATGCTAATCTATTTGTTTAAACTGTCCTTCTCTCTTTTCTTCATTCCAAAACAAACAAAAATCCCTTTTCACATCTTGTCTTATTTTTCTAGGCAAAATGACTTTCTCCTTAATGCTCCAAAAAAAAAAAAAATACACACATGTGCACACACACATGCACACACACACACACAAACAATGTTTTTTAGGACAACACTATTTTAGTAGAATGTGTTCATTTACACACACACACACACATATTTAACACATATACAAATATATATGTTTTAATTTTTATATTATTCTAGTTCTTCCTAAGATAAATGGCTATAGTTGTATAAAATAAGAACATTTTAACTTGTTTCTATTTGCCAAGTGTTATTTTGTCAAATCATAAATAATTTCTATAATTGATTATATTTCATTAAGATTTTACCAAATTTTAATTTCATCAGAACACTACATGGACCTACTTTAACAATACAGAAGCCAACAATTAGTCACAACCTCTTTCATTTAAAAAAAAATAAAATACAATCATTAAAGTGCACTTAAAATTTGAGCATAAGTGTTTTAAGGTTTTTTTTTCCTTTTTAAAAGAATGCTTTTGTTTTTGTTTTTTTGTAATGGGATATTAATAACTGGGCCACATCCTCAGGCTTCTTTAATTTTTTTTAAGATAAGATCTAAGTTGCTAAAGCCATCACTAAGTTTCTGAGGCTGGCTTTGAACTTGCAAACCTCTTATCTCAGCCTTCCAAGTTGCTGGGATTATAGGTATATACCATGAAACCTGGTCTCCCTCATATTAAATACCTTAGATTAAAAAAGCAATATTAAAAAAGAAAGACTATTTTATAACATAGAAGTGCAAAAATATTTGTTAGACAAGATTTAAATAGTGTAAAATGTACATTCAAATTTTACAGATTATAGATAATATCAAGTTGAAGATTTCTGTTCTAAGAAGAAAACTAGACAACATTAATAGACTAGTAATAGAAAACTAAATCCAAGAGATTTTCTGGAATGAATATGGAATTCTTGGAAAATCTACACAAAATTTATGACCAAGTCAGAAGTCATGTAGCCTTGTTTACCTGGTTGAGACAGTCATAGGCCTTTCCAAGATCAATGACTGTTAGTCATAGAATAGTTCTGGAAGGACTTGCAGAACCCAAAAAAATTGCTCTAAAAATTTTGGATAGTGTAAGTTGATACATGAAGAAATTGGATCTTTTTTATACTGAGATGCTAACGCAAACAGATACCTCAGCAGAATGATCTGGATAATAGAGAAATGAAGTATTTATGCTAAGTCCTAATATCCTAGTAACTCCATTCAAGGATACATAATTCCAAAGATATTCCCTCCATCAGATACTACACTAAAAGTACGTGTACGGGAGTTTTTAAGATATCCACGCTTATTAGAGTAGGAAATTAAAGGCAATATAAATATTCAGTCTTATGGGGATGGATAAATATAGTGATATCACACTATCCCAATTAAGATAGTACTCAGAAGATGAACTAGATAAATATGCAAAATATATCAGTGAGCAGAGTTTTTCCCAAATCTTTGCAACTAGCTACTAGACCCATTTTTATGTAAAGAGCACATAAAAATGAAAGTGTACATTTTATAGAATGGGTATATGGGTTAATTGTACATTATATAATTGCATATATATATATATATATATATATATATATATATATATATCTTTTTTTTTTGGTGGGGTTCTTTTTTTGTTTTTTTTGGAACTGGAGGTTGAACCCAGGGCTTTGTGAGTGCAAGGCAAACGCTTTGCCACTGAGCTACATCCCAGCCCGCATATATATATTTTTGATAATTACATATATCTATTTCCCTTTATATTGGGGGAGGTAAATTTTTATAGATCCTTAACATGCATGGGCATATCTATTTGTCTTAACTAACAAAATGTAATAATTACTATATAACTTATTTCTACTTCAGATCCTACTGAAGAATCCAGTGTTTTTATGCAAAGCTGTGTCCAAAGCCTCAGAATTCTTAGTTTTGATTGGAGCTTCTGAATTTATACCTATATATTTAGAAAATCAGTTCATAATAACAGCCAGGATGGCAGCAACACTTACAGGTAAATTTTCCTTCTCACTATGCTGATTTAATGTATGAACTCTACATATATATGTGTGTGTGTGTGTGTGTGTGTGTGTGTGTATCCATATACATATATGAAATATTTAATGTAATTAGAAAATAAAAAGAGCAATGTATGCAAATGTTGCAAAAGCACCATTTGCCAAAATTTAAGAATTTGAATTCTTTGCTATCACCAATAATTTTTAACACATCAAATTTTAAGGACATCATTACATCACTGTCTAATCCATTTCTCCTGCTCCTTTCCCTTAGATAACCACTCTATTAAAGTTACAGTGTGTACTTTTATACATATTTGCTCACATTTTCTGCTTGTCAGAATATATATATTCAATATATTTCTAAAATTTGTATATAATTTATACAAACTCTTCTACTTTTTCATCAGAAATTATGTTCTTCAGAATCATGTTGATCTGTAGCTATTTAATGCATCTCAATTGTGGGATGGGATTCTATTCTATGAATACATCACTTTTTGCATTATCATATTAACAAATATGAAGTGGCCTTTAATTTCTTACCTTTTAACCAATGTAATAATAGGTTTTTTGATGTATACTCATTTATCAATGTTGTTCTATGTTTCAACATTAAAGAACAATCACTATTGTATATATCATAAATTTTACTCGTTATTGAGAATTTGGCTCTCCAAAAGAGATTGCTAATGGAATTTATTGTTATAAGGGTCTAGAAGTAATGGAAAAGTGTGTAAAGATAATCAGTTGTTTCAGGCTGTAACTTTTAGTGTAACAAATAAAAGAAAATAACAAGGTATTTGTTATTAAACTTGGTTAAAATCAAAACTAGAAAAGAAAGAAAAGAGATATAAAATATTTGGCTAAATAAAAAGCAAACTTTAACCTGTGGAGAAAACTTTTTTAAATTAAAAATTTCAGTAGATTTTTCTATTAAAAGACTAGCATTGTTGAATTACATATTTTCAAAAAAGCCTAAACATGATGCAACTCTGTTTCCATGGCCATTATGAAAAATTTTTCCATGAGTATACCACATTATTGATTTGATTAACCTAACCAACAGAAATTGGAACTAAATACATTCAATTTGTTTCTTATAGTATTTAATTCAGCCTAACAGTTTCAAAGACATAGGGTGAGACCACCTACTATATTGGCCTCATCCATTGACCTTCAAGATTTTGGACCCAGTCAGCTAAACAAATCCTTTAGCACTAGGCTTCCCCTTAATATTCTATTATTAACCTTTTCATGTAGCCTGAGGAGCTGGTTCAAGTATAACAAAATCCATTAACAATAGCACATTCCATGTTGGCCTACAATGAAGAAGTTTTGGGTAATTCTATAATTTGTAACCTTGATCAGTGAGTGAGGTTTACCAGAGTGCTTTCCAGGGCTGAGATGGTGTCATTGATTATTTCAAATAAAATCAAAGACAAATTTTATACCACCTTTTCTAATTGGATAACTCTAATTGTGGAGATAATTTCTCTCAGAATTAATACAAATAATGTGTCATTAATTCCTATGTCAATAATTCCTCTGGGTAATCAAGGGCAACTTCCTTTCAAAGAGATTTCCATGAACTTCTGAGACTACATGATCTACTTGTGTGTTTATTTGAATGCTAGATCATCTCTTATGACTACCCCTGTGTTCTTGATTAAATAATTTTCAATGGGCAAGTAAACATTGTCAAATAATTTTGAGTCTGATTTGGTCTATCCCAAATGAGAATATTAGTCCCCAGAGCTATTGGGTCTCTAGATTTCAAGGCTCAGTTTCAACAGGAGACCAGTAATAAGTTAATAGTTGTTTTACAGAATAACTGTTTTAGAGTGTCTGTTAGTCCTAAACATCAAGTGGAAACTTCCTCTCCTTCCCTCTGCACAATATCATCAGTCATTAGGACTTGTAAGCTCAAAGGGTTCATTTGACTTGTAGCACCTCAAGGCAGATAGTATGCTATAGCTTGTTGATTGGCTTTAATGTAAATTTGTGGGTTATACACACTGTTGGTTAGGTAATAAAAGACCAAGTGGAATGCTAAAGTAAGACATCTAAAATCTCTTAATTTCTAGCGCCTGAAAAAAATGCTCTCAACCTTTTGTTTGGAGAGAAGAAAAAACATCAGTTTCTTCTTGACTGCCAGAGAGATAGGATATTGTGAATCTTTCAGGATAGTCTTTGAAAAAATATGATGAGAAGCCTTGTGGATTTTTGCCACAGCCCCAAATCTCAGCTGAGGCCATTAATTCAGGAAATCACTGGCAAGGGGGCAATGGGGGATTGAGAGAAGAAAAACAGATAAACATTTAGAAAGAAAGCTGGGGTCAGGTGGGACAGTATCCTTTGATAAAGCTATAATGCCCCAGAGCTAGCTTGGCAAATTTATTATATAGGTTTCATCAAAAGGCTATTTTGGGGAAAGTTTCAGCAAAGCAGGCCATCTGAAGGGCATAGGACTGGCAAGACATTAGGATTATTTATCTTGTTATGTTCAGAATTCTCCATCCCCAAAAGTTGGTGTCTGAGCTCAAGGTCCAGAGTGATAACATCTGTGCACCTTTGCATAGAGCCTCCTCAGGCTGGGTGTCACCATTGCAACTGGGCCATCTTGACCTGCATCTTTGCATAGGAAGTTCCCAGTTAAAAGCAGCCTCAAGGCAATCAGAGAGATTCAAGTCACTACTCTACACAGATTTTTTTGAACATTATCAGTTCCCTTTGCTAGTAAAGGTGTAAAAATAATTAAGTCAGTGTTATTGAGTCTGAGGCTTCTGATCCTCTAGCCAACCAAATACCATTTGTTAGTGTAAGGTCCAAACCAGCATATAGGAGTACTCAGACTAAATCTGACCTGCTCCCTTGTAGCAAATGGCTACAAACAGTTTAGGTACCTCTGAGGGTGTACTGAAACATGTATTTGAGGCCTTATAGCATGAATGATAATTGATCTTTATCTTTGGGTAGGAGTGGGATCCAAAAGCAGGCTTTGGCAATGTCCAAGATAGCATATAAAGTGCCATCAGTTGGTGAACTACATCTAGTCTTGTCATTATGTCTCAAATAACCAGGGGTGTAAGGAGCAACCTCTGAATTCAGTAGGTTGTCAATTTCCTCAAACCTTATGTTCCTCTTACCATTTTTAATTGAACATAGAAACTATTAAATTAATATATTTTCATGTCTTCCTACTCTTGCTGCATTTTAGTTAGTATGAAAATCTGCAACTTCCCTTTTTAGTTATTTTAAGTTGTTTTTCATAGACATACACAAGGAAGGCACTTTGAGTAGCAATTAATGAGTTCTGATATCATTTGGAGTATCAGAAGCTTTTAAAATAGAAATACCAATTAACATCAGTGTACTAAAACCATAAGAAAAGTACAATGAAATTTTCTAAAGAACCACCTACAAGATGGGTGCCCCTTCTTTTCAGGTGCAGTAAGAATCTAAATTCTATTCAATGTGTAATCTATGACTTCACATAGGAGTTTTTTTATTTTATGGAAATCTTCCTAAGATGATCAATAAATACTTGTAGCACACAGGATGCATGGCATAAAACTCTGAGATAATTTATTACTATCTTATAATAGATCAATGGTTAAAATGACCGTAAGATACATTGAAATTTAATTTTAACAAGAAATTATACACTCCATTCCCTCCATACTCTAAGCAAATCAACTAAAGTTCTATGGATCTCCTGGTCACTGCACATAATGACTGTAAATTTCTTTTTTTTTGTTTTGTTTACACTCAGTCTGGTTGCACAATTGTTAAATGTTGTGTGAAAGAAAAAGGAATCTTTTGTGTAATTACAATGAATGTTAATAATAGTGGTTACAATGAGTCACACCTCAGATTATTAAGGTCAGATTGACAAGGAAGTGCTTCTGTCTGTCTTGCGTTATTTTAATAATAACATAACATCTTCTGTGGAAAGAAAAAAAGAAAGGGAACAATGGAAGAAAATAGTGTCATAAGAACCAAAGTAGAAGACATACAAAGCTTCCAAATACTAGAAAAAAATAAGAATCAAAGTTACTTCTTTGAAAAGATTAGTAAAATTAACAAAACATTAATAAAATTGAGCAAGAAACACATACAGCATAAAATAAGTGAGAAGATTAGATGGTAATGCACACCACAAATGTTAGAAGAATAAGACCATCATTGAAAAATATTTCATGTGTAAGTCTAATAGTATCAGGGAAATGGAAAACTTACATAGAAACACAATTTAAGAAAACATAAAGTATAAATGATGTTAAATTTTTAGTGAGATGACATCCATCATTACAGAGCTTCTTTTATAGTCAACCCAAATGTAAAATAGCCTCACCAGTGATTTATTTTTTTTAAGAAAAAAAAATTGACACATTTTACACAGTGCCCTCCAGATAAATAAATACATAGCAAACACTTTCTTCCTGTTTTGTAAATCTACCACAAATTTGATAGACAACCTTATCAAGAACAATATTAAAAAAGGAAAATATGATTTTTTTTGTTTCCAGGATTTCTTTTGGTGATTTTTCAGAATCTGACCTCTTTTGAAATGCATTTTCATATCTTGCATTTTCTCCCTCAGTTTATTCCTTAGATCTTTCTTCAATTAATTAATCTTTTTAACAATTAACTTTTAAAATTCTTTCCCCATCATTTCCTCCACTTTGACATTTATGTAATCAAGTATTAGAGAGTTATGAACTTTTGAGGGCACCTTGTTTTCTCATATAGCGTGTATCTATCTCTGTCAATTTTTGTATGTGCCCTGGAAGTATTATATGTTTTAATCTCTTCTACTGTCAAATAAGGGACTTTTTAGTGAGCTCCTTTCTTTTTTGCTACATGCCCTGGCCTCGGTATATATCTAAATGTCAGTACTTCTCAACATGATTATGCTGTGATGTTCAGTCTTTAGCACCACTGTGAGATCTAATAATCTCTAGTAACTGCAACCACTTCAGAATGAAGCTATATACTAACAGACCTTAAAAAACTTCCTGAAAATATTCTTCTTGACTTTGCTAATTAGGATTGGAAAATGGGACTCATGCTCTAAAATCAGCTGAGAAATTAGGTATTAAAGAAAAAAAATATATTGTTATACTATATAGGGCATGAAAAGGGAGAAAAAAAATGGGGGGCATAACGAGGACCAGCTGCTGTAGAAAGAAAATAGACAAAGGAAAAATATGAAAAAAGAAGGAATAATTTCAATTAATGCTTCAAAACGTTAAAAGAAACACATATAATAGAATTAAGGGATATCATATGAAATAATAAGGATAAATGTATTAAATCAATACTGAAGGTAATACCTGTAATATCAAACACAAAGTCTAAAGATATGTAAGTTATTCTGTGCTGAGCTATTTGAGATGAAGCGACTTGTTGGTCCTTTCTGGTTTGGATTTCATGAGGTTTGGGAGCCTTTGTAATTGCCCACTCCTCAGCTTTACCTCTAAGTTTCTGTGGACTGGGAAGTAATAACCTAACCAACACACTTCTGACGCAAATCTAGGAGGCTCCTTCCATTCTTTGGTGTGTCTGTGCACTAAATAGCTTTCTGGTGGGGATGGGTCAAAGGGAGTAACCCCTAATTTTCTGTGGCTTAGCATCCAAGTCTCTCCCTGGTTGGATATGCAGTCTTGTGGTATCACTTCATGTAGAAATGTTTCTTCTTCCCAGAGCTGTCAGTTCAGGTGTGAACTTGCCTGAGTAGATTTCAGAGTATGTGAATATAACAGAAATGTGGTAGTCAGTGGTAGTGGCTCTCAGTTGCCTCTGGGAGGTGTGGGTTGTCTGCCTCTGGTGGGGGCAAGTGCATTGGTGGGCATGCATCTGGGAGTGTTCAAGGGTGGCTGGTGTCTGAAGGGCATGTAGCTGTGGGCTGCCTGGGTATGTGTGACTTCTGCCAGCTGCTGAGGAATGCACAATGGCAAGCTCACTTATGAGTGCTCTTGGCAGTAGCCATGTCTATGGGATGTTCATCTGCAGGCCACTTCTGTGATGCATGGGCCACTACCAGGACACAGGGGTTGGAGGTGGACTTCTCCCACCTGTCAGGGCACACCATTGTTGGCCCTCCTGAATACACTGGACAGAGGCTAGCACCTCTAAGGCATACATCCTTAGGCCATTTCTGTGGTGCACATAGTACTGCTCAGGCACAGGCAGCTTCTGCCATCCACTGTGGCTTGTACAATTATGGCTAACTACTGGGGCTGTTGCTGCTCCCTAGGTGCTACACTCCCTGAGAGTGAATTGCTCTCTGTTCTACTGCACCCCTATGCCCTTGTAAGTGAAGGGAGCGGAAACGGCAACCTGTAGCTATGGGTGATCCTTCTACACATATTGCTCAGACAGCCCATTTCAGTGGTACACCCTATGGTAGTGTTTGATGCTATCTGTAGATGGGATAAAACTGATTAAATATAATTGCTTCTAATGAAGTTGTTTAGGTGTGATCTCTTCAAAATGACTACATGGCACAGGTTTCACCAGCAATTTGAGATAATCTGTGCACATCTCACAAAGTGTCCTTGTAGTCCTTGCCCTAGCTGAACCTAGTGTGAGTTTCTACCATTGTTGCCAAAGTAAGTTTGTAAGCTTTGCCCTTCCTTTTTCTCACTTTGTTACTCTACTCCACTGACTGCCCTGGTCTGGATTTGGGATTAGCAAATTCTTTCCTGTTTTCTATACCAGTAAACAGAATTTCCAAGTCCCTCCAAATCTCTGACTGTCTAACTTTGTGTCTTAATGGATTTCCTCTGTCACCCTCCTCTCTGCTCATCTGTTCACTCACTGCTTTGATTCTAGACTCTGGAGTACTTGAGATTTTCTGCCTATTTCCACTCTAACATCTTTATCTATGTTACATAAAAATAAATGACTGCTGGGCACAGAGACAACTGCCTGTAATCCCAGTGGCTAGGGAGGTTGAGATAGGAGGATTTCGAGTTCAAAGGCAGCCTCAGCAAAAGTGAGATGCTAAGCAACTCAGTGAGAACCTGTCTCTAAAAATACAAAATAGGGCTGGGGATGTGGCTCAGTGGTTGAGTGCCCCTGAGTTCAATTCCTGGTACCATAAATAAAATAAATAAATAAAATGGATTATGCTGGGGACAGTGATTCAAGCCTGTAATCCTAGCTGCTCAAGAGGCACTGAGGCAGGATAATCACAAATTTAAGGCCAACTTCAGTAGCTTGGTGAGAACATATCTCAAAAGAACAATAAAAAAGGGATGGGGAGGGATGTAGTTCAGTAGTGGCAACCCAGGGTTCAATCTCCAGTACCAAAATTATAAAAAGCAATAAAATTTCAAACATGATGTTGACTGAATAAAACAAAAGAGTATGCATACCAGATAAACCAGCTTTTAAGAAGACTGCAATAAAGATCCTCTGGGCATATGATAATGTTCTATTTTTATTATATGCTGATTATATAGGTATGTTCACTTTGGGAATTCACCATTGTGTACAGTTATTATTTATGTACTTTTATATGCATCATGAAAATATTTAATTTGAAATGTAATCTGAAGTTATGTGGATTACTGAATTTTCAACTCTTTGGTTTTTGTTATGGCATTGATCTGGGTGTCCACGCCCCCCTCCCTGCCCAATAAAGCTCTTGTGTTAGATGATGAAGCAATGTTCAGAGATGAGAAGACTGAATTATGAGAGCTCTGACCTTATCAGTGAATTAACCCATTTTATTGATTAATAATTGGAATTGGCTGCTGGGTAGTAACTATAACAGATTATACATGGCTGTAGGAAGAAGGTCATTGGGGGTGTGGCTTTGAAGACTGACTGTCCCTGGACTCTACACCCCCCCCCCGCCCTATGCATCTACTGAAGTGATCACATTTTTTGCTTTGATAGTATTTATAAGCTGTATTATATTTATTGACCTATGTATGTTGAACCATCCTTGTATGCCTGGAGTGCAACAAACTTAATCATGTCATACAATGTTGTGCTATTGAATTTGTTTTTTAAGTACAATTGATAATTTTTGTAGCTATGTTCATAAGGAATATTAATCTATAATTGTCTTTTTTGTTGTGTCCTTATCAGGTTTTCATAGCACAGTAATACTGGCTTCATAAAATAATTTTGGAAGGGTTCTGTCTCTTTCTATTTTATGGAATAGTTTGAGGA
Source organism: Ictidomys tridecemlineatus (assembly GCF_052094955.1). NCBI lineage: Eukaryota > Metazoa > Chordata > Mammalia > Rodentia > Sciuridae > Ictidomys > Ictidomys tridecemlineatus. The sequence continues at coordinate 109,147,873 of NC_135477.1, read as the reverse complement.
ACGTTGGTGTTAGTTCTTCCTTAAAAGTGTAGTAAAATTCAGCAGTGATTATATCCAGTTAAGGGCTCTTCTTTGATGGGAAATATTTTATTACTGATTCAATCTTAGTACTTGTTATTGCTCTATTTCAGTTTTTTGTATCTGCTTGGTTCAATTTTGGTTGGCCATATGTGGTTAGAAATTTGTCCATTTCTTCTGTATTTTCTAACTAATTGGCATATAGTTTTCAAAATATTCCCTATTTACTCTTTGAATTTCATTGGTATGTGTTGTAATGTCATCTTTTTTTGTCCCTGAATCTGGGTCTTCTCTCTTTTTCATTTGACTAGTTTAGTTAAATGTTTGCAAATTGTGTTTCTCTTTTCCAAGAAACATCTCTTTGTTTCATTATCTTTTGTATTCTTCCTTTTGTCTGTCTTTTATTTGTTTTTGCTCTTTATTATTTTTTTCCTGTATTGATTTTGTTTTATTCTTATTTTTCAAAGATGTATCATTGCATTATTTATTTGAGATCTTTCTATTTTTTGATGTAGGCTCTTAATGCTAAAATAATTCCTTCTAGTGATTGCTTTTGCTGTATTCCACATGTTTTGGTATGTTGCTCTATTTTCCTGCTGCAGTCTAGCTGGGTACAAAATAACTGAGCCACCACAAAAGCCTTGTAGATTCCAATAGCAACTCTTTATTCCCCAACTCTCACCGGCACTCTACACGCACGTTCTGGGAAAATACACTCCCTTCACCAGGCTCTGTGTACAAATTCTCTCAGAACCCCACAAGAACTCCACCAAGGAGTGGGTGCCTGAGGCAGCAGGATACCCCTATTCCCAGCAGGATCCACCCTAAACCTGGAGCCACCCAAATCCAGCAGGATCCACCCTAAACCTGGAGCCACCCTAATCCCTGAGCAGGGTCACCTTTCAACCAAAAATGCCATGCATCATTCTTACTTGGCTATGGCTCTCAGCATTTTCCCTTGATTCAATGAATTTTAAATTTCTGATTTTTTAATTATCCACTATGTGTTTTTCAGTCTCTTGAGTTCATACAATTTCTGTTTCTCTTGCTTTTTGTTATTTGTTTCACTTTTTTTGTGATATGAAAAGATGCAAGAAATGATTTCAATTTGTGGCCAAACACATGGTCTGTTTTGGAAATTTTTCCATGGGTTGATGAAAAGAATGTGTATTATATTGCTGTTAAATGGAAAATTCTGGAGATGCCTGTTAATTTCCTTTGATCTATCTTGTAATTTTATGTGCCTTTGTTGATTTTTTTTTTTTGGTCTAGTGAGAATCTGTTGGTGAGAGTATTATTGTATTGGAGTCTATCTCTCCCCTTGTACCTGGTAATGTTTGTTTTACAAAATTGTGTGCTCCAACATTTAGCGTTTATTATCATTATACATTTTTGATGAACTTTTCCCTTGATCAATATTTTAAAGCCCATTTTCTCAGATGTATGTATAATTATTACTACCACCCTCATTTACTTGTAATATAATTTCCCTCCTTTTACTTTAAGTCTATGTTTGTCCTTGCAGGTGAGGTAAATTACTTGTAGGTAACATATTGTTGGATCCTGCTTCTTAATTTACCCAGCCCAATTGTGTCTTCCACTAAAGAAATTAAGATCATTTACATTCAGGGTTATTCTTGTTGCCAACTTATTGCTTTTCTTAAGATTGTTTTGAATATTCTGTGTTCATTTATTTTTTCACTTATTCATCTCAGAAGATGGATGGTTGAGTGTACTGATAATATTTGATTCTTTCCTATTTTTCATTTTTGTGTCTAGTCTTCTAGTAGAATTTGTTCTTTCATATGCTGTCATCATTGTGCCCTTCTTTCTTTCTCTTCTGGGTGTAGAAGTTTCTTAAATATCTTTTTATCTGCTAGTGTTCATGAATTCCTTTATTTATGTTCTTCTGGAAAGATCTTTTTTCTTTCAGGGTTTTTTTTTCCTTCAAAAACTTTAAATACATACCTTTAGAGTTTTTGCCCCAAAATCCAATTTTAGTCTAATGTCTGCCTTTAAAGGCAACTTGATGCTTCTCTCCAGAAGATTTTGTTGTTCTTTTCTTGTCCTGCACTTTTGGCACTTTTTTTATCCACAGAAAGATAACTTTTCTTTTCATGAGCACTTGGGTTTATAAATGCCTCCTGTACTTTAATGTCCTTGTCTATCCCAAGATTTGTGAAACTTTCTGCCAGTATTTCATTGAGTAGGTTTTCTTTGCTATCATTCTGCAACTCTTCTCACTTGTCTATTCGGATTACGTATATTTTGGTCTTTTAATGATATCCCAGAGAATATGTACACTCTGTTTATTCTTTCTTATTTTTTTCTTTACCACCATCTGGATATGATATTTCATTAGACATGTCTTCAAGTTTTGATATTCTTCCTTCCATTCACTCTAGTCTATTTGTGAGGCTTTCAACTGAGTTTGTTTTTTAAAATTTGAATAATTAAACTTTACATTTCTAAGATTTCTGTGATTCTTTTTTATAGTCTTTCATTTTATTAAAAATTTCATTCATATCCTGCATTATGTTACTTGATTCATTCAGTTGTCTATCTGTATTTTCTTGGAATACATTGAACTTTTTTAAAAAGTTTTTTAGTACTTTATTTTCTGTATATGTATAAAGAATGATCATGTTCTCTTTCATTGGGAAATCCATTCGAGGAAGATCACTTAGTCCAATTTAATGAAGTCTGAATCATTCGCATACTGACAGAAACACTGCCAGCACATATTGAGGCTGTATTTCCAGATCAGACCTGGCGGGTTCGAGCATCCGCAACAAGAGAGAGCTCCCTAGCTGAGTTTTCACGGCTTGGCTCCAGTAGAGCTGTTGGTAACCCATCTTGCATTCAAGGGTGCAAAGGTACATTGAACTTTAAAAAAAATATTGCTTTTAATTCTTTATCAAGAATTTCAGTCACTTTCATACCTACTGTGGTAATTCTGAACTTTAGGTGATGACATATTCCCTTGTTTTCTTTTTTTTTTTTTTACCTTGGGTACTGTTTGTTGTTGTTTTGTTGAGTATCTTCAGTTAAATTTCATACTAGATTCCCTAGTTTAATATCCCTGTAGCTTCTTTATGATTTTTGTTTGTTTGTTTGTTGTTTTTTAGTTCAGAATATATTTCATTGAGGTTGCAGAGACCTCCTGTCTCTGCATCTCTTGAAGGAATGGGAACCCTCTGGTTCTTCAGGAGATATGGTGTTGGCAGCAAAGTATATGGGTTGTGCCCTCTGTGATTACTCCTATTATGGGTAGCCCTTATCGTGGGTTAGAAGTTTACATAGGTCCTGCTTACAATAGCTCTAGTACTTGAAAGTGATTCTGATACTGGTTCAGTTGCATTGAAGGGTCCAGAACTCTTGTCCTATGACTGGAGACTTTTATAGATCTAGTTGCTTTATGGGAGAAGCAAGTGCTAGAAATCTATCTCCCCCTCTGGGGGACTCACCTTCAGACTTATCAGCTCTAGGCAATCTGATCTGTGCAGATGCAACCAATGTAGAGTATCCACATCCATCAGCGTCATACACCACTTTGTTTTCTCTTTATGCTGCTGCTGTGGAGGTAGCTTCCATCTATCTATACCCATCTGGGGCAGGTTGACCACTAGAAGCTCATGTATCCCATTTTTTTAAAAATAGAATTGTCCTTTAGGGTTTCAGTGGGACTGATTTTGGCTGAAGCAAGGTTTAATTCTTCTCATCTGATCTGTGAGGAAGCTCAAAGGCAGAACACCTACCCAGTGGCATGAAGCCCTAGCACTAGAAACACACACACATACAATTTAAAAATAAAAATATATAATAAGAAAGAGAATGAAGAGGGAAAATAATAGAAATCAAAAGTAAAAGAAAAAAAAGGAAAGTGGGAAAGAAAAGAAAAATCCAACTAAAGAATGAAAAATAAGATAAAATAAAACTGAGAAATAAGAAAGCAATCATAACAAAAGATAGAATAGTCAGAGGGAAAAGCAAGTAAAAAAAAAATTCTTCTAATTGAGGTGCTTTGAATACCTTTCTCTGGGTCTCCTAAGAGTGTAATCTGCTAGGTATGAAGGTGGGTAATGGGTTGTAGCTGCAGCTCATTTTCCTTCCACTCTGGTCTTGCCAAACTAGCTGAGGCAGAATGAGGGCTGTATCCTGAAATTACATGTTAAGATAATGTTGACTCAGTCCAGGGTATTTTCTCTCCAGACGCTTTTAGTCTGTGCACCTGAAGCATGGCTGAGGTCCAAGCTGCTGTGAGCCCATATCACTGACGGAGTTTTGATGAATATGAAACCCACTGGATATATATTTGCTCTGGGTGATTTTAGTCTGTGCATGCACCCAGAGGCATGGCCAATTTCATGATTATAGCAAAACCTTTTTCACCAACTGAGATGTGGTAGAATGTGACTGCACTGGGTGGGCATATATTAGCCCTGAAGGATTTTAGAAAGTGCACCTGGGGGCGTGGCAAATGAACAAGACATGGCCAATCCCCAGAATGTCTCCAAGGATTGCAAGGGCAATTGAACCCCACCAAGTTCTGTGTTTGGGGGAGGCTGTGTTTGAGTGATTTGCCAGCCCTGATTGTGGCACTTTCAGACTTGTCCCCTGCTTAAAGCAACACCATTGCTGAACAGCTATGCCCTCCTCTCCACTCCCCTTTTCCTTGCAGCCTGTGCTCCCTATAAAATAAAGCTCTCAGTGAATTTGTGTCAAGGAATCTCCCCCAAGCTATAACTGTCCTGTATGCCTCTCATCTACCCAAAGTGGCCATGTGTCAAAGTGGTTCCTGAGATGTGATTATGCTGTTTTACGATCCCCAAAGCAGTTTAGTCCTTAACAGCAGAAACTTCCTTAAGATGATTCCTGGCTATAGCACTCTGAGAGAAGCAATTTCTTCTTTAAAGATTGTTTGTGGTGTAGACTTCATGTAGCCAATTTATTTATTTGTAGGGTGCAGTGTTCTGGGCTATACTCTTTCTCTTTCATCTCTGCCCCCATTAAGGGAAGAGTCCCCTTTCCCCAACCTAGAAGTGTTGCCAGGAGCTGGGATATTCCACTTTTCTTGTTTTGTTACTCTCTTTAGTCTTGGAATCTACCAAATTTCATTTCCTGTGCCATCATTTTCCAGTACTAACCCATAGCCCCTTATCTCCATGAGAAGTTCCATCCTGTGGAGGAGCAAACCATTGCTGGTGTCTCTATATACCACCTTCTGTCTCCACCTGAATTTTTATTTGAACAATTATGTTTCTTAATGTCCAGGTTTTTTATTTGTTCTTTCTTTACCCACCTGATTTATTCTTCCCCATTCTTCATTTTTATGTCATTTACTTCTCCATTGTTATATCTTTTTGAACATTCTGAAGTTGTTTACTATTTTCTGGTAATTATTAGACCTTCTATGACATAACTTATATTTGATGGTTTTGAATTTTTTGGTATTAATTTTCTCTTGCTATATTCCAATTTAATTGCTATATATTTGTAGCAGAGGGATTGTGTCAATGTATGCATTTACTGTGCTATCCTCATGGATAATTTTCTAACTGTATTTCTCTTTCTTCATTTCCTACTTTTTTCTCCTCTTTCTGTGTTTTCCTTTATCTAATTGTTATGTTTAAATGGAAAACCATATCTTATGGTGGCTATTCTAGAGTCCCACTTTCATTGTCAATATTGAATCCATTTATAAATACAATGGTAGCTTGGTGAAATTTTTGTTCACAAATCTCTGTTTGAGATCTCCTGCCACTTTAGTCATGCCTCTTGAAATAATACATAAACACAGAGAGTAGCTAATAATAGTTTTCAATAGGACAGCTCCCCACTTAAGTTTGGCATGAGTTAAGTTTCTGGTATATCTTAAATGCCATTAGTGTATAGAAGTAAAATATTACCATATTGTTCAAGAGCCGTTACACCCATGCTTTAACCCTATCACAAATTTGTATTTTTCATAAGGTTCAGGTTTGTTAAGGTATTTATCATAACTTTAACTTTTTCTCTTTTAATTTAAAACTATTCTTGATGTATGTTAGAACAGGTGGGAATTTATCAATGTGTGAATTTTCTATGATATCAGCTGACTATTTTTTAATGGTATTTTTTTCTCCTCCTCTTTTTAGGTGTTATATTAATTCCAGGATGTGCACTTGGCCAGCTTCTGGGAGGTATCATTGTGTCCAAGTTACAAATGTCTTGTAAAGCCCTTATGAGATTTATCATCATTACATCTCTTTTGTCAATTATATTTCTTGTACTTATAATTTTTGTACACTGCCATCCAGTCCAATTTGCTGGAATCAACGAAGATTATGATGAGTAAATACAATTTTGTATATTATATTTTTAAATAAGAAACCATAAGCCTATTTCTCAGGCAATTAATTTTACATCCAGTAATGCTTACATGTTTATATCACTCTTATAATTATTAGGTATGTAAAAGAATTATAAGTCACAGTTTTAATTTTCATTTTAAGGTCACACATATTATGAGATCTGGTGATGACTGCTCATTTAGTTATACATTAATAGAGAAAATTCACATTGAAATCACAGAACATAAAAGTAAAATTTTGTGTTAGGACTGATAACAATTAGGGGATGGTACTAACTTCTTTACATGGTAATTTTACCTTATGTTCTTGAATTGGATTGTCTGCCTTCTTATGGATCTCAGAGAATGTATGCAAAGAGAGTATCTCTTTTAAGCCAAATATGCACAAATTCAAAGAACTTGGTATTAATATTAGGATACAAAAACCAGAATTGAAAAGCAAAGGATTGGGAAAATAAATAAGCAAGGAGAATAAAACATCTACTTCAAGCTATAACAAGAGTAGCTAAGGACAGACCAATGCTCAACAAATATTACCAGTGCTATTGGATAGTCACAGGTCATAAAGCATGACTTAAGCTTCACTCATTATACAAGTTTCTGAATCATAGATTAATGTGTATCATATATTTCAATGAAAAACTTTTAAACTTTTAGAAACAAAGTAGAAAATTCCTAGAGTGTAGAACTAGGTGAAGTGTCGTTAGACATAACAATAAGAGTGTGATCCATAAAATAAAAAATAACAAATTAGACTTTATCAAAATGAAATAGTTTTGCTGTGCAAAGGCTGCATGCTAAGAAGGTGAGAAGATATGCTATAGAGTGAAGACAGTATTTGAAAACTGAAAATTCATGTGCATTTACAAGAAGAGAATTAATGTTGGTTGAAAATTCCTGAATACAAGAACAGAAAGAATTAAATTTCATTATTCTATCAAGAAACAAATGGAAAAATATACAATTTTTATGGAAAATTTTTGTTCATAAATTATCATATTAAGATATCTAGAAATAAATCTATCAAAGATGTGCAAAACCTTGATAAAGAAAAATTTTGCTGACATGTATAATATGATATCAAAACAAAAGGAAAACTACAGAATGTTAATATATTTGAAGAAGAAATATAAAAATATCAGTATCCCACAAATTAACATCAGTTCCTTGTAATTCTACTAAAAATCTTTTTTTTAAAATTTTTCTTAGTTGTAGATGGACACAATTACTTTATTTTTATTTATTTATTTTTATATGGTGCTAAGGATTGAGCCCAGTGCCTCACACATGCTAGGTGAGTGCTCTACCACTGAGGTACAACCCCAGCCCTCTACTAAAAATCTTGATAGAATTTTTAAAAACCATGAAAAGCCTTTTTGAAATTATTATTATTGTCAAAAGAGGAAAGTACAAAGAATAGATTATACACTTCCCAAAAGGGGGGTATTGAAAAATATTGAATTTCATTTTGCTTTGATTTCACTTCAAGAAATCTTTATGAAATTAAAGAAAGGTTGGATTTGTGCTTTGTGGCACCAAAGAAGAAAAAATAGGCCCTAATCTCTATCACATGGGGCTAGGCCCCAACTTCCTTAATAAGACGCCTATAGCACAAGAACTAAAACCAAAAATCAACGAATGGGATGGATTCAAACTAAAAAGTTTTTTCTCAGCAAAAGAAGTAACATGTGAGGTGAATAGGGAGCCTACATCCTGGGAACAAATTTTTACCCCTCACACATCAGATAGAGCTCTAATATCTAGGGTATATAAAGAGCTCAACAAGATAAGCACCAAAAAAGAACATCAAATAATCCAATCAATAAATGGGCTAAGGACCTGAACAGACACTTCTCAGAAAAGGATATACAATCAATCAACTAAAAATGAAAAAAATGCTCATCATCTCTAGCAATCAGAGAAATGCAAATTAAAACTACTCTAAGATACCATCTCACTCCAGTAAGAATGGCTGCGGATATTTTGAAGACAAACAACAAGTGCTGGCGAGGATGTGGGAAAAAGGTACACTCATACACTGCTAGTAGGACTGCAAATTGGTGCAGCCAATTTGGAAAGCAGTATGGAGATTCTTTGGAAAGCTGGGAATAGAACCACCATTTGACACAGCTATTCCTCTTCTCAGACTGTAGAATCCTTTCTTTTAGATATTTTAGATATATAGTACAGGATCACTACCTATAGTCACCCATCATAAAATAGCATACTACAACTTCTTAATTTTATGAAAATCCAATGTTGTACCCATTGATCAATCTTTTTATTCTGTCCTTTTGGACAAAGCAAAATGATCAGCAATTTTATTTCACTCATTGCTTTTCATTAAAATTGTTTATTGGGCTGGGATTGTGGCTCAGCAGTAGAGCGCTTTCCTTGCGTGGGCGGGACCCGGGTTCGATCCTCAGCACCACATAGAAATAAAGGCATTGTGTTGTTTCCATCTACACCTACAAAATAAATATTAAAAATTGTTTATAATCCATAAACACAATGGGCAGTATTCACAAAACTTGTAATAGGGTAGAAGATAGCCTAACTAACTTCATTGAGATAAAATGAATTAACCCATTTTGAGAGAAAAAAAAGAATAAAAAAGGAAAAACCAAAAAAGTTTTACAGGATGAATGGTACCCTGTTAGGCATACAAATATCTGCATTGTCATAGTTCCAAGGGAGGACAGAAAGAGAAAAATGCACAGAAACCCTATTTCACACAGTATTAATTGAAAACGTTCCTAGCTTTATGAGAAATATGAACATTCAGTCTGGGAAGCGCAAAAGAATCCCAAATAGATCCAACCTAGAAAGTCTTCTCCAAAGCGCAATATAATTTAAGCTGTCAAAAGTCAAAGACGAAGATTTCAAAAACATCAAGAGAAAATGTCAAGTCATATAATAAGGAATCCCTATTAGAATAGCAGCAGATTTCTCCATAGAACCTTCCTTTTAGGCCAGAGAATAGGATGATATATTGAGAGAATTTAAAGAAAAAAATCCTGTCAGACAAGAATTATGTACCCAGCAAAAGTATTTTTCAGAAATGAAGAAGAAATAAAGTCTTTCTCAAGCAAGCAAAAACCAGGTGAATTCATCACTAGAATTGGCTCACAAGAAATTATTAAAGGAGCTCTATATCTAGAAGTGAAAGAATATTAACTTCCAACAGAAGGAAGTATAAAATTCACTGTAGATATATAAATGAGAACAGGGAAAAAATAAAAACTTATCATTACAGAAAACCACCAAACCACAAAGATTCACAATAATAAAAAAAATAATGGATATACAAAACAGTTATTAACAGTATAGAAAATATTTATGTTATCTTGTTAACTATCAATAGTTATTGAATGTAAATGGGTTTAAACATCTTATTAAAAGAATAGAATGGATGCATCTGATAGAAGAAAAAGCTTCAATAGATGAATGGATAAAAAAAATGTGGCATTTATACACAATAGAGTATTACTCAGCACTAAAAAATGACAAAATCATGGCATTTGCAGGGAAATGGATGGCATTAGAGCAGATTATGCTAAATGAAGCTAGCCAATCCCTAAAAAACAAATGCCAAATGTCTTCTTTGATATAAGGAGAGCAACTAAGAACAGAGCAGGGAGGAAGAGCAGGAGAAGAAGATTGACATTAAACAGGGAGGAGAGGTGAGAGGGAAAGGGAGAGAGAAGGGAAATTGCATGGAAATGGAAGGAGACCCTCATTGTTATACAAAATTACATATAAGAGGAATGAGGGGAAAGGGAAAAAAAGAAGGGAGAGAAATGAATTACAGTAGAGGGGGTAGAGAGAGAAGATGGAAGGTGAGGGGAGGGGAGGGGGGATAGTAGGGGATAGGAAGGGCAGCAGAATACAACAGTCACTAGTATGACACTATGTAAAAACATGGATGTGTAACTGATGTGATTCTGCAATCTGTATACGGGGTAAAAATGGGAGTTCATAACCCACTTGAATCAAATGTATGAAATATGATATGTCAAGAGCTTTGTAATGTTTTGAACAACTAATAATAAAAATAAAAATAAATTTTAAAAAAAGAATAGAACGGAATCCCAACTATAATCTGCCTGTAAGAAACTCATCTTTTTTGGGAAAGTCACATTTGGTTTCCACACAAATGAAAACCAGAAACAAATAGTAGTAGCCCTACTCATATCAGATAAAACAACCTTTAAGGAAAAGACTATAAAAATATAAATGTTACTATGTAATGAAAATTGATCAACTGAGCATAAGGTTATATCAACTGAAATGTATATACATACAATACTGTACCACCTAACTCTGTAAACCAAATATTATTAGATATAAAGGGAGTGATGCACTCCAATATAATAATAGTTGGAGACTTCAATAACCCATGCTCACCAGTGACAGATCATGTAGACAGAAAATCAACAGAAATTCTAGTAAACTATATACTAAATTGGAATAAAATATAGAAATATTTTTAAAAATTAAAATTGAAATAAGCTATACTATATACCACAGACATTGTAGAATATTTCATCTAACATATACAGAACATGCATTCTTCTTATCAGAGACAACACTATTTAAGATAGACCCCATGTATTTTGTTATGTCACAAAATACAGCTCAAGAAATTTTATATTAATTTTAAAAATTGAAATTATATATATCTTCTTTAAGTACATGAAATAAAACTGGAAATCAATAATAAAAAATATAGAGAATGTCCAAATACATGGGGAAGTAAATTACATTGTTCTGAACAATTAATGGACAATAAATAAATAAATTATAAGGGAAATTAAAAGTTTCTTGAAACAAATGAAAAACTGAAAAAAAAAATCCAAAACCTATAGGATAGAGTAAAAATTATACTGAGAGAAGTCTATAGCAATAAGTATCAAAAACATAGATTTCAAATAAACAATCTAATGTTCCAATAAAAAGACCTAGAATAGCAGGAATAAACCAACAAATGTGAACAAAATTGGTAGAAATAGGGCTGGGCCTATAGCTCAATTGGTAGAGTGCTCACCTAGCACATGTGAGGCACTTGGTGTGATCCTCAGCACTACATAAAAAATAAAAATAAATGAAATAAAGGTACAGTGTTAATCTATAACTAAAAAATATATTTAAAAATGCTAGAAATAAATAATAAAGATCGGAGCACAAAAAAATGAAAATGAGACTAAAAAAATCAAAGAAACAAAAAGATTTTGAAAAGAAACTGCCAGAACTTTCAGTATACTGAAAGAGAGAGAGAGAGAGAGAGAGAGAGAGAGAGAGATGCAAATAAATAAAATCAGATATCCAAAGGAGACATTGGAACAGATATCATAGAAATACAAATATTATCAGTAACTATTATAAACAACTATGCACCAACTATTTTTCAAAGTTCCAGAAAAAAAATGAATATATTCCTGGACACATATTACAATAAAATTGAGCCATGAGGATACAAAAAATAACAAATAATGAGATTAAATCAGTTAATAATATTTTCTCAAAACAGACAAGTCCAGGATGAGAAGACTTCACTGCTGAATTTTACCAAACTTTTTATTAAGAACTAATGCCAATCTTCTTAAATTGTTCCAAAAAATTTAAAGAGAAACTATACCATGAGGACAAACTACCTAGATTCCCAGACCAGACTTGGATACAACAGAAAACTATAGAAATTCTGAACAAAATAAAAAATTGAATGCAATAGCACAGAAAAAAGATAATTCAGTATGATCAAATGGGATTTATTATAGGAATTCAAGGAGAGTCAGGTGCATATACATCAATAAGTGCAATATATTACATTAACAGAATGAAGGACAAACAAAATGTTCTTCTCAGTAGATGAAGAGAAAGTATTCAATAAAATCTGACATAGAGTTTTACTTATAATACCAAATACATAATCCAGAAAAAAATAAATTAATAAATTGGACTTGATGAAAATTAAAGCCTGCTTTTTGAAAGACCTTCTTTAGGGAACAAAAAAGCAAGCCATAGACTTCAAAAGGACATTTGAAATTCAGATATATAACAAAAGATTTGTTTTCTGAATATATGAAGCACTATCATTGGTTAGAAATAAAGAAAAGAACTAGTCAAAATGAACATAAGAATCAAACAGATATTTCATCAAATGATATACACAGATGGAAAATAACCAGATGAGAATAAAATCAATATCATTAGTTACTAGAAAAATGTGTATTAAAAACACATTTTTTAATATGCTAAAATGAAAATGTTATAACCCTATTGAAGTGTCTCAAGGAAATAGAAGATCATACAAAATGCTGAAGAAAAATGTGGAGAACAATCAAATTTCTTGAATATTGCTGGTAGAACTATAAAATAGCACACCACTTTGGAAATTGATAGTTTCTTAAAAAGTCAAACACCTATAACATGATACAAATGTTTTACTCCTTAATATTTGCCCAAGAACCATGGAGGTATTTTACCATAAAATGATGAAATAAAGATCCATTGTAACTAATTAAAATAAATAATTTTTTTAAACCCAATTTAATGGGAAAAAAGAACCACTGTGTGAAAGAAGCCTAGGAATTTATACATATTGTGTGATTCCATTTCATAAAATCTTAGAAAATCCAAACTAATGAGTAATAACAGAAGGTTGGCCAGCCAAAGTCATGTGTAAAGTAATTATAAATGGGCATAAGGAAACTTTTGGGAGTGATGATTATGTTTGTCAATATGACTACAATGATGGTTTCACAAGCATATGTATCTATCAAAAAATTGCAAATGGTACATTGTAAAATGTGCTTTTTATGATATATGATTTTTACCTTAGTACAATTCTTAAGAAAGAAATTATTTCAGTAAGTATATTTTATGGATCTCATTTATATCTTGATATATGCATTAATTATAAAACAACAGTATTATAATTATATTAAATCTCATTTTTATAGAACAGGTCAGTTGGGAAACCTCACAGCTCCATGCAATGAAAATTGTAGATGCTCATCTTCATTATATTCTTCTGTCTGTGGAAGAGATGATATTGAATATTTTTCTCCCTGCTTTGCAGGCTGTACTGATTCTAAAATGTTTAAAAACAGAAAGGTAATTTTAAAAATATTTCTTCTTCTCCAGTAACATGTTCAAATTTTAGATAGTCTTTATATTGTACTCCTGACTCTATAAACTTTCTGGTTTCTTGTTTTCCTCATTTTAAAATTTTAAAAAGAAGTAAAAAAAAATCTGTTTTTTATTTCCATAAACACAAAAGTCTTATGGGAATTGAGTGTGGAAGAGATATTCCTATGCTACACTCTGCCTCTATACATCCTAATTTTGTGCATTTAAAGCAGTGAGTGATTGCCATTTACCTCCATGATAGCAAAGTGGGAAGAAACCACCCAAGAAGAAGAGCATTTTGTCTTCAAATTTCACAGTTTGCCTCAGTGATATGCTACACGTTAGTCCCACCTTGTCAGATCAGGCAAGGCGGCAGCAACCAAAGGAGGCAGATTTTAAAAAAGGGCTGACTAATTAGGCTTTATTGAGATATCACTCCCTGGCGGAACTGGATCAGACCCACAGAATGGACAGGAGAAGGGTCTGAGGAGAAACCTCATGGAAGCTTGACCAGATTGGACTTTTATGGGGCTTACAGCAGGAAGGGAAGGCTTGGGACAGAAAAGGGTGTTTTTAAGGTCTCTTGTCCTGCTGGAGTTGGTCAGGGGAGTTGGCTCAACTCCAGGATTGGCCAGCGGGTCCTGATGATTGACAGGCATTAGTCAGGAATGTCTGATAGGTTTGATTGACAGGCGTTTTCACCGGCACCTGATTGATGTTCCTTTCCTGAATGGGCAGCTTTGTTCTAAGTCGCCACCAAGTTGCCACCACCAACTGAACACCACCCAGCCCCCAAAACCCTCAAATACAATCTTTATTATACCAAGGGGTTAACCAGTGCTTCCTTTTGATGACCTTTTGCTCAGATTTTGTTTCTGCCAAGGAATTCAAAATTCCTACTGCATACATTTTTGCTATTTGTCTAATTTTGCATAACACTAACTCACATTTGGAAACTAGTCCTTTAATTGTTTACCAGAATTCACCATACACATGAGAAATCTTATAAAACCTATCAGACATTCCAGAAGTATATTTGAGTTAGAAAAAGTTCATATGGCAGAAATATAAGTGACTTCAAATTTACTAGATGTTTTCCTTCCTGTCCTTTGGTATTTTGTGAAGTAAAACCATTTTAAAACTTCCATATTTGCTAATCTTTTCTATATTAACATCAAATTTACTATTGTCTGAGCCATCCCCCACCTAGGTCTTACACTCTCATGAAGAGCAGGTGACTACTGCCTATTTGTGGATTAATTTGTTTTTAATCCAAAATTGCATTAAAAGCTTTTTCAATTTTCACCTTTTAAATGTCACAGAATTGGGAGATTGAGAAAAATGCTGCACTAGAAGAATCCATATAATAGCTACCTTCCAAGATTGAAACAAAATAGCTTTCATAGCTATATGATAAGTGAGGTAGGAAGAGCCAGTAATGATGAAAAGACTAGAAATACTGATTTTTAGAAGAGAAAAAGAATTAAGAAAAGAAATAGTTTGCACCAGTGCCAAGTGCATCGTGACTTGGTGAGGACAAGCCATTCTCCTCCAGCGATCTGTAGATTTCCCAGTGAGTTTCAGAAAAGCAGGCTCTGCTGTCTAGTACAATTGCAAAATTTTTTTTGAGGTTGTTATGAATGCAATAGTTTTCCTAATTTCAGTTTCAGCAGATTTGTTATTGCAGCATAGGAAAGCAATCACTTTATTTATGTTGATTTTGTAGCCTGTACTTTGTTAAATTTGTTTATAAGTTCTAGAAGTCTTATGGTGAAGGTTTCTTTGTGAGAGGGGCTGGTGCCTTCTAAATATAGGATCATGTCATCAGCAAACAGAGATCATTTTACTTCTTTTTCTATTGGCATTGCTTCAATTTCCTTCTCTTATCTGATATTCTAGGGCTAGAGTATCAAGGACTATGTAGAGAAGGAGTGGCAATAGTGGGCATCCTTGTCTTATTCCTGTTTTTAGAGGAAATGCTTTCAGTTTTTCTTGACTAAGTATGATGTCGGCCTTGGGTTTGTCATAAGTCATTTTTACAATACAGAAATAAGTTCCTTCTCTCCCTAGTTTCTCTAGTGTTTTAAACATGAATGGGTGCTGGACTTTGTCAAGTGTTTTTCTGCATTTATTGAGTTAATTGTGTGATTTTTGTCTTTAACTTTGTTTATGTGGTGTACATTTATAGATTTGTGTGTGTTGAACCAACATTGCATCCCTGGAATTAAACCCACCTATTATGGTATACTATCTTCTTGATGTGTTTTTAAATGTGGTTTGTCAATATTTTATGAAGAATTTTTTTATATGATCAGTGATATTGGACAAAAGCTCTCTTGACTTCATGTATCTTTGTCTCGTTTTGATATCAGGGTGATAACGTTTTCGGACAATGAATTTGGCAGTGTTCTTTTCTATTTCATGGAGTAATTTGAGAAGGATTGACATTGGTTCTTTGTTAAAGTGCTGGTAGAACTCAACTGAGAATCCATCTGGTCCTGGGCTTTTTTTTGTTTGGAGACTTTTAATAGCTGCTTCAATTTCATTGCACTTTATGTTTTCTATATTCTCATGATTTAATTAGGTCATATGTCTCTAGGTATCTGTAATTATCCCTGAGTGTCTAGTTTACTGGAGTATAAATTTTCAGATAGATTTTTATGATCCACTGAATTTCAGTAGTGTCTATGGTGATACTATCTTTTGTTAATTTTGGTTTTCTCTCATTTTCTTTTGGTTAGTTTGGCTAAATGTTTATCAATCTTGCTTATCTTTTTATTTAAAGAACCAATTCTTTGCTGCATTGATCCTTTTGTTAAATTTTCAGATTCATTAATTTTGGCTCTGATTTTAATTATTTCCTGTTTTCCACTGATTTTGGAATTAGTTTTATCTTGTATTCTATAGGGATGGAACCATTGCATATTAGAGATGCAACCATTTTTAATAAGAATGCAATTCACAATAGCCTTCTTCATAACTTTCCCATGTTCATAAATTTAAAAAAAGAAAAAGAGGATGAAAAAGAATCTAAGAACTCTTCTCTTTATGTATATTTCTTAGTCTTTGTTCTTATCTCATACAATTTACTACTTCATGTATTAAATTTTATATTGTTAACATTTTATTCAAATGTGCCATTATTTTAAAGACATTTAAATAATACAAACATATTTTTCATTAAAAAAACTAACCTATGGAACCAACCAATGTGTCCATCAAAGATGAATAGAGGGGCTGGGGGTGTAACTCAGTGGTAGAGTGCTTGCCTAGCACACATAAAGCACTGGGTTCGATCTGCGGCACCACATAAAAACAAATAAATAAAATAAAAGTATAAAAAAAGATGAATGGATAAATAAAATGTGATATATATACATAGTGGAGTTTTACTTAGCCAATAAGAGGAATGAAATTATGGTGTTTTGTGGTAAATGGATGCAGCTGGAAAACATCTTGCTAAATGAAATGAGCCAGGCCTAGAAGATTAAGAGTTGAATGTTTTCTCTCATATGCAGAAGTTAAACAAAAATAAGGAGGAAATAAAGGGAAAGAACATCACATGAAAATAGGAAAGAAATCAGTGAAGTAGAGGAAGAGGTTATGAGAGGGAGAGAGGAGGCATAAGGGAAGGGAAGAATGGTAGAATGAGACTGACCAAACTATCCTATGTACATATATGAATTCATAGTGAATTTCACCTTTATGTATATCTACAATGCACTAATGAAAAAGAAAAACTATAAATAAATAGAAGAAAGACCAGTAGAAGAACAGGAAAGGGAACACAGGGAGGGAGGATGGTTGGGAAAGAGGAAGTATTAGAGACTGTGTTGGAGCCAATTATATTGCTCTTTTAACTATGTCAAATGAACCCAATATTGTGCACTAACACATTTTTTTTAAAAGAACATGCTTAAGAATAAGACTAACCAAAAATATGAAAGCCTTCATCAATGAAAATTACAGAAAACTGAGGAAACAAATCAAACACAAAAAATTTGAAAAACACCTTCAATGTTTATGACTATGAAGAATTGATTTTGTCAAAACAGCCATACAAACAAAAATATCTACAGATTCCAGGTAATCCCATCAAAACTCCAATGATAATCTTCCCCAAACTAAGAAAAAAAATTCGAATTCATATGGAAGAACAAAATATCCAACATTGCCAAAGCAATTATGAGGAAAAACAATAAAGCTAGAGGCATTACAATATTGATTTCAAGTTTTAAATTGATAATTACAGTAATAAAAACAGCTTGATACTGGCATCAAAATAGACACAACAAGCAATGGAGGAGAATGGGAGACGTAGAAACAAACCTACACAGCTACATTTATCTGATTCTTGACAAAGGTGCCCAAAACATTAAAGAAAAGACAGTCTTTTAAATGGTGCTGGGGAAACTGGATATCCACATGCAAACAATTGAAACTTAATCCATATCTCTCAAACTGCACAAAAGTCAACTGAAAATGGTTAAATAGCTAGGAATAAGACCAGAACATGAGCAACTTCTAGAACAGAATACAGGGGAAAGTTCCAACCTATAGGGGTAAATAATGACTTTCTCCGTGTGACTCCTAAAACTCAGGAAATACTACAAAGACTCAACAAATAGGATGGTATCAAACTAAAAAAAGCTTCTGCACAGCAAAGGAAACAAAAGCATGAAAAGAGAACTCACGGAATGGGAGAAAATCTTTTCAAGCTACTACTTTTCTGATGCAGGATATCTAGACTATATAAAGAACTAAAAATATTCAACACCAGAAAGAAAATAACCCATTCCGTTAACGGGCAATTGAACTAAACATATCCTTCTCAAAACAAAAAGTACAAATGGCCTTCTAATATATGAAAATCTATTCAAACATTTAACCATCAGGGAAATGAAAGTTAAAACTACATTGGGATTCCATTTCACTCCAGTCAGAAGGGTGATCAATAAAAATACAAGTAACAATAATTGCTGTCAAGGATATGGGGGAAAGGAAACCTTAATAACTGTTGGTGTTAAATCTCTGGTACCAAAAAAAAAACAAAAACAAACAAACAAACAAAAAAACACTCTGATGTCCTACTGTATAATTTCTGAAAGTTTTAATTTTTGTTCTTAATATTTTATTAATGGAATATGTTATTTTCTTCCTGATGTTGAGTATTTTTAGTTCTTTATATTGTCTAGATATAATATAATGCTTTTCAGTTGCCTTTATTTTCCCCAAAAGACTTTATTTCATTCTTCTTTATAACTACATAAAATTACATTGTTTGTATATACAATATTGTCTTTATCCATTCATCTGATGACAGACATCTAGGCTTATTCGGTAACTTAGACCATTGTGAAATGTGTGCTATAAACATGGGGATGCATGTATCTCTAAAGTATGTTGTCTTTCAATCTTTTGGATGGATACTAAAGAGTAGTATAGCCAGATCATATAAGAGCTCCATTTTTAGTTTTTTGAGGAACTTCCATATGACTGTACCACTGAGCCACAGTCAGATTTCCATATGACTGTACCACAGAGCCACATCCTCAGCCCTATTTTGTATTTTATTTAGAGTCAGGGTCTCACTTAATTACTTAGGGCCTTGCTAAATTGCTGAGGCTGTCTTTGAACTCAAGATCCTCCTGCCTCAGCCTCCCAAGCCACTGGGATTACAGGTGTGTCTCACTGCACCATGTGACAATGATATTTGATAGAAAAACAGCTCTGAAGTAAAACTGACAATGATGGACTCTATGATTATTAACATGAGGTATGAATAGAATTAAAAAATAGGTAGAATTATCATTAATCTCAAATGGGAAAAAGTTGACACCACAAAAAATAATGTCAACAAAATGAAAATTAAAAGAAATACGATATAGTTAAAATAATCAAGTACTGATATGACAGTAGTGGAATTCCTTCTGGAAAATGTTTTGTGAAAGAAAATATGTCAGCTTTGAAGTCATTCTGTGAATATTCATATTCAATATATGAGCAAGGCTAAAATGCTAGAATTGGATACTCTTCATTTAAAATTTTGCAGAAGTTTGCAGGAAGAGCAGTAGGAAATATTGTGACTCTGAAGATTTTAAAGTTTTTGTAGAAAATTGTAGCTTCATTGAAACTGAAAATAGATATCTGATATTAGTATGGTAATATTCCTGGGCAGTTTTGCGTCTCTGAAACCCACATTTACTCCATGCTTCCCAAAATCCTCAAGTTTCCTCGTATAGATTTTGTGATACATTGGGCATTTCTTTATGATCTCATTGGCTCTGGTTCTTTTCAGCACTTTCATTATAAAATAGCAGGGTTGGGAGCTTCTGTCACAGGCTTTTGTAGTCCAAGGGGCACCTTACTCATTTTCCATGGAGGGGAAGTTAGTCTCATTCAAATCATTAAGGATGATAAGAAACAAGCCTTCAGGTCTCTTTACATTGAAACATCCATAAAATATTGGATTTAATTTACTAACCTCCTATCTTTGTATTGTTTTGTCATATTTTTTCACATATTTTAAACGATGCATGCTATTGTCAATTGTTCCTTCCAGCAGTCAATATTCACTTATATTTGCCCTTTATCTCACATTTCCATACTTTTGTTTAGAAATACTTCTTTCTGCCTGAAGATTTTTATTTCACCTTGATTTCTGAAAACTTCACTGGGTATGGAGTTCTAGAGTAGTAATTATTTCCCCCAAAGCAGTATATTGTCTTCAGTCTCTGGCTGCTTTTAAGATTTTTCTCTTCATTTGTTGTTTTCAGCAGCTTTACTTTGGTGAGCCTGGTTGTGGTTTTCATTTTATTTATATTACTTGGGTTTCATGAAATATCTTTAGAGTGTGTGATTAATGTCTATCAGTTGGAAAATTCTCAGCTATTAGCTTCTTCTCTCTTTCTCTCTCCTGTTCTTTTTGGGACCATTTGTTAGTTTACTATTAATAAATACATAACAAATTACCAGTGCCTTGGTGGGTTTAAATAACACCGAGTCATTAGCTCACATTTCTAGAGTCAGAAGTTCAGACCTAGCATTACAGGGTCCTTCGCCCAGAGTCTCACAGACAGAAATCAGGTGTTATTCAGACTATGTTCTTTCTGGAAGCTCTGGCAAATAATTTACATCTAAATTCATCCAGATTATTGCCAAATCCAGTTCCTGTTGGTTGCAAAAAAATGAAGTCTGTGTTTCCTTGCTAGTTATCTGCTGGGGTACAGTCTTCGTTTTTACAAGCTACTCACATTCTTCAGCAAATGACTGCCTCTGTCACCAAGTCTAGCCACAAACAATTTCCCTTATGTGGTATACTTTGAATGTTTCACTTCAGGAAGAACCTTGTTCGTTTTGAGGCTCACTTACTCAGGTTACCCAAGACAATTTATCTATCTTTAAATCAACCATGCCATATAACTTAGTAAGGGAGCAAAGTCTATCAGTTCACAGACCTTGCGATTATGCAGCTATGCACAATAGAGGAAGGGTATCTTTGTTCCATCTTAGAACTTTGCCTAACACAGACTAAATAGAGTTATCTCCAATTCTTTAGATACTTTCTGTTTTCCATCTCATTTTATGTGTATAAATTGTTGAAATGTAGATATTTTCCACTGATCGATTTTCCAGCTACTAATCTGCCATTATTCAGTGTTCCCTTTGTCATTAAACCTATTTTTTGAGATTTTAATTTCACTTCTATTTTCTAATCCTAGCATTCATATTTTTATAGACTACAAACCTCTGGTTAAATTCTACATACTTTAAGCTATTTTATTTTCTGAAACATATTGATCATTACTGTTTTCTTGATATTAAATCCACTAACTATGTCATTTAAGAGTCTACTTAAATTTTTTACTTATATCATAATTTTAAGCCAATTTTCTTGTCACTTTGATTTGCTCATAATATTATATGAAATGATAAACACTGCAAGTGAAAAAAAGTTGCCTAATATGATTGCATAATTTTCTATTTCTTTGCTTTTGCTTCATGTATTTGAGATTCTGCTATTTGCATCCACATTGATAATTGTTGTATCTTCTTAAAGGGTTATTTCTTTTGTCTTTGTAGAGTATTCCTTTCAATTTCTGGTAATACTGTTCTGTGTCTTCAAGTCTATTTCATATGATGGGATATAGTTAACTCTACTTTTCCTTTGATAACTGCTTCCATGGTGTATCTTATTTCTATTCTTTATTTCTTCCTTTATATTTAATGTGTTTTCTATAGCCAGCATGTGGTATGGTTTTGCGTTTATCTCCATTGCTATTCATCTGTCTTTTATGTGTAGTTTTTAGACTAATAACATTTAATATAATAGCTGATATGGTTGGATTTAGATCTGTCTTCCTTTTTATTGTTAGAGTTTGATATAATTTACTATTTCAATTTTTATTATTTATTTCAATTAGAAATATTTTACTATTTCATTTCAGTGGCTTTTTATAAAAATATGGCATGTATTTCTTTGAATTTTCGTAAATGGTGGCTTTCTTTCTTTGAGACCATTAAGACTAATCATATGGCCAGCAGAATTTTTCTCTGTAAGACTGGGTCACCTTTCTGCTGTTGAGGAGATTTTTTTTCTACAGCTGCTGCCCGTGCAGCCACAACTGCCACTGAGTTCATTTGCCTCAACCCTTTCCCATTGCACAATCCTCAACCCTACATGTCAGAGAATCTAGCAAAGCAACTGGCATACTACAAGCTCAAGTTCAGTAAGTAGAAGCAGCATTACCTGGAAATGAAATTTGCTAAAATTGAAAACAGACTTACAAGAAATTACAAAATTAACTAAGTACCTCCTGTTAATGTAGTCTTCAAAAACTCTGGAATTTCAGACAGTTTTGCTTCTGCTCAGCCAGCTCATTTGTGAAAAGTAGGATACAGAGACAAGTGTGTGGCAATCTGGAGTGAAGATGGACAGTGTTAGGAAGAGATAAAGGAAGAAAACGGGACCATTGCAATCACCTTTGCTGTTTAGAGCAAAGCTGGAGTGATTTCACTGTGGAAACTGAAGCCTGCAGAAGAAGAATAGAAAGAACATGAGTAGGAAAGAGAGGACCAAGAAGTGAAATGTTAACAATTCAACGACCATGCTTATTCAAAAACAGATAGGTAAAGAGAAGTCATTTTTGCTTCACCTGAGAGTTTAACCAGTAAATTTGGAATAGGAACTTTCAGAATTGCTGATAATCTGTGACACAATAGCAGGGTTCCTGTAAATACAACTGCAAGCATTTGATACCTCAATAATCAGAGATTGTTGGATTTCATCCCTGTTGGGCTTCACATTGACTGTTTATATTTTTCTAAAGATAAATGATTTGTTAAATGAGTAAGGAAGATGGTATTGTTGTTACTGTTTGACTTCAATGGAATGAAATGTGAAACAAATGCATTTGATAACTGCTATTCATTTTTAATTTTTCATTTTAAAATCAGTTTCCTCAGATTTCATTGAAAAAAAAAGCATATTTCTGGGTAGGTGCTGCTTAAATCAGCAGCTATATTTGATTATTGATCTTCCTAATATCAGGTCATCACTTAAATGATTGTATGAATATTCTGTAAATTATAGTTTGGAATTTTCAGATGCTTTGTTCTTGACATATACTCCAGCAATTCACTGGAATATCAAAACAAAACACACAGCCTATTCAAGAGAACTTATATAGTTTTTCCCCCTCGTCTTCAACTATAAAATTTAGCTATTATCCAGATAAACCTAAATATAGGCTAATTTGTAAATGACAAAATTGGTTTTTCCTTAAATTACTTGTTTACTAGGACTTTTATTTTCATTTTTCTTCATTGAGATAGTTTAATATATAGGATGAGCTACCTTTCTAAAGTGTTTTTGGTTTGGTGTTTTTTGGTCATTTTTGCTTGGATATTCACTTTGTTGGTTTTTCATTTATGCATTAATGATAACATTTTTGGATGTGTAACGTTTATATGGGGGTACATGATTCTACACATGGTGTAAATATTATTTTTTGTAAAAAAAAACAGGGCAAAATTAATGAATAGGAATACTAAATATATTATCATTAGGAATTTTTTGTGCATTAATCTGACCATAATTTCTCTGCAGATTATGATCCTATAACTTGAGTCTGTAATTTTTATTAACTAGATCATTTTTTGGCATAAATGATCATTACAGTTATCCTGATCTGATTTAAAGCCAAATGCATGCATACAAAAGGATCTTTCTGTTAATGGAAGATGGTGCTTTGGGGTGTAAGTTAGAAAAAGACTAATCATCTTATGCTCATTTATGTTATTATGTTTTCTTGTTTCCCTCCCTGAGCTGTGGACTGGTGCCTCCCTGGACTGACAGAGTTTATCTCAGGGAGGCCCTCACTGCATGACTGCCTCCTTTTGGTTACAATTCCCACTCTAAAACCTGATGGTAATTCCTTTCAAATTGGTTTTCTAACTAAATGATGTGTCTGACAATTATTATTTTATCTTACATTATCCTAGACCTGAGAACTATTGTGTTGTACCTTATTTCAATTGCTTATTAACGATTTGTCAGTTTTTATCCTTGTCTTCATGGTTCCTTCATTGTGTATTTCATAGTGACCAGAGTGATGCTTTAAAATATGTCATTTATATTCACATCCCTTTAAAGGCTTCTCATCCTTAAGAATAAAAGACCAAAAATTTTTAATTTGTTCTGATTAGTTATACATAAGAGTAGAATGCATTTTGACATATCCTACATAAATGCAGTATAACTTCTCATTCTTCCGATTGTACACGATGTAGAGTTACACCAGTGGTGTAATCATACATGCAACATAGGGTAATAATGTCCAATTAATTCTATTATCCTTCCTCCCCTTCTTTCATTCCCCTCTGTCTAATCTAAGGTATCTCTATTCTTCCCTAGCTGCCTCCCGCCACCCACCTTACTGTGAATTAGCATCCACATAACAGAAAAAACATTTGGCTTTTGGTTTTAGGAGGTTTGGCTTATTTCACTTAGCATAATATTCTCCAGCTCTATTCATAGACCAGCAAATGCCATACTTCCATTCTTCTTTAGACTGATAATATTCCATGTGTATATTTTCTTTATCCATTAATCTATTGAAGGGCACCTAGGCTGGTTTTATAGTTTAGCTATTGTGAATTGAGCTGCTATAAGCATAAAAAGAAGAAATGGGACCAAATAAAGACTGAAATCCAGCTAGATAAATAAGTTCTATAGTTCACATCCAGCATCAGGGTACCTGGCATTTTGATATTCTCCCCAATGTGCTTGTATCGCTCCGCCTCCATGGCCTTTGAATGTTACATCACATATGGCCTCTCTTTTGCCTTGTTTCTTCTCAATTCATGCAGTTTTCCTTTGCAGATGTTCCATGGTACTGGCATCTCTTAACCTTGAGAGATCTCCTATGCAGCTTCAACTTTTTTTCACATATTCACACACTTCCATTTCTTCTTTTTATGCCCCTACTTCTCCCTTATGGAATGGAAATATATATTCTGTGTCATTGTATCTTGGAGATATATATATCTTTTGATCTTTATTCTCACAGTTAAGAGTTTACTTTGAGTCTCAGATACATTGCTGATTTAAACTTTGTGGCAATGCTGGAACCATTGAGACTATGGGGACTCTTGAAAATGGATTAAACGTATCTTAGCTTGTGATATAGGCATGAACTTGATGGGGCCATAGTAGAATATTGTGTTTCAGATATATGGTTTCCCCAAAAAACTTATGTGTGATGCAATGTAAGAATGTTCAGAGGTAAAATGATTAGATTATAAGGGGTATAGCCTAATCCATGAATTAATCCACTGATATGTATTAACTGGTTGGTAACTGTATGAAGATAGGGTGTGGCTAGAGGAAGTCAGTCACTGTGGGTATGCCTTTGGGACTTACATTTTGTCCTTGATGAGAAGAGATATCTGTTTCAATCTACACACACACACACACACACACACACACACACACACACACACACTCCTTCCTGGTTAACATGTCTTGAGCTGCTTTCCTCTGCCAACCCTTTCTTCCATATGCTCTGCCTCAGCTCAGGCCCAGAGCTGTCGAGATTCCTGATCATAGACTAAATCTGTGAAATCATGAGCCAAAATAACCTTGTTCTCTAAGTTGTTCTTATTTGTAATTTTGGTCACAGCAACAAAAAGCTGATTTAAAACGTCCAATAATTGTTTGCTGATGATATCGTTCTATATTCAGAAGACCCCAAAAATTCCACCAGATGACTTCTAGAGCTGATAAATGAATCTAGCAAAGTAGCAGAGTACACAATAAACACTCATCAATAGCTTTCCTGTACTCTAACAGTGATTCATCTGAAAAAGAAATCAAGAAAACTACCCTTTTTATAATAACTTCAGAAAAAAGAGAAACATTTGGGAATTAATATAACCACAGAGATGAAAAATCTCAACATTTAAAAATATAGAAAACTTGCCTGGCATGTGTGAGGCACTGGTTTCGATTCTCAGCACCACATATAAATAAATAAATAAAGGTCCATCAAAAAAAAATATGTAGAAAACTGAAGAAAAAAGTTAAAGACTTCAGAAGATTGAAAGGACTCCCACATTCCTGGATAAACAGAATTAATATCATTAAAATTGCCATACTAACAAAAGATATAAACACATTTAATGCGATCTCCATAAAAATTTCAATGACATCCTTACCGTAACTAGAAAAGAAAAACAGTCCTTAAATGCAGGTGGAAGAATAAGAGACTTAAAATAGCCAAAGCAATTCTGAACAAGAAAAGTGATGTAGGAGGCACCACAGTACATGATCTCAAATTATACTACAGAATTATTTTTTTAAAGAGAGAGAGCAAAAGAATTTTTTAATATTTATTTTTTAGTTTTCAGTGGACACAACATCTTTATTTTATTTTTATGTAGTGCTGAGGATCGAATCCAGCCCCCTGTGCATGCCAGGTGAGCACGCTACTGCTTGAGCCACATCCCCAGCCCTATACTACAGAATTCTAATAACAAAAACAGCATGGTATTAGGATCAGATTAATACAACCATTATGGAAAGCATTGTGGTGATTTCTCAAAAAACTAGGAATGGAAGCACCATATGAGTCAATTGTCCCACTCCTCGGTATTTATCTGAAAG
The DNA here is from genome assembly GCF_052094955.1 of Ictidomys tridecemlineatus. NCBI lineage: Eukaryota > Metazoa > Chordata > Mammalia > Rodentia > Sciuridae > Ictidomys > Ictidomys tridecemlineatus. Next base: position 109,121,207 of record NC_135477.1, on the reverse strand, counting down.
AACCAAAATCAGCATGGTATAGCTATAGCCACTTAAGTGCTTAATAGCAGCACAGTTCACAACAGTCAAATTATGGAATCAACCTGGAGACCTATCAATAGATGAATGGAACAAGAAAATGTGGCATATATCTACAATGGAGTTTTAGACAGCCATAAAATAAATGAAATAATGGTATTTGCCTATAAATGGATAGAAATGAAAAAAAAATCATGCTAAGTGAAGTAAGCCAGACCAAGAAATTCAAGAGTGAATGTGGAAGCTACAGCAAAATAAAGAAAAGAAGGTCATAAGAAAAGGAGATCATTGCAATAGAAGAAAAATGAAGGAGGAAGGAAGGAAGGGAAAGGGAAAGAAAACTGGAATGAATTTACCAAAATCCTGTGGTATACATATATAAATGTACAAAAGGAATTTTCACCTTTAAGCATATGTAGTAAATGCCAATCAAAAATAAATAAATCAGGGAGTGAAAGGAAGATCAGTAGAGGATAGAAAGAAGAATATGGGGAGGGAGGAAGAAGGAAAAGGGGAAGATGGGAATTAAAATCAAACTCTTTACATGTATGATATTTTCAAAATGAATCCAAATACTTTGTATAATTATAATGTTATAATTTTAAAAAAGCAATAACTTAACAGCTTCCTCCACTATACTGATATAATTTTCATACTAAAATTTTCTGCATCATTTGGACTGAAATCATCTTTAATTCCTCTTATTCTTTCAATAGTAACTTAGTTCCTTATATTTATTAAATTTGCTATTTTTCTTCTTATTTTGTAACTTAGAATATATTTAGTGGATTGATAAAATGCTTGTATCTGTCACCTCTGATCTCCATTAGGTCTTAGAAAACATGACTTACTTACCGTACATGAATTATTAACCTTGAAATATCAAAAATTTATATTTTCATTGGTTCCTTATTCAGTGCCACATTATGACTTTGTTTGGCCCTGGATACGTTTGTTTTTGTGCTCCCATTTCTTCACTTACAAAATTTTTTTTTTTTACAAATGTGTTGGTATATAACATATGTGATCTATTCTTGGTTTATTATTAATTACTTTTCTTATTAACATACTCATATTCAAATTTTTCTTTGCTTTTAAAAGAAACAAACATTAAAATATTTTTATTTGGTCCTGGAAGTCTTTTGGGCCTCAGTCACTGTATGCACTGTGTCTAATAAATAAAAGCCTTGACATCCTTGCATACAAAGACAAATGTTATCTTTTAAACATAGTTCTAAAATTTTTACTGTTGGGTAACTAACTACATTTCATATCCCAGTTAAAATTTAATTTTATTCATTACCATATCTTTAATTACCTTAAGTATTTTGGATAAAATTTCTTAAACTGGCTAAACTTTTCCTAAGTGACTATAATCATACAAACTCACACAAAGACAATAATTAATTAGGTAAAAGACCTTGGATTTATCCTTAGTATTTTATTTCTAAATAAGTAATGCAAATTTAACGTAAGGCATTTATTAGTAAAACTGCAGTAGCCCTACATTTATTGATTCAATTTTTATTTCAATAACAAAAGTTTATTTTATGACTATATTTCTGAAACATTGTTTTTAATCTTTAATATTCATAGGCGTACTACAATTGTTCTTGTATTAAAGCGGGATTAATAACTCCAGATGTAGAAGGTGATTTTATTGATGCCAGGCCTGGGAAATGTGACACCAAGTGTCATACATTACCTGTGTTTTTCGCTTTGGTTTTTTCTGCAGTTGTTTTTGCTAGTTTTTCTCATGTGCCACTTACGCTAATCATCTTCCGGTATGTATATAGTATTTGCAATTATCTTTAATATAATACATAAGAAATATTAATTTAGAAATATTTCAGATTATTATAGTAAATTATTTTCTCTGTATTGTATGATAACAGAGGAGAAATTGTTACATTGTCAAAATTTATGTATATGTTTAATTCTTTTAATTGCATAAAATATACAAATGCAACATTTAGTTTAATTTTTACCTAAAATTAAGTGTATACATGTATTGAAATAGTACTCCTTAAATATGTAAACTTTTAGGTTTTTATGCATCGGGTACAAAAAAAAAAACTTGAATAAACAACCCAATAGAATTAAACTTAATCTAACCCATGGAAAATTAATAAATCAGAAAATTCTTAATTGTAACACAGTTGTGAGTTTAAAGTTAATTTGTTGGTTATAATTATTTATTGACTAATTCTATTTTAGCCAATTAAATTATGAGAAAATATCTGTGTCATCAATAAAGGAACATAACTTTTAAAATTTCCATACATAAATATATTATTCTAAATACAACCAACATTTGTTCTCCATGTTTTCTTCCCATATATATGATACCCATTTAATACTCATTTTTATCCTAATCACAGAATAATTAGGCATTATTTTTTAATTATTGTTTTCAAGAGGTTAACAGGAACCTTTGAGTCATAAAGTACCTGTACAGGTTGACCAGGTAACGAAGTATGGAAAGTAATAGTTTCTATCTGGGATCATTGGGAAATAGTATAGAGAATGACTTGTACTTGGTTCAGAACATAAGTGATTTTTTTTTTATAGTGTAAGCACACGGTACAAGAACTTCACAGGGAAAATGAGCAGAAAAAGTAGAGGCAAAAATGTATGAAATGTGGCAAGGAGTTTGTTAAGACAGGAATAGCATGATGGGAGACAAAAACGTCTAAGCCATTTAAGGGCTGGTCATGGGAAACCATTTATGTAATCTTATTGTGAATGGTGTTATCCTATGCACATAGCTGGGAGCCACTGAAAATAGTAAACCTCAAGGGTATAAATAATCAAATGTGTGTCTTAGATGTGATACATCAAAGATAGTGTGGAAGATGGAGCTGAGCAGAGAAATGGAGAAAAAGGAATTAGAACTAAAAAGAACAAATAAAAAATGTAAAGAAAGAAAAGTAATTAGAACTTAGTAGTATTGTTTAGAGATAGATTTAGAACATATTTGGGAATTATCTAGTTTGGTTAAAATGATGAGCATGGGTATCAGGGGAGTGAGGGGCGCAGAGGTAGAAGCCAGAAGGATTTAGAAGATGTTCTAGATGTTTGATTATGATTTCTCTGATGGGAATCTTCCCAACCCCGCTTTCCCTGGCAAGCATTTGCAGGGCTATGTGCTTTAACCTTATGCTGATATTTACCTTTAGGTGTCACTTTTGTTACCAGCACACTTTTGACCTAACTATAGTACTTTCAGTAGAGGATTTTCACCCATGTGCGTGGAAGAGATGTTCATAGTACATTGTAAAACAACAATAAAAACCATTTTTTCAGAACCAAAAAAAATAATAAAATAATGAGTATTATTAATTTGATGTGCCGAGTATGGAATATACAGAAATAGATGATCATATTTAGACTTCAAGTTTAGAGAACTGAATGAATGATTACTCCATTAATTAAGATTGTAAAGACAAGGAGAATAGAAAACTCGGATTGAAGGTGATCATTGCAGTGTTGAATATGCCTTATTTAAATGAAATATGCAAGCAATTGTTCTCAGTAGGATGAGATGAAAGAAATAATCATAATATTCCATAGGCTCAGTTCTGAATCTTCTCACTTCCCTTGAAAATCAGGCAGCACAATAAGGAAAATAACACATAAACACACACTATAATTCCAATACAGCTATGAGATAAACAAAAAAATAGTAAAGTTGAAATTATGTTTAAGTGTTGCTGAAGTTGAAGTGGGACTGAAAGTCAGCTTGTGGATTCACAAAAATTTTTATGAAGAATATGAAATGGGGAGAGGACCTCAGAATTGACAGATCTCAGATTTGTCTGGTACATAATTCTGCTCAGAAAGAGAGGGACACACATTGAGATGGATGTTCAGGTATCAGAGTCAGACCTAGGTAGATAAGTAAAGGTAGAGTCTCTCTGGGTCAACAATAAGAGGGAATCTTGAAGAGTTCTCAGGAGGTCCAGGCCTGGCAAGCAAAAAGTGCCAGCAATATAAACTGAATGAATGCATAATTTTGAAAAGCAAAAAAGTGTAATGAGAGCTCAGAAACATAGGACTGGCAGTAGAAGTTCTTTTGAAGTAGGACAGATTTGAAGAGGCAGAGGATTTGTTGCTATACTAGTCATAATAGTCCTTATTTGGAAATAATACTAACTCTACAATTAATGAATAAATTTTGGCATCTTCATACAATCAATTACTACAGAGTTGTGCTGAACAGTATGGTGATTATTAACCATTTATGCTCTGTAAGTTAAATTCTATCTTCATGTATGTTTAATTCAGTATTAAATTGACCTGTTGAGTAATTAAGTCCTTAATTCTAGTTATGGTATTTTCATTATGGAATTTCACTTCTTGCTTTTTAACTGAATTTAATTCTCTGATAAAAATTCTCTATCTTGTCATGTAATTTTTGAATATATTAAGCCCAGAAATTTAAGATATACATGCCAGATATATGATATCTGAAGATTTGGCAGGTTTATTTATATTTATTTTTCCACATTATTGTTTAAACTCCATTTTATTTCTTGGTGCTGCCTCATAAAATTTACAAATAATTTTTTTAAAATATCATATGTTGTATTTTATGTTTCAAAAACAATAGAGGCTCTGGGTATTACATAACTCCAAAAAATTAAATGTAATTTTAATCAGGCAGCTAGAATAAGGATAGTTCCCTGAATGTAATTGATGATAGATTTAGGATTTTTTCATTTTTATTTTTAATTTCAATTATAATTATAAATTCATATTAGTTGTATAGATTAATGGTTTTTTTGACATGCCTGTAAATGCATATATCATGACTTGTTTGAAAATGCACCTTCTCTAATATCCTTCTCCTCCCTCCCCTTTCCTTACCTGTTAGTCCCTTTTCTACTTTTCAGTCATTGTTTTTTATGTTTCCACAAATGAGAGAAAACATACAATACTTATCTTTATATATCTGACTTTTTTTTACCTAACATGATGACATTAATCAACAACAACAACAAAAAACAAGTTAATCTAATCAATCACTAGACTAAAGATCTGAACAGATATTTCTAAAAAGACCAAATACACATGGCCAATAAATATATGAAAAGATGTTCAATGCCTTTAGCTACCAGGGAATTGCAAACCTAAGGTACTCTGAAATTCCCTCTTATGCCATTCAGAATGGCTATTATTAAAACAAATGCCAATTAAAAATATTGAGTAAAAGAAACCCTTATAGAGACTACTGGTAAGAATGTAAATTAGTATAGCTACTATGGAAATCACTATAGAGACATCTCAAAAAATTAAAAATGTAACTACAAAGTGATCCACATATACCACTTTTGGTATATTACCCAAAGAAATGAAGCCGGCATACCAAAGAAATACCCATATACATCACAGTAGTCATTATTGCCAAAATAAAGAACCAGCACAGGTATACATCAGCAGATGAATGAATAAAAAATATTGTCTATATGCACAATAAGGGGATATAGCTCAGTTGGTAGTGTGTTTGCCTCATATGCACAAGGCCCTGGGTTCAATCCCTAGCACCACAAAAATAAAATAAAATATTTGCACAACAAAATATTATTCAATAATGAAGAGGAATGAAGTTGTACCATTTGCAGACAGATGGATGACACTTTGGGTTTAAAAGGCCTTATTAGGAGAGAGAGATGAAAAAAAATGATATTTTCTATTTTGTTTCAATCACAACATTTGATTGCCGATTGTGGTGATGAGGAAAATGGTCATGTCCATAATGACCCCTTTCCAGGATGTGTGTATGTGGAGTGAGTATCTACTGATGGTCCACTTGTTAAGATAGGGAGCACTAGGGGAAGAACAAAATGTTGTGTAAGACAGAAACCTATGTCTAGTATTGATGTCTTACAGGAAAGATAAGGCCTAAAAAAAAAAAAAAAAAAAGGTAGCTGTCACATAAGAGATGATAAAAGCTTCCTTTTATCTTTGAAGAGTACCTACAAATGTTCTGTTTACTCCACGAAATTCTTAAACCACAGTATGAAAACTTAGAAAAAAAAATTTTAAAGAAGTATTCACCTTTATGTTATAACATAGTTATGTCTCATTAAAATTTTGATTTTTATGTACATAATTTTCATCTTTAAGTTCATTAAATTGATATATTGGACACTCCTGGGAATCACCAAACATTTAAACATTATTTTCTGTATCGGAAATATGCTGATGGCTCAAATCAAACTATAAATACTTCTTATTGACTTGATATGAGAATATACATATGCTTCAGAGAGAACCACTGCCATGTTACATATTTAACCAAACTACATATAATATATAATATATAATAAAAGTTGCAGAGAATTATAGTTAAGCAAGTAATCAATACTTGTACTGTATATAAAAAGCTTTATACTAAAGTTTGGTCCTAAAATGTCACACTTTGCTTTTTATAACTTCTTTTTAAGCAATGTACTTGTAATAAAAGTATTAATTTTATGTAATAATATAATTATTAGCAAAGAGTTGGTTAATTTCTTTTCATTTTCCTGTTAGTAAGCATTTGAGATATAAATATATATTTATACTTAATTGATATGGGTAGAATTACATTTGTATTCCTACCCATATCAATTAAGTATTACAAAATACTATGCATATACTACATCTTTATAAATAAGTTATTGCAGATGAAAATATTGGTCATACTATATTGTTCAGATTTTAATACAAAGAAGCAAACAGTAAGCAGAGTTTATTTAAAATGCCCACATAAAGGGAATCTAAAGACTGGAGATGTAGCATAGTAGTAGAGCACTAGTATGCGTTCAATCCCTAATGCCACCAAAAAACAAACCAAACTAACCAACCAACCAACCAAACAAACAAACAAACAAAAACCAAAACAATAAAAACCTCATAGCTGCTGGACACGGTAGCCCAAACTTGTCATTCCAGGGACTGTGGAGGCTGAGGCAGGAGGATTACAAGTTCAAGGCCAGCCTCAGCAAATTAGTGAAAAAATTTGCCTCAAAATACAGAAAAAGCTGGAAATGCAGGCTCAGTGGTAGAGTACCTCCGAGTTCAGTCCCCAGTGCCACTAAATAAATAAATAGGAAAATAAAATAGAAAATGAAAGGAATCTAAGACAATGACATACATGACCAAATGAAGAACATAAAAGCATGGAAGCTAGTTATTTCAAGAAAGCAAACAGAATCTGAGGCAGAAAAATTTGGTCATAAAGTTCTTTCTCGTTGTGAAGCACAAAGAGCTTTGGGATTTGTTGGCAACAGGTAAGAAATAGAGAAATGGGAGGAGCTGCACTCCTTTAATGTGTCAGATCAAATTGTGCCAACTGGCCATAGGTTCTTAGTACAACTGATACACAAGAAAAAGAAATTAACATTGAACCTAGCATACATTATGCATTGCTAATAATATCTTCATTATTTTCTTTCAGGGTTGTACCAGGGAAGCTCCATTCTTTGGCCTTGGGTATATCGTATGTCATTTTAAGATTACTTGGTATGGACTTTAAGTAGCTATTTTTTATTACATCCAGTTGTTTGAGTTTTGATATGTATGTGTTTATATATGTATTTATAATTATAATTAAATAATTTAAAATGACACAAAACAAGTGAATAGGAGAGGTGTTTTGAAAAATTCAGGAGGCAATAAATACCTAATGTAATGCCAGTTCTTTTATACAAAACATGCACCCATTATTTTGGATCTGAGGAGTATCTGAGAAATTTGATATAAAGTATATTCATCATCTCATAAAAGTGGGTTGAGGAGCTCATACAAAATACTTGTATTAATTTTATATTTCTTGCACTTTAGGGAAGTCACTAAACTAGAGTAGTGCTTTTGAATATTTTCATCACCAAAGACACTGAATCTGTTCTTTTTACAGATTTGCTTATTTTCAAGAATAAATTGTTTTTTTCTGGAGGTAATGAACTCCTTTCTTCAGACTTTCTTAAATAACAAGATCTATATTTCAAACCACATTATGACTGTATTATAATTCCTGATTTAAGAAGTTGATTAAAAATATCATTGGAGAAAAGAAATAAGATTGGACTGGATTAAAGGCTGCAAAGTATACAGTACAAAAATGTAGAAGTTGTATGTTGGGCTCTGATAAGGAGCAGAGAAATAACTTTAGTTCAATAGGTGTGATTCAAATTAGCATTTTAACATGGAAAAATTAGAACATGAGTTTTATGCTGGACAATGACCCAGCAGATCAGAAAATATCTGTAACCAAAGAAATAGCACAGAGAACAGCAGTGCATAGGCCAGTTTGCTGCCGCAAAAAGAAGTCAGTGAGGCTGATGTATTTTTGAATTGGAAAGATTATATTGTAGATATAAACAAACAGAAGATAGATATTAGCTTATGTTCATTTTAAGAACTCTGCTGGTATAAAGGCAAATAATTATGAGAAAAAATGTAGAGGAAAAGAAAAAGGAGGCTTTTGGTGAAGTTTAAGAATCATATTAAATTGGAAATCTGGGGTTTTGGTGGCTAAAGAAAGAAATCAGTATATCAAAGATATGTTTGGAATCTGTGTTACAACATTTATGATGTATTGGAAAAAGATGATGAGAAGTGAAAAATAATATGTGGTAGATGTAGATTTTTCACTTTGAGCAACTATAAAAAGACCGAGATGGGGAAACTGGCAGACATCAAGAGTCATGAGGCACCAACACCCTAATAATTTCTTAAGAAAGTTGATCAACCATTACCAATGTTTAATTCTGAGAACACAATTCTGGTGACTATGGGGAAACTGTGCATGTGACTGCTCATTCACTTTTTGACGAAAGGAAAAAGTGTTGCTGGTGAAGAGCTGTTGTCTCTGAATTGTGTAAAAGTTTCCCTTGGGCAGCACAGCTGTCCTTCAGGATCTCAGGCCATCTGACTCTGCGACTACCATAAGCTTATCAAGACGTTTTCATTTTCAGTTATTTTTCTAAGTATCTTGATAAAAGATATACACTGCCAACCCATTTTTCAGTCATTCAAAATTTTGCAGTTACATATCTTTGAAGATATACTGATTTCACAAAAATCAGTACTTGGTATCTCTGTTCAAAATATTTTATTCTAAACTTTTCAAGTAAAAACCAACAAATATTTTGAGATGGCTTTGAAACATAAGCATGTACAAAAATTCTAAAAAAGATTCCAATGTACAAATATATTTGTACATATAGGGATAAGAATATTTAAAAACTCATATTATTTCCAGTAGTTAACAATCTTAACCAGAAGTGATTCTTTGATGATTTAAGTTATATATTTAAAATGATGATGATGATAATGATGATGATAATGATGATGATGATGATGATGATGATGAGAGTGGTATGTGTGGAAATTCTAAAGGAAATTATTATGATCCTGATCAATGGTGTTTTATGGAGAATTTACAATCATTAAATATTTTACAGGAACAATTCCTGGACCAGTCATTTTTAAAATGGTAGGAGAAACTTCTTGTACCTTTCGGGATATTAATCATTGTGGACGCAAAGGACGTTGTTGGATCTATAACAGGACAAAAATGGCCTACCTACTGGTAGGAATATGTAAGTGGCATATATTATAGAAACTTAGAAAAATAAAATTGCTTTAAACACTTATGTTTGTTTATAGTAGAGTGATAATAAACCACAAACTAATAGTTTGATAATTAAAGTAGGCTTATATGATTGTATAGAAAATATTTTGGAAACAAATACTATAGAATTTATATAAATATTTGATCAGTGTGTTAAATACACAATAGTTTCATGTTATTTTTATGGTTTGGATCTGGAATGTCCCCCTTAGTTTCAAGTGTTGAAGGCTTGGTCCCCAATGCAGTAATGTTAAGAATTTTGGGGAAGTAATTGGATCATGAGGGTTCTGAGATCATCAGTGGGTTCATCATTTGATGGCATTAGTGGGAAGGGGTAGAAACTTCAGGAAGTGACCTAGATGAAGGAAGCGGTTCCTTGTAGGTGTGCCCTGGGGCAGTATATCTCGTTCCTGGCCTCTTCCTTCCAATCTCTCCGTTTCTAATCTCCATGAAGTGAAAAAGTGTATTGCTATACTCTTCTGCCATGATATTCTGCCTCATCATAGACCCAGAAACAATGTATCCAATAAACCATGGACTGAAATCCTGGAAACAGTGCACCAAAAAACCTGTTCCTCCTCAAAGTTGTTTTCTTTAGGTATTTGACACAGAAACAAAAGGATGATTAACACAGTTATTCCAGAAGAAAGGGTTATAATCAGTAAAAATTAAATTTAGGAAGTAATTCTGCCTGTGTAGGCATGAGCAACCACATTTCTTGACCTTGTGACCTTTTCCAGTTTCACTGTAAATGATTAAATAAATTTGAGCAAAAAAAAAATTATACCACGAAATATCATCAAGATGCTGTTATCACACTTAAATAACTTCACATTTTCTCTTTTGTTTATTAAGTAAGAATGTTTGGAACATAGCAAGCATTCAATATTTCTTGAATAAATAAGAAATATAGGGAACTGGGATGTTGTGTGGGTGGAAGCTATGGTCGTGGTTAGGAAAGTCTACATATGTCAGTATTTGGAAAATTCACTGTGTGATTCTGGATCTTAATTTAGTCATTTAATCATGATATTGTGCTACATAATTTCTAAAGTTTTAATAAATAATCAAAGTATGTATTAATACATAAATACTTTTATGTAATAAATATTTCAAAGTATTTAAATGTTTTGTGTTTTTACTGAATAGGACCAGTAATTCAAGGAGCCACATAATTACAGATTCTAATATTTAATACAAATAAATATATGTTTGATAGACAGTATAGAGCAATGCCTTGGAATTTAGAATTCAGTTATCCAGCAATTGAACCCATACTGAATACTGGGTAAAACAAGAAAATTAAATTAAAAAGCCACTTGACATTTAATGTGTAGAAATTAACTTTGGTCAGAATTAATAAAACTAGGGATTATTCTTAAGTGTTCTTAAAACATTGCTGAGATTTTTAATTTTTATGATAGACATAATAAAGTTAGCTCTTTTCAAACACAACACATAATTAAGAAAGTTAATGAACTCTAGAGAACCCACTATGGACCTATTAAAAAGAAGATACAAAATGTAAAGTACATAATTATAGTCAGATAGAAGGTACAAAGACAGGAAGATGCCAAAAGAATATGTACTGTGACAATTTTGTGTAATCTTATTTATGGTTTTAAAATAGTTTGAATGTGTCTCCCAGAGGTTAAAGAGTTGGAGGTTGGTACCCAGTGTGGCAATGTGATGAGGGATAGAACTTTTGAGAAAAGTGACCTCATAGGAGGTCACTAGATCACTAGGGTCTCTGCCCTAGAATCCATGTACCTCTCCTGGGACTTTGATTAATTCTCACAATAGGATTGTTATTAAAGAGAGATTGGCCTGTCCTTACTTTGACTTCCAGTCTCTCCCTCTCATGTACACTCCCTCCATGATGCTGTTTGCCTATAATACAGGCAAGGGGACTGTTGGCCCTTTAACATCTGAAACTCTCAGCTAAATAAACTATTACTTATAACTACAAGTCTCATTTAATAATAGCAATGTTAAATGGATTAACAGAACCAGTATATTTAAAAAATGTATTCTATGTGTGTCTTTGTCTGTTTTATGATACTTTTATAAGAGACTACCAGAGAGTAAATTAATTATTTAAAAAATATATCTCATAGTTTTGGAGGCTAGAAGTCCAAAATTGAATGCTGCACCTGATGTGGGCCTTCTTGCTGGGTTAAAATATGATGAAAGTATCACATGGTGAGAAAGTATGCATGGGAGAGAGGGCGGAAGTGAGCAAGAGAGTAGGTGGACATAGGAGGGGGCTGGAACTCATGAGTATTTATCACTAACCCACAATTTTAATAACCAACTTAATCCTACAATGACTGCATCATTCTATCCATGAGGATAGAACTCTCATGAACCTATCATCTCTTATTAGGCTACTTCCTAATATGATTACATTGAGAATTAAATTTCCAACACACAAATTTAAGGGCATTGGAATCATACACAAAGTTTCTTTGAATCAGAATTATTTAGAATTCAAAATTATAAATTCTGAATCATTAAGTTAAAAATCCACAGTTGTGGAAGATATCACCAAAATGACAGAACACAACTTTCTAATACGTGTTCCTTCATAGAAACAATTTGTCTAATTTTCCACACATGAAAATATCTTTGCAAGGGTTAAGGAAACCAGGTAAGAGAACACAGCACCTAGGTGTAGCATACACATAACAAAATGGCACATTGAAGACTATCGTGTGTAAGTTTCACATTACTCACATCACCTCTCCCCAACATATGCACTTTGGAACATCCTGCATTGGGTAAATGAATAGTAGGAAAACACCTATTTTTGCTGAGGACCCCAAATCAAGCCTACCTTAGTGAAAAACAACTCCAGATTAGCCCCAAAGAACTGGGTCCCAGTCCAACAACACTCCAACTGACCAAGCCCTCAGGCCTATGCCAACTATAGGATTACCTCTAAGTGAAAACTCCAGTTTAGATCCTTCAGTACTTACCATGTGTCAGACTGGTACCAGGTTGGCATTTATAGCCCCAGCCTCAAGGGTTGATCCTTAAGATACATATTTTAGGCCTAAAGAGCCCCAAGCTGGCTCCTGTTATTCCTTGGTTCAGGATAACCCTAGTAGACTTTGGTACTAGCTGGCACCCACAGATCCAGGTTCCAGGACCTTTGTAGAGTCAGATTCACAGCCTCCTCTGTGCCAGGTCACTATGAAAATAGCTTGATATATGAAAATAGCTTTCACAGAATGAAAGTTAAAAATCACAATAAACTCAATATAGGCAGAAAAGATATCTAACAAAATTTAATATCATTTCATGATTAAAAACTCAGAAAATTAGGGGCTGGGATTGTGGCTCAGTGGTAAAGCACTTGCCTAGCATGTGTGAGGTACTGGGTTCGATTCTCAGCACCACATAAAAATAAATAAAGATTCATCAACAACTAATAAAATATTTAAAAAAAACAAAACTCAGAAAATTAGATTTAGAAAAAAATGTACCACAACATAATAAAGGCCATATTAGTTAGCTACCATCATAACTGTGATAATCTGAAAACTTTTTCTGTAAAATCAGGAAAAAAGCAGGGATTGTCACTTTCTCCATCCCTATTCTATTTAATATGGGAAGTTCAAGCCAGAAAAATTAGACAAGAAAAATATAATACACACTAGTAAGGATAAATAAAATTACCCATTTGCAGATGAAAAGGTCTTATATGGAGAAAACCCTTATACCTCACTAAAGACATGATTTAACTAGTAAATGAATTCAATAAAGTTATAAGACACAACTCAACATACAAAAATTAGTGGTATTCTATAGATTAAAAATAGCTATTTAAAAAAATAACAAAAGCATTCCATTTACAGTAGTGTCAACAAGTAACAGTGCCCTAGTTTAAATATGGTTTAATTGCATCCCCCAAAGGTTTATGTGATTGGAGGCCTAGTTCCCAGGGAAGTAGTACTTGGAGATGCTGTGGAGCATTTAAGAGGTAAAGATTGGTGGGAAGTCCTTGAGTCATGAGGGTAGGGCATAAAATAGTTCTTGTACAACCCCTTCGAAGTTCTCATGTAACCCCTTGATAGTTCTCATGAGAAAGTTGTTATAAAAGAAGGAAGTCTGCCTAACCTACTCCCACCCTGTCCTTCTATGAGATGCTTCCCATTAGACCTCACCTCCTAAACTTTCCATGACACCTCCAAATACCTCTACACTGAATATGAAGCCTCTAATCACATGAAACTTTTTTGGGGGGGGTTGGGAGGGGTGCAATTAAACTATATCTAAACTGAAGCAGATCTGAACAGACATTTTTTAAAAGAAGATATAAAAATGGCAAATAGGTATATGAAAAAAATCATCAATATCACTAATCATCAGGGATATACAAATTAAAACCACAATGAAAAATTATATAATCTAAATTAGAATGACTATTATCAAAAGACTAAAGATAAGTGCTATTGAGGATATTGAGTAAAGGGAGATACTGAACACTGCTGGTAGAAATGTCAATTAGTATAGTTATTATGCAGCTTTCAAAAAATTAGCAATATAGAACTACCATAAGTCACAGCAGTTCCACCCCTGGGTGTATACACAAAGGAAATGAAATTAGAATGTTGAAGAAATATCTGTACTCACATGTTTATTCCAGCTCTATTCACAATAACCAAGACATGGAATCAAACCTAAGCTCCACCAACAGATGAATGGATATTAACAATGTGGTATGTGTATACCATGGAATACTATTTGCTCCTAAAAAGAAGGAAAACCTCCCTTATGACTATATGGATGAATCTGGAGGTATTATGTCTATAGAGCATGTTCTATTACTATAACAAAAATACTTGAGGCTTGGAATTTTATAAAGAAAAAAGATTTTGGATTCTGAAATTTCAAAAAGCACTGTGCAAGCTCCTGCAAGGGTTCCCTGGTCTGCATCAAATCATGACAGGGTAAGGGAGCATTATGAGAGGGAGAGGATTGCATGTCAAAGCAGGAAGTTGGAGAACCATTAAGGGGTCACACTTATTCTTTGCAATAATTTGCTCATGAGAATTAATTGGTATCTCATGAGAACTCTCTCATTTCCTTGTAATAACAGTAACCCCTATGTCCTAAGGATCTCCTGCTATGACTTATCTCTGTCATTGCTACCTTGTGGACCAAGCTTCTAACACATGAACCCTGGGAGGACAAAACAGATTCAATACACAGCAAGTCACTGGAGGCCTCCAAGGCTTTTGCCCTTCTCCTACTAAAAAAAAAAAAATCATGCCATCCCCATAGTTACAGTCTTAGCTCATTCTAGCATCTCTCAAAACTCCCAAGTCCACAGTCTCTTTTGAGATTTGTGACAACTCTTTCAGCTGTAGTCTTTATAAAATACAAATGGGAAAAATTATGTACTTCTAAAATACAATCATGAAATTGTATTTTAAATATTCCAACTCCAAAAGGAAGAAATAATGAAGCAGAGAGAGAAAAAAGAATCAGCCCTATGAAGACTGAGATGGAGGGGGGGTGGCAGACATTAAATCTTAAACATCCAAGTCTGGCATTCTTGGAGCACAGTGGTGAGGGCTGGGTTCCCAAGGCAGCCCTGCTCCATGCTTTGCTCTTTAATGGTGAATATGGATCACAAACGGTTTCTCTTTCAGTCTGGTATTGCAGGTTTTCCTGGTGGTGCTCTATGCTGCTGCTTACTCTGCCTTTCCTATGTCCCCTCTATGGTTTTGCTCTCATGGGTCCAGTAGGCATTACTCCATAGTGACCTTTCTGAATGGGCTCTTACACTATAGCAAATTTCTGAGTAGCTTCCCAGGTTTTCCTTTGCATCTTGGTCAAAGCTGCCATAATCTTATAACTTGCATTTCTGATACCTGCAAAACTATCAACATATAGATGAGGATGGTGGTGCACACCTGAAATCCTGCCAGCTTAGGAGGCTGAGGCAGGGGGACCACAGGTTCAAAGACAGCCTCAGCAATTTAGTGAGGCCCTGTCTCAAAAAAAAAAAAAAAAAAAAGAAAGAAAGAAAGAAAGAAAGAAAGAAAGAAAAAGTATTTTAACAGAAGATTTTGATGTTGTCTGGCCTTACCTAATGTCCTCAGATAATTTGCCTGCTACAATTATTCTCTTCTTGGAAACACAACAAGCCTAATTTCTCAACTTATCCTCCAAAACTATACCTACAGGCGAATGTTATACAGTTAATTACTGTTTTGTAATCTTAGTATTGTCACAGCTATTTCAGAGATAACTCTCTCTTTACAATTGGTATTCCCAGGGGCTGGAGTTGTAGCACAGCGGTAGAGAGCTTGCCTAGCATATGTGAAGCACTGGGTTCGATCCTCAGCACCACATAAAAATAAATAATTATAAAGGTCCATCAGCAACTAAAAAACACAAATGGTATTTCTGGGCTGAGGTTGTGTCTCAGTGGTAAGAGTGCTTGCTTAGCCTGTGTGGGGCACTGGGTTCGATTCCCAGTATCACATAAAATATACTAAATAATAATGCATATGAACTATATCAATTTAAAAAAATGGTATTCTTCCCTTAAAATACATGAAATATTATTGTCATTATGAGTGATACAGATTCATGAATGTTTCCTATTTTATCTTTTGATATTTCTATACCAGATAATTGGTATTGCTGCCATACAATAGTTAATACTTTAACTGACAGGGTTTTTGCATCCAAAATTTAATACTTTTATATAATATTATGAATAACTATTAACTTTCTGAAAATTTAAGACATAAAAATGAAGGACAAATACCTACAAAATCACTTGCATTTTCCATAGTATTTCTATTCATATTTGGAAAACTGTAAATGTTTCAAAGACTAAAGCTACATGAAATGATATAAACAGGTTCTAGTTCATATTGATAGTTAAGTTCTGAAAGTACAATTTATTTTGTTTTAATATTAACACATTCTAGTACTAATAATACACTTTGCATTTGGGGGGAGTACATGCATAAACCATCTGAAATGCTTTGGAAGCATATTTTTTATCTCCTTTAAGTAACTTATTATGAGTTTATAACATTAATTACATTCTACATTTGAAGAATTTATACCTTTAGAGATGAACTATACTTTTCTTTGGTAAATGACTTTATTTCCACAAGTATTTTGTTCTAAATAAACTCATAATATGATCCTTCATTTCTAAAATTTCAGGTTTTTTGTGCAAAGTATTCACTATCTGCTTAACTACTATTGGATTTTACTTTTTCAAGTATTTTAAAAAGGAAAATGCTGAAGTTGTCCAGCCTATACCTGTGAAATATATAAACCCTAAAAAAACAGGAAAGGAATAACTTGTAACTGGATCTTCACTGTAAGTATTTAACATTTTAATCTATCAAAGTAATTTTATAGTAATAAAATTTTAATAATAATAGTTATATGCTTAAAAAATGTTTTATATAGTCACAAATTTTGTATTATACTTTACTAACAAATATAATAAGTCTGTGTTTCAAATTTTAGAAAATATATTATGAGATTCACATTTAATACTTTTAATAAAAAATTATATTTTGAAAGGGACGGTTGAAATGGAAATGGGAAAATATACATAGGCTAATTCTGACTGCTGTGATATTCTGTTAGTTACTGGACTTTGGCTATGTGTAGAATTGTAGGATTAACTGTATTTCTTATAGTCTATTTTTTTTACTTCACACATGGGTTAATAATGTTGATTTTCCAATATTTTTCTAAATAAAATTAGATTTTCCATTGCAGGTAACATAATGTAAATTTAAGCTAAAGTCACATTTATTTTCTAAAACTATATTTTAAGTCTTTTGAAAGTCAAAATTGTATTTATTGATGATTTGATATGGAGAGGTTTCTCCATAAAATTTCTGTGGTCAACTGACCAGTTTACAATATGTATTTTCTTGTTCCTTTTGTTTTGGTAGCCGTAAAATTCAACATGATCGTGTGGTAACTTCTACATTTTTACCTTCACTTGAGTTTTATTGATGAAGAATAACTGATAAGCTGAATTGACATTGTTTTTGTGCTTTTATACTTCATTTTATTATTAATAATATTCCATGTGAGAAAATATTAACATCTGAAGAAAATCTGTTAATCATTTATAGACTCTTTTGTCAGCTAATATGTGTTTCTGAAGAAATATTCTGTGATTCTTTTGTTATATATCATTTTAATTAAATTATACTTTTCAAATATTGGATAAATATATGATTGTTGTAAAACAAAAAATGTTTTCAACAATGTTACCTCATTCTCCTTGGAGAAGCTATAACTGACAAAAATTCTCCCTTGTTAGTTACATTAATCCATGACTGTGTGAAAGGATGCTTCTGTTTGTAGTCATATGTAAAGCAGAAACAAATGTAGAACAAGGAATATTCATATTTTGCTATTTGTTTTTTAATCAACATACATTTATGAAAATTTGTAGTCTAGTTTTTTATATTAAACTCTCCTTGACTTCCTGATTCATCTCTCTTTGAACTAGCAGGATTGCTAATATCTGAGGCTCAGCGTGTGAAAACAGGAGTTTCTCCTTTAAAGAATCTACACAATTTGCTGCTGTGCCCTATTCTCAGAAGAGAAAAATCACACATGATATTTATCTAGTTGGATAAAAGGATTTATGATGATTTGTATTTTCATAATAAAGTAACTTCTTGTGAAACATTTTTGATAATGTTTTTATCGATGTAAGATTTTTACATGTCAGCTTATAATACAGTTCTTATTAAGAAATTAAAGGAAAATAAGGGGAAATAGGAGGGTATCCCATGAAAACAGAAGGAAGATCAGTGTCAGTGAAGTAGAGAAAGGGAAGACAGGGGGAGGGAGGAGGGACAAGAAAAGGGATGAACTATGGAATAAAAAGCCAAATTATGCTATGTACACATATGAATATACCAAGTGAATTCCAACTTTTATTTATACTGATGAAGTACCAATTTTAAAAACTATAAATAAATTGAAGGAAGACCAATTGAGTGGAGAAGGGAACAGAGGGAGGGAGAAGGGGAGGGTGAGAGGAAGTACTGGGAACTGAAGTGGAACAAATTGTACTTCATGCCTGTATGATTATGTCACAGTGAGCCCCAATATTGTGTATAATACAGTAATCAAAACATAAAAATAAGCATAAGTAAAAATTAAGAAGTAAAGTTTTAAATTTTAAAATTATTTTCTTAATATTTTGCTCTCTGAAAATGTATACAAATAGGGCTGGGTATATAGCTCAGTTGGTAGAGTGCTTGCCTCGCATGCACAAGGCCCTGGGTTCAATCCTGAGTCACACACACACACACACACACACACACACACACACACACACACACACAATGTAATACAAATAGAAAATGAGATAAAGATAATAAGATTTAGGTCGACTTTGAAGGTACTTGTAATATGTCTGCTTCTTTGTGTATATGTGTAAGTACATGTTGTCAATATCTTTCTTTCTCTTCAGAAAACAAATGAAGCAAAGGTTTGTTTTAACAAAATTATAGTAAGTTTGGTAGTAGTGCTAAGACTAATACAAAACTGTGTTTCTGTATCAAAAACCATTGTATAGGGGCCAGGATTGTGACTCAGCTGTAGAGCACTCACCTAGCACATGTGAGACCCTGAGTTCGATCCTCAGCACCACATAAGAATGAAATAAAGGGGCTGGGGATGTGGCTCAAGCGGTAGCCTGCTTGCCTGGCATGCGTGCGGCCCGGGTTCGATCCTCAGCACCACATACCAACAAAGATGTTGTGTCCGCCGAGAACTAAAAAATAAATATTAAAAATTCTCTCTCTCTCTCTCTCCTTTCTCACTCTCTCTTAAAAAAAAAGAATGAAATAAAGATAATGTGTCCAACTACAACTAAAACATAATAAATATTTTTAAAAATTAACAAAAACATTATATATAAGGCATTGGTAAAGAGGAAAGTGATGTAAATATAACCCATCAGTTCCTTTGGTTAAAACGAACGTAAGTGCTTTTAAAATAGAACAAAGTTTCTCAGTATTGAAGAGGAGATGATCAGCAAAAGTTTTAAATGTGCAAAAAAATTACATCAAGTGAATTCCTTTGGAATCAGTTTGTAATAATTTAATTCATTTAAGAATTGTGCTTTTTGGCAATGTATCTAATGAAGCTACAAATGAAGATGTTTCATAGATGTTTTTAAATATCAGACTTTTTATTTTGATGAAACTGATGTCTTTTGGAAATTCATACCTTGGAAGATCACTATCTTTTTGATTATAAATTGACTACTTAGAGTTGTAAAGCTTTACAGGATCCACTGTGATGTTATAATTTATGAATACAATGTGGCATAATTAAATCATGCTACTTAAACATATGCTTCACCTCACCTACTTCTTAAAGGCAGATGACGACCTTAGCATTTAAATCTACAAAAGCCTGACTATGATATTGAATAAAAATGCTAGTAGACATTGAACTGTGTTAATTTTAATTAAAACAGTAATTATTTTTGTTAGGTTTCTGTTTGTAAAATTGCATATCTTTTTGAGTGATTTACATCAATAATATTTTCTCCATAAATTCACTTTTTTCTGATGCTTTATTTTGCCTAAAGAAATATTGTAAATTAATGCACAAAAATATTTTGGTGGAAATCCTTATGTTTTAAAATCAATGAGAATTTCTGTTTTCTAATGCACTTGGATCAAGTCTTAAATGTAGCTGCTATGAAAATGAAAATCCTAGTTTATCAGTCTTTTTCTTTCTTTCTATTTGTTTCTCTTTCTTTTGGTGGTGCTGGGGATTGAACCCATGGCCTTGTGCATGCTAGGCCTGGTCTCTACTACTGAGCTACATCCCCAGTCCCTCAGTAGTTTTGTTTTTTGTTTTTGTTTTTCCTGAATTCTTTCATATTTGTTTAAGATTTTTGTGCTTATAGCATTTAGTATTCGATCTTTTATATGTATCCTAGAACAATTCAATTTTGGGTTTACTAACAGTTTACTCTCCAGTTCATTGCACTGCTAAGAATTTACTCTTGATTACTTATTTTAGTATACAGTCATGGAGAAATAAAGACATGCTTTTAATTAGTTATCTTATTCCCAACTTCAATTTAAAAGCACTTCTTATAGACTCTTAAGCTAAGTGAAAAAAGCAATCCCCCTCCAAAAAAATAAAGGTGGAATGTTTTTTTCTGATATGTGGATGCTAACACACAATAAGGGTGAGGAGGTAGAATAAAAGTTCAGTGGATTAGACAAAGGGGAAGGAGAGAAAGAGAAGGTAGACGAGAATAGGAAAAACAGTGGAATGAATCTGACACAACTTTCCGATGTTCATATATGAATTCCACAGTGAAACTCTATATCATGTACAACCACAGACTGGGATCCTAATTAGAATAAGTTATACTCCATGTATGTACAAATATGTATAACTAAAAATACAAAATATAAAAGCACTCCTTATGTTTTTAATATTCTCTATTATAATCATTAATTTGCATATAGTACAATATTGGTTTTAATATCTTAAATCTAAGAATACTTATTGAGGGTCTGAAGATCTGCTGTTGAAAACTCTGATAATTATTGTGTAGATCTATTACTGATTATTGACAAGGAAGTTTCACTAAATAGTGCCTTGCATAAAAGGTTTTCTATATACCATTGATTATAGCACTTTTCTATAAAATACCAGTTTACCAGTTTAATAACCATGCTAACTTATAAATGTTTACCTATTATTTAAACTTGAAAGATCTAGTTAAGAAAACAATGGAGAATGTATCCCTGTTTTTATCGGAAAGCAAAGGCACATATCACACAAAATGTTGTATTTAAGTAAGCATTTGAAATTAAAACTTCTGTATTTCATATTTGTAATAGGGGTAAACTAACTTTTTTTTCTCTATAAACTATTCTATTCTTAAAACATAACAGTACCTAGTAGAACCTTGTGTTCTTTTTTCCTTTTTACTTGTGCTCAGATAACACTTTCCATCTTTTTTTAACACACAGAGAAATTACTTATATGAGAGTAAACTCACAGGAGGATATTACAATCTTCTTATTATGAAAACCTGTAGTCACAATATTTATCTGTTAATTGAAGTAACTATTAACACTGCTATTTGAAAGTAAAGTTTATGATGAAATAAATCTTAAATATTTATATTTATGTACTGAATTGCCTTTTAATTTCTAGTCACTGGTTCTCAGAGAAACAAGAAGAGTGAAAACAGAAAGTGTGTGATTTTCAATGTGTACATGTGTCTGTTTCAAAGGTAGAAGACAGAGATTTCTTGTCTTGCACAAAATTAAACTGGGAGATAGAGTAGTTGAAAAAATTAAAATGAGCCTTATATTTATTTATAATATGCCAATGAAAGGAAAAATACTAAAAATGTCTCTTTTATCAGAAGAGACAGTTGCTGATCAGAGCAGAGATACTATATAGTAGAACAGTTCTAGAAGTTGTGTGAAAGTTGTTCTAGAATTATTGACTCTATAATTATACTTAGGGCTTATGAAAGTGGAAAACTCTAAAGCATGTTCTATATAATAGTCTAGAACTTCTCAGAACATTCAATCCCCATGTACTTTCAATAATTATTTGTTCATTAATGCACCATCTTTTAGTTTCCTATCATTCTTTATGTCCATGTTAATTTCTCCTCTGGTTCATCTTCCCTAATCAAGCACTGTACTCAAATCCTTGACCTTGGTTCTGCTTTTAGAGAGATGCAACCTCAGAAAAGTGTGATAAAGTCTTGTACTTACATATTCTTTTGGAATGTCCAGTAGTTTTAATCTAAAGCAGATTCTTGGTTTTGGTTGTGGAGTGTTAATAAATCATAGTTTTAGGTGGTACTTATTTTTACTGTCTTAGATTTAAGTCTCCAAAATCCATTTTGAGTTGACTTTTTATAACAGGGATATAGTTTATTTCTCTAATGTGGACACTCAGTTTTCCTAACACCATTCATTTCCTTTCTTCAATGCTGTTCTTAGCACTTTTGTGGAAGATTAATTTGTCACAGATATGTGGATTTACTTTTGGTCGCTCTGATATGTTCGTTTTGTCTATGTGTCTGTTTTGTGCCAATACCATGCTATTTTGATTACTAGCGCACTTTAGTACTATATTTTTAGGTCAGATAGTATAATGCTTTCTGCTTTATTCTCTTTATTTAAGATGGCTTTGGCAATTTGGGGTCTTTTATGATTCTGTATGAATTTTGGGACTGCCTTTTCAGTTCTGTGAAGAATACTATGAAAAATGTCATTGACATTTTGAATGATAATATTGAACCTGTAGATCACTTTTGATAGTGTGCACATTTTTGCAATATTGATTCTTTTAATCCATGAAAATTGCATATCTTTCCATTTGTGTATGTGTGTTTAATTTGGTTAATCAATATTTTATAATTTTAATTGTAGAAATATTTCATATTCTTGGTTACTTTTATCCCTAAGTATTATTTTAGTTATTGTAATGTGACTGCTTTCTTATATCTTTTTCAGATAATTTGATATTAATGTATAGCAATGCTACTGATTTTTACATTTTCATTTTGCATTCTGAAACTTTGCTGAATTTATTACTTCTAATAGTTTTTTGGGGGGAGTGGGGTCTCTGGTGTCTTCTACATGTAAGATAATGTCATTTGCAAATAGTGAAAATTTCACTTCCCTTTTTCTGTGTGGATGATCTTTATTTTTTCTCTTGCCTGATTGTTTTGGTTAGGATCTTCAGTGTTTGTTGAATAAAATTGCTAAAAATGAGCATCCTTGTCTTATTATAGGATGTAATTTTATATTATAGATTGTAGAGAAAAAGATTTCAGCTTTTTCACATTCAGTATTATGTCAATGAATGACTTATCATATATGACCTTTATTAAATGGAAAAAACACTACTTATGCATCAAATATGTTCAGAGTTTTATCATGAAAGAATGTTGAATTCTGTTAAATACCTTTCATTTATCTGTTGAGATGATCATATTGTTTCTTTCCTTCATTGTGGTGATGAGCTGTATCACAATTATCGATTTGTATATGTCCAACCATTTTTGTATCACTCAGATGAATTTCACTTGATCATGTAAAAAGTATTCATAATGTGCTATTGCATATGTTTTTTTATCCTTATTTTTAAACATATTTTTCTATAGCTTTTTATTTTTGTAGTGTCCTTATCTGAGTTTGGCATCAGTATAATGCTTGCCTCATAAAATGATTTTGGGGTACCTAATTTGTCTTCAATCTTTTGGAACAATTATAAAATAATTTGTATTATTTATTTTTGAACATTTAGTTGAATTCAGCAGTGAAGTCATCTGGCCTTGGACTTTTCTTTGTTTAAAGTTTTTTATTACCAATTCATTTCATTCTTGGTTTTGAAATATTTGGTATTTTTTAAGGATTCAATTTTGGTAGGATTTATGTCTGGGAAACAGTGAATGTGTAATCAAATAAAGATAAGATAATTTGGGATTAGGGTGGATCCTGCTTCACTAACTAGAATACTTATAAAAAGAAGTGAACCTGGACACAGACCAACAGAGGAGAACACAGTATGAATGCGACTCTCAACCAAGGAAGAAGCACCAAGGATTGTAGGCAACTACCAGAAGCTAAGAACGGAAAAGGGAGGGTTTTCAAGTAGCCTTCAGAGGAAACTTGGCCCTGCTAGTACCTTAATTTAAGACTGTTAGCCTCCAGAACTGTGAGAGAACTACTTGGATTTGTTACAAATAAGACAGTTAATGGTATTTTGTTGACAGCTCTAGGAAATGTGTGTGTGTGTGTGTGTGTGTGTGTGTGTGTGTGTTGTTTGCTTGCTTAGACTGATTCCAAGAATATTATCAAACTTACAACTAGACAAACTCATTTCTTTAAAGTTTTACTTTAAAATGTTTTACTTAAAATGTTTTCACTTTTACTCATCCAGGAAATTGCTTTTTAATTACCATGTGTGATTACACCACCTTATCCTAACTTTGATTATGACCTTTAGAACAAAACTTCACTTATCCCATAGCTTTGGTTTTTGTTTTGTTTTGTTTTTATTTCCTCTATGACATTTTGTTTTTCTTTTTCACTTCCTTGTTGCTGTTTGATGAAGAAGAAAGATTCTAAATGACGTTAATATGTTTAGGTTTCTATGAGTAATACTTAGAAGACAACAATAACTACGTTAAGTGGTAGAAAAGATTTGGCACCAGTTAAGGACTACACAGAAGAAATTTCACAGGGGAAAAAATCTCCACACTAAATTATTTCAGAAAGATCTCAAAAACATATAAAAACTTAAATCTAAGCTTGCCTCACTCTTTTCAAAAAGAGAGCTTACACCTCTTTCCATACATGTTGAACATGGAGACAACAATAAAGTCAAGATCTCTTTTCTTTAAAACATTTTTTATCATCTTAAATCTGGTAAAAATATGGATATTTCCAGTAGCAAACATTAGAATGGTATTAGAGTAAATATAGTTTTTAATAGATTGCAATGGCACATTAATCTCAATATATGGAAAATTATTTCAAAAGAGTGTTTCTAAATAGAATGTTTGTGTCATGAGCTGACAGATGATATTAATATTTAATTGGTCATTTAATATGAATTCAAGATATCAAGGTTAATACATTTGAGACATAGTCTATTTTTTCTTTTAATATTAAATATAACAAATTGATTTCTTTTTCTTTTTATATGTGGTTGATTCACTACATGGTGCTAAATTACCTAACATCTTGGTTGTTATTTTACTATGTTTAATATGTGATTCTGCTTTGCTTAAACAAGGTCAACCCGGGATTTTCAGTATTATTTTGGGAAAATAACTTTTTGTTTCCTTTAGCTCAGGGATAATGAGAGAGAAAATGCTAGTGGTTAATTTCTTGTGGAAAAGCAGAAGACTACAGGAGTCACTTCTGTCCATACATTCCACCCCCACCCCCACACACACACACGTAAATCATAGGGCAATTTGTGTCTTGGGAAGATGTGGGAGGGAAGAAGAGGAAAGGCATGGGTTATGACCTTAAATTTGTGTGGTCTAAATTATTGGTCATCTGCCATCAGGAAAAACAGCTAGAAATGTTTTACCTATTGCCAAGGCATCTGCTACATCCTGGTTCTTTGCTTACAGGTGCATATCTGAAACATTCTCTAGCGCTGGGCATGCAATTTTTTTTTCAGTTGTTGTTAGACCGTTATTTTTATTACATGCATTGCAGAAAATGGAACCCAGTGCCTCTCATACGCCAGGCAAGTGTGCTACCATTGAGCCACAGCCACAGCCCCTGGGCATACGATTTTTATTTGATTATTGGGTATGGTGCTTCAGTGACTATTATTATTTTTAACATCTCTATTTAACTATATGTATGCTTAGAAATAAATAATAAGAATGTAAATTCAAAAAAGATGTATATTTAGGAAGTAGCTGTTTTGAAAAAAATCGTCTTAGAAGAAAATATATAATATAGTTTTCCCACATTGTAAAGAAAATATATCTTAAGATAATCTACAAATATAAGTTATTGGCTGGTGATAAATTTGACAAGACAGATTATGATTATTAATTGTTTATAGAAATGGAATTTTTAATGGTCCCTTTCCTAGAGTATTCATGTACTGATTATGATACTTCCAAAATATTTCACCAACAAGTCTATTATAAAATTTTCTCTTCCTCTCCTCATGACCTATGATTTTCAATGGCTTGTGTCCTAAAAAAAAAATTGTATTTATGAAAGAAAATATTTTATAGTTTTGTTGGGAGTACTTTTATTGTCTTTCTAAAATTCTATAAATGGCTTTGGTGTTCCCCTTATTGCCTGTGAAGTTCCCAGATGCAGTACTACTGACCTAAAGCATCACTTTTCTCCCTAACCTCATAAGTACATAAATACATATTTTCTTACACACACGAAATGTGCCTTTCCTAGCTTAATGAACAGGAAACCCACCCTGGGGCAACTATGGAAAGAATCCTTGCTTTCCTCTGTAAAGAATGAGATGTATATTTTTGGAATCCTAGATTAGACATTAAATGTATTTACTTTTAGAAACAATATTTATCTTGGTAAATAAGCAGGGATGGAATTTTAGTACAAGCACACTTGCAGATATTATGTATTTGGTTCCAGCCCATTGAAATAAAGTGAATATTGCAGTAAAAGAAAACTCATAAAATTTTTGTATTCCTAGTATATATAAATGTTATATTTACAGTATACTGTAGTCTAGTAAGTGTTCAATAGCATTATTTCTTCAAATAACCATTATCCTACATGAGCCTCCAGGGGAGCTGATTTTTCCTGCCACTCATAATAATCTTTTCCATTGCTTAGTAGTAACTCCTGTTGCTAGAAATCTATTATTTGTTTTTATAACATGAATGAAATGCCCACTATGTGTCAAACATTCTTGCCCTCATGTTTATGTTCTAATGTTATGATTTAAAATAGCATTGGGCTGGGGATGTGGCTCAAGTGGTAGCGTGCTCGCTTGGCATGCGCAGGACACTGGGTTCGATCCTCAGCACCACATTAAAAAAAAATATATATATATATTGTGTCCACCTAAAAAACTAAAAAATAAATATTTAAAAAAATAAAATAAAATGGCATATTTGGTTGAATGAAGCTGATGACACACATCTATATTTAAATTGAACAAAATATTATCTCAATTTGTGTACAAAGAATTGGCAACTAGCATTGAAATGTATTTTTCTTAAGAACTATTTCTGGATCAATTATTTTTTACTTTGCAATAGATACTTATTGTGCTTTTTGACATACTGATAGTTGGGGAACTAAAGAACATTGGTTTTGTGATAAATCAAATATCCTACTCATTGATAGGCCTTTATAACATTTGACATTTTTTATAACTACAGGTTATAAAATTTCCATTAAATCTATTCTCCAAGAAGATAATTAACAAATAGGTTACTCAGTAATTGAGACAGATTTCCATAGATAAAAAGGAAATTTTAAAAAATTAAAACTATACTGTTAGATAAAATATATAAGTATAATGTTGATTCATTATAAATAGCATAATTTTCCCATTTATAAGTATTTTCTTTGCAGAAATGATTTAACTAATATGTAGAAATAAAGTGAGTTATAAGCTGCCGTATTGAAGCCTCTCCAGAAAGACAGAACCAATAGGAGATACAGAATTGTCTGATGCAACTACAGTGGCTGGGAAGTCCCATAATATGATAGTTGCAAGCTGGAGAATTGTGGAGCACACTTATGGAGCACACTTAATCTGGCTGGTACCATGGCTCAATGGAAGTCCAAAGGCCTGAGAAACAGGGGAACCACTTATGAAAGTAGTAAAGTCGAAAGGCCAGGAACTTCAAGTACTGATGTTCAAAAGTAGGAGAAGTGCACTGCGCTCCAGGGAGAAAGCAAATTTACCTTTCCTCTGAACTTTTGTTCTTGCCAAGCACTCAGCCAATTGGATGGGGCCCAACAACATGCAGGGCAGATCTTCCTTACAGTCCATTCAGAAACGTCCTCAAGGACACGCCTGGTGATAATGTTTTACCCCCTACTGTGTATTCTTAATCCTGCGTATTCAAATTGACACCTACAATTAAATATTACCTAAGCTTTATTTGGAACACTAAGATTTTGCTTTTCTTCTTGTGAATGGTTTCCAAGGACAAGCTGGCTATAGCCAACTAAGTTTAGAATGCTACTAAAGAGAATTGAGGTACAGTAAAGAGACTGATAGAGTGGAATAACAAGTGGACAGGGAAATCACTTGGTTTAATGTAGTTTGAGTGAGTTTGGACAATTCACTTAAAATTTTTTGAGTCCCAACTTGTAAAAAATGCTTATTCGTTTGGTTGGTGGGTAAAATTATACCAGCTTTAACATTTAGTGATGTCACCATTTGTTTGTTGTCTTAGCCAGATGACATTTTAAAAAAATGACAATTTTTTAAGTCATCAAATATTTTAATTTTCCTATGACACTTTGCAACTGAAAGGATAGTTTACAAATAATAGTAACAACCCACATTGTCAATAACATGTAGTGATTTTGTACTTATTTATAGGCCATCATGGAGCATACTTAATTTGCTCTCTGTAAAAATAGCTAGTAGTGGGTAGATTAGATATTTTGAAATTTTAAAGTTATACTAAGTTCCACTAGTATAACTTTAAAATTTGTTTAGAATAGATACTTTGGAATTTTTTAAATATATTTTTTAGTTGTTGATGAACCTTTATTTTATTCATTTACTTATATGTGGTGTTGAGAATCGAACCCAGTGCCTCATATGTGTGAGGCAAGTGTTCTACCACTAAGCCACAACCCCAGCCCCATACTTTGGATATTGCAGAGAATATTTACTCTTCATTTAGACATTAACAGTTCTAAGTTACATTTCCCCCAGCAATATCTAAAACACTATAAATTATAAGCTTAAATAAATAGTTAAGTTATGGGAAAGCTATAAGCAAAAGATACAGAACTGAAAGATGAGATATCATTTAGACTAGAGTCTAAAAATAAACACTAGAACAGAAGAAACTTAAATAAGTTTGAGGAAGTTCTGTGCAGGAACAAACAGAGTTTGGTTTTCAATATGTGCACATTCATTAAGACATTTAACAACTGTTTGCTGAACTCATGTTATGACAGGTACTGCTGTAGGTATTGAGAAAACAGCAAAAAATAAAAAATAAAAACACCAGCTTTCAAGTAATCTACATCCTAGGGGGAAGCAGTTGATGAAAAAATATACAAGTAATGTATATAATATGTCAAATAATAATTAGTGTGTTGGAGAAAAATAAGATAAGGGTTAGTGCTGCTTTACAGAAAGACCAGCAAAGTCCTCACCTCCTGAAGAACATAAGGAAGTGTATTATGTTCAATGAAAGAACATTTAAATAAGAGGAACAACTGCAAAGGCCCAGCATCAAGAGAGTTCTTGTGAAACAGCAAACGTCATGAGATAACTGAAAAGTAACACCTTGTCAACCTTTTGTCAAGATTTTAACTTTTAACTTGTAGTAAGATGCAAACATCTGGAAGGTTTTGAGCAGTGTCATGATCAGGCTTGTGTCTTAACAGACTCACTGAGCCTTCATTGAGAAGAGAACAAAGTGAAGCAAGGATGGCCCAATAGAGATCACTTGGGAAGTTTTTGAAATCTAGGCAAAACCAGATCATGATGGGAACCTGGGTGGTAGCTGTATAGGGAAAGGCATTGATCATATTCTGCATGAACTTTGAAGGTAGAGACAAAAGAATTTGTAGGTGGGTAAACCATGGGATGCAAACAAAGAACAGAGTCAACAAAAACAAAATCCCATGATTTAAGCCTAGGAAATTAAAGGGAAGAAATATATATTTTAGTAAAGAAATAATTTGAGATTATTTTTACTATTATCACAATTTCTAAGTAAATATGTAACTTCATATTTTGCACAAATTATTCACTATGTCTTCGAAAATAGTTTGATAACATCAAATATATGCACATACTCAATTGGTATATTTAATATGTTCTTAAGAAAATAAAAGTTATAGCCAGAATCTGAGGACAGATGTTCAATTAAATATAGTTATAAATTTAAGATTATGAAAATATTTGTAAAAAAAATAAAGTTAGGAAACTTTGGGAATAAGTGACTGAGGAGGTTGGCATATGAATAAAAGCAGATAGAGTTATTGAAAATGACCACATACAGACTGGAAACTGACCAAAGACAGATAACAAACAGATAAATTTATTCAAGAAAACGTGAAACTTGACAAGAATAGTGGAAGTCTGTGTGATTTTATTCAAGAGGTGATTCCATGCTACCTCCCAGATTATGGTGTAGAATTTCAACCTAAGCAGAGCAGGAGTGCAATGAAGACTAATATCTCTTCTACCTTACTGGTAGATTAATTGAAGAGCACAGAAAAAAAAGAAAAAATTTCAGAGGCATTGTCAAAAGCAGTTGTGAGCCTGATACCATCCCACACTCCTGTAATCCCAGTGGCTTTGGGGGCTGGGGCAGGAGGATTCCAAGTTCAAAGTCAGACTCAGCAATTTAGCAAGGCCCTAAGCAATTTAGTGAAATCCTGTCTCTAAATAAAACATAAAATGATCTGGGGATGTAGCTCAGTGGATAAGTGCCCCTGAGCTCAATCCCTGCTAAAATAAATAAATAAATAAATAAATAAACAAACAAACAAATAAACAAACAAACAAACAAACAAACAGGAAGAAAAGAAAAAAACAGTAAAGCAGTTGTGATCTCAGGGAAGGATAATATTAGCAATAATCTAAAGTTGCAGATATGGTTGGGGCCAGCAACAAAACAATACATCCTCAAGAAAATTAAAAGGAGTTTTTAGAGAATTAGGTAGCTAAAGAGGGTCTTACTAATATGCTTCCTCTGGTTGTTTGGGAGACTGCTCTAATATACAAGGCTCATTAGAAAACAAAAGCCTTACTAAACATGAAGACTCGTGGCTGCAGACAGTAATTACTGTCACAGATTTATAAACTTATAAACTCTCTGAACTTTGAAAGTACTCCCAATCCACACACAGATCCATCAGCAAAGTGTGGAAACATTAGTGCCTCCAGAGGTATAAGCACAATACTCCATCAATCACTGACTGATCATTAAGCTATACTAAGGAGAATCTTTAGAAAGGGAGGCTTAAAAATAAAGACAAGTGTTGTTATCAGACGCCACACAGTGCAAAGCATACAGAGTCCAAAGATTTAAGGCAAATTCCTAATCAGCAACAATAAAAGAGTGGTGGAATCAGAATCCAGATTTGCTACAGTGTGTTTTCTATTATTTCATTTTTAATTTTAGGCAGCTTTTCTTTAGCATTTTATTAGAGGGAATGTTAGCGTACAAAAAATGTACAGATTATAATGTTTTTATATGCCTTTGTGTTACTTGCCAAAATCAGTTCGTGACCAATCCTGCCCTATCTACATTTGCATCCATTCTCCCACATTATCATATCATATATCCTACATAAATGTTTTTGCATATATATCTAATAAGGAGAGTATTCCCTTTTTGGTGTAAGCACATTCAGCAACTTTAAAAAAGTAATGATGACTTAATATATTCTAATACTCAGTTAATGTTCAAATTTAAAATGATTTTTATAGGATTATTGGTTTTCCTTTTTGTGCTATTCATTTTTTATTGGTGCATTATAGTTATACATAATGGTGGGATTTATTGTTACATATTCATACATGCGTACAATATAACAATATAATTTGGCCAATCTCATTCCCCATGTCATTTCATATTTAAGCAGAGAGAAAAACTGCCATTCAAGACATTTATTTCCAGAAAAGCTATTATGTGAATAGCTTCAGAGGATAGGAATGAAAGCAAAATAATGACATTTTCAAAAACAAGGACTGGGATAACTTACTGCATCAGACAAACCTTATGAGAAATACTGATCAAAGTTCTTTAATTTGAAAGCAAGTGACAGTAGGCAGAAACTTTAGTTCACTTGAAGAAAGAGAATAATGGTAAATTTGTAATTATATAGATAGTTATTAAAGACAGTTGCCATTTTTTGGACGTGCTTTTTTGTTTTCCACAATTATTCATGTACTGGAGGCTTGATACTCAATAAGGTGAGGTGGCAGGTGATAGAATCTTCAGGAGGTATGACCTAGTGAGAGGTTGATCAGTCACTGTGGGTGCTGCCCTCAGAAGGGAATGCTGATCTTTTGAGGTAAGTTCTTTTCAGAGCAAGTTCTTATCAAACCCTGATTCCTAAATCTCTCTGATTTTTTATTACAAGATGTGCCCCATCTACCATGAAGTCCTCTCCCAAAGCTGAGCTCATATTGACATCACTTCCTTGAGCCACCAAAGCCATGAGCTAAATAAAACCTCTTTACTTTTTGAAGTTTGCGGAGCTCAAGAATTTTGCTAGAGTAATAAAAAAACTGATTGAGAAAATATCTTTATAGATTAAAAGACAGGAGAAATCTGCTTTTCCCACACCAGATGCGGTGTGCAAACCAGAAGAGTTGCAGACCAGGATTTAGTCTGGTACCCAGCTAGCCTCTGACTCTTATGCATACTTGCATTCCTAGTCCAAATACTTTAGATACCTTCATATTAGAGGCCTTCATATCAGAGGTCCAAAGGCCTCTCTAAGGTGCCTCTGCTGAAATTGCATTATCAGAAGATATTTTTTCTTGAAGATATTTTTCTCTCTTCCAGCTCAGTATTCAGAACTTTACTGATACTTTCTATATCTTCTTGAACGTCATCCAATCCATAACGTGGCAGGGATCTTGAAGCAGTGAGACAGTTCCCAATCTGCGCTGATCTAACCTGATTCTTTGAAGATGAGAACATCCACCGCTTTCTCCTCTCTAGCTTATACTATCATAGTAATTCATTCAAATCTTGACAGTTACTTCAATTTAACTTTGTCTCAACTGATTAGGCCAACTCCTAGAAGTTCAACTGTCTCCACAGAACTTGACAAGAATTTTCTTCTCTTATTGTCATCCACTCATGAGAAACTGATGTGATTCTCATCCTTTACATTAATAAGTACATATGTTCAAAAGGGAGTTTTCAAATACTCAGTCTGATTAGAGAATAAACACAGTAAATAATTCAAAAATTCTGCAATCCACAGGACAATTATGTCATGCACCATGAACAAAAAACTGAAGTTCAATGGAAGTACAAATGTCCAAGGAGCAAACAGAAGTCAGAATTTGATGGTCAATTCAAGGTGTCATTTTTTTTTTTTTTGGAGGGGGACACCAGGGATTGAACTCTAGAGCATTCAACCACTGAGCCAAATTCCCAGCCCTATTTTGTATTTTATTTATATACAGGGTCTCACTGAGTTGCTTAGTCTCTTGCTTTTGCTGAGGCTGGTTTTGAACTCATAATCCTCTTGCCACAGCCTCCCCAGCTGCTGGGATTTCAGCTGTGAGCCACCATGTCCAGCAAGGTGTCATTATATTAACTACAACTTAATCTCCACATGTCTGAATTAAGAGGGGAAGGGGAGGGTTCTAACTGGAAAAGAGTAGATATGAGAATGGGCAGCGGTCTACTACAGAGTTCCTAAATCTTCTCAGCTTCTCTTAAGCATTATGAATGTCCTTGGTATATCAGTCTAAGACAAGAATTTGTGAACTGTGACTCTTGGAACAACTTCTAAACACAAACTGGCTATTCTATAAACTAATTGACCCAGCTGGGAGCTAAGGCAGGAGTCAATTTTGTATAAATGCAATTTCACTAAAGATAAATAGGTTGTATATGATCATAGAACAAAAAAAGTCCGAGAGGAACATGTAAAATGGGATTCATTTTCCTCACAAGCAGAATGTGTTGAGTAGACAGCTTTGGGTGACATAAAGACGCACAGAAATAAGTACTCTGGTTCCTTCTATCTTCCTGCCCTGCCATCCCAAATATTTCACTCCTTTGTCATGGCCTAAAGATAAATACTCCAGCCTGTGTGTTCTCATACTGGGCAGAAAAAATAAAAAAATAAAAAAATAAAAAAGGGAGAAAAGAGAAGATCCAAAGACAAACATGAGAAAGATATGTGAGGCACTGGGTTAGATCCTCAGCATCACATAAAAATAAATAAAATGAAGTTCAAAAAAAAAAAAAAACAATGACTTTGTTTACCTGCTTAAACTCATAATCCAGAACGGTCAATTGAACATCCCGTTATAAGGATACTGGGGAGTTATCTTTTAAGTTCACACGTTGCCATCATAAATATTCAAGTTAGCAGGATCAAATGATGGCTCCACTCCCAGTTTTCCAAGGAATTTCCAAACTGCTTTCCATATTGGCTGCACCAATTTGCAGTCCCACTGTACGTTTTTCCCCACATCCTCGCCAACACTTATTGTTGTTTTATTCATAATAGCTGCCATTCTGACTGGAGTGACATGAAATCTTAGAGTAGTTTTTATTTGCATTTCTCTAATTGCTAGAGATAATGAGTATTTTTTCATATATTTGTTTATTGATTATATATGCTCTTCTGAGAAGTGTCTGTTCAGGTCCTTGGCCCATGTATTGATTGGGTTATTATTATTATTATTATTATTTTTTTGGTGCTTAGCTTCTTGAGTTCTTTATATATCCTAGAAATTAGTGCTCTATTTGATGTGTGAGGGGTAAAGATTTGCTCCCAAGAAGTAGGCTGTCTATTCACGTCAGAGACACAGCGACATCAAAGTTTATAGGAGCACAATTCACAATAACTAAACTGTGGAACCAACCTAGAAGCCCTTCATTAGATGAATGGACAACAACAACAACAAAAAAAAAATATGGCATATATACACAATGGAATATTACTCAGCAATAAAAGAGAATAAAATTATGGCATTTGCAGGTAAATGGATGGAGTTGGAGAAGATAATGCTAAATGAAGTTAGCCAATCCCCCAAAACCAAATGCCGAATGTTTCCTCTGATATAAGGAGGCTGATTCATGGTGGGGTAGGGAGGGGGAACAAGGGAGAAGTAGAGGACATCTAGATAGTGTCGAGGCTTGAGAAACTTAATATTTTAATTTGGCTTCCCCAATTGTAAAAGATCAATAACTCAAGTGAGTACAATTTTGATTAATCAAATAAAGAATATTTTTTAAAGTTGAATTAATTCAGGTCCATATTGACTATGAATTTTCTCCATAAATATCAATAGCAGAATCTATTATAATAGTTCTCATGTAAAAAAGTTCAGGATCAGCTGGGTGTGGTGGCGCACTCCTGTAATCCCAGAGGCTCAGGAGGCTGACACAGGAGGATCGCAAGTTCAAAGCCAGCCTCAGCAAGGCGAGGTGCTAAGCAACCCAGTGAGACCCTGTCTCTAAATAAAATACAAAATAGGGATGGGGATGTGGCTCAGAGGTTGAGTGCTCCTGAGTTCAATTTCTGGTGCCAAACAAGCAGAAAATGTTCAGGATTTATGAATATTAATATCTAAATTTCAAACAAGTTTACAGTTTTGGGAGTCCCTATATAGTCAGGATACTAAAAATAACAATTAATTTTCCAAAATTTAAAACATAAAAATCTTTAAAAATTAAGTCCACACAAAGTAACCATTTATTCACTAGTTTAAGAAATTATAGTTTACTGACACTGTTTCTCCCCAGATCAGAAGTACCTGCTGCTCTAAATTTGTTGAGAATACTGTCTGGTTTATGGCTTTAAATTTTTACCACATATGTCTGTTCCCCCAAGTAGCATGTGGAATGTTACATACTCTTAAATATTTCATAGGTGATATCAGAGCAGTTGTATTTTGGGAATTTTCCAGTGAACATTTCTTTAATATAGCTCTAGTTTATTAATTTTGAGTATTGTATAGTATTCCATTTTGCAAATTTACCATATTTTGTTTTGTGCATATTTTGTTGTTGCACTTTTAAATGGTTTAAAAAATTCTTGCTATAGCAAATAATCATGCTATAATTTTCTTCTATAACACTTTTTATAGTGAAACTCTTTCATGGGTGAAAACCAGAAGACAGAAAGAGAGTCAGGGACAAATACAGTTATATATACAGGCATTCCTACCTGTGTTGTAAAATATGCATCTCTTGAGTGTTACCAGCTATTGCCCAAGTGTTCTTCAAAACTAAGCTATCAAGTTATCTCCATTGGCAGTACATAATCGATCTAATTGCTTCATTTTGAAGCAGGGACTAAGCTATCAAGTTATCTCCATTGGCAGTATAAAATTGATCTAATTGCTTCATTTTGAAGCAGGGTTGCAGTTTCCAATGATATAGATATAATTATCTCTGATTATTTATAAAGTTGAGAGCCTTTTTAAAAAACTTCTAATTTCTTAAGCTTCTATTTCTGTGAGTTATCTAAACTGTTCATACTCTCTCTTCTATTGGGTCATGCTTCTTTTATTACATGACCCCAAATCTTTAAGAGCTTATGTACTGCATGCAGTCTCCATGGAATGTGTATTTTGATTAAGAAAATGTAACAATTTTATAACATAAAGCAAAAAATATAAATTTTATGGTTCATATTTTATGAATGAATATGATCTAAGAAATCCTTCCTTACCTTTGTGCATGCTTTGCATTATTTCTCTAATTTATCTATCTGTTTGGATGAAAAACATAGATAACCACTGCTTAAATATATTTCTAATGTATAATTTAAAGTGGTAAATATCTTCTAGGCATTATATGCATTTATAGATATTAATATGTTTTGTTTTAAGTATCACAACATTTACAAAAATCTCTTGTAAATTTATTTTACTTATGAGTTATTTGGACATTTGTTGCTTAACTTTCAAATATCTTAATATTTTCTTGACTTATAATATGGATTTCTAATATAAATTCATGATAGTCAGAGAATGCATTTTGTTACCATTTCAATCTTTTGAAATGTGTTGGATCATGTTTTCTGACATAGGATAGAGTGAAACTCAGTGAATGTTTCACAGGCAATTGAAAAGAATGTGAGCTATATAGTCATTGGATGTAGTGTTTCATAAATATCAATTAGAGTAAGTTGACTGACAATGTTGATCAAATCTTCAATAACTTTACTGTTTCATAAATTCATTTTTAAACATATCAAAGTCCTCAACTGCAGTTATGGATTTGTTTATTTCTCCCAATATTTCTGAAATTTTTGGCTTTCTGGATTTCTAAGCGGTGATCGATGCATACATGTTGAAATTATTATTTTTTAAAGAACTATCACTTTTGTAATTATGAAAAAGATCCTTACAACTAATAATAATCCTTGTTAAGAAGTCAGCTTTGTCTATTATTAGTATTGACAAGCTTTATCATTAGTACAGCACCCCAACTCTTACCCATGTTTTCACCTTCTACTGTTTTAGTTGCCTGTAAGAAATCATGGCTTGAAAATAGAGAAGTTCAGAAATAAATAATTCATCAATTTAAAATTGTGTGCTGTTTTGAGTAGCACAATACACTTTTCTACCATCCCATTCTGTTCCACGTGAAATATCCCTTTTACCCATCCATGCTATATTCACTACCTGCCTGTTAGTCACTTAAGAAATATCTCAGTTATCAGACTGATGGCCATGGGTTGTAATGCTTGAGTTTTAGTAACTCTTATTTTACTTAATAATGGCCCCAAAGCACAAGAGTAGCAACACTGGCAGTTTTATTCCAGCATAGTGTTATAATTGTTCTATTTTATTTTTAGTTATCATTATTAATCTGTTATTGATATTTATGAAACACTACATCCAACAACTATATAGCACACACTCTTTTCAATTGCCTGTGAAACATTCACTGAAATTTTGGTACTGTCTGATTTCATACATCTTAGAACAGTTCTCCCATGGATAAGGTGGCACTACTATGGTATTATACAGTGTTTTAATCATCCTTTTTGCTGCTGTGTCTAAAAAACCCAATCAAAACAATTATAGAGGAGGAAAAGTTTATTTGGGCACTCATGGTTTCAGAGGTCATGGTCCATAGGCAGTGGGCTCTATTTCTCAGGGCTTGAGGTTAGACTGAACATCATGGTAGAAGAGTGTGGTGGAGGGAAGCAGTTCAGATGATGATCAGGTACCAGAAAGAGAGACATCTCCACTTGCCAGATACAAATATGTACCCTGAAGACATACCCTCAATATCCCTACCTTCTCCAGCCACTCCCTACCTGCCTTCGGTTGCCACTCATTTAATCCCAACAGGTGATTAATTCAGTGATTGGGCTAAGGCTAAGGCTTTCATAACCCAATCATTTCTCCTCTTAATCTTTTTTCATTGTCTCATACATGAGCTTTTGGGAGACACCTCACATCTCAACTATAACATATAGCATATTTTGAGATAACTGTATCTTCATTGAGTTATGCTTCTCCTGCTCTGAAAAGCTCTTTTAACTAGATTATTTTTTTCATTTAAATTCAAAGTAATTTATGTGGTAACCTTTAAATTTACCATCTTGGCTTTGTGTGTTGTTTGTCTGTTTGTCCATTTGATTTTGTTTTTATTTTTGTGGTTACTGGGCATGGAATCCAGGTATTGTGCCTGCTAAGCAAGTGTTCTACCACTGAGCTACACCCTTGTTGTTACATGTTTATCTCTGTTTGCTTCTCATCTATATCTTTTTAATGGTATATCTTTTATGTTTGTTTTGTCTTTTAGTTGTTAATCTTGGGATTTCAACACAACTATGACATATTAGTTTTCCTTGAATTAATTTCACACAACTAATATATCTCAGAACTTAACCATAAAACATTTCTATTTATCCTTTGGCATTTCATTTTACATCAACCCCACAAGGTACTGTTATTCTATCTGCCTTTAACAACCACTTGTCTTTGAAGAAAACTCAACATTAAACATGTCTTCTACATGTACCTGCAGATTTACTATTTCAGAATCTCTTCATTCTGTAGAGCTTGGTTTTTTCCCCTTCTATGTGAAAAAAACCTATAATGTTTCTTACAGTGCAGGTGTGTTGGTGAAGAAAGTCCTTAAATTTCGTTTATCCAAACTTGCCTTAGCATTTCCTTTCTTTTTAAAGATTATTTGCACTGGATGTAGAATTCAAAGGAGTAAGCTTTGAAGAGAACCTTTTCATTTTCTTATTGCTTGCATTATTTCTGAAGAAAGTTTAAAGAAATTTTTCTTATTCCATTTTATGATTTTATTCTTTCATTTGAAAGAAATGATTTTATTTATTTATTGTTTTCAGGAATTTCAATATGATGACCTAATTGTGGTTTAATTTTGTTTAGTTTTTGAACTTGGATCTGTCTATTGGTTATTTTTCTTATTTGTAGATATTCTCAGATTTTTTATGTGTATAATCATATGTCTGTTAATAATGAGTGTTTAATTTAATTCTTTACAATTTTTGTACCTTTATTATATTACTAATATAATGGAATCAGTGGTGATGGGGATTCGTACTCTGCTTTTGAATATAAAACAAAGTCCTATACAGCTTTCCCCCTAAATCTTATTGCTATAGGTTTTAGGTAGAAATCTATCAGTTCTAGAAATTGCCTTAATCTTTTTAAAGTGTTTTTTACTTTAATTTTTTTTAAGAGCGAGAGAGAGAGAATATTTTTTAATATTTATTTTTTATTTTTTGGCAGGCACAACATCTTTGTTTGTATGTGGTGCTGAGGATCAAACCCGGGCTGCACGCAGGTCAGGCGAGTGCGCTACCACTTGAGCCACATCCCCAGCCCCTAAAGTGTTTTTTACTTTAAATATGTGTTAATTATTATTAGAATTCATAACAACTATTGAGATAAACATTCTATATTTCTCTTTCAATCTATCAATGTGAGCCATATTGATGTTTTTAAAAATTAAGATATTCTTATAATTCTGGAATAAATCCTACTTGGCCATAAAAAGTTTAATATATTGACAACTTGGCTTACTCATTTTTTTGAGAATTTTGCATATATACTTTTTTTAAATTAAAAAACTAAAATTTCATTTTATGAATTTTGTGTTTTCTTAATATACTTTGTGCTTAAACATGACTTTGCTTGAAAACTCAATCGATTGAATTTATTTTGACCAGATGCATAATTCTGAATTCATTTGAAATGACAAACATAAAACTGTCTAGCAGCTTTTATCCCATACTCACAAAGACTTATATTTTCTGTTCTAATTGTGGATTTTTTCTTTTTTTATTTATATATAACAGCAGAATGCATTACAACTCATTACATATATAGAGCTCAATGGTTGTATACATAATATACTCACACCAATTTGTGTCCTCATACATGTACATTGGATAATAATGATCATCCCATTCAACCATCATTAATTACCCCATGCCTTCTCCCTTTTCCTCCCACCCCTCTGCCCTATCTAGAATTCATCTATTCTTCCCATGCTTCCCCCTGTCCCACTCTGAATCAGCTTCCTTATATCAAAGAAAACATTTGGCATTTGTTTTTTGGGGATTGGCTAACTTCACTTAGCATTATCTTCTATAACTCCATACCAACAACAATAAGTATTGATGAAGATGTGGGGGAAAAGGTACACTCAGAGACTGATGGTGGGACTGCAAATTGGTGCAGCCAATATGGAAAGCAGTATGGAGATTTCTTAGAAAATTGAGAATGGAACCACCATTTGACCCAGCAATCCCTCTCCTTGGTCTATACCCAAAAGATTTAAAAACAGCATACTATAGGGACACAACCACATCAATGTTTATAGCAGCCCAATTCACAATAGCTAAATTATGGAACCAACCTAGATGTCCTTCAATAATGAAGGATAAAAAATCTGGCATATATACACAATGGAATATTACTGAGAATTAAAAGAGGATAAAATCATGGCATATATACTTCTAAGTAGAATTGTTCTATAACTTTGATTTTCAGGAAGTAACATTTTTTTTTGTTTTGATATCAAGGCTGCATTTACCAAATGAAATAATTCTTCAATGGAGCTGGGTCATGGCTCAGTGGTAGAGCAATCACCTTGCACATGCAAGGCCCTGGATTTGATCCTCAGCACCACATATAAATAAATAAAGTTAACTTATTGTGTCCAACTACAAAAAAATTCTTCCATCATAAAATTTATTAAAAGAATAAATCATCTGACACAAACACTTCTGTTGCTTTTTAATTAAAAATATTTCTGACATTGATTCTTGGCCCATTAGACTTCACATACTATTGATCATTTTTCCTCCTGATTTAACTCAGCAGTTTTCATAAGCCACAGTCTGTTTATCTCCTGCTGGACATACTTGTGTCTTCATTTACATTGTTTTGTCATTCCAAATAAATGTTATGCTTCTGAGGGAAAGGACACTATTTTATTGCTTTGAATATTCT
The DNA here is from genome assembly GCF_052094955.1 of Ictidomys tridecemlineatus. NCBI lineage: Eukaryota > Metazoa > Chordata > Mammalia > Rodentia > Sciuridae > Ictidomys > Ictidomys tridecemlineatus. Next base: position 109,079,653 of record NC_135477.1, on the reverse strand, counting down.
TTCCTGCTGTGCTTTCTACATGGTTGTACATAATATACAAAAATAAGTTTGTTCTACACAATGGTGGCAAATATTTATTTTTCCTTTCATCTTGCATCCAATATTCTATAATTGTTATTGATTGAGCAAAGCTAACATTATTTTGTTTTTCTATAAATGCATTTAATAAAACAGTTTTGCTTCTAAAATCATTGGAAGTAGCAGGGAACATTTTTCAAAGGAAAGAAATTATAAGGCAACCCAGGAAAACAGGACATATTTATTCCAGAAACTGATGTTGTAAAATGCCTATAGCAGGGACTGGGGCTAGAGTACAGTGGTAGAGTGCTTCCCTAGCACATGTGAGGACCTGGGTTTGATCCTCAGCACCACATTAAAATAAATAAATAAAATAAAGGTATTGTGTCCATCTACAACTACAAATTTTCTTTTTCTTTAAAAAAGAAATGTCTATGGCAAGTACTACCAAATTCATTATTCTTCCTTGCCTCTAAGACAAAAAGAAAATGTATTGAATTGCTTCATTCCTATAAATTGATACAAGGAAGTCTATCAGTCCATACTTACAGTTTTTAAATATGAATTTTATGTAAAGGCATTACACAAAATACTAAGTATTATTAGCAGGTATGAAGAAACTGTAGGAATGTTTTTCCTATATTATTGAGGTTGGCAGAAAAATGGCCACTCAAAGATTTCCCTGTTCTAATACCCAGAGCCATAAATCAGGTATGTTACATGACAAAGTAGAAGTAAGATAACAGATGAAATTAAAGTTTGAATCACCTGACCCTTAAAACTGGGAAAATGTCCTGCATTATCCAGGTTGAATGTAACCACAAGGTTTTTTAAGTGTCAGAGAAGAACACAGAGAGCCAATGTCAGTAACAGGATGTGAGAAAGACTACCTTGAATATTTTTGGTTTTTTTTTTACATGTATAAATTTTTCATTCTAATTTGTTATATACGACAGCAGAATATATTACAATTCATATTACACATATGGAACACAATTTTTCATATCTCTGGTTGTATATAAAGTATATTCACACCACTCATCTCTTCATACATGTACTTAGGGTAATGATATCCATCTCATTCCACTGTCTTTTCTAACCCCATGCCTCCTCCCTTCCTCTCCCATCTCTTTGCCCTATCTAGAGTTCCTCTCATCCTCCCATGCTCCCCCTCCCAACCCCACAATGAATCAGCCTCCTTATGTCAGAGAAAACATTCCACATTTGGTTTTGGGGGGTTGGCTTACTTCACTTCACTGGAGTTGCAGCATTATATTCTGCAACTCCATTCATTTATATGCAAATGCCATGATTTCATTCTCTTTTAATCCTGAGTAATATTCCATTGTGTATATATACCACATTTTATTTATCCACTCATCTACTGAAGGGCATCTAGGTTGGTTCCACAGTTTAGCTATTGTGAATTGTTCTGCAGTAAATAGAAGGAACCCAAAGTCTAGGAATACCATCACATGAGACCCATTTTGCATTCTCTAGTACTATAAGATCACAAATGTCTTTTTTTTTTTAAGTGACTATTTTTTTGGTCATTTGTGAAAAAAGCAATAGGGAACTAGTGTAGCTACCATACTAGTTTCCCAAAACTTGTAGGAGTGGCACTGTCCCAGAGATAATATTCATCCAATATTCTATTCACATCTCCCACTTACATTTTTTTGGTCTCCTTTAAATTTTGCTGTTACTAATTCTGTTCAGTGAAATGTGAACAGAAATGAAATGGATCACTTCGGAGATTCTCTTTTGGGCTACTGTGTCTATAATGGTTCAGATAGTACATCTGCAGGATGGTAGATGCTCAGTTAACCTGGGCTCCTGAGTGAATGTATATTATATAGCAAACATCCCCCAAATGCTTGTTAAACATGTATGGAGCTAGAAATAAAGTCTTTACTATGTTAACATGCCACAATTTGAAGAGTGACTTTTTTACTGCAATATGTCTTGACATAGTTTATACTAAAAATACATTTACCAAATTATAGCTCTGTGTAGATATTTCTATAAGGCACACATTTTTTTCTTATTCATAGAGTTCTGGTTTGACACTAGAGCTTTAAAATTTTATACCTCATAATTAATATTCTCCTTCAACCCTTGTATTTCATCTGCTCTCTGGCACACAGATTTGCAATTCTAAATTGTGGTTAGTGATTGCAGTGAAGAATGTGTATCTCATTTAAAAGTCATCTTTTTAAAAAATACAAGATAGTAAAAAACCAGAGTAAAATGTAACTATACATTAAAAATCTTGTTTTGTTTTGCCTAGAGTTAGCCCCAGTTCCTCTCGCAAGTGACAGGGCAGAGAATACATCAATGCCCGGGGAGGGGCCAATATTTTTCTCAAAGTGTTTTGAGGCTCCCATATGCACAAACACTTCTTTGACACTTCACATTTGCCTGCCAAGTAACAAAAGTTATGATCTTATTTTAGCCTAAAGGTTTTTAAAGCAAGTTGTTGCTTGTTGGGTCAAGTCAATTTGTAGAACTCTAGTGTGGATCTGTTATATGAATGAACCAGAGATAACCCCTGGGTTGGTTTATTAATTCCTGGTAGTCTGCAACTCCTGAGCTTAACTCTTTACGCTTACTAGTGCCAAATTTAAATTTTTACACTTCCGGTGTTTCCAAGATAGCCCAGATAAACAGATTCTTACTCATTTTTAGTCTATGTGCTTTCCATTTTATGGGAAATTGCTCAACAGGCATTAACCACAGATCAGATAAGCCCTACACACTGCTGCCTCCTTTTGCAGCTATTTGATCCTGATTCTTGGCTGGAGCGCTCGGAACATCAAGTAGTCATGAAAGTCTCCTCCATGTTCCTCTTTTCCCCTCTGAGTTCTCTTGCTCTCCTTCCTTTCTGGATACTGCTTACCCAAGAGCTGTAGCCTCTACATGGTATGCTGTGAGAGACTTTCCTCACATGCAATCCTGTTCAAGTGTTTCCCAAATAAAGCTCATTTCATATATTTCTCCTTGAGCAGTTCTGAAATCCCTCAATGTAACTATAAAGAATCTTTTGGAATTCTGATATTTTCTGTTATTATTGGGCTACTGATTGCTTTGAGAGTACCTCCAAGTAACTAAGAGAATTTGCTAGTTCAGTGTTAGTGCTTGTTATCATCCATTTGGAGTGTGATGATAATAATGCCACCCCATCAAAGGAAAAAAAACAGTTTTACTTGAACAGAATTACATGTTAAAGAGTATTATGTTCATAAATTTATTTGAAAATAGATTCCAGCATTTTGTAAAAAATTCTGGCTTAAAACAATTTCATTAGCAAAAAATGTAACTACTGTGTTCACTTAGGCTGCACATATGCTAAAACTGAAACCATAAAGAGAAGATTAGCATGGCCCCTGTGCAGGGATGATACTCGAATTCATGAAGAATTCTATATTTTTAGGTTGACTTGGTGATTTATTGCAATCTGGCCATTACATGATCATTTTTGTTACACACACACACACACACACACACACACACACACACACATATATATATTTATATATACATAAATCTACTATCATACAGGACCTTTTCTTACATTATAATTCAATGACTAAGACAATAGATTTTGTCTCTGAAAAAAAAATAAGATTTGAATTTCAGTTTTGTCACTTAATTGTGTGCCTTTGAGCAAGTTATATAACATTTTAAAAATATCTTAATTTTATTTATGTATTTTTATGTGGTGCTGAGGATTGAGCGCAGTGCCTCACACATGCTATGCAAGTGCTCTACCACAGAGCCATGATTTCAGCCTCTAGTTACAAACATTTTAAAGCCACTCTCCTCATTGTCAAAATAGGTGTAATTGTACAGAATAATCTATCTAGGTTACTAAGTAACCAAGACAGTATGTAACTCAGTAATTTTTTATCAAATAACAAATTAATCCAGAATGTATTGGCTTAATACAGTGAGTACTTATCATACCAGTTTCTGTGGGCCTGGAATCTGAATGAAGTTTACCTGGGTTCTGTGGCTTAGCATCTCAAGGGGCTGAAATCAGTGTTGGCTGCAGTCATCTCCATGTTTCTGCTTCTGATTCTGAGCTCACTACTATAGTTGTGGTAGTATTCAGTTCCTAAAGGGCTGTTGGACCAAGGGCCTCAGCCCCTCCTGGAAATTGACCAGAGACCACTTACAGTTCCTGGCTATGCAGACTTCTTGATAGGTCAGCTCCTCTGCAAGTTACTTCATTAGAGGCAGAAAGAGAGAGTGAAAGATGAGTCACTGTTGTTGACAGCCTACTCTCAGAACAAACATTCCATTACTTTTGTTAAGCTAAATTACAACTTCATTCACATGCCACCAGCATTTTAGCCAATATTTTTTCTTCCATTTCAGGATCTCATCTCAGACATGACAGTGTCTTCTGTTGTCATAGCTCTTTATCCTCTTTGATCTGGGATTGTTCCTCAGGTTTTTATTTTATCTCGTAATCTACAAACTTTTATGACTAGTAGTCACTTTGTAAATTACTCTTTAATTTGGATTTGCTTTATATTTTTTTCATGAATAGATTGAGATTTTGCATTATAAGAATGCAGGAGTGATTAGCCCTTTCCATTGCATCCCATAGGGTACTTGTTGTCAATATGTATTACTAATATTATTTAACTTTGATAATGTAACCAAGGTCATATCTACCAAATTTCATTTTAGTATGTTTGCTATTTTTTTGTCATCTCACAACTTTTGCCATATTTGATTTGTAAGAAGCAAGTTAATAGTTCTAGCCAGCACTTACAAAAGAAGGGAATGACCAAGAGTTGTGAGAACCACAAGGTTGGGGTCATTGGAAGTCCTTGCAGAAGCTGCCTATCATACCAAGTAAGATTGGGAAGGTTAACATACTAATTGTAAAGAATTTCGCATGTTACTGTCAATATAAATGACAGGTATCATGATGGTTATTATAATGTTTACAATTTTGTGGATTACTTTCAGATCGATTCATTACATTCAATAAGTGTTTGTCATGCTAGGTGTCGGATTTCATAAATAAATGTTTATCATGCTAAAATTAGAAATACAAACCTATTTTGGTTTTGGAAAGATGATAATACAGGAGAGCAAAATATCTGTGAATTGTGACAAAAGATATAAGGAAAGTAAACAGGACAGGTGATATAATATAGAGAATATGTTTCTCTCTCTCTCTCTCTCTCTCTCTCTCTCTCTCTCTGTGTGTGTGTGTGTGTGTGTGTGTGTTTGTGTGACTATTTCAATCAAACCAGAGAAAGCCTCCTTAAGATGACATTTATGCTGAGATTGAATTTGAGAAAATGTCAGCTTTACAAGATCCTAAAGAACAATATTCTGGGTAGAGAGAATAGCAAGTTTAAAGGATTCGAGGCTGAGAAGATTTGTTGTATTGATGGAAAAAGAAAGAGATCCTAATGATAAATGTATTGAGCAAGGAGTAAAAGCAGTATTCCATAGGGACTGAGATATAACCAAGGGCTAAAATATACAAGACCCTGTAGGTCATGAAATGGCATTTTATTGTATTCTGAGTATAATTGGAAACTTTTAAAAGGTTTTATGAAAGATATTTGTTTTTCAAACCTTACATCTCAAATTTTGTGCTAATTGTAAAATTATCAAAAAAAATTATAGGAGTAGCAATATTATTAAATATACTCCTTTAAAGATTTTTTTTGTAGTTGTAGATGGACAAAAATGCCTTCATTTTATTTCTTTATTTTATTTTGCTTTATTTTTTGCTGTGCCGAGGATAGAACTCAATGCCTCACACATGCTAAGCAAGCATTCTACCACTAAGCTTAAGCCCCAGCCCAGTACATATATTCTTTACTCAGACTTTTCAATGACTTATGTTTTGCCATATTTACAACTTCATATTCTTTAAAATTATATGGAGAGTGAGTAGGAGAATATGAGTATTCTCTTTTATGATTATAGTGTAATTACTGTTATAGTTTTGTTTTGGGTGTACCCCAAAAGCTCCTGTTAAGGCAGGAATATTCAGAGGTAAAGTGATTAGAGAGTTGTGACTTAATCATTTCATCCTATTTTGAAAACACTGACTGGGAAGTCAAATACTCACAATAGCTTCCATTTTTGTTTTCCTAATCTTTATACTAATATTGTCATACTTTTCACCTTCCCATATCTTATGAACCCCACATTGTTATTTTTCTTTAAATACTAACTTATTTTTTACAGAGATCAAAATAATAAGAAAATTTTATATATCATCATTTTCTTTTCTCTTTTTCTGAAGGCCTTCTTTCAACATTTCTTATATGCAGGTGTCTGGGTGATGGATTTTTTTTTATTTATTTGTTTGTTTATTTATTTATGATTTTTATGCCTGAAAACTTTATTTCACCTTTATTAGGCCCTGTGTGACTACTGGCTCATCCCTCTGACCCTTCAGATGATTCTTTCCTATCACTAGAATAGTTTCTTCTCTCCTATGTGCTATGCACACTTTGCTGCGTAGAGCACACTCTGCACCTCTCCTCCATGTGGCTTTTCCCTCTCTAGTACTATGCTCTAAGTATTCTAACCACGGGTCTCCTCAGACATCAGATCTGTCTCCTTGGCTGCGTACTTGACAGAGCTGTGTCCTTTCCCACCTCCGCCCTCCCCTCAGTCACGTGAAAACATTCTCAAGATATAAACTGCTTGCCTTCCTCCTTGTCTCTTAAGGGTTACTCTTTATCAGCATCTTATAGTGTCTTCTTTTTCTTCTTTTACATATTTCAGGTTAAATCTGGTCCCTGTTACTTCATTTCTGACGGAAGCAAAGTCCTTCCATTGGCTATACTTTTTTAAAATATTTATTTCTTTTAGTTGTACACAATGCCTTTATTTTTATTTATTTATTTTTATGTGGTACTGAGGATCAAACCCAGGGCCTCACACGTAGCAGGCAAGCGCTCTATGCTGAGCCACAACCCCAGTCCTGGCTATACATTTTTAAAAATTTCTTCTTGTTAGATAAACATGACAGTAGAGTGTGTTGGCTATACTTTTAATATCAATATCAAATTTTTTAAAAAATTTGTCTTGATTTCACTTTGCCTTAGAAGAGCTTAGGTTCTATAATCCTTTGGTCTAGTAAATTCTCATGTGTTCTGATAAAATGGAATATAAAGATCTTTTGTAACAGGGGTTCACTTGATGCTTTGACTATATACATTGTGGCCTTGAAACTTAAAGTGTTTTTTTCTTTTTCCCCAAACTTCTCCCTGATCTTCTTTTCCCTGATCTTCTCTAATCTTCTTTCTTTTCCCTAAACTTCTCCTCCCTGATCTTCTCCTTCCTGATCTCTCCTCCCTAATCTCCCGGATTACTTCATTCCTGTGGTGGGTGGGTTTTCAAGGACAGATACATCTGCCTAAAATGGGGAAGAAAGGTAATCATTTCCCCCCTGACATGAGGAAGTGGGAGAGATTAGGTAGAGAAGGGAGAGAGGAAGAGAAAGAAACATGTCCATTTAAAAATAAGTTGCAGAGACAGAGCAGCAAGGGCTGTATTCAAAGCCTAAAGGGGACCATGGTTACATTTCCCCACTGTCAATTTCTACATTCCATTTCTAGGGAAAAATGGGCGACGATATCTCCAAGATGCTTCCTACTGAAACAGGGAAAAGTTGGGGAAGTAACCCAAAGTCCTTATTTTCTATCAGGTGGAGTCCTGACAGTTAAGGATTTTGAGCATTAGAGCAGTCCAGAGGTCCACAGTGACAAATGGCAAGTGAGTAGACAAGGCAGACCTAGGGGATTATGAAATAGGCTAGTGTTGCAGTGACTTTCCTGAGTTCAATTTCCTTTTTCTCAAAGTTGACTATGATGGAGCAACCTGTACCATTCAGGGAACAAAATGTAAATTAAAAAAAAAAGTTTGTCCACTACCTTGAACACAGTTCACTAGAGTTCTTACTTGTATTTGTGTTTTGTTTTGCTTTTAAATAATACCTTTCTAGCTCCCTCAACCTCACACTATTTCCAACTCCCAGTAAATTAAGAAAAGATTCATATGAAAGAATATATGAAAATCCCCTTAGTTACCTCTCTCTCTTTACTTATTATTGGTCTCTTTTTTGGTTCTGAGTGCATTGAGCTTGTGGGTACATTTGACTTCAAAATTCCTGGAGGTAGGCTTCTGGAACAAATGGTATCTTAATGTTCTTTGTGGTTCTACAAATCTAAATTTTAACAACTTTTATCATTGTACTAGTTCCTTTTGCTGAGAGAAAAGTAATGACTAAATTAAATTACAGAACTATCAAGAGCTGAAGTTTGGCTGTTTTTCTAATCAATGATGATGACATTTTGTCATGATTATGCTATTGTGATTACATATCTTCCATATCTTCCTAGCACATTGAAGGTTCTATTAGGCATCGAAATCAGATGTTGAGTAGCAAAGAAATACATTTTAGGTATAATATCCTCATTATTAATTTACAATGAATTCTTTTAGTTAAAAACACTTCTTGATATGTATAAATTCACTATGATTTTTTGCAATAATATTTGTATCATAAGTATACTTTAGGAAGCTCAATGGTGTTTTGAGTAAACTGCAATAATATATCAATAAAAAGTTTAAATTGACATTGTGTATTATTTTTTACATTGTAGGAAATTTTTTGTATCTACAAGGTTAGCTTTCTTAAGAGATTATTGCATTAACTGTTGTGTTGACACAAGTATTTCAAAAATTGTGATCTGTCATGTTTATGCTATATATCTCAATAATTTATGATTAGAATAAAAGGAAAGTATAGCTGCATTTCATTTCAATATAAATATGTTTATGTGCAATTGTAGTTCAAAACAGCATTAAAATACATAATTTAGCCTTAAATTTTTCTTATTTTTCATTATATATTCAGTGAAACATTTAAATGGGAAAAATAAAGAATACTAATTTATTTAGATGGATTTATTGCTTTGAATTAGTTAAATAAATCCTCTGTATTAGTAAAATGTTAACTCTGGGATTTTTAAGGCTTCATTAATATCAGTATCATGTTTGTATTGAGGTACTGTCAAGATCCTCTGCCAAAGCCAATGTCTCGGCTTGGCACCAGAATCACGAGCCACCACACAGCTTTGTAGGTTCAAACAGCAATTCTTTATATCCGCTCTCACACCGCCTCCACACAGGTCCAGGGGCAATCTTGTTCTGCCGTCTCCTGCACAATTCACCCACTCCACTAGGCTATCTCCAAATCCCATTTTAATCTCACAAGAACTCAACGGGAACAAGCAGCAGGAACACCCTAATCCCAGCAATAATCTTCAACCTCCAACTTCCCTAAAACCCATTATCTTAAACTAGCAACGCCTTAAACTCAAGGAGCCGGTTACTTCCTCAAACCTGATCAGCTCTAAACCCGGATCCGCCTTGGTCCTTGAGCAAGGTCACCTTATTAAAGCATGCATGCAATGTCCCATCGAATGTCTTCTAAGCAGCATGGGGTACGCTTGGCAAGGAAATTTCGATGCTTCATTCCTACTTGGTAATGGCCCTCAGCAATCCTCAAGGTTAGTATTCTATGAGCCTTTTAGTATTATAATGCTAAAAAATTTTTACATTTGGTCTGCAACTGGAAGGGAATTAATAGAGTACACAGAAGGGGAAATTATAGTACTCAAAATAGGCATATCAGTACATTTTTATCCAGTAGACCAATCAACCTGAAAGGCCAAAATGTAATCATAAAGTGTTCTCAATCATGGAATCAGAGAAAAGGGAGTTAGGGGACTAATCTCAATGGCTTCTCTCATTATGCCACTTTACCTTAGTTAATTCAATTACTGATAGGGAAGATATATTGCACAATGCAGAGGATAGCAGAGATATCTGCTTTATGTACAGTGTTATAGCTTACCATAAAATTTAGACACTGTTTTCGCCCCCATTCTCTCTCCTTTAAAATATAGCAAATGAGATCCACTTCAAAATTATAGCAATTTGTCAAGTACATTTACTATTCTCATTAGAGACATATTTATCATAAATTAATCAACATATTAACTTAAAATGTGACAATTTTCCACTGAATTATCAGATGTGAAAACTGTTAAGTGTTTGAAAATCTTTGTTATAAACCTGAGTCCCTTTACTTCTATCATTGCAGCATCAAGAATGTAAGGTAATAGGAAAGTGGTGTTGGTAATACTTTCAGTAAGAGCAAGAGGTGCTTAGTATGAAGCAATAGAACTTTTGCCAGTCTTTCAACAAAATCCTACACTTTAACACTGTAAAAGTGATTTCTTGGTAGTGTGAATTTAAGCGTATGATGATTATAATACTCTGATTTTGACTGGATAGTTTGGATTTGTTAATTAAAAGCTGCAGAATAGTCTTAAGCTATATTTTCAGGTCCACATTTTCTCAAATAAAACTATGAGTGAATTATTTATATTCTATAGCTAAAATGGTGATCTCTCCTTATACTTATAGATGCCAAATTTAAGTCTATTTCTGTCAAAAGGAAGGCTAAACAGGCAGAGTGGTGAGTGCCAAAGTTCCAGATATTTGGAAGGAAAGGCAAGATTATTACAAATTCATGGCCAGCCTGGGCCAGATCCTGTCTCAAAATAAAAATAAAAACAGGTTAGGGATATAGCTCAGGGTAGAATGCCCTGGATTCAATCCCAGTACAATGAAAAAAAGAAAACAGAAAAAAAAAAAGATGGAGTGGGGAGATTAAGAGGGTTACATACCATATTTCATTTGGACACCTCCAAAATTGAAGTATTCAATTCAGTATAAGTTTCCCAAACCTCACAAATATAGGTGAAATATGTGTTCTGATATCTCAGAATGTGATAATTCTGACTGATTATTTAAAAACAGAAAATAAAAATGTCCAGGCTGAGAGAACTGAGAACAAATCCTTAACAAGTGGCAGGACACTCATTGCTCTGAGAGTTACTGATCCTTGCTGGTATATGATTTCTTCAATGTGTAAAATGTAGGTAATAATAGTTATAATCATGCAAGGAATAATAATGTGGCATATAGTAGACATTTAAAAATGTTAGTTTTTATTGCTACTCCTTCCCCATATTCTAGACTAGACTTTTTTTTTTTTTTTTTTTTAACTGTTAGGGAACAGGGAACAGAATGTCTTTTCAAAGTAAGTGTATATTTTATAACTCAATCCCTCAACTCAGAAACTATAATATAAGTAATTAATACAAATATTTTACAAATCATTTATCATATTATGTATCACCCACTATGTATTATTATTTACTGGCTCTCTCCTATTGGAATGTTAAGTACATAAGGGTCTGAATACTTCTCAGGTTTTTTTTTAATACTTAATTTATTTATTTTTATGTGGTGCTGAGGATCAAACCTAAGGCCTCAGACATGCTAGGCGAGTGCTCTACTGCTGAACCACAACCCCAACCCTATTTCTCAGTTTTTGTTTGCTGGTATACCCTAAGAGTGTCTACAACCTAGGATTTTTTTTTTTTTTAATGATGAAAGAATGAACAAATTGCAACTCCTATCACAGATAGTGTTAAAGGTCTTTAAAGTCTCTGCTTATAATTTCATGGGTAAAAATTACATACATGATAATTATTTACATGATTATCAGCATTGTTGATCTTAGACATGCAACATACTGTCCAGAGAAGGTTAAATATAAGTTTTCAGTTTCATGATTTCTACTCTTTTAGTTTGGAGGAAATAAAAACTAAGAAGTGGTTATGTTGCCAATAAAGTGGTTGTTATGGGAAGCTAGTATGCTTTCTGAGGAAGATGACAGGTAAAAGTTTTATCACCATGTTCATGGAATCCAAAATTATACGTGTGGCTGTTTGGTTCTTGGAGTCCAGGATTCTTGCTTTGCTAAGTAGCAAAGGAAGAAAACCGCAAGATATTTTCTTGAAAGATCTCCTGATGCAACTCTGTTTACAGCTTTCATATCAGCACCCAGGGGGAGTTTTTGGCCACAGACTCTCAGAAACCCTATTTGTTCCCTGTCCCTGGGCACCAAGAAAGAACCCCAAGGGACTGGGACTTAGGGTAGGGCGGCTCGCACTTCTCACCTGGAGCGGGCGGGATCGCGTGCCTACGCTACGGTTTCCTATAAGCCCTATCCTGACACCAGAGATGACAGGTATGGCGCAGCCTAGCGCCACCCACTTATCGTGCAGTCTGGTGACTGCCTTCCAAGCTCCAGGCAGCGGTGAGCTTCTGGGGGAGGGTCCGCATGACTGTGGCTGCGAGACAGTCAGAGGTGGGAGGGCCGGGAGGTGGGACGCTTTTCCGCACGGGGGCGCTGTCACCTGTCCAGGGGAGGAGCCAGAAAGGAACCTAGCGTTTTGCTGCTCCGAGGCACTGGAGTCGGGAGAACAGTTCACGACAATGAAGGGCACCAAAGGCATTGAGAACCCGGCTTTCATTCCCTCCAGCCCAGACACCCCGCACCGCTTGTCGGCGTCGCCCTCCCAGGTGGAAGTCTCTGCTTTATCCTCCGACACCCAGAGGGAGGGTTCTCAGCCACAGGAGTCTCCAGAGTCCCACAAGTCACGGGAACCTCCTCTGCCTTCAGCAACTGTCCCGGCTTCCGAAGAGCGCCCCGGACCACAGTCGGAGTTTGAGGAGGGGCCTTGCGGATGGAGCAACTTGCATCCCCAGTGTCTCCAGCGCTGCAACACGCCACAAGGGTTTCTGATTCACTACTGCCTGTTGGCCCTCACTCAAGGTAAAGTCAAGAGTTCTCTCAAGGGGGCGTCAGTCCGGTGGAGAGCTAGCGAGACGCGGCGAGGTTTCAGGGAGAAGAGGGCAGGTGCAGGGATCCCCGCGCCGCTGACGCGCTGTGCGAGGCGAGGTGGGCTTGGAATTTGTTGGAGCCATCACCGACGACAGCCTACCAGGTTCAGCCTTCCACGTTTTAGCTTCTACTTTATTGCAACATTTAAAAACTTGCTATACAAGATTTTACTATTTTGTGCTTTTCCTTGGGTAAGCTGATTGGATCCCTCCAGGGAAGATTAGGAGGACCTCTGGGAATGATATAACCCCGGGGGTAATCCATTCTACTTTAAAAAGCCTATTTTTTCAGAGTTCTTTATTAAAGGGATTATTTCCCATTATTTCTCCATCTGGATTAATAAATTTGTAAATGAAAATAGGTCCCTTCGAAAAGGAAATAAATTTAAAATCTGTAGTATAGATTAGATATAAGCATTCACATTTTGTGAGTATATATAGATAGGGGCTGTGGGCACAATTGCATTCCGGTGAGTCCATTAGCAAAGGCTTCAGGCCTTGTGGAAGGGTGAAGCTTTCCTAGCCATTCAGGCACAGGAATTATCCAGGATCTGTTTTATTCCCCCAGTTTGGTTTTCTTGGGAGTTACAGATTAAGTCCAGATTTAGGTCCTCAGGAATATGCAATCTCAGCGAGTTTAGAAGAGAAGAGAGAGAGATGGTGGAAGGTGAATGAGTTCCTTGAAAGAAAGCATAGTAAAGGTGAGAGGAGTAGGTGTAGCTCATAATGCAAGGAATGATCTAAGTGGGACTTTATCCTAAGGTGACTCCTGGGGAGCAGTGTATGGGTGTGTAAAGTGGAGTAGACTGAAGGACACATTGAAGCTTAGTTTCTTGTCCTCCCCTCAGGTCTCCTTCCGTTATTGACTCAACTTACTTGTCAAGAGTCAGTGATTGTGAAATGTCTTTGTGTCAAAGGAATGTAAAATTCAAAAACTCGAAACTTACCTTGTTTTTTTCCTTAAAATTTATTGTAAAATTTCTAAATTATTCTAGAATATGTCATTTATACTTAATATATAATCTTGTTTTAAATTATTATAAAATATAATTGGTGCACTTAGAAAAATGTTTGTTTTAGCCTGAAAATTCATGTACCGAGAAATCACCAATTTAAGAAGCATAATCTGGGATGAATGTGATCCAATAAATTAATTCATGTTTCAGTCTAAGTTTCAATGACGGAAAACATCCTTGCCATAATCCTTGGGAAGACCATTTCCATCAAATATTAATAGATGTTTAATTGGGAGGGAAAACAAAATTTGAAGAAATTATTTAACTCTGCATTTCTCAAAGACAAACAGGATTTCTCTTAGCACTTAACTTCCTAATGTGCTTCCTATCTCCATGCATTTACAATAGCAAGAAATGTGTGTGGTATTTCATGGAAGTGTTTTTAAAAGCAGTGTTCTTGGAATTTGTATAGCATAGAGTTCACTTAGGGATTCATAGGATTAAAGTGTAGTCCTTCCAGAGGAAATTCCAATTTATTTTCAAAGAGAAGTTGTTCCCTAATGATTTCTAATGACAGATATTTAATCAATATGAGAGGTGTGGGAAGTTGATTTTTAGGTGGGGGAATTTTCAAATTATCAGATATTTTCTTATAAAATGTCCTTTCCTAGGTACTTCAGATATTTTATCTTGAAATCTCAGAAATTGTTAAAGTCTTATTAAACTGGCATAAGAGTAAAAACCATATTAACACATTTGAAAGCTGCAATTTCAATTTTCTTGAAATAATTTTTGATTAAAGTCTTGATACAGAAACATTTAAAGAGATGCTAAAGATTTTGCCATGTGTAAACTCATTGTATTAATTAATAATGAAAACAGTTCTTGATACTTAACTAAAATACATAACTAGTCAAAATTTTCAATTTATGCTAATGTTTAAACTCTTGAAAATTTCATCTATACCTGGGCAGGACACTTAAATCAGTCAAAGTTGGGTTTTCCAATCTTTGTTTATCTTGTAGTCCTTCATTATATTTATAATAAGCAGAGGAAATTCTTTTTTTCTTTTTCTACAGTGCATATGATTTAGAATGCTAGTGGTTGAAATAAAACTCAACTCATTTTTTTTTTGCTACAACCTTTTAAATGATATCTTCAATATCCATATAAGTTTTAGAAAAAAATTAAAAGAGGTTTGAGAGCTTGATTTCCTCTTCTTAAAACTCAAGGTGATCTGTTGTGATAGATAAGTATGTTAGGGCTCCGGAAGCAATTGAGCATTACTTTAAGGCCTTTAGGGTCACTTGTACACTCTGTACTCTTAGGTCTTTTTAAGTACAGAACACTTGACAACTGGCAAACCAACTTCATGGGACTCTATCAGTCTGACTTTTATTTATCACTTAAAGGAAAATGAATTAAGGCCAATTAACTGCAGTTTAGCATGTGGCAAGCATCAGTTTTGTTGGGCACCTGAAAATTCGCAAGTAAACAATTTAAAAGGCAAACTGATTTTCAAGGAAGTATGTTCAGGTTGCTTCTCTTTGAAACTTTGAGAACTTTAAAATTGACACTTTTAAAAACAACAAAAAAGCCAAACTTTTTAGTAGATTGTGTTAATAATCATATCCTATGTAGTAAATTTAGAGTAATCCATTTAAATTTCCTTTTCTCTTTTTTAGGTGTTGTTGTAAATGGCCTAGTAAATATCAGCATATCCACTATTGAGAAGCGCTATGAGATGAAAAGTTCCCTGACTGGCCTGATATCATCAAGCTACGATATTGCCTTCTGTTTATTGTCATTATTTGTATCATTCTTTGGTGAAAGAGGACACAAGCCCAGATGGCTTGCATTTGCATCCTTTATGATAGGACTGGGGGCACTTGTATTTTCCTTGCCACAGTTTTTTAGTGGTAGATATCAACTGGGGTCCATTTATGAAGGTAAGTTTCTGTTGTGTTTTTGTTTGTTTTGATTTCAGAAAGTAGTACAACACCAGATCATTGACTCTTGTAATTCACTTCTACGGAGGGGAAAAGGTTAAGTCTTTTCCAGAGCTTACTGCATACTTCATCATGTGAATTGTATAAGGTAGAAAATTACAGAGACAGACTGTACATTACTTGTCATTTCAGTAGTTCTCTGAGTTTTTAATCCTTTGATTCTCATTACCTATATACATGCAATCCTCCTCAAAAAAAGTGTTCTGTTTGTCTGCAGGTGTTGTGATCTCACTGGGGTTCTGTAATCTCTAGTTTTTCCTTCTCTGCTATTATTTGCAGTGCTTACAGCTCTGTGCCTGGAACATGTTGATTCCTGATTTGAGACAAAGAGAGGTAACATTAACAGGAGCAGGACTTTTCCTAAGAACTGAAACTAGCTCTTTGTGCTCCAGTTTAGAGACATAACTTCCAGGCAACCTACAGGGTTGCTTCAGTTAGGTGATATACATTCTTCATAGGCACAGAAAGGAAATTTAATTATTTCAATTTTTTTTCCCAAAGAATCATTTTTTTTTTAATGGAAAAACAATTATGGTAGAACTGGAGGAATGTGCTAATGAAACTTCAAGTTAGCATTTTTATGTCCTTTCTGGGACATTTAATAGCAAACATTAAAATTATGAGGAATAAAATCAGATGGTTACAAATTTAGAGACCTTCAGGGATTAGGTAAGTGAGGACAAGTCTTAGAATACAAGGAGAATTGGAAACTGCTGAACTATAGGTGTTATTTTTGAAAGTTAAAATATTTATGTTTGCTTATTAGAATTAAAAAATTAAAAATGTTAATTGCTCCCAAGACACATTTCCCAATTATGATAACAAATAGCAACATGTTCTCCATAACAAAGTATAAAATATGCTATGATTTAAAAAGTGCACTTAATAGGTAAGCAGACTTCATTTTAAAGTAAAAATAGAATATACAAGCAGATGAATAGGGAGTGTTTTAAAATGAATAAGAAAGATAAGGAGAATGTGTTATCAGTGGAAAAAGTACTTATGTAGATTCTAGTCATTATCTAAGATGGGACCAAATTTCATTAGGCAAATTTGACATAACTTCACTGGGGGCAGTTTCAGGAACTGGGCCCGCATTGTAGCACAGGCTGTAGTATAACACTTTTCAAAATCTCAATGGTAAGGAAATATCTAAAGCTTGATCTGCCACACAGGAACACATGATACTGATTGCATGATAGCAAAGTGTTTTTGTGTTTATGGCATTTAGGTGGTTACCTCTTCTAGTTAATCAGCTCCCTTCCAGTTCTTAAAGTAAACTTTGCACAAAGTCTCTGATTTTCTAAACTAAACATAAAAACTTCTTCCCGTACAAAGCTTGATCTGTCTTCAGCAGTCTCAGTATTGTCTCTTGACACACACACACCTGGAATTACAGCCAATCTGGACAATTTATGTTTCTTGAAGGGAAATGGCAACAAGTTAAGGTGTGTGGTGGGGGTGGGGGTGGGGGTGGGGGTGGGGTGGGGTTGGGAGATGAAGCTAAGAAGATTACTGAAGTCAGATCATAAATTTTTTTTTTTTAAAGAGAGAGTGAGAGAGGGGAGAGAGAATTTCTAATATTTATTTTTTAGTTGGCAGACACAACATCTTTGTTGGTATGTGGTGCTGAGGATCGAACCCGGGCCGCACGCATGCCAGGGGAGTGCGCTACCGCTTGAGCCACGTCCCCAGCCCCCAGATCATAAATTTTTAGTACATTATTGTGCACTAATCAGGTTTTCACCAAATTCTTGTTGACCACGTGGGCATTTTTCATTATCATAGTAGATCAGATTTAGTAGATCATTGAAATAGAAAAATTCAGGTTGGCCTTATGTTGTTCTGCCATCATACAACACATACTAGTTGATATGGGCTGTACATGGTGCTGAGATAACAGCAGTAAAACAGTTCCATGACATCTGGATTTTATGTACTAGTGGGAAGAAATATACAATGAATAAGCAAGGTATTTGGAGACTGAAGTTAGAGACAGAGGGGACACATGGTATGACATCATAGTATACAAACAGGTAAATAGGTGGACAGAGAAGGCTATTGTAATAATAACTGGATAAGGAGGGCCAGCTTGAAAAATGCTTTCCATATTGGAGAAAAGCTCTAAGACTGGCTGATTTTAGGAATTGTCAGTTTGGGCTGACCTGAGAGTAGCAGGGAAGAATGTAGCATGAGATGAACTTGAAGAGGCAGATAGATACCAGGGTGGCGTTTAAATTTTTCTTGAAATGCAGTGCAAAGTCATGGATGAGGTTTACAGAGGGAAGCACATTGATCTTCTTTGAAATCACTTTGAGAGTTTTTTTTCTGCAGTAAAGGGTGGTAGTGGTAAAGATCACTGGATGACTGACAGTATATTTTAGAGGAAAAGGATTTATTATGAAGGAAGAATGAATACTGACTCCTTTATATTTGGCGTGACCAATTGGGACAAAATAGCAGAATGTTGAAGACTAGGGGCAAAAGAGTGGGGAGTGGAAATAAAGAATTTGGGTTTGGCCAACTGGGGATATAGCTCAGTTGGTAGAGTGCTTGCCTTGCATGCCGAAGGCCCTCAGTTCAATCCCTAGCATTGCACAAAAACAAAAGAAAAAGAATTTGGGTCTGGACTTGTTAAGTATGAACTGTATATTATATATCCAGTGTTGTAATACATTTTCTCAACATATTAATCTAAATATGCAAGTTATTCATTAGCCTTAGTTCCTAGAAGTGCAAACATTGAATCTGAAGGGCTTCTTCATTCTAATTTTGATAGATGATGTTTGGGAAGGGATGTCAGTTCCTTTTTCAACTATCAACATATGAATATGCCTATCTGCTATTTTTTTTTTTTCTGGTATCAGAGAGGGATTGAACTCAGAGGTACTCAACCACTAAGTCACATCTCCAGCCCCATTTTGTATTTTATTTAGACACAGGGTCTCACTGAGTAACTAGTGCCTTGCTGTTGCTGAGGCTGGCTTTGAATTTTCAATCCTCCTGTCTCAGCCTCCCCAGGTGCTGGTATTACAGGCTTGCACCACTGCACCCACTTTAATTTTTTTTCTTGAAGTTTCTCCTTAACACAAATATTATCATGGTGGGTGTATACGTGTGTGTTTGTAGGTGTAGGTGTAGGTGTTTACACTATAGTAGATATAGAATTCAGGACTAAGATTACATTGCACATCTAAAAGAACCCAGATACTTAGAAATGGAAGGAATATTAAAAATAATAAATCTCTTTTTTTACAATGTAGAAATGTAGGACATATTTTAGGACTTTCATGAAAAAGTTACTTCATAGTGATTTTATGCCTGGTTAATATCAGATAAAACTAATTCTAGTACTTATGTTTTTTGTTTTTCTTTTTTCTCTCCAGTTCTGTAGATGGAACCCAGAGGCTTGCACATACTAGACAAGCACTCTAATTATGTTTTGTTCAATATTTTTCAAATTTTTGTACTTATTACTATGGTAGGTTATTAGCTATATTGAATAAACTCAATATTTTCATGAATTTAAATAATCTAGTGTCTAAATTCAAGTATGATGGTCTACATTTTTCTAAAGCATCATAACTTGTCTTCTCAAGTAAATTAATACACTTTCGCAACTATGGGAAGCTGTAACCAAAAATCTGAATTATTTTTGTAACTGTAAGGAGAGTAGAGTAGAAAACTGGGTACTTAAGTGTGAAGAGGAAAACAAATGAATTGAAAGCTTCCTGTAAATGAATTAGAAGGAAGGGAATGTACAACCTTTTTAAGTAGCATAACAAAACATAATGACCTGTAATATAAAAATAGAGCATACTATTAAGAAATAAATTTTTCAATTGAAATCATATATGTAGTTTAATTAGAAACAAACCCTGAGGAAATTAACATATGCTTGTGTGCATTTTTTTGTAGCTAATGTTTTTTTGAACTTGAAGGAAATAAAAGTCAGGGTTTGCTTTGGACAAGATGATCTCTATAAGAGGAGATTAAAGTAATGCACTGTAGTTAGAGGAAGAAAACAAAGTATGAAATTTGATAAGCATGTATAATTTCTACAGGTGTGAAAATAACAAAAGGAGGTTAAGAGTTAGCAAAAGGTAGAAAGGTGTATTTGAAAACAGCATGAATGTTTTATTGTTTTGTAAAAAACTAAAGTGGGTTTGGGGGAAAGTTTTATAAGGGAAGCTTTTATGGAGACATAAGGTTTAGAGATAATTGTCTAACTTTGAGTTGAGATGATAAAATTTATCAAAGGGAAGTTTTGGTTGGTATTGGATACAAAAAGAGGAAGTATTAAAATTAAAAGGAACAAATATTTCTAGGGCTAACTTTTGTACATGTTAACCTGAAAATAAGTAGTGTCAAAACATTTTCACATGTCATATTTGATGCTTTTTAAAAAAAATCTTTTTACTTCCAATGGGTATTGACATTCACTTTTAAAATAACAGTATTATAATTTTTACATATTTAACATGCAACAAATAAATCTTTGTAACATAACATTTTTTTTCATTGAAGTACACTTTAATTCCTTTTGGATCAGTGTTTTTATAATGCTAAGAAAAATAATCTTTTTGTCTCTTTTCGACTCAGGGAGAGAGGTCATTTTTCAATAGCAAGGAATTTGTGAAAAGTGATTACTAAACCCAAAAAAGTGCTTCTTGATCAATTTTTTTCCTAAGTTGCATTGTTTCTATTTTCCATTGCCTTCCCTTCTCTCCCTGCAAAATGTAAGCTTTAATGATAAAAGTTTCAATTTGTTACAGAAGTAAAATGCTAAATCTTTATAACTGGCGTTTTTTGAGAGAGTTCTGTATAAAGGACTTTGGTTATGCTGAATAACTACTTCAAAAGTTGTGCTAGAAAAATTTTTATTCAAGTGAAACTCAGAATTGAACTTAATTTCTATATACTTTCTCTTTTGTCTTGTATTCTCAAAAAAAGTTTTTTTTCCTAATTTGTTTATATTTAAATATGGAATGCCTGCCCAGATTGGAGAAGACCTAGAGCAAAGAACCTTAGAATTTCTCAATCACTAATTCAATACAGCATGCTTTAATTTTGGTTGGTCTTGGAGTATTCTTCCCTCTTTTACTATTTCTTCCTTTATGTAAATCACTTTTATTTTTCTTATTTCAATTGTATTATAATGAAAATGAATAAAGGAAAAAGGAGAAGTGATTTATTAATAAAACAAATTATTCAAATTTAACTTTAATACATAAAATAAAAGGATTAAAGTAACTTTTTTAGAAATAGTTGATGTTCAGGATGAAGCTACCATTATTTTTCATAGAAGAGCATCTCCCGACTTCCCCTAACTTCTTAGATGATCTGAATTACCCTAGATGATTTCTATGCATGCTTAATGCTGCCTTTTGGAGATCCTGATTCAGTAAGTCTATAGTAAGACTCAGGACTTGATCTTAAAAAAAAAAAAAAAATACCCAGTTTATCTTAGTTCAATGTGGGAAATACATTCCAATTTAGGTCTGAATATTTTATGACACTTTCAATTGTAGACACAGAGAGAAAGGTTTCTTTTCATCTCAAGATTATTGCTTTATATCTTCCTTTAAAATAGGAGTTTCACAACCATCATGAAATACTAGGTGCTCTAACATTGCCAGTTTTGTTGAAATTCAAATGACCAAACTTCTGAAGGAGAAGAAGCCTGCAGAGAAAAATAAGTCTGACTTGTCATTGAGATGTTAATACAAACTCAGAACTACTTCTGCTCATAAACTATAATTTGCTGGCAGGTAGAGGTTTAAAAAATGCATGGCCTTCAACAAGAGAAAAACGTCCCAATGTTTCCCAAGCTATGATGTGCACAGTAGTTTCTAGAGATATTAAATGTGTGTTAAAAATATGTTCCATGGTTGAAGAGTTTGGGAAGTAAAGAAAGTTATTCAGGTGTCTTTGCTGCATCACTGTATAATGCAGTTTGCTATGTAGAGTTCAGAACTTACTGAGCAAGGGACTCTATTACAATGATTGCCCCCTGTGTCCTGCTTTCTATCCTTTATTGTTAACTTTGCTCTTCCAGGTGTTTCAGTGAACATGCTTTGGGAAAATCTGCTCTATGCTGTTTTATGTCAAATATGTGTTTGTGAAAGTTGCCCTGTTGAATTTAGAATCTTCTTCACAGCCAGCATCTAGAACAGCATGTGAGGTAGAGGAGGTGTTCAAGAAATGTTTGTTGAGATGGGTGTGGTGGTGCATACCTCCCAGTGACTTGGGAGGCTGAGGCAGGAGGATTTCAGTGAGACCCTGTCTCTAAATAAAAATAAAAATAAAATACAAAAATGGTCTGGGATGTGGCCCAGTGGTCGAGTGCCCTTGAGATTGATCTCTGGTAAACACCCCCCTTCCACCCCCCCAAAAGGAAAATGTTGAGTTATCAAATATAAAATAAATGAGTGGATCCCTTCGATAGAGACATATTAGGAGCCTAATGACTTGCTCTTCCACAGAAGACAAGAATATACTTTAATACAAATATATATTCTTGTATATAAGAATATACAAGAAGAATACAATGTCAGGGAAAGACAGTTTTGATACCGGCCCACATTTTCTAAAACTTGGCCAAAGAATAATGAGACATTTCTTTGTTTTCTATCTCTGTCTGTCTTTCTGTCTCTCTCTCACCATTGAATTACAATTTGTGTTTAGTGATCAAAGAGGCAAGAATTAGTGGCTAAAAATGACCATTATAGGTGAGATTTGGGATCTGAAAAATTTGCAATGTGTAAAAAACCCTAAAATTAGAAGCATATTTTGAAAGAGCAAAGCACTTTGATTTTCTGCTTTTGGTTTTTGTCATAATTACTTGCTAAAAAATCGATTTCTCTAAAAGTGCTTTAAGGTAATGCAAAAATGTGGGATTTTTGATGGCCCATAATTATCTCACATATAAACTAAAACTTTCTGACAGAATATTTAAATGGGCCATAGGCATAGTTGTGTCAGTTAGAAAAAATGTATAGGAGAATGATGAAACATTTTTTTTTTCTTGTAGCTTCCTCAAAAAGATTGGTAAAAATGTGGTTTGTGGCAAAAAAAAAAAAAGGAAATTCTATTTTCTTAGTCATTGTTCTTAAAAATGCACAAATTAGCCATTGCAAGTTTTAATGTATTTTTTCTATTTTATTTTAATGCTAGTATTACACATTATATTTAATGAAAATAAACAATATAGCACTTATATTAGGGTCAGGTAGAAATGAGTTTGTGTGATAGAACTATGTGATCCTGCCTTATGGAAATTAGACATATGTTTTGTAAAGGACATGCCCATTGTCTGGAAAGTTCTCAGTACATTGTAGCAATGAATAATAATGATGATCCTGAAAATTAAATTATTTTGTTTCCTTTTCAGTAACTATCAGTGTTAGTTTCAAAGTAATATAAATAAGCAAATCTTTCCATAGAGTATATTTGTTTTTTTGTAGGTGCCACTTGGTCTTGATGTATTTTAAAAGTCTAGCCAAACACTTTCAAAGTAAGCCAGGAGAAAGAATTTTAATTATATTTATTTCCAGGATTTTATTCTCATGAGATATGAAGCTATAAATATATTTTTTAAATTTTATTTTTATTTTTTATTTTAATCATGATACATACCTTGTAAAATACTCAGAAGATAGCTGGGCTTGGTGGCGCATGCCTGTAATCCCAGCAGCTCAGGAGGCTGAGGCAGGATGATGGCTACTTTAAAGCCAGGCTCAGCAATTTAGGGAGGCCCTAAGCAACTCAGTGACATCTGTCTCTAAATAAAATGCAAAAAGGGCTGGGGATGTGGCTTAGTGCTTAAGTGCCACTGAGTTCAATCCCTGGTACAAAAAAGAAAAAGAAAAAGAAAACTCAGAAAATAGAAAAACACAAACAAAAATATAGTAAGAAAGGGAATAAGTGTTTCTCAGATAATACAACCTGGATTACCCACTGTTAACACTGTTCCTTTTTAAAATGCATACATGTATACATGTATTTTCGCTAATAGTCACAATGAAATTTAATTACATAATAATTAACAAACATGCATACCCTCACATCCACACAGTTTAATATTTATGCATATTCAAACATCTTTACATCACATTTACACATACATTTAAAATTCATTTTTAAGGAAGCAAAGAACATATGGAAATCTACTTTTTTACTTCTAGTATGTTAGACATCATTTTGTATTAAGATGGAGATAAGTTTTTTCATGCTTTTATATTATTTCATTTTTAGATACTTTATTTAGTTGAATCTACTTTTTTTAGTACATTATGTATTTGTGGTTAAAGATGTTCTATGGGTCATTGATGATAATTTGAATAATATTAAGAAGTAGAAAGAGAAAAAAATCTATACATTGTTATTCTTAGGGAAAACTATTTGGGGATTAGGTTAATATAATATTTAGCAAATTGTTAGCATTTTTATTCCTATATAGCATTTTGTTTTGCTTTTTAAGTATTCTTGAATATTTACATTTGACACTTTTTATTAATAGTATGTGATAAACATGATACATACTTGATAAACATTTTATGTTTAAAGATTTTTTTTCTCCATTTTGTAATTGAACAGTATGCAGCCTTTTATTAGAGTTTGCCTTTTCTGTTCAGAATAATTCTCTGAATATTTATTGGGTTGCTGTGTTTATCAAGTGTTCATTCTTTCCTATTCTTGATTAGTGTTATAGGGCATGGATATTCCATGATTTGTCTCACCACTTGTTATCTAAACCATTTCCAGATTTTAGTTATTACAAATAAAGCCATGGACATTTGTGTATAAACTTTTGTATGAAAATAGTTTTCATTTTTCTGGAATAGAAAACCAGAAGTAAAATTGCTGGGTTGTATGATAGTTATGCTTAGTTTTTTGGAAAATTGCCAAACTGATTTCCAGAATGGCTGTACCATTTATGTTTCTCTCAGCAACATGTGTGAGTGGTCAGGTTTATCTGCATCCTTGCCGCCCTTTTTTGGTGTTGTCATTGTTTTGCTTTTATTTTAGCTGTTTTAATAGGTGTATACTGAAATCTCTTGTGTTTTAATTTACATTTCCCTAGTGGCTAAGGATACTGAGCATTTTTGCCTGTGTGAATTTGCTATCTGGTGAAATATCTGTTCATATATTTTTTCCATTTTCTAACCAGATTTTTCTTCTTCTTCTTTTCCTGTTTAATTTTGAGTGTTATGTATGTATTCTAAGTACTATATCTTTGCAAATATTTTCATCAGTTTTATGGCCTGTCATTTAATTCCCATAAAAGGGTCTTTCACAGAGCAAAGTTTTAAATCTGAAGACATCCTCTTTATCTATTTTTCCTTTTATGGGTTATGCTTTGTTGTCAAGCCCAAGAGCCATTTGCCTAGCCCTAGATTCCAAAGATTATGTCCTACTGCTTTAAATTTTTTTTCCTAGTCTGTTACATTTATGTTAATTCTATGAAACATTTTGAGCTAATTTGTATACAAGATGTGAGGTTTAGATCAAGTTTCATTTTTTTTTTGCCTATAGTGTCCCAATTGCTCCAGTACCATATTTAAAATATGAAATTCTTCCAATGTTGAATTGACTTTTAGTTTTATAAAAAATCAGTTGGGCCTATTTCTAAGAATCTATTTCTAGGATCTCTATGCTGTTCTGTTGATCTGTGTTCCACCAATATCACAGTCTTTATTGACATGGCCATATAATAATTCTCAAAATGAATTTATTCTTCTAAATTTATTCATGTTTTTCAAAATTACTTCACTACTTAATTTTTTTTATTTCCAGGCAAATTTTAAAATAATATTGAGTATATCATATTTTATGCAAACTGGAAATTTTATTTCTTCCTTTACATTCTCTATACCATTAATTTTATTTTTTTCTTCATTAAACACAATAGAACTTCCAGTATTATTTTGAATAAGGGTAGAAAAAGTGAACATTCTTACCTTGTTCTTTATCTTAGGGGGAAAAACTTTTAACTTTTGCTGCACTTCTTTTAATAAGTCAATTTTATCAAGCTGATATAATTGCACTCTATTATTTTTTTCTCAGAGAATTGTTAATCATAAATCATTGTTGAATTTTACAAATTCTTTGGCATCAATTGATATGATCACATGATTATTACTTTTTTATCTTCGGAGGTAATGGAGTACAATTTTTTTGTGTGTGTATGTGAAATTTTTGATTATTGACAGCCCTGCATTCCAGAATAAACCTCACTTTTCAATGGTTTATACTTCTGACATTAGTTCATTCTATTTGGTGATATTTTGTTAAGAATTTTTGTATTTGCACTTATAAATTATATTAGTATGTCTTTTTAGTCCTGTCATTATTTGATTTTTATTTCAGGTTATTACTGGCTTCATATGATGAATTGAGAAGTGTCCCTTTATTTGGGAATAAATTATCTAGAATTAACTTTAATTATTCTGTATATGTTTGTTAGAATTCCCCAAGTGAAACCATTTGGGCCATCAATTTCAGTTTTGAAAATTTTTCAATTAAAATTTCAATCCCCTCTGCCCTAAATTTTCAATTTCCCTATTGGTTATGGGGATATTCAAATATAGCTCTTCCTAGCATCCCCTTTTTTGGCTGTAGTGTCTATTGTGAATCCTTTTTTTTTTTTTTTTGTCTACTCAGTTTTATTCTTTGTCAGTCTCTTGTTAGATGTACTCAATTTAATTCAGTTTTCAAAGAACAAATTTAGTTTTCATTACTGTTTTCAATTCATTGATTTGCTATTTTTTTTCTTCTACTTGTTTAAGGCTCCCCCTACACACACACACACTTTTTTTTTTTTTTCCTGAGACTTCTTTAGTTGGCTGATATGGAAGCTTTGACTATCAATTTGAGAGTTTTCCTTTTTTCTAATGCACACATTTATTTTAGTTTTTGTATTACGGATGGAACCCAGGGGCACATTAACACTGAGCTCAGCCCTCATCACTTTTTATTTTTTATTTTGTGACAGTATCTTGCTAAGTTGCTTAGGATGTCATAAGTTGCTGAGACTGGCCTTGAATTTGCTATCTCCTGCCTCAGCCTCCCAAGTCTCTGGGATTGCAAGTGTTTACAACTGCATTTGCCTTAATGTGTGCATTCTATTACTATGAATATTCCTCTAAGCATTGCTTTAGCTTTTTCCTATCATTGTGATGTATTACATTTTCATTTTCATTCTATTTAATGTACTTAATGCTGTATATTTCCTCTTTGGTTCATGGATTGTTTGAAAGTTTGTTGTTTAATAGTTTTCAAAATTTGGAGATTTTTCTGTCTTCTTTTAATTGGTATTTGTTGAAGTCAGAATGCATATTACCTAAGATATTAGTTCTTTTAATTTTAGTGAGGTTTGCCTTATGGTCCAAAGTATGGTTTATCTTGCTGTGTGTTCTCTAGGCACTACATAAGAAAGTATATTCTTTGTTTGGTGGAATATTTTATAAATGTCAATTAGATGCTTTTGGTAATTGAAGTTGTTAAGTCATCCTATATCCTTGCTAATTTTCTAAATAGTTGATCTATGAATTGTTTTTAGAGGTGTTGAAATAATTAATAAGCATAAAAATTAATAAGTATAAATAATAATTAATTTGTATATATACTAATATAATATTAGATTATATAATAAATATTATAATCATAACATCATTATTAATATCAATATTAATATTAACTAATTAATATTATTAACATTATTAATAATATAACAGTTATAATATATAATAATATATGATATATTATATTACTGATATTAGTATAGTAGTATATTATATTGATATATAACATAATAATAAGTATATAATATAATAATTAATAAGTATAATTGTGGGTTTTGCTGTTTATCCTTTCATTTCATCTGTTTACGCTTCATGTTTTATAGCTCTTTTGTTGGTGAATTATGTATTCAGGATTCGTATGTCTTCCTGGTAGATTGACTGTTTTCTCATTCAGTTTTTCTGTATGTCTGGTAAATTTCTTTGCTTTGAAGTCAGTTTTGTTCTAATATTAATATAGCTATTCTGAATTTATTTTGATTAATGTTTGAATAACATTTGGATAAATTTGAACCTATCCACATCATCTTGAAGTGAAATTCTTGGAGATAGCACCTGTTTGGGTTATTTTTTTCTGCTACCCTGCCAAAGTCTGCCTTTCAATTATATTCAGACCAGTTAGGTGCAATATAAGTATTAATATTTAAGTCTACACTTTTATATTTCACTTTGTAAACACAAAGTGTTTGGTTCTCTCTCGTCTTTATTTCTCTATTTTATGCTTCCTGCCTTCCTGTGGGATACTTGAATAATTATTAGAATTCTATTTTGTTTATCTATGTTTTAAGTACCTTTCTTTGTTTAGCTTCTTGAGTGTTTGCTCTAGGTAAGGATTCTATGTACATAAGTTATCATAGCCTTACTTGATATTATTCAGCTCAGGACCTTATTTAAAACTTCTGCAATAGCTGTGCTCCCTAATGGCTTGGAGGTGGAGGTGGGTGAGCCCAGATTGCAAAGAAGTCAAAGTTCTACTGTTAGCCTCAAGTAGTACCCAAGATGGAAACAGCCTCCTTGTTGTTGTCGAGTAGTAGTGGCAGTTCTGGATCTCCACCAGAACATCAATGATTCCATTCTGTCGGAGAGGGAGATGAGTGACTCCCTATACTTGTCCTCATGATGTGTTTGACACCATGGAGGAGACATATAGCCTAATTCCCCTGGCCTCTTCTAAAAGTCCTGGCTTCACTAGTCTTCTTCTTACATCACCTAATCAGAAAGGGAAAGGAGTGCCTTATTGATACATGAAGAAGGAAATGCAGGCTACTGCTGAAGACTCACTGGCCAGGGTGGAGCTTATTACCTCTCAGTGGAGATCAAACCCTATATCTGTTCTCAGCTTTCTGGCACCAGCTTGGAGGGGTGATCTGGGCACTTTGTTGTACCTTCTTTTTGTGTATTGCTGGTGTGGGTGTGCATGCAACTATAGCTTTTTTGCTGTGGTATTTGACTAGAGTGGTTATTGTCCAGAGATTTCTTTCACAGCAGACTATGTCTTTCCTTATCTTTTGTTAGAATAATCAGGTATTTTTGTGGCCTTTTTTTTTTTTTTCCTGTCTTCACCTTTTGACATTTAGCTCCAACAGTGGCATACATGAGGCAAAAATAAAACCTCAGGAACTCACTGTAGTGTTGTTTCTTGAGTAACCAATCATCACAAGCTGGTCTGTCTTCTCTTCAGCTTCAGTCACATATAAACACACACACAAACACACACACATGCACACACATATACCAACACAAGTGCATATTGTTCTGGACTTTTAGTTGTACTTAGAGTAGGAATAAAGAAAAACACATCTATGCCCTCTTCTCAGAGAAATCCTCTCTGTCTGTTCTATTTATCATTGCATTGCTAGCATTCTGCATAATTTTGGGGAAAATATCATCACTAAGAATATACTTGTTGAGTGGCTAAGTGAGGGACATTTGACCTATAGTCTAGATAGATTTGGTTATGTGTTAGTAACAAATAACACCAAGATCTCAAGAGCTTATAGAAGTCTTGTGGATCTTGCATTAATTGTGTTTTTTACAAGTCAGCCACAGCTAATCTCTAAGCCATCTTCTGAAGATTCAGGTAAGTTGAGCAGCCACTATTTACATACTGCAGGTTGTGGGGGAAAAAAGATGACTAAACAGTTTCAGGTTGTCGAAGCAATTGTCCTGGATTGAAGTACTTTCCTGGCACTCACCTGTCAGTGGGTAAAGCAACTCATATTTTAAATGCTAGCTAGGTGAAGGAATTCTAATGCCAGTGGGGCAGCGGAGTCTAATCTTTTTCCTAGACGAACAGAAAACAACTTTTGGATAATAATGCAGCCTATCACATAATAAAGTTTTAAGGGTGAATAATATGATGTTTAGGTTTATTGCAAAATTATATACCAACATGTAAGGAAATGAAATTGGGGCAAAAGATTAAAAAAAAGATGCATCATGGATTGATAGTTGTTGAAGTTGATGGTTGGCTTCAAGGGAGTTCATTATACTCTTCTCCATTGTATTTGTTTCAGTCTTTATACAGTAATAAAACAAAAATTAGTACATATGGAGACTGAGGAGTAAAACAAAGAATTTTATGAGAAAATTGATAATATCTGAACAATTATATTGTAGTCTAAGAGATCAGAAAAAATTTCTGTAAAGTGCAAGGTAGTAAATATTTTTGGTTTACAATGATACGGTCTCATTGCAATTTACTGTTTTGTTTTATAGTATGAAAGCAGACATAGCAACCCAGAAATAAATGGGCACAGTTGTGTTTCAATTAATTCTTATTTACAAAAGATTCAGTGAGCTGGAATAGATCCATGGGTCATAGTTTGCATTCTCTGGTCTAAGTGCCTGCTGTTTTTTGGAGCTGTGCAGTGCTACTTTCCTATGTTAGAAAACAAATATAGTGTCTCTGGAGCATTCCATCTGCCTAAAATTTAAACTACCTTTATGAAACAATGAGTTCAGTGGGACCAGAAAGTAGATTGGTCTTGTTCATTGCTATATTTCCCATGCATTGGGATGGTATATAAAGTAGGTACTAAATAAATATATTGAAATGAATATATTAGAGGTCCAAAAAATACTTAGATACCCTTTAGATAAAAACTGTGAACTTTTCATTGCTAGAGAAAATCATAATTTCTTTCTTTCTTTAGTTAGTTAGTTATTGGCGGACACAGCATCTTTGTTTGTATGTGGTGCTGAGGAACGAACCCGGGCCACACGCATGCCAGGCGAGCGCACTACAGCTTGAGCCACATCCCCAGCACCCCCCCCCCCCAAAAAAAATCATAATTTCTCTTGAAACCTTTTGCTTCCACCTCCACTAGACTGGAAGAAAGAGTTAGTTATCGCTTTGTTTATTTTCTATCTAATATAGTATGTATAGTTATAAATGAAATAAAGTAAGTATCAATATTTGGTCACTCTAAAAGAAATTGTAGTTGATATTTTAAAAGATGACAGTTATGTATTGCTAAAAAATGGAATGTGTTTTCAGATTTTGACAACTTTCATGAATGCATCAGTAAATTTTCACAGGAAAGCTACATAGTTCAAGAAGGTTATTGAACAAATTGATGAGATAATAATGGCCATTGGACATAAAACTCTCTGATTTTATTCTCTTCATCTTTGTTTCTTTATCTCATGTAGCAAAACAAGGGACATTTTTAGCATTTTCCCATTGTATGCTACCACTTTCTTTATTCTAAATTGGATTTGGTGTACACCTCAACTACTGTCTCTCAAGTATCTTTAACCCACTTTTCTCCTAGCTATATTCCTTTAGCAATATGCATTAAAAAGAAAACAAAACATCCTTTTTGACTCTTTTTTTTATTTACAATTAGCGCTCTGTTTCCTTCTGGTTGTGAATTCAAGGTGTTATGAGTATTCCTCCAGTTAACAGCTTCATCATTCTTCTCTGGGTCTTTTTTTTTTTTTTTTTTTTACCATCTTTGGCTACATTTGAGGAGAGCACATGGAGATCATCCGCCTTGAATGCCAAGGAGGAGTCCTTTCAGACTGTTTCCTGCCTGTATGGAGTTGGGAACTCAAGGTTATGTAAACACTTATCAGTCATAATTTCTCTTAGATGTTGGGGGTAATTTTGGCACTACAATTTTTTAAGAAAACATTTCTTACTTAACTGATTTCTAATATCAATTCCACACTTACTTGGTTGATTTTTAAATCATATTCCTTTTAGATTTAGTATATGCTTAACTTTTTTGTGGGAAGGGAAGATGGTGATACTAGAGATTGAATCCAGGGGCAATACCACTTTGCCACTGAGATGCATTTCCAGTTCTTTTAATTTTTTATTTTGAGACAGGTTCTTGCTAAGTTTTTTAGAGCTTGCTAAATTCTGAGACTGGCCTCAAACTTATAATCCTCCTGCCTTGACCTCCTGAGTCACTGGTATCTCAGGTGTGTGCTGTTGTGCCCAGATATTTCACCTTTCTTATCTTTCCGAACATCATGTCTTTCTCTAGAGTTTAATAATCCTGTCAGTCTCACTGAAATCATAATTTTACTTTGACCCATATTTTCCAATTAAAATTATTTGTTTCACTTTAATCCTTTCAGTCCTATAAGTAATGAATAGGACCATCTTTGATCTTTTATAGGATCAAGATGAGAGAAGCAATTGGTCTTCCCTTCTCCTAAGTCTTAGTCTTTCTATTTCCTTTCATTTTTACCTAGAATATTTGGCAAAGATCCAATGTCTACCACAAATTTTGTTGTTGCTTGTTATTTGTTATAGGATCGAGTCAGAAAAGAAATGTACCACGTTTGTGTAGAATGTTAAAATATATAGCTCGTAAAAGGGTTCCAGCACACCAGATTTCACCATTTTCCAGTATATTATCCCACATATTATGGAGAACAGGTATTTGTTAATTTAAGGGATGGAGGAAAGAAGAAATAAAGGAGTGCTTCAAAAACGTAAGGAACAAAGTTAAATCACATATTTATTGAAAGAAGTCTAAGGATACTTAATATTACTAAAATGCTTGTGGAGTCACTAGGAATAATATGTGGAGTATTTTTATTTTGAATAAGTAGGAAAATTATCTATATCATCACCACTTTATTTTTGTAGATGATATTTTCTATCATTTCAATGTTATTATCAATCTAGTCAGGTTTCCAGGTTGAATTTCATACAAACAATACATCTTTAACAGAAGTATTTTAGAGTTTTTTTTTTTTTTGATGTTTTATGGACTTGGTGTTACTAAAATATTATGTAACAATATGATTGGACATTTCTAAATTTTTGTTTTATGGGTGTAGTTTAAGTGCTATAATATTGTGATCTGAAACACCATAAAATACTATTGCTTTTGTTTTTGCTAAATGAACCCATATTCAGGATATTTTTTTTGTGATAAATCTCTGGTTCAAAATGAAGTTTATTCTCTAGATCTAATGTATCACTTCAATTTCACTAGTACATTGTTTAGTTTATGATTTCTACATATTTGTTTTCAGTTTGATCTGTTGTATTCTGACAATTTCAATTTTATTTTGCATTTCTGTATAATTTAAAAAAATGTTACTGTAGTATTTAGATCATATAAATTCTGAGATTTTCAGGCTTTAATTTATATATTATAAACTACCACTGCTACTATACAAACTTAGTTTTTTGGGGGTATAGGAGTCATAGTTTGTTCATCTTTCCAATAACTGAAATAGCTGTGGCTCATATTAGCTATTCTGTAAATGTTTAATAATTAGAATTAGCACCCAGGGCTTTTTTGCTATGAAATCCAACTTAATCTTATATTTTCATAGTAACTCTTCCTTTTCAAAAATTAATTTAAGACCTATAGTATGGACCTTGTAATGGATATTCTTATTTTGTTCATTTAGAGCCTGGAGAGAGAGAGAAACTAAGTGACCACACTATGCATTAGAGGCAAAGTTGGTCCAATTATTAAAATATAAATATAATAATTCTAAGTCCTATGAACAAAAACCTGATCTGAATCTACATAATGGAGTTTCACAACCCTCTGTCAGATTCTCAAGTCTAAGTCAGTCCATGGACTCAGAATTCATTATTCATGGGAAAACAGATCTGTTTGGAGGACTTTACAACAGGGCCAGGAGTATGTAATATGTCTGTTCTAAATCCGTCTTGGATGGGCTTGAAGCCTTTCAGCAGAATGTTGACAGGGAAGGGAAGTACTGATCCATCAGCTGGCAGAATTTGTGAACTAAGAGCTGTTATGGTTAGAAGGGCTAAGTACCAGTCCCCAAATAAGATGTTAAGCCTGAAGTAGTAGCTTATCCTTAAGGGAATTAAAGAGTTTTGTGACACCATCAAAGATCTGAAACAGTGGTAGAGTGCTTGCCTAGCATGTGCAAGACGCTGGGTTCGATCCTCAGCACCACACAAAAACAAACAAACAAATAAATAAATAAAATGAAGGTTTAAAAAAAAAAGATCTGAAAGACTTAGAAGTAGTGAGTTCTAACAATATTTCCCCTTTTTTTTCTACACAATTTTCTAGTGCAAATGAAAGATAAAGTAATGGAGCATGACGTAGATCATTGTCAACATAGTCTGGTGACACTAACCACAGTTGGTGCTATCTCCGAAGGAAACTAAAACAGTTTTAGATACTTAATATGTAGCTATTTACATTATAGATGTTTTCTTTGACTACTGCAAAGAATATTAGGGTGGCCCACTTTCACTCAAAGAGTTAGATTATATTATTATTATCTTATCTCAGTACTAGAAGAATCATCTTGATCTCTATCTGGAGAAGTGGTTCTCAACTTAGGCAATTTTCCATGTCAGGAAATATTTTTGATTATTATGGCTGAGAAGGAGGATGCTTCTGGCATCTAGTAGGAAGAGACCAGAGACATTCATAAACCCCATACCACAGGAGAATTCACCACCACAAAGAATGAGGTGGTCTCAAATGGCAGTAGTGCTAAGGCTATAACTATGGTCTAGAGGTACCATGATCATTTTGTCATTCCACAGAACACCATGCTGGGTTTTACATTGATGGAATGAAGCTTGTTAGATATGAAGAACTGAAAAGTATTTTAGATGCCTTAGAAAAACATATGCATGCCAGAGGAAAGGAGATAAACCACAAATCCTTTAGAGGCCTACCGTAGCAGATAAATTTCTAGTAGTTTGGCAGCCTGGGCCATGTCATATTACCTGTTGTGCTTCTTGCACATAAGGAAACATAGTACTTGGTTCACCTTTTGGAGTATTGGAGGCATCCATGACCTCGTTTGTGCACATACATCTGCCCATTTACTAGATAATGCATGAGGCTGCCAAAGTTTAGTTGGAAGTGAAGCAAAAGCAAGTTCTGCACCAGGTACAGGCAGTGTTTATAGCAGAGAGGATATAGGAAGCTTCTGGAGAGTCTCCATAGGGAAATCATAGGGATATCAAGTTTTTATAGTAAGACTATAGTGTCTCCTGCCTACAACTGTTCTTCATTTGAAAAGCAGATCTTGAATTCTGCCTAGATACTAGTAGGTCAGACTTAAATATGCTTACCTTAACCATGTGACCTGTACTTCCCATTATGAAGTACGTGCTTTTTGTCAAACAAAGCATAAAATTAGATGCACGAAGTAGCATCCATTGTTAAATGAAATGACAGAAGTAGTTATGGAAATCATAAGCATCTATGTGAGCAAGCAGCTCACATAAAATTATCCTATTTGCTTTTAGTGTCTTGCATTTCCCATTCAAAAATGGAGAAAGGTCATCATTACAGAAATTAACCAAGCCTTCCTACGAAAACTTAGATGTCCTCACTGTAAGGACCTCACAGAGATTTCCCCATGACTGGCAGGCAGAGGAGGAAGTGTAGCTTGCTTTACAGAGTTTGCAAGCTTCCTGGCACCCAATACTAGTAGCTGTGAATAACAGCCCAGTCATGTTCTACAAGGCAATGATAAACACAAATTCACTTAGATAAAGGGAAAGAAGGCCCTACCTTTAAGATTATTTTAGCAATTGACAAATAATTGAAAACTATAACTTAAAAAATCTGGCTTTCACATAGTGACTGCTATTGCTCACCAAGCAGTGCTTACAAGCTCTCTTGGGCACCAAAAGTACCCATAAATTTCATACTAACTTCAGAAGATTTCTCTGTCTTTGTAAAACCCCCAATCTTTCCTTTCTTCCTTGGACATGCCAGAGGCTACCCTGGCCTGTGCATGTGTGTCATGCAAGAAAAAGGAAGGGGTGTGTGTATGTGCTTGATATTTACTTAAATAACTTGAGATGGATATTAAAAACATTTCTATAATAATTTCTATCAAGATAAAATGACAAACATTTTTGAGATAATTATTAACAGTCAATCTGCTTATCTAAAATACAGAACCTTTGACTAACTTGATATTAAAAGAACAACAAAAAAATGCTGAAAAGAAAAGGTAAGAAATACAATGCCATCTATTCAAACTCTTAGATCGTGGATTCATTCATCCGTACACATTGATTGTTTCGATGCACGCTATACCCCTTATTAGTTTCTAGGAGGGAGCACACAAACTACTCATTCACCATTGTCAGCTCTGAAATCATTTAGAAGTCCTTCTAATGTGTGACATACTGTGTACTGCTGATATTATCTGCAAAGTATCTCAAGCCCCAGTGCCTATGGTTTGGAGTCTCTTCAAAGTCTTGCCTATGCTGTATCTTGGGGATGACTCATTAGGTCATATTTCCTGGGTACCCAGTTATGAAAAATTAATTTACATTCATATTTTTAGATTTTATTATCATTTCCTCAATCTTATATTTGCATATTTTGTTCCACAGCTTTAGTTCTCTTTCTCAGATACTTCAATTATATGTATACATGATCCCCATTGACTAGCTTATGTGTTAATTTTTTTAATCACTCTTTTATTTATTTTTCTCATTTCTATTCAGTATGTCCATTGCTCTATTTTTTTAGTCTCTTTACATTGGGATCTCTTTACATTGTATCTTCATTTCTATGGAGTTTTAATTTTTTTTAGATTTCCTGCCAATGCATGTTTCATCTTTTTTTTAAATTTTGTTTCTGCTTTGCTTTCTTCTTTCAACATAAACAATTGTTTTGTTTCAGTATGAAATTTATATTTAAAAATTTTCCTCTGCTTCATGAAAATATTTTTGGGCTAATGCCCTAACATTAATTTAATTTAGTTTTAATTCTTTTATTATTTTTCTTCTCAGATGTTTCTTTCTAATGAATTGGTCATTACATTTACAAAGTTTTGAAATGGCTAACAGAAACTAGAAAGACATTTCTTTTGGCCTAATGTTAATTTAATGTAATTATGCTGCTGGTTTTTCTTATAACATCTTTCTAAGAGGCTGCAGTAGCTGTTTTTTGAAAATTATTTCTTTGACTCAGTTCCTGTTAGGCCCCCAGAGATGGTGAGTAATCAGGCTGTCATCCCAGGCAGGTGGGCTGTGCTGGTAAAGGCTACCTGCTTTTCAATTCCCACAAAGAGAGCAGAGCTGCCTGTGAGAGTCTTTGTGTAAACTCCTCCCACTCACCCTACTTAATGAATCAAAACTGCTTTGCTGCTCCCTGGCTCATTTCCTATTATAGACAAAGGATATGAATTTGGACTTGGGAGTATTGCTGATCCTCACCTGCAGGAAGAACATTTTCCTTTCTGTTGTTTTAGATGCCACCAGCCATCTTTGTCCTGTGGAAGAAGGACCTTTCCCTGAGCCCAGTGCTCAGAGGGCCCCACACCTTGCAAACATTGACATTCAAAGATCTTTTATTTTTCAAATTTTATAAGAAAGGTTTGAAAGACTGGTAAAAGGGTTAGTGAAAAAGGCTGTAAGGGAGATACAGAAATGAGCTGAGCTCCCCAGGTAGGAAGGTGCTCTTGTGACTAGGGGAGGGGGGATGACCAAATATAACAATCCAGCAGGTTTTTCTACCCTGTAGGGCCTTGTCTGGGAAATAGAGAGTGGGGACAGTAGACGAAAATTACACTTTCCTGGAAGAGAGAAAGTGAGGCTGCAGGAAAGTTTGCCAGCTCAATCTGCCTAATGCAGGTAATTAAGGAGAGTTGGTTCTCTGTAAAACCTTGCCTCTTCAATCCAACCTGGGAGACTCAGGCAGCTCCTAGAAATTCTCTCAGAAAAGGGACTGGTGGAATGGAATTCCACTGCCCTGACGCAGCATCCATCCTTCCCTACCCCTGGCTACAGGATGGGCCAAAGGGAAAGAGATTTCTTCAGCTTCCAGGTTTCTAGGGCAAATGCTTGGGAACAAGGCTGTGGGTCTCTGGGTCTGGGTGGGATTAAGAGTTGGGCTGAGCTTGATATTTAACTTATAAATATTCTGACATATGGTATGTGGATTTTGTTCTTTTGCTGCAGACTCTGCAAATATTATAGGAAGGACCTGCCACTGGATTCTCTAAGTGAAATTCTAATCTGTGATTTTAATGGCAACCCTATTCGGAATTCATAAACAACATAGGGGCTCCACCTTGTGGTGTGTTGTCAAATAACATGCCTCTTTTTTGGTTTGTTTCAATTTAGATTTTTAAAAATTTACATAGTGCTTTACATAAGTATGGGGGACAGTGTTATAATTCACATGCAGACAGTGTGTCATGATAAAGTCAATACATTAATATTTCTAGGTTATGTTAACCATTTCAAAACTTTGCGATTAGTATTTCTATGTACTTCCACATTTGTCATTTCTTTTTATTTGGAGCCTTTAAACTCCTTTCTTGAGGGTCTTTATAACCTTTATAGTAGGTTGTTGTCGTAAACTAATAATCTCCCTACTGTAACAGAAAGCTTAGTTCTTGATCCTGATGTTCATCCAATGAGAATACAGCTTTGAGAAAAAGGAAAAGGAAGTTTATTGATTTGGTATCAAAGGAGAAACACAGGGGGACACCTGTCTCAGAGGCTGTGATTCTTCTGCAGGAACTGAGGTGATTCAAAGGCTACATTCTAAGTGTTCTCTGTTGGAGTTGTGATTGACTTGCTAATTTGGGCGATAGTCATTTCTGAGATCTTCTGGTTCCATCCTCAAAGTCTGGTTTACTTTGTTCCTTTGGTAGGTGTGTGGTCAAGGGCAGGTAAATCTGCCTAGGATGGGGAAGAAGGGTAATCCTGTTTCCCCTGAGGCTAGGGAGGAAGAGAGATTGAAGAGGGGCAGAGAAAAAAAAAAAGAAAAATGCCCATATAAAAAAATAAGTTGCCGGGCTGGGAATGTGGCTCAGGAGGTAGCGAGCTCCTCTGGCATGCATGCGACCCTGTTCGATCCTCAGCACCACATACCAACAAAGATGTTGTGTCCTCCGAGAACTAAGAAATAAATATTAAAAATTCTCTCTCTCTCTCTCTCTCTCTCTCTCTCTCTCTCTCTCTCCTCTCTCACTCTCTCTTTAAAAAAAAATAAGTTGCAGTGGAAGAGCAGTAAAGGTTATATACAAAACATAAAGTGGTCCTTTGTTATACTACTGTTCTGTGAAACACCAGAATTTATTCTTTTATCTAACTGTATTTCGGTAGCCATTATCCAATTCCTCCCTATTAAGCAATGTTGAGAGTGTTTTCAAAACTGATTTTCAATTGAAAGTCAAAATCGTAGGTTCAAATAGTTTCCTCAACAGTATACTCAGAGTAGTTGAATCTATTTTATAAAATGATATTATAACAGTCCAATTTAATAAAGTATTTTATATTTGCTTCTGAGGATTCCTTGGTAGATTGAGGGTACTCTAGCAATTTTTTTTTTCAAACAAGATTTATTCTATGAGGTTTAAGATGTGTTTAAACACTTGTTTTTGTCTTTATATCTGAAAGAGTTTGAGTATAAAGTTTGGGCATCATATTATCTTTCATTTAATACATTTTTGGCATTCCTTCATTCTTTTGTTGGATTAAGTACACACTTACTGGGTTTTTATTTGTTTTGATATAGTGGCACTTTTCCACTGAGCCACATACCCAGTCCTTTTTACCTTGTGACAGGTCTCACTGAGTTCTTGAGGCTAGCCTGAGGCTAACCTCAGCCTTCCAAATTTCTGGGATTTTTAGGCATACACCATCAGGTGTGCCAAACATACTAATTTTTATCTCTCTCTGCATAAATAACTTTACCTTTGTGTCTTGTTTTTCAAAATGCTATTTTTTTTTGAGAGTGAGAGAGAGAGGGGGACAGAGCGAGAGAATTTTAACATTTATTTATTTTTTCTTAGTTCTCAGTTGTGTTCTCAGCGGACACAACATCTTTGTTGGTATGTGGTACTGCTGAGGATCGAACCCTGGCTGCACGCATGCTAGGCGAGCGCGCTACCGCTTGAGCCACATCCCCAGCCCCAAATTTCTTTACCTTCTAAAATCCAGTGAATTTGCAAGAGAATATCTTGGTTTCAAAAATCCTGCATCACATTTCACTCAGACATTCTATGTCTTTTTAAATTATAGATTAGTCTTCATTTATTTAGGGGAAGTTTTCTTATTTTACCTTGGAGTATGTATACATGCGTGTGTGTGTGTGTGTGTGTGTGTGTGTGTGTGTGTGTGTGTATGTGTGTGTGTATATATATATATTTATTTCTAGATGATTAGGTATTTCTTTGCATTTTTTGAATCCTTATATATAATATTCTCTCACATTTATAAATTATGGTATTTTAATTTTTCTTTAATATTCTTCATGTTTGCATCTTCTCTCCTTATAATTCTCTTAATCTTTATTTCCTTTTGATCATTCTAGTGTGATCCTCATTTCTGATAGTTTTGTTGTTTTATTTTCATGTCTTTTCTGAATTTTATCAGCCCATATATATTCTTTCCATATCAGCATGCTTCCATGAATTTATAAATCAACATTAAGTATCATAATGTGATTTTATTTATTTTATTTTTATTTTTTAAAAATTTATTTATTATTCTAAATTGTTATACATGAGAGCAGAATACATTTCGATTCATAGTACACAAATGGAGCACAATTTTTCTTTTCTCTGGTTGTACACAAACTAGACTTCATATATGTACCTAGGGTAATGATGTCCATTTCATTCCACCATTTTTCCTACCCCCATCTCCCCTTTATTCCCTTTCCTACCCTTTGCACTATCCAAAGTTCCTCTATTCCTCCCATGTTCTCTCTCCCTACCCCCCTTATGGATCAGCATCCATTTATCAGAGAAAACATTCGGTCTTTGTTTTTTTTTTTTTTTTTTTTTTTTTTGGAATTGGCTTATTTCACTTAGCAAGCTATTCTCTAGTTTCATTCATTTACCTGCAGATGCCATGATTTTATTCTCTTTTAATGATGAGTTATATTTCATTGTGTATATATGCCACAGTTTCTTTATCCATTCATCTACTGAAGGGCATCTATGTTGGTTCCACGATTTTTAGCTATTATAAATTGTGCTGCTATAAACATTGATGTGGCTGCATCACTGTAGTATGATGTTTTAAAATCCTTTGGGTATAAACCGACGCATGGGATACTGGGTCAAAGAAACAAATAACCAAATAACCAAAAAACAAATAACCCAGTCAATAAATGGGCTAAGGAACTGAACAGACACTTCTCAGAAGAAGATACACGATCAGGCAACAAATATATGAAAAAATGTTCAACATCTCTAACAATTAGAGAAATGGAAATCAAAACTACTCAAAATTTCATCTTGCTCCAGTCAAAATATCAGTTATTAAGAATACAAGCAACAATAAATGTTGGTGAGGATGTTGGATAAAAGGCACACTTTTACATTTCTGGTAGGACTTCAAATTGGCGCAACCAGTCTGGAAAGCAGTATGGAGGTTCATGATGTGATAATTTAGAAACTGCATTCTTATGATATTTTTATGGAGAATTCTGTCATACAATTTGCTTTTCTTTTTTGGTTGTTATTTATCTTTCAATGAGGTGAATTATTCACTAACCAGCTCTTTGTAAGATGTTTGCAGTAGGTTTCATTACTTAACAGAAACTTTCATTTGGGGCTGTAAAATGGGTTGCAACCAGCAAAGAGACTGATGCCATCCAACTTTAGAAAGTCAAAATATAATCAAAGTGAAGTGATTGAAAAAAAAAGTAAGGACTATGTTAAGCAAAAATCATTTGTAAGCTAGATATTTACTTGATGAATTTCTGTAGATTCACTTTTTTTTTTTTTTTAAACTAAAGACACTTGCTCAACAACAAGGAATAGCACCAGTTGTACCTCATCCAACTCTTCGCTTTCTAACTACTTGTATGTCTTCATCTTGGGGCAACTGTTGCTGGGGACTGGAGGAACCCCTCTCTACACCCTGGGAACAGCCTTTATTGATGATTCTGTGCCCACTCACAAGTCTTCTCTCTACATAGGTAAGTTTAACCTCTAATATAATCATCCCAGGATCATTTTGTCCTATTGTTTACTTTATGAGTATACTTGATCTTTGTCAAAAGGTAAAGAAATTTGGTTCTCATTTTACAAGTAAAGCAAAACAGGCTTGGTAAAAAGTTATTTGTAATGTCATAGGCATTTCCATTAGGTAAATGCAGTATTTCCTTTATTTAACTATTTACTGCTATAACCAGATGATTAATAAAATGCATAATGATTTTTGCTTATCCTCCTCTGGGCATGCTAACCTTCCTGGATGGAAAGAACCACTGGAGAAGCCTTTTGTCTGGGTTGCCTAAATCCTGGGGAACTTACACAGGGTGTGGTAATTGTGACTGGTTACATCTGCGTTAACTTGAATAGACTCCACAAAAAACAAAAAAAAAACAAAAACCAGAGGATGTGTAGAAACTCTTAAATTTTCATTTTAGATTAACACTTTTATATGAGTCCTTTTTTTTCCTGTTTGTGAACTAATTCTAGGTAAAATTCCTTCTCTGAAGTCTAGAGCTAACCAGACTATGCAAGGTGCTTCATCTAATTATTGCCTGATTAATTTTTATATGAGTTTTCTCTTTATTGTTTTTTAT
This sequence comes from Ictidomys tridecemlineatus, assembly GCF_052094955.1. Taxonomy (NCBI): domain Eukaryota; kingdom Metazoa; phylum Chordata; class Mammalia; order Rodentia; family Sciuridae; genus Ictidomys; species Ictidomys tridecemlineatus. The sequence goes on along the minus strand of NC_135477.1, from coordinate 109,037,276 downwards.
TCTATCATAAGAAACTCATTGCTGTAGTACTGAAAGTCAGTGGGTTCGGTGTGGCCCTGACAGACTACTAACTTCTACCTGGGCACATCCTTTAATATATTTTTTTTTTTTTTGCCTCCAGTGCTGGCAGTTGAACCTGGGGGCTTTGTACAGTTAGACAACCATTTTATCACTGATCCATATGCCCAGATCTAGGTACATCTGTAATATGGAAACTTCTATAGCAACTGTGTGCTTTACAAAAGTTTTAAGATGTCCTTACAAAATTGTTGGTTTAACTGAATTGGTAATCATTTCTTTAAAAGATCACCACTAAGCTAGGCATAGTGGTGCATGCCTGTAATTCCAGCAGCTTGGGAGGCTGAGATAGGATGATCATGAGTTCAAAGCCAGCCTCAGCAAAGGTGAGGCACTAAGCAACTCAGTGAGACCCTGTCTCTAAATAAAATACAAAATAAGGCTGGGGATGTGAGTCAATGGTTGAGTGCCCCTGAGTTCAATCCCTGGTACCAAAACAAACAAACAAACAAGATCATCACCAAAAAGAATTTATAAATTACTGATTTCTAGCATTTTTAAGATGCCCTTTTATTCATAAAGTATTTTTAAGTATGAATTCTTTATATATATACAACTACTTATGAATTATATAGTTTAATTTTTCTACTAAAGTATTTTTTACTTTTTAAAATACAGCTGTATTATAAATTAAGGAAGTTGGCAGATAGATAAAAGTTATGTTTTCAAATCATCTTCCATGAGCTTCATTTTGGAGACTTGATTTAGTACATTAGTCATTTTTGCCATTGAGATGTACTTAGTTTAGGTAAAAACTAAGTTTCCTCTTCTTTTTTGTATAAGAATGAAAAACCCAGCAGTAGTCTGTAAGTTGGTAATACAGTTAATTTTTTTATACACAGGAAAATGTTAAATATATAATACACACAAATAAGTTCAATTAAATCTTGCCTCTAGTTAAAAATGGAGAATGTCTAAAAACAAGAGGTTTAATGAATGTCTATTAAGAAATGGAATTAGATATCAAGCTCCTTGATCCATTTAGAGTTAACTTTTGTGCATGGTGAGAGGAAGGGATTCAGTTTCATTTTTTTGCATATGGATTTCCAGTTTTCCCAACACCATTTGTTGAAGATGCTATCCTTCCTCCATTGCATGCTTTTAGCCCCTTTATCAAATATAAGATAGTTGTAACTTTGTGGATTAGTCTCTGTGTCCTCTATTCTATACCATTGGTCCACTCGCCTGTTTTGGTACCAGTACCATGCTGTTTTTGTAACTATTGCTCTGTAATATAGTTTGAAATCTGGTATCGCTATATGGCCTGATTCACACTTCCTGCTTAAAATTGCTTTTGCTATTCTGGGTCTTTTATTTTTCCATATGAATTTCATGATTGCTTTATCTATTTCTACAAGAAATGCCATTGGGATTTTGATTGGCATTGCATTAAACCTATAGAGAACTTTTGGTAATATCGCCATTTTGATAATGTTAGTTCTGCCTATCCATGAACAGGGTATATTTTTCCATCTTCTAAGATCTTCTTCTACTTCTCTTTTTAGGGTTCTGTAGTTTTCATTGTATAAATCTTTCACCTCTTTTGTTAGGTTGATTCCCAAGTATTTTATTTTTTTTGGAGGATATTGTGAATGGAGTGTTTTTCCTCATTTCCGTTTCAGAAGTTTTGTCGCTGATATACAGAAATGCCTTTGATTTATGCGTGTTGATTTTATATCAAATCAGAGACTCTGCATCTGATAGAAGAAAAAGTTGGCTCTGATCTACATATTGTGGGGTCGGGCTCCAAATTCCTTAATAGGACACCCATAGCACAAGAGTTAATAACAAGAATCAACAAATGGGACTTACTTAAACTAAAAAGTTTTTTCTCAGCAAGAGAAACAATAAGAGAGGTAAATAGGGAGCCTACATCCTGGGAACAAATTTTTACTCCTCACACTTCAGATAGAGCCCTAATATCCAGAGTATACAAAGAACTCAAAAAATTAGACAATAAGATAACAAATAACCCAATCAACAAATGGGCCAAGGATCTGAACAGACACTTCTCGGAGGAGGACTATCAATCAATCAACAAGTACATGAAAAAATGCTCACCATCTCTAGCAGTCAGAGAAATGCAAATCAAAACCACCCTAAGATACCATCTTACTCCAGTAAGATTGGCAGCCACTATGAAGTCAAACAAGAACAAGTGATGGCAAGGATGTGGAGAAAAGGGTACTCTTGTACATTGCTGGTGGGACTGCAAATTGGTGCAGCCAATTTGGAAAGCAGTTTGGAGATTCCTGGGAAAGCTGGGAATGGAACCACCATTTGATCCTGCTATTGCCCTTCTCGGACTATTCCCTGAAGACCTTAAAAGAGCATGCTACAGGGATGCTGCCATATCGATGTTCACAGCAGCACAATTCACAATAGCTAGACTGTGGAACCAACCCAGATGTCCTTCAATAGATGAATGGATAAAAAAAATGTGGCGTCTATACACAATGGAGCACTATGCAGCAATAAAAAATGACAAAATCATAGAATTTGCAGGGAAATGGATGGCACTAGAGCAGATTATGCTTAGTGAAGCTAGTCAATCCCTAAAAAACAAATACCAAATGTCTTCTTTGATATAATGGGAACAACTATGAACAGAGCAAGGAGGAAGAGCCAGGAAGAAAAGACTAACATTTAACAGAGTCATGAGATGGGAGAGAAAGGGAGAGAAAAGGGAAATTGCATGGAAATGAAGGGAGACCCTCATTGCTATACAAAATTACATATAAGAGGTTGTGAGGGGAATGGGAAAATAAACAAGGAGAGTAATGAAATACAGTAGATGGGGTAGAGAGAGAAGATGGGAGGGGAGGGGAGAGAGGATAGTAGGGGATAGGAAAGGTAGCAGAATACAACAATTACTAATAGGGCATTATGTAAAATTGTGGATGTGTAACCGACGTGATTCTGCAATCTGCATTTGGGGTAAAATTGGGAGTTCATAACCCACTTCAATCTAATGTATGAAATATGATATGTCAAGAGCTTTGTAATGTTGTGAACAGCCAATAAAAAAATAAAAAATTAAAAAAAAAAGAAAAAAAAAAGAAATGGAATTAATAGCAGATAGAAATTTCAAAATCCTTTTGTGTGGCAATTTAAATACTCTTCGAGTGGGTGCAAAGTAAAGAGACTTCTTGTTTCATATTGTTTTATTTCCTGAGATTGTAAACACTAGTTATCATTCATAGTACAGAATAATAGTAGATGTGCTACTCATGCCACCAGTGAACGTTATTTAACTTTCCATGGAGTTGCAATTATTTTGGCTTGTTGTAATTATTATAGTTAGACAGATTTTCTACTGACATACATTTTAGATTCCTTAAGATAATTATTGATAAAATGATACCATTCAAATGGTATATTTATTGAATTTTTTTTTGTAATTTTGAAGTAGACTTCCTTAGTTATATTTTTCTATAGCAAAACATTTGTCTTTTTTCACTGTTGTTAGAGATGTAAACAAAGTTGTATATTTGGCTCTTTCCAATGTCTGTTTGTTTTTTTTTTCTTTCTTTCTAGGAATCGGCTATTCTATGTCAATCTTAGGCCCAGCCATTGGCTATGTTTTGGGAGGACAACTGTTAACCATGTACATTGATGTTGCTATTGGAGAAAGGCAAGGCAATATCTCTTTTTATTTCATTTGAGTCTATTTGATTTCAATATACTAACATCATAGATCATTTTCACTGTACTTATTCAATATGTCGTGGGATTTTTAAGCCACAAAACTGACCATATACAGCTTTTATATGATATCTTATTCTGGCTGCATTGCTTCATAAACAAATACCATACCATCTCTTGGTGTAATAATGTATTTATTCATAAATAAGGATATTTAATAGGTTTATGTGGTTAAATTTTTAGAAATATATTTTTTTTTCTAAGATTTCATGCATTGTTCAAAATCAACAATTCAATATAAAGTAGTCATGTTTTCTGTAGATTTAGTTGGGGACAGCTAGCCTGAAGTAACTGATGGGGCTTTGATTCTCAGAATAAATTTTCTGGTAGCTCTGATAATGTCATACAGATTACAATTATAATTATAATGTCATAGAAATCACTATTTTAATAACGTGGCAATATAATAATAATGATATATAATATTTATCCTATACTATATTCCAGACAGCAAATGTTTCCAATAAACATAACTTACATGTTTTCTTACTTAATCTTCCCAATAATCCTTTAAAGCAGCTGATACTTACAGGTTGGTAAGTAGCCACAACATTATTGAAGTAGATCTTTTAATTGCAAAATCCACATTACCTGCCTTTACCTTTTCCTGAATAGACAAATTAATGACCTTTGCTGAGAATCTGTTTTTTCATTTTACCATTGGGAATCATAACTGCACAATCCTTTGCTTGATTATAAGCAATGAATAAGGAAATGTGGTCCTTTGTATGTGATTTTTTCCCCTAGAGTTTTTAGTCTTAGTATACCCTTTTATAGACTGTGATAAGTTAAAACAAAACAAAGAAAAAACCCTCAAAATGGTTTAAAGATTTTGATGCAATACCTAGAATTCTGAAATTACTAGTGGAAATATAAGGAGAGTACTTCAGGATACAGATTGAGAAATGATTTTTTTTGGGTAGGACCCCAAAATTTCAGGAACAAAAGCAAACATTGACAAATTGTATTACATCAAATGAAAAAGCTTCTACACAGAAGAGGAAACAACAGACAACTTTACAGAATGGTAGAAAATGTTTGCTAGTTACTCATTTGATTTAGGATTGTTAATATCCAGATTTTTCTTAGGAACACAAAAAATTTACACAAGTTATTCAATTAAAGAATGGCAAATGATCTGAGTTAGAACTGCTGTTATACAAATAATTTGGCAAGAATGTGGAGAAAAAAGGAAACTCTTATACACTGTGGTGAGAATGTAAATTTGTATAGCCACTATGGATAATAGTATGGAGGTTCCTCAAAAATGAAAAACGGAGCTTCCAAATGATTCAGCTATGCTACTTTGGGTGTATATACAAAGGAAGTGAATGTAGCATAAATTAGAGATTTCTGCATACCCACGTTTGTTACTGCACTCTTCTCAATAGCCAAGATAGGCATTCAACCTAGGTACAGATAAATGGACATGTGAAAATATTTTACACACACACACACACACACACACACACATACACACATATATATGACAGGATTAAATAAGAAAACATATATATACATATATATTTATGTGTATGTGTGTGTTTATATATACATATATAATATATGTACACATATATATATCAGAAATAAATACATATATATGAACATTATTCAACCATAAAGAAAAATAAAATTCTGTCACTTATAGCAAAATGAATGGTATTGGATGACATTATGGTAACAGAATAAAAGCCAGATACTGGAAGAAAATTATCACATGCTCTCTCTTATGTGAGGAAACTGAAAAACAAATCAACTTGAAAGTAGAACAGTGATTTCTAGGGACTTGGGATGAGTGCCAGCGGACAAGGGGAGTAAGAGTAAGATGGATGGATGGATAGGATCAAGGTACACAGTATGCATGTGTGGAAATATCGGTGACTCCAAATCACTTTAGAAGAGTTTATACTTAAGTAAAGGCCAAATGTGAAGCCATGAATGTGGGTTTTCAACATAGGTCAGTGATTTTTTTGTGTGAGATATATTTAATTAATTTTAAATAATTATATAATAATTTTAAGTAATTTTAACATAGTAGAGGGTAAAAACAGCCATAGTTTAGTAAATAATCCTCAGAAATTCTATATATATGTTTTCAAATATCCATCATACTTATTAACTGTTAAATATTTTAAAATTTTATGTCACATTTATTGTTTTAAAAAACTTTGTAAATAATTATTCATTTAACTTATTAATGTCTACTACCATTGTCTGATTATCAGAAAAGGCATCAATAAAAATTTGGTTATTATGATAATATCATACTTGATTCTCTTTAATTTTCAAGTCATCAATAAAAATTTGGTTATTATGATAATATCATACTTGATTCTCTTTAATTTTCGAGTCTATGCTTATCATAACTGAGTTTTAATTAACAACATTGACTTGGCTTTTACTTTCTTTTTTTTTTTTGTTTAGCTCTGGTATCACTGAGGATGATCCACGATGGTTGGGGGCTTGGTGGATTGGATTTCTCATATCTTGCTTCATTGCTTGGTCTTTGATAGTACCTTTCTCTTGCTTCCCCAAACATTTACCAGGTAAAAAAGTTTTCTTTAAAACCAGAGTGTTTTTTTTTCCAATTCTAGCAAGGATGTAGTTTTCTTTTTTTGGTAAGGAGATTGAACGCAGGGCCCTGTCCATTGAGCTAAACCCCCAGTCCTTTTCTTTTGTGTATTGAGGCAGGATCTCACTAAGTTTCTTAGGGTCTCACTAAATTGCTGAGGCTAGCTTTGAACTTGTTATCCTCCTACCTCCACCTCTAGAGTTGCTGGTTATAAGTGAAAGTCACTGGGCCCAGCCAGATGTTGTTTTCTATACGACTAATAAGATTGTACATTTGTCCACTTTGCTTTTATATAGAATCTCAGTTGTGTACATATGTAAACTTTTGAATACATAACTTTATTTTAGACAATTTTTACTTGCAATTTTAATATGCATGTATTTCTCATTAATATATATGTGTATATATATATATATATATATATTCATCTCCTTACTACTTACTAAATTTGTTTTTTTATCTTTTATTTGTAGTCCTGCTTTATTATATTATATTGTAAGATACAATATCTTTAAAACTCTTAGTTTGTATTTTGTTAATGACTAATTTCAAGGAACATTCTGCCTCAAATCCTTCATGTTAATTATTTGTGGTTACAAGTGCTTATTTTTTCAATTATCATTGAAGTCATATTGTAATACATTCATTTTTATCATATCTTAATACTAGATATTTATTTAAAAGGAAAAATTTAATAGAAAATAATGTTCATTGTCCTCTCTGAGATCTTGCTTCTGTATCTGAAATAAGTATATAGAAGTACTCTTCTCTAGGTTGGGAATATTTAGTGATTCCCATTGTTATTTGCAAAAAGATAGATGATTAATTTTTGGAAAAGGGCAAAAGAGAACTTGACAGATTAAAAGTAGATGAACTCATTGATTTCTTTTTACTGCAGGTGTCCTCCAATTTATGATTTCATATGTTGACTATTTTCTCAGATTTATTCACATAGTACTATTGAAAAATGAAGCCAGGCCTGGTAGCACTTGTCTGTAATACCAGCTACTTTGGTAGGCTGGGAATTTGCAGGAGGAAGCAAATTCAAGACCAGCCACACCAACGTAGATGTTCAGCAACTTAGTGAGACTTTTACTTAAAAGACTGTGGGATATAACTCAGTGATGAAGTGCCCTTGGTTTCAATCTCCAGTACAAAATTAAATAATAAAATTAAAAATGAAAGGGACATTGTGATAGTAAATATTATTTTTCATCTACCAAGCATCTTAGAAAAAAAGAAGAAAGAAAAATAGCCATAATGTACTTTAATATATAAAGGATGAGAAAGAGAAACATTTGAAATGTAGACAACATGTTAAGAGACTTGAAATGAAGGAAATACATAGGAGATGAGAGCAAAATTGTCTCATTTTAATGTTTAGACTGTTGGAACTTTCTTAGGTAGTGGTAATGAAAGTTAGCTCTTGGGCCGGCCTCATCGCAGACATAAATATTTGTACTATTTTATTGACAGAGAGGAACTGTCCTCTTTCGTTATAGAATTTACATAGCTGTGGAAGTTTGTGTCAATTAAATAGTAAGTATTTTTTGAAATGGTGAGTGAGATGATAGAGCAAGTACGTTTACTATTTTTTCCCCAGGTACAGCAAAAATTCAAGCTGGAAAAATTTCCCAGACTCATCAGAATAAGAGTAGTTCCTTGCAACACACAGATGAGAATTTTGGAAAAAGTTTTAAAGATTTCCCAGCTGCTCTGAAGGTGAAATAAACTGTTTTCACTTTCACTTTTTTCCCCTTACTTTCCTTCCATCCCTCATCTGCATGTACATAATGCATATGTAAAACACACACACAAACCTTTTTGTAGTATATTTTTGTTTGCTCATTTACTGAAATTCTACATTTTATCAACATCTCTTCAGATTTAGTTTTTTTCCCCTTGAGAACAACTATTCCAGAGTAGAATAGCTGAAAAAGCATGAGTTATTTTATTGGTGATATCAAAATCTGTGATCCCCTTTGTTAACTAGCCCATTTTCCCCTCTTATTTCCCTTATGCAGTGCTTGATCACTTGTCACTGAAGCCTTTTCCTTCTCCCCTCAGCCACCTTTCATCTCCCCTCAGCCACCTTTCGTCTCCTCTCCACATGTGCACATTCTTATAAGCTTGTTCATAACTTAATTCCAACTACTATTATTTTCTCTTACAGTAGCTCTGTTCTGTTTGATATATTTTAACTTATTTTATATATACTTAACTTATTTTATAAATTATAATTTACACTACTTTCAAGAATTATTGGTTTCCATATTTTTTTTTTATCCTTATACCTTCTGTGTAGAAATCCCTATACTGATTCAGTTCTCTATGAGAACAGAGTTTTATTGCTGCTTTTCCTTGGATGGGATACCACCTAATATCCTTGAATGTCTGAATAATGTTTCTGACTAAATGAATATTTTGAGGGTCATTCCACTTGAATTCCAGTAGTTTTGGGGTACTGTTTGTTCTTTTCTATGTAAATGTATTGCAGTTGAAGTTCCAGGTTAGTATGATGTTGATTTTCTATGTGTTAATTTGCAAAAATTTTCATGTATCTGATTTCTAGTTAATGCTTAAGCATAAAGATTAGAAGCATTCCAGCAATAAAGATATTTAGTTGTTCAACTTTATTCTAAATTTCAGACTCCTTATTCTTTGAGTGTCATTATGATCCTTAGAGACCAATCTCATCTGTGCTCATAGTCTCAAGGTTTTTGTTTAGTGGACATATGAAATCAAAACACAATTAAAAATCAAATAAGTGGATTTATAGTACATGCATCTATAATAATAAGTGTGGGTAAGGAAACCTTTCCAAGTGAGCTTCTACCTTCTGTCTCTAGCCTGTTGAGTGTAATAAAGGCATGATCATGGCACTGATGAAGTCTCTATAATTCTCTAGATGCTTCACCTACCCATTTTCTCATTAATACATATGTAAATCTATTCATTATCCTTAGTTATATTTTGATACTGGAGAGAATGCTGTAATTTTACAGGCTAATATTGTGTTTATTGAAAGTTTTGATATTTCACAATGCTACCATTTTAATGCTGCACTTTGCAGTATAATCTTAGTTATTCATTTGGTGAACTGTATTTTTTTCTTTAGAATTTGATGAGGAATACTGTCTTTATGTGTTTAGTTATATCAACTTCTTCAGAAGCCTTAGTTACTACTGGATTTGCAACATTTTTACCTAAATTTATAGAAAATCAATTTGGACTGTCATCCAGCTTTGCAGCTACCCTTGGAGGTAAAACTTTTTCTTTGTCCTAACTTAATCTAATAATTTTACTTTACCACAGCAGCACATTTTCAGTAGGATAATATATAATTTTGAATATCTTGCACCTTGAAATTTACACTTTATACTTAAAATTTTTCAATTTCTTTTTCTGTTTTTTAGTTGTAAATGAACACAATACTTTTATTTTGTTTATTTATTTTTATGTGGAGCTGAGGATTGAACCCAGTGCCTCACACATGTGAGACAAGCGCTCTACCACAATCCCAGCCTCTACACTTTATACTTGTTTGGATAAAAGTTTCTGATTTTATGACAATTCATTGTATGAACCTGAGATAGACAATTCTATCAGGCTAAAGAGAATATCTTCATGTTCAACAGTTAATTTTACTAAACCCTTACTTAATAAAACTACTTTCATTTATGCAGTATTTTTATGTTGGCGGAAAATTTCTGTATGTTAAACCATATTGTAGCTTGCTTTTTACTTTTTCCCAGTTGTCAGTTTGATTTACTCAGTATTCCTGTGTTTTCTCTCTTGCCTTTTTTCTCCTTAGGAGCTGTTTTGATTCCTGGAGCTGCTCTTGGTCAGATTTTAGGAGGTGTTCTTGTTTCAAAGTTCAAAATGACATGTAAAAATACAATGAAATTTGCATTGTTCACATCTGGAGTTGCACTTGTGCTGAGTCTTATATTTATTTATGCCAAATGTGAAAATGAGCCATTTGCTGGTGTGTCTGAATCATATAATGGGTAAATATATTTCAATGCTTTTTTATATTACTATCAGAGTAGCAAACTATGTATGCATTTACAAGTATACGCATTCTTAAATTATGATTAATTGATTTTTTTTTACTTAGAAGGCTTTTTATTTCTATGAAAGAGCATGTGGAATTTTTTGTTTTACTTTTAGTCTGAATAATTGATATCTTCTTTAAAAAAATTGCGTTTGTTCAAAGAGCTTTTAAGAAGGAAGTACCATATACTGGGTGGGCACTATACCTGCCTCAGGGTTACAAAGACTAATACAACACAATATTTGATTAAGAGATTCACACCTACCATGTGAATGTGTTCCCCAAATGTATATGTGTTGAAATAATTTCCATCTTTATAGGGCAATAGTGTATATATATATATATATATATTTTTTTTTTTTGTGTGTGTGTGTGTGTGGTGCTGGAGATCGAGGGCCTTGTGCACACAAAGCAAGCACTTTACCAACTGAGCTATATCCCTAGGCCAGTCAATAGTATTTGGAGGTAAGGTCTTTAGAAGATACTTAGAATAAGAGGAAGCATCTAGAGTACAACCTCCCTGGTGATGTTAATGGCTTTATAAGAAGAGGAAGAGAGACCTTAAGCTGGCTTTCTTTCTCTGTCTTGCTTTATGATATCCTCTACCATGCTCTGATATAGCAAGAAGGCCCTTACCAAATACTGAGCAGATACTGGCACTGTGTCCTTGGACTTCTTGGCCTCCAGAACTATGAGCCAAATAAATTTATATTCTTTGTAAATTACCCAGACTAAGGTATTTTGTCATAGCAACAAGAAAACAAACTAAGATAACAATGTGGGTAGAATTTCACATTTTATTTTCCCGTTAATTTTTTAAAATTAAGATTATTCCATATTATTAAATTTTCTTAATAGTTGGGTTGAAAATAAAATAAAAGATTAAAATGAGGCTAGTCCCAGGTATACCATTGTTGTGTCTACTTAGAAATCTATGTGTATTGTAGAGAAATATGCAATTTGCTAATCTGTGCTATAAATGTGTTTCTACCTCTAACCAGTTTGACTATTTGCCTTTCTTTCTTTGCCTTATTTATCTTGCTTTGAAATCCTAAAACAGGAGAGGGTGATCAGGTAGGAGGCATTGCACAGCAGTGCATTTTGTAGTTCACAGTAGTGCTTTAATTATTTCATTAGATGTGCATGCGGCTGTTGAGGGAGGTGGTACTCCAGGTCCAGGACACCATAATTCTGTGTTATTCAGCATTTCAGATGGTAAAATGAATTGTAATTTGTTTGGAAAGTTTGTCAATACCAATAATCATGATTTGTAGTTGTTATTCACATGTCTATCATTCCTTCACATCATTGTGATGTCCAGTTCTAAAGTAGTGTTTGGTTAAGCTCCATAACATGTATACAACACTTGTTGAGTGCTTGCTCTGAAATATTCTTATTCTAAAGGAGAGGTTTGAAAGCACAATAGTGAATGAACAATGACTTAATTCATTGAGGATGTACAAAGTGCTATGTAAATCAAAAGGAGAGCTTTCTATTTGATTTGATTAGATTCAGAATGAGTTCATGGCCATATAAAAAACTGAGTTTAAATCAGAGATACAAGAATTTTGAGATTGATAGGTTAGAGAAGAGGGGAAGATAGAGGTGTAAATGCTGTAAAAAGTGAAGGTTAGATTCAAGGATCAGTTTAAATGGGGCTTCTTATGTTATATGTCTAGAAATATTAGAAAAATATCTAGGAATGTTGAAAAGTAGGTTGAAGTAAGTTGTGTAGACCTGACTTTCATCCTTATAAACTTTACACAAACTTATCACAACAAAGCACCTTTTTTCCATATTCTTTTTAGAAAAACAAAATTTTAAATAGTTTATTATTCCAAGTAACAAGATAGATATGAATGTCAAAATCTGGAACATAAAGATAGTGATTAATATATATGCACATCTCTTAGTGGTGCAGAAAACCCTGAAAGTTAGTGTCATACACAAACCCACATTCACCCATGTTTATGTATGTGTGTATAGAGAGCTATAAATAGAGATAGGGCTTGATGTCACAAAGTAGGTGTGACAATGTCTGATTATTTTTCCCTGTTCCCCCCAATTCTTAATTTTAGCTTCTATACCTGCACATTAAAATGTTTATGTCATGACCACTTAGTCAAAATAGCCTCATCCAAGAAACATGAGTATAAGAAAAAGGAAAGAGCAAATCAAGAAGCTCAAGAAGTACCACTTCAGGGAGGAAGAGAAAGGTTGTGAGGATGCAGTTTCTAGTATAGAGGTGCAGAGAATCTTTACTCTGCCACATACAATTTTCTAACATTTTTATATTGCCTTGACATTTGATAAAATCCTTGTGTCTTAATTTGGTAATTAGTGCTGGTGATGGTGATTTGTGTTTCATTTTGTATTTAAAACCTTATAAAATATTATGTTCCATAGTAAGTACATACAATATTTTTTCTGAATATATCCATAGCTATATTTTCTTTGCTTATGAAATAACTCTTGAAAAAGGCATAACTATTATTGCTATAGTTTCAGGGAATTACTTGCCTATTGTAGAGGCATAATTTTAGAGTGATAGTTTGAATTTAAATAAAAACTTAGTGTTTAAATTCTACTACTTGTGATAAACATGCCTATTTTTAAAACATTAAAATATTTAAAGTAAAATATTTAAAAGTAATTCTAATGGTACATGCATATAAACCATATACTTGGCAAACTCTTACTATTTTTCTACTAATAGTTTCTCCCTTGCCTTACAAAATAGATCTTTATAAAATAGGGAGGCTAAAGTGACCTACTCTTCATAATAAAATGTACATTCTATGCACTGTAGTTTTCATAATTCTATCTTATACTTTGTGTATTCTCAGTAATTATTTATAAATAACATGAGAATTATATATTAGAAAATTTAAATTTGAAAATTATTGTATTAAGGCTATTTTTGAAGGTGAAGGGTTAGTTTCTCTGTAGTCCTCTCTCAATATTTGTGCTGGAAATTTTTTGTGAGTTGAGGTGGTAATGTTTGTGTTTGTTAATAAAATCATAAACCTGGCAACAGCATGTAGAATAGGTTAGACTAAGGAGAGACTCCAGGCAGAGTGACAGATTACTTATAATAATCTACTCTTTTGACAACACTTTCCTTCACACTTCCCATGCACTTGTTTATGGTGTGTTTTCTACCTTTCTCCTTAATCTATCTCCTTCATGAACCTCTCATTCTCTACTTATCAAAATGACATTTTTCAGCTTAGCAATATTATCAGCTAGAACTTGGATATGCTAATTCATTTACTGTTTGATTTCCAGTGTGAAAGAGTTAGCTTAGCTTCAAGGTGGCACAGATTCATCATTCTCCCTTTCTGTTTTTCTCCCTTTCACCTCTGGCCCTGGTTTTTTGGTTAGATATCTTGTAAGTGCATTTTAGAAACACTTTTAGATGTGTTGCTACCACTTTGGTAGTTTAGTGCAAAGTTGGAGCTCACTGCACAGTCATTAGCAGGTGGGCCCCCTATACCTTAAGCTCTTCTCACAAGGCTCTACTTGGCTGGTTTTTATCAAGGCTCCTGGTTTTAACTACATCTGTATGCAAATAGATTTTAAGATTTCTAGCTTCTGGCTATGTTCTTTACCAAATTTGATACTCTTAATCTCTGTACATACACAACCATACTTGTTACCTATTTTTTAAAACTGATTCTCCTTTTCTATTGCACCACTGGGAGTCGCCTTTGACTTTTCCATCCTTCAATCTTCAATTAGTTAACAAATCATCAGATCTTATTGGCTGCACAACTAAAATTTTTCTCCAACCTATTTCCTGCACATTTTCTTGTATTTAAAATACAATAGAATCACAGTTATAATTGGCATTCCGAGGGGCTGTTTCCCAGTTTTCCTGTACTGTAAATAAGACAAAAGATCAAATTATCTATGTTCATTAAAAGTTGTGATTTTTTTCAATATTTTTTGGTTGATTTAAAAGTTATAAACTTTTAATGAACAAATCAGAGCATTTCCATATCTTGCCATTCATTTATTTTTTCATTCAACATATGACCACTGAATGAAAAAATGAGATATCTGTCTTTGCACATAGGATTATCTCTTTCTAGGGGGAAGACAGTCAAAATAATAGTTATATGTAATCATGTTTTTTACTAAAATAACAGTTCTACTTTGTATAGTCATCACCTGTTGTCTAGGGTCTTCTAGTTGATCTCCTTTCTTCAAGTCCTTACTCTGCACAACCTCTAGGATTACTTTTTGAAAATGAACTTCTGCAATGTCATTTTTGTTATAAAAATACTTCTTATTGGCCGGTGTGGTGGCACATGCCTGTAATCCCCGCAGCTTGGGAGGATGAGGCAGGAAGATTGTGAGTTCAAAGACAGCCTTAGCAAAAACGAGGTGCTAAGCAACTTAGTGAGACCCTGTCTCTAAAGAAAATACAAAATAGGGCTGGAGATGTGGCTCAGTGGTTGAGTGCCCCTGAGTTCAATCCCCAGGACCCCTACCTCCCAAAAATACTTATTATCTTTTGCCAGTAGGTTAAAGTGTATTATTTGTAACAAGGCCCATGAAGAGCCTAATTAATCTGGTCTCTAATTCCTCTCCAAGTACATTTCCTCTCACTCTTGACTTCAGACACCATTTATATTTCTCCACACCCACAGGTTGCTGTTTCTCACTACTATGCCTTTGTGCCAGCTTTTTCTGACCCCCCCCACCACCTCATTGCCCAGCTATATTTTACTCATCCTTTAAGACTCATCTCAGGCAGTAGCTCCTCCAGTATCTCTCCTCCAAACTCTGGCTAGTGTTAGGTGACTGTCCCTGGTTCTTCTAGAATGCACTTTGAAAATATCTAACCATACTCAACATGTTACTATGCAATTGTCTTATGTTTTACTGTATTCCTAGACCCTGAAGTCTCTAAGGGCAGGGACTATCTTATACTGCTTTATATTCCCATTACCTAGCATAGGTCCTAACACTTGTTCAATATGTATGGTTGAATGAATGAATGATGCATTGGGGAAGCATCTTTGATTAAAGTAACTCATTATATCATGAAAGATATTGCTTTCTGTAAGCCTTTTTAAAATGACACTAGACCTAGGGATCAGGAAAAGTATATTTGGCAAATACAGAAGAGTAACCTAATCTTTAAAGGCCTCAGTTTTCCCATTGGTAAATTGAATATATCGAATGACATGATTTTATTCATCCTTTTTGGATAAAAATTCTGGGAACATAATACCTGGGGACATTTGGCAAATGTCTGGAGACTTTTTGGCTTTCAAAACTAAGGAAAACACTATTGACAGTAGCTGGAGTTTGGGAATGCTGCTTAACATCCCACAATTCACAGAACCTGTCTATACAATCATTGTCTATCACCAGAACGAAAATCTGCTTTCTTTGCTTATTCTGATTTGCTGCTGCCTCCTCCTCCTCCTCCTCCTCCTCCTTCTCTTCTTCTTCTTCTTCTTCTTCTTGTTCTTGTTCTTCTTGTTCTTCTTCTTCTTCACTGGCAGGCATTATAAAACTATTATTTTTACTACTTCTGCATCACAAGAAAGTAAGCGTATGTGCAAAGGTGGAAATTTTGTGTTATATGGTCAGTAATCCTGTGCTCAGTGAATGAATAAATGACTGAATGTGAAGATATGACAATGGTCTGAACTTGTCTTTAAAAGTTAAGACCTAGAGCTGAGTGTGGTAGTGCACAACTGAAATCCCAGTGACCTCAGAGGCCAAGACCAACCTGGGCAACTTAGGGAAACTGTGTCTCAAAAAAAATAATAATAAAGCGGGGTGGTGCTGAGAATGTACCTCAGTGATAGAGTGCCCTGGGTTCAAACCTTAGTATCACAAAAAAGTTATGACATACTCAGAAAAATGAGAAATTATATCCCATATGATTCAAATGTATGATATGTCAAGATCATTGTACTGTCATGTGTAACTAAAATGAAACAAATTTTAAAAAAGTTATGACATAGAGAATTTGATCTTTTGTCTTTTCTTATTTACAGAACAGGAGAACTGGGAAAATTGACAGCCCCTTGTAATAGCAATTGTAGCTGTTCACGATCCTATTATTATCCACTCTGTGGAGTAGATGGAGTCCAGTATTTTTCTCCATGCTTTGCAGGTTGTTCAAATTCTGTTTCAGATAAGAAAACAAAGGTAAGTGTGTCTGCTACTTTATCTTTAATGAGGCAATATGTGCATTTATGATAGTTCTTTTGATCCTATAGTGGAGTTGCTTTATCTTTCTGTCCCTCCTCCATTTAAAAAACCCAAACCTGCTGATGATAAACACCCTTCTTCCTTTATAACTCAAGTGGTTCTTGTTGAAATATCAATTTGGCAATTATTCACATATATTTTTGTAACATCACTTATGTTGTTAGAAAGACTTCCAATTTCTTCCCAAACCAACATGTGTGAGTGTATGTGTGTGAATCATGTACACTATATGTTCATTTGTAAGAAGTAGCTATAGAAAATTTAAAAGACTTCAGAAGAAGTTTAAAGAATTTTTAATCCCCAGAGGTTTATTTTCCTTCAAATCAAGTAGATATCTGGAACTGCTTTAGTTTCAAAACACCTTAAGAAAACCAGGTGTTTGTATCAGTTAAAAAGAATCAAATTCCACAGGGACCTTGGTGGATACCTTAGAATCAGAACTACTTGGCAGGTAGCTATTCCTTTGAGAGGTGGATAAGTAGGTAGCATTTTCTTACATATAAATATTAAAGAGTTAAATTATTAGAAAGATTTTAAATGCATAACTAAAAATGTACAGACAAAAATACCATCCTGCTTAAGGAAATGCTGATGAAAAATCTAACACCCAGAGCATACTAGGAGTACTGTTGATGATTTTGATATGGTTAATTTGCATTTGTATTTTTGACCATGTAATAAGATGATTACCTCCTTACACAGAAAATTGCCTTCTGGATATTGTATAGTAAGAGCAAGTTATTTTGACTTCCAAATATTGTCTTTGTCTTGGATTTTTATGTTCAGCAAGTCCACATCACTAGCCATTGATTCACAAGACATTTGTTCTTATGGAATAGCTTAAATAGGCAAAATGCAAAAAAGACAAAATAAAAAAAAATAAATATGCAAAATGCATAAAAAAGTAATAAATACATATGCACATTTTCTCACAACAATATTCATCTTATATTTTATAGGTATACAAAACAAGTACAAAAACAGACTTCATGGGCAAATGTGTATTTTATGTAAGAGAGCTGTGAAGTTTTTATCATAATACAAAATCCTGTTTTCAGTTTACCCTCTTACAATTTTAAATGAATTACTTTATTATTTGATACATCTAATTGCTTAGTATGTATTAGTTTTGGAGGTCTCATCTTCATATTTGGTTTCCTGTATCCATGCCAGTGGTCTTAAAACTGCTTTCTTAGCACTGAAGAAAGGTCTCTGGTTATTGGAACAATAAATATCAAAACTTTCCTGACTTTGTTTTGATGGTGGCTGTGATTTAAAATGTGTTAAAAGATTTATAGTAGGAATGCAGTTCAGATTTAAAATGCTTTTAAGAAAAAATTGTGGCTAACCAACTTTTTAGTTTTTATTTTATTTGTTTATCTATTTCTTAAGTTGCCTTTTGTGGTCCTGGAGATTAGAGCTGGTGATGCTTTACCTCTGAGCTATATCCCCAGCCCTTTTTATTATGAGACAGTGTCTTGGTTAATTGCTGAGGCTGGCCTCAGACTTGTGATCCTTCTACTTGTGATCCTTCTACAGATGGTCCTGAGCACCATCATGCATAGCCTAACCAACTTTTTACTTATCTGAATTATTTTTTCTACAAAGGAAAACCATGTGATTTTTTTGATCATGCTAGCTTTTAATATTTCATATTATCATTATATGCATAAGTATATTTATATATATACTAAGTGTATATGTAAAATAGTCTGTAGGATGATGATATTGTCATGTCTATTGTTTTGTTGTCATCAACCTACTGTGTTAGGAAGGATAGTTTACTTGCGCTAATGTAATTCCAATAAATTCAAAAAATTACAGTTAGAATGTTATAGTTAAAAGAAGCAAGTTGTTTTTTCCAAATCCTTAGGATCTGTTAATTAATATTAGTATGGCACTTGTCACAATTCTAGTGTTTGCTGTTAAACTATTGCAGATAATGAGATTGTTACTATAGTCTTTGATTTCTGTAGTGGAAAAGAATAAAGCTATTTAAACAATTATGGTCTAATGAAAACCTAAAGTATGTGAGATCACATAACTGCTATCAATTTGTTTTGTAAGTCATGAGACAATAGTAATTTACAAATTGAAGTAATGACACAAGTCAAACTACAGATGATTCTACTGCAAATGTATGCTTTGTTTCTACTTAATTTTTAGGGTTAATTACTCTTTCTCATCATTATTTATTGTATATGGATTAAGATAGTATGCAAAGTTTTGCCAAGTCTAAAGAGATCAGCTTATTTACAATGATAACAATCTATTTTCAGAATAAATACAGTGTTTTATATCTAACCCTTTCAGGTATATTACAACTGTTCCTGTATTGAAAGGAAAGCAGAAATAACACCTATGGCAGATAATTTTGGTTTTGAAGCTAAAGCAGGAAAATGTGAAACTCACTGTGCGAACTTGCCGATATTTCTTGGCATTTTCTTTGTTGCAATTATTTTTACCTTTATGGCTGGTACTCCAATAACTGTGTCCATATTAAGGTATGTATCAGTTGTGAATCTGCATTTTCTGAGGCAACATGTTGAGTTAAAAGAAAAATAGATTCTGTGGCAACTTCAGCCCTTGCAAACTCATTAATTCTGTGGCATTGGAAAAGTAACCTCACAGATCCCCAGATTTATGGAGTTTAAATCAGATTGTGCGAAAGCATCTTAACTTTGACTACCTGGGATGTACTTGGTTTTTCTCTGCCTGTTTTTATAAAGCTTCTTTTTGTGAGAGCTGAAGATACATTCAATTCAATTTGGGCATCATGGAAATGAAGAGCACTCCTTGTAAGCCAGAATTAGAAATGACATGCATTCTTCCTTAAACGTGAGGTGCTCTGAAAGTAAATCTTCCTGGAGACAGGGCTTCGGTAAGGAGCTGCTGTCACCTGGCTGTTTGTTTTTTGTGCTTTCAATTGTTCCTTTTTTTTCCATATTGAGCTTTACAAAACTATTTCCTACCTGCCCTACCTTGGACTCACCAGCCTTTCTGTATTTTTCCTAGCAAGCTGTAGATTTTCTCGTTTCAACATTTTGTTTCATAATAGTCACTTGCTACCTTTTCATGTATTTTTAAAAATATTTTTTTTTTGTTGTCAGTGGATCTTTTATTTATTTATATGCAGTGCTGAGGGTCGAAATCAGGGCCTCACACATGCCAGGCAGGCACTCTACCACTGAGCCACAACTCCAGCTCCCTCATGTATTTTTTGATGAAAAAATGTTTCTGGATTCTATTCTGAAAACATTAAGTAGTTAATACTACACAACATGAAAATTGGAAGTATTTAGAGAAGAGGAAAATGCTTTTAATTTTTTTTTTTGAAAAATTATAGAAATTACTTTCAACTACTTGTTTTAAAAGTCTGGTGGTTGTCTTTTACCTTTCATATGATTTTCTTTTTGTGATCAACATTGTGTCTCTTTAATGTTTGACACTTATGACTTGAAGAATTATTGTTGATTCAAATGGAGCTTCAGATTCATACCTGAATCTGTCTCAGATATATACCCTATTCCATAGGCATGATTTCTGTATCAAAGTTAGAAAAGGAATAAGAATTACGTGTTTGCAACTTAAAAATGATAGTAAAAACTCAGCATTTTTTTGGTTTAAATTTTAGTTTATTTTTTTAAAAATTCCAGATTTATTTGATTTAATTGGCAAATGAAATTTGAATATATTTAAGGTGTGTAATACAATATTTAAAAATATATATACACGGAAATGATTATCACAATCAAACACACACACACACACATCATCTTACATAATTATCATTTGTGTGTGTGGTGAGAACGTTTGCCATCTACTTTTTTGAATTTTTTTTTGCTGTAGATGGACACAATATCTATCTATCTATTTATTTATTTTTATATGCTGCAGAGGATCAAACCTAGTGGCTCACGCTTACCTCACTGAGGCCAGTGCTCTACCACTGAGCTACAATCCCAGCCCTGTCATCTACTCTTAACATATTTCAAGCATACAACACAATATTATTAAGTGCAGTCCCCATGCTGTGCATCCCATCTCCAGAACTTGCCCTGAGTAATTGAAACATTTTACCCTTTGACTAACATCACCCCATTTCCTCACCCTCAGCTTCTGCCAATCATTAATTGTTCCCTATACTTATGTGAAGTTGTTTTTTTTAAAAAAAAATCCACATATGAATGATATCATGTAGTATTTTGTCTTTATCTTATTTATTTCCATTAGCATATCATCAAGTTTCTTCATATTGTAACAAATAGCAAGATTTCCTTTGCTTTATAAGGCTGAATAGAATCATCAGTCACATTTTATTTATCCATTTACTTAGGTTGAATCCATATCTTAGCTATTGGGAATACTGCAATGAACACTCTTGGACATACTTATTTCATTCCCTTTTGTATGCAATCAGATGTGAGATTGCTGAATCACATGCTAATTTTAATTTTTGAGGACCCTCTGTATACTACCTTTCATAATGACCATACCAGTGTTCATTCTTTCTAATAGTATGCTATGTTTCTCTTTTCTCTAAATCCTTGCCAACATTCGTTATCCATTATATATTTTTTATAATATTAACATCAATAGGTGTGAGTTTATTTAATTCTGATTTTGATGTACATTTCCCTGATGATTTCTTATGTTGAGACTTTTTTTTTCATATTCTTGTTGACCATTAGCATATATTCCTTGCAAAACTATATTTTGGTTATTTTTTGAATTGGATTCTTTTTCTAGCTATTTTGTTGTTTTAGTATCTGATTTCCTTTGGATGCTAACCCCTCATGTAATGTATGGTTTGCAGATATTTTATTCAATTCTGTAGGTTATCTTTTCACTTTGATGATTGTGTCCTTTGCAGTGTAGAAACATTTTAGTTTGATGTAATCTCATTTATCTATTTTTGTTTTTGTGTCTATGCTTTTGGTTTTATACATTTAAAAAATCACTGACTAGACTAATGCTAAGTAACTGTACTGTTATATGCTACTTTTTTGCTTAAGTTTTAAATATTCAAGTCTTGTGGTTAAGTCTTTAATCAATTTTGAATTGATTTTACTTATAGTACAAGTTAAGGATCCAATTTCATTCTTTTTTCATGGGAATATTTAGTTTTCACAATGCAATATATTGAAGAAAATCTTAATTACCCATAGTATGTTCTTGATACCTCTGTCAAAGGTCAATTATATAGATTTACTTTGTGGCTTCCTATTCTGTTCTATTGGTGGGTGGTGTGTGTGTGTGTGTGTGTGTGTGTGTGTGTGTGTGTATCTTGTATGCCAGAATCATATTTTTTCATTTGTATATCTTTGTACTATACTTTGAAATAGGTTGATATAATGCCTTAAGCTTTGTTCTTTTTGTTCAAGATTGATTTAACTATTCTGAATCTTTCTATATGAATATTAGAATTATGTTTTCTGTTTTTGTGAAAGATGTTGTTGGCATTTTGATAGGAATTATATTGAAACTGTAGAATACTTTGAGTAGTAGATATATTTTAACAATATTAATTTTTCTAATCCATGAGCATAGGATGCCTTTCCATTTATTTTTGTCTTCCTCAATTTCTTTCATTATTTTTTAAATATTTTTAGTGCACAAACTATACTCCTTTGATTACTATTATTCCTACATATTTTTATGCAATTGTAAATGGGATTGATTACTTAGATTTACCTAGTTTAGTTTTTGAATAGTTTATTGTTATTGTATCAGTCCCAGAATTTTACTAAATTCATTTGTTAATTCTAATATTTTTGGTGGAGTCTTTAAGAATATATATATATATATTTTTTTCACACACATATAAATAGTTAATATAAATCATCTGTAAAAAGACAGTTTTAATTTTTTATTCCCGTTTTTTATGCCTTTTATTTCTTTTTCTTACCTAAGAACTTTGGTCAGGAATTCAAATACTGTGATAAACAGAAATTGTGGTATTATATTCCTATCTCAAAGGAAAGGCTTCCAGTTTCTCACCATTAATTATGATGCTAGCTATAGGTTTTTCATGTATGAAACTGTTCCCTCTATACCTAATATTTGAGAGATTAGGTGTAGAGGGAACATTTAAACATGACTCTTCTCCTTTACCTTTGTTAAAATTCATAGGGTCTGGTGATGTTTTTTTGGTGTTATTTAATTCTGATAAAACTTTTCTTATTTTATAATCCCAGAATGAATAAACTATAAGATCTTTTAAATAACCTGTTTATTTATATGCACATTTACTTTTTATCAAAATGCTAAACTGATATAGATATGAACTTGTTCGAAGAGTGATTATTCTAAATAACCTTTTTTGGTCTCACTTGCATTTAATATTTCCAGGTGTGTTAATCAAAATCAACGATCTCTAGCATTAGGAATACAGTTCATGTTACTTCGATTATTAGGTATGTCATTTCATTGGTAATTGTTGGCTATTTTGGTTCATTGATTTTATGAATATATTTCTATATGGTATATGCCAAGAAAATAATTAAAATAAAGAGGAAAACTATATAATTGTCATTTAAGAAAGCTATTTTCCAATACTCAGGATGTAACATTAATTATATACCACATGATAACATGACAACTTTTCACTTACCCAATTTGTTATGGTTATTTCCAATCATGTTGCAAATATAACTTTATAAGGTGTATCAAATTTACTTAGAATATAAAACAAAATCTTTAATACACAATTTAATTTATCCCTGCTTTTATCTTTATTTGTGACACTGTTATGATGCATTAACAGTAAAAATTAATGAGTTAAAATATGTCAGTAGCAACAGTGGTGCAAACATTTTTACAAACTAAGAACCAATGGGAGAAATAATATATTCTAGAGAATTTTCTAAGTTTTTAGATATGGGAATTTGCAGATGTAGAAAGAATAAAAAGGAAATATAATAAACATAATATTGTGATAATTTATTAAAATAAAAATAAAAAAGAACATTAGAGATTACCTAAAACAAATTTCTTATTTTTCTCATGAGTAAATTAAGTTTCTGAAGAATTCAGGGGTTTGTCCATAATTACACAATTGATAATGGAAATGAGACCAGGAAAATGATCCTTTTCAGTCAATTGCACATATATATATAAAATTTCAGTTGTTGATAGACTTTTTTATTTTTTATTTTTATATGTGGTGCGGAGAATTGAACCCAGTGCTTCACACATGCTAGGAATGCACTCTACCACTGAGTTACAACCCCAGCCCCAATCAAGTGTATTTTTGACTCTATCATGCTACATGTCATGAAAGCACAGACCAGATATAGCCTGTTTCATTCTAAGAAGTACTACTGGAAATATGACATTTGACTTGTAACAATTGGAAATGTCTTGACTATAGTCATCTCTGAGTGTCACTGGAGGATTTGTTCCAAACCCCTGCAGGTACCAAAATCACTGGATGCTCAAGTCCCTAATGTAAAATGGCTTAGTATTTGTATATAATTTAGGCATATCCTGTTTTTCAATATAGGTCAATCTGGGATGGGGCTATAGCTCAGTGGCAAAGCAGTTGCCTAGCATGTGTGAGGCACTGGCTTAGATGCTTAGCACCACATAAAAATATACAAATACATATAGGTCAATCATCTCTAAATTCCTTATAACACATAAACAATGTAAGTGCTATGTATCAATACAACTGTTATACTATATTGTTTAAGGAATAGTGACAAAGAAAAACAGTCTGCACGTGTTCAGTATAGATGAATTTTTAAAAAAATATTTCAAACCTATTGTTGGTTGGCTCCAATAATGTGTGTGTGTGCATGTGTGTGTGTGTGTGTGTGTGTGTGTATGAAATACTCATGTTTACTAACATGTTACATACATGTGTGTACTCATATAAATTCATATTAACTTGTATACACATGTATTATATATATTATATAGTTCAACAGACTTACTTTTATATTATGAGTAAGCATTTTAATTTTTAAAATCTATAATAGCTAATTTCAAAGGCATATTCATTAAATTATAAAACAATGAATTAAACTCTTTACTAAGTTAAATTTTAATATAATATATGCTTAAGATTTCTGTTAGTATTTTTGAACTGATTACAAATATATAATTAAAAATATTTATTTTAAAGTATTTTATCTGTCTTTTTGCCTTGTACATGAAATGATTAACTTTCTCATTGACAGTCTTGTGCCCATTTTTATGTATATAAATATACGTATAGCTATATATATTAAAAACTTGTGATTGCAAACTGTAACCTTTACCCTTTTGTATTTTGCCTATAATTCTTCTAGGCACAATACCTGGACCAATTATATTTGGTGTCACAATCGACAGCACATGTATTCTCTGGGATATTAATCAATGTGGAATTAAAGGTGCTTGCTGGATTTATGATAACATAAAGATGGCTCATATGCTAGTAGGTATAGGTAAGTGACTTCTTGAAAACTTTAGAGTAAATGTGAAGTAAAACAATCTCATTTTTGGTTCCGTAAGTCATAGGAGTTATGGAAAGTTCAGTGTAAACTGATGGACAATCCTGGAGTCCTGAGCAGAAATAATTTGCTACACCATGTAATGAGAATCTTTGAAGACAGTCTTCACTAGAAAGTATAATTTTAACTTTCATTATTTCACACATCGTATAATTTTCTTTTTTAATTTTTTTTCACACTTTTTATGGGAGTTTACCCAAAAGCTAAAGATAAATTCTGAGAATGATGGTCATCTAGATGTTCAGGCTTTGGAAAACATAGACCTGCTGTAGGGAAGTGTCCTTTGGTTCTGAGACATGTTGTAAGAAATTTTTCATAATTTTTTTTTACTGTTTATAGCATTTTATTTTTTTTTAATATTTTTTTATTGGTTGTTCAAAACATTACAAAGCTCACGATATTATAGTTTATAAGGTTAGTCTTGATGCTTAACCCTATTCACCTTTTATGGTCTGTGCTATTTTGATTAAATAGCAAATGAAAGTTAAGATTAAGGAAGTAGAGTAGCACATGTAATGTATAGTAGTATGATAAATTTAAAATTTAAATTTCAAAAATAACTCAAGTAATTAGAATATTTAAAAATAGAGAAGTGTTTAATATATTTGTATATCTATGTAGCTCCTCTTTCCACAAATATAGTAATGGTTGTATCAATGAGCATTCCTGATTTTCAATTATACATTTTTAAATAAAATAGTAATGATTAGTAAAAAACAATCAGCTTCTAGAAAAACTACATGGCAAGATCACATTTAATTTATTCTATTGGCACTTATTAAATGCTTAGTATTGTGGTTGGAGCTAGTTTTTCTTTGCCTCATTGATTTCAAAACCAGAGTTCTTTGAAAACAGATCAAAATTTGTGAAGTAAATCTTAATGTTTCATATTTTTAGGTAATACAGCAGGGTAAATTTGGTTAAGTAGTAAATGTGATATATTTATGTAGAAGAGTTCTCCTAAGAACTCCGAAGGTTTTTTTTTTTTTTTTTCCATTTGAACACAAAACACCTGCAACTTATTCAAGTTTAAGGATGATATAGGCTATTTTATTTTATCACAGTCACTTGGTTACTTATGAATTTCTTAAGATATGATAGTGTGTTAAATTTATAAATAGAATGTGGATTTACTTAATCCCACACAACACTTAATTGACAAGAATAAGCAATCATGACCATGGATACAATAATTACTGTATATTTAACTGAAGGGCCAAATACATAATTAATTTTTATTTTTCTATTTAGCTGTTACTTGTAAAGTTATCACCATTTTCTTCAATGGACTTGCAATCTTTTTGTATAAACCACCACCACTGAACACAGATGTGTCATTTCAAAATCAGAATGCAGTTGTGACAACGGTTGCAGTAGAAAGGGATCTCAACAAAGCAGGAAATGAAGGGTGAAGAGGAAAAGATTATTTGACAGTTGGAAAATTGACCTCCATTTCTAAGAACACACAGTGCCACAGCAGCATTATCTACCGAGTATAGTCAATGGTATTTTAAACATTGATGGTTTATAATCACATGTGTTTGTTGTATATGTATGGACTCTTGATTTTCATACAAGAAACAGACCTGTGCCTTCAAAGCCAACCAAAGCCTCAAAACACACACAGGCTCACTTATTTTTCACTGTCTAGGTATGAAATCTCCAACCAATAACAAGAAAAATAGCTAAAAATTAGTTTAAAATCCATATTTAAAAAACACCATGATGAAAAGTTTTTATTTTGTTTACAACTTGTTGCATTTTTGTCTCTAATAATCTAAATGTATTTGGGAAACTTGTAATGTAAAAATTTAAACTAATCACTGTTATGTTATTGTTTCTTGGAATTGTGAAAGTCCATGAATTTAAAGGCAGCTTTACAATGTAATTTGTTTTTTAAATTACATATATTAATCTGATCTTTATTTTACTAAAGTTACTTTATTGAACTATTTAGAATATAGGTAGGTTACTTACCTTCTTTGTGTCCCAGTATATGAAAAATTTCAACATCAAATATACAAGTTCATTTCAACATAAGATTTCCAGTAGCTGATTTTTTATGTTGCTGATTTTTAATACTTATTTTTTGTTCTGTGATAGTATTATTCAATTATATATATTTCAGAAGAAAGAACCAGCTTCCACGATGAAAAGTGCCAATTAGACATAAAAAGATTCCTTAATGTGATATTACTTGTATACAGAATAATTTTTCTTAATTTTAAACCTGATAACCTAGCACATTACTTAGACTACCTACAATATGGCTTTGCACATAGAAGGCATCTATTATTGTTATTTGATTAAAACATTAAACCCTGTTCTTTGCTGCATTTAGTATAAAGGTGAAGTATTCCATAAACCTGATAAAATTATAAATAAACTTCATTTATGTAGGTCAGATTTATGTCAAATTTACTCAGAATATAGAGGAACTAGTTCAAATCAACCAAAGCAACTTCTACTATTGTTAAAAATTTTACTGACTAGAAAAGTGTTATCAGATTTTCCCCATCAGAGCCTTCCCCTAGGGTTTTTTTTTTTTTTTCCAAGCAGGGTTTTAGTATACTGTGATGAGGTTATCACAGAGAGAGTAAAGACCTAGTGGGAAGCTAGGGTCAGAAGGACTAGACATTTGCAGAATTTAAGAGATTGGTTGGTGGAAATCTGTGATAGATGAGTATTCAGGATCCTAGGAGCATTCATAAGCTGAAATTCAAGGAGAAGGATGGAGGTGTTAGGAAGCAAGCACACTTGGCTATTAGATGGAAGCAGAAGGTCAGGAAGCAGAGGGATAGATAGAGCTGCTTAAACTGGGACATTTAAGCACCAAAAATTAAACCTGGAAAGCCAAAAATTCAGGTATTTGGGAAGTGGGAAATTTCAGCAATCAAATGTGAGAGAGTCAGGGGAACAAGTATGTCATTACCTCATGTGAGACTCTTCCTCTCACCCAGCCAGACACATTCAGATGCTGCTACCTGTTGGGACCAAGGCTAAAGTAGAAGTTAGGCTGATGAGTGCTAGTGTGGACACAAAGAACTGCAAGGGAAAATTTCACAGCGAGTAAACTAATGGTAAATCTGAGACACTTACTGATAGAAATGTGAAATGAGAATAAGAAAGTAAACTAGAGAAAGTAATTATACAAACATGTGAGTCTAGGACCACTTAATTTAGGGAGAAGAACAAAAAAAAAATCATCCCATGCATAGAAACACTTTGAACAAGTCATCAAATAATTGGCATTTGTACTCAAGGGCTACATTGTATTCAGTATACTCTGTTTTGTAAGATGATAACATTTTTAACAAACATTTTAATGAAAATAGAATAAACCAATAATTTTAGCCTTTAAAAGGATTCATTATTTATGATATACATATTTAGAAAGAATACCTCCTTTGACAATAGGTGATACAGACACTACTATAATTTATAATCATCGTTTTTACTTTTGTATCTGCCTAGGTTATATGGGTTATATGGGTTTTTACTTTTGTATCCACCTAAGTTATATGCTACTTCTAGGACAAATTTTTTCATAATATGTGTTTCTCACAATTTGTAATGATTTTAAAGTAAGCTTGAACTTATACGTTGACATATGGGATTTTGTACATAATTGGATATATATCTTAAAACTTTTAAGACATTTTTGTCTTAATTGTAGAAAATGCAAATGTAAAACTGTTATATATAGAAAAACTGAATATATCTGACTTTACCATGTACATTAGAGGAATATATAGATATAAATTTCTTTCAGGATTTTTATTGTGAACAATTATACAAAATAAATGTACGTCTATTTTATTGAATCAGAATGTTTGTATTAGATTATTTTAAGCATTTGAGCTTATTAAATAACACAGTTTTGGAAATTTTGGCTTGTCTCTGTTTGTGAATATAAACACGTTTATGGATGGGAAAGGGACCTTGTTGCACATTTGAACTTGGTGAATACAATTTAATGATTTCAATGATTTTTGGTAACTCAACAGATGTATTTAATAGAAAACATTTGTTATTAGATATATACTAGAAACATTCTTTCACATGATAGTTTCTGTGTGACAGAGTGACATAAGATTTATATGAGTAGGCTACATGTTGCAGATAGTTTATTGTAAAATATCTGAAACTTAGAGAAGTAATATGGTTTATAAGGGACATATTTAGTTCATCTTGGTTATCAAAATGCTCATTAAAATACTTGTGAAGAAATCACATGGGACTCTAATAGTTTTTACCTAATCTGGCTCTTTCCTAAAATCCCACATTAAATTTATTTCTCATGGTGTCTTAGTCTTATTGTGCTTCTTTTCTATTGCTGAATATTTATTAACTCCAAACTTCAGTGACTTAAAATATTTATTTTCTTATGGTGTCTGTGGGTCAGCAATTCAGGAGCAGTTCCGCTGGGTTTTCAGTAAAGATGTTAATTAGGACTATAATCATAGAAAGACTTGCCTGGGATGGGATCATCTGCTTGTAAGAAGGGGTGTTCATGTGGCTGTTAGAGAGCTCCATTCCCCAACATGTGGTCCCCTTCATAGGGCCTGAAGACATGGCAGGGGTGAAGGATAGAAAGGAGAGTGGTAGAACAACCACAACTCAAACTATAGTATCTAGTGGGACCTAGTATTAGTGACATATTCCTTCTAAAAGCTGCATTCTGTTGTCATTCAGAGAACCATGGCAAGCCTAATCACATATGCAAAGATGCTTCACCACAGCACCAAAATTCATAGGTTGAATCAACCAGGGAGGGGGAGACATCTTTAGAAGTCTGCCTATCACGTCTGATACAATGTGGGAGGAAACCACAGAAATGAAAAGGCTGGGTCACTGGAGTAATCCTAGAAGCTGGCTACTATACAAGATCCTCATGTTTTGGAAAAGGATTGGCCAATGATTTTGTAAAATATCCTTTAATTTGGGTTTGTCTGATGTTTCCTAATGATTAATACTGATATATATTTTTTTGGCAAAAATTCTAAAAATGGTGCCCCTGATCTTCCAGCACATTGTATCAATATGATGACTGTATATGGTAGATTTTTGATCATTTTGATAAGTTTTGTGTTCGCCAGCAATGACTGGTCTAACTTTATTTCCTTCTTTGTTTTTAAGAAATATCTCTTGTGTAGATACTTGGAGACCATGCAAATATTTATTTCTCAGCAAGCTTTCACCCAAGTCTGACATTTATTGATGACTCTTACATGCACTCTAATCTGTTTTTTGCCAACAATGATTTTCTATTTCCATCACTTCTTTAAGTTTATATTAATTAGGATTCTACTCTAAGAAAGAGCTATCCCAAACAAGTTTGCTCAATTGTGTAAGTATACATTGATTTTTTTTATTCTGTGGAATGTTATTTTTATTCATTAAATTGTCTTACATTCGGTAGTTGGGAGCACTATCATGTTGGTAATTGTTTCTTTGTTTGTTTCATATGCACATCATTATTGAGCATATTTGTATAGCTCAGCACCATAAAATGTTCCTGGCTAGCTGAGCACAGTGTTGCCTGCAATATCAGTGACTCGGGAGGCTGAGTGAGGAGGACTGCAAATTCCATGCCAGGCGCAGCAATTTAGTGAGAACGCTGAAACTCAGCAAGAAGCTGTCTTAACATTAAAAAAGCCAGTTGCACTCCTGTAATCCCAGTGACTTGGGAGGCTGAGACAGGAGGATCTCAAGTTCAAACTCAACCATGGCAACTTAGAGAGGCCCTAAGCAACTTAGCAAGACCCTGTCTCAAAATAAAACACAAAAGAGCTGGGGATGTAGCTCAGTGGTAAAGGCCCCCTGGCTTCAATCCTTGGTGCCAAGAAAAAAAAAAAAAGACTAAGGGTGTAGCACAATGGTAAATTACTCCTGGATTCAATCCCCAGTACCAAAAATAAATAAATAAATAAATAAATAAATAAATGTTCCTGCTTGTTCTGCTCCTGTACTTTACCTTCTACCAGAATTCCTAGTTCCTTGTATTGAAGAATGGCTTTTAAAAACCAAGATTTTCATGTCAACACAAATCTCAACATCTATTTCTTTTTTTTTTATATGTGAATATGCACTGAATACCTCCAATTGAGATCTAGTGCCACTGAGTTCATTTCAGTTTTCCCTTTTTTTACTTGTAAACCCTTTCTCTAAGAGTGAGAAACCTGGCTCTCATTATCTACAAATCATTTGTACTATATTGCAGCATTGGTTTTCTATTACTAACATGACAGATTATTGCAAATTTAGTGTCATAAAACAATATTCATTAATAAGTTTCATTTGCGCTGGTTGGAAGTCCAGGTACACTGGTTTAGCTTGTTTTCAATCTTTTTCTTCTCAAGTTGAAGCCAAAGTAAGGTTGTGCATTTGTGGAAGGTCTGGGGAAGGATACACTTGCAAGCTCATTCAGGCTGTTGGGTAAATTCAGCTCCAGACCATTTTATCAGTAAGGTCTCTGTTTCCTTGAGGGCTAATATCTGGAAGCTACTGTTCTTGGGTCCTGGGGATCATCCACATTTCTTGACTCATGCACCTGCCCTCACTTCCTCATCTACAAACAAGCAAGGACATGCCAGTCCTTAAGATTTGAATCTCTCTGACCTCCCTCTCTCTTACACCTTTCTTGCTCTCTGTATTGCTGCATTTTTCTCCACTTAGCATAATAAAATTATCTGCTTTTAAAGGGCTCGTGTATTTAGATTGGGCCAATTCAGACAATCCAGTATAAAAGCTCTATTTTTAGGGCCTGCAAATTTCATCTGCAAATTCTCTTTACCACACCATTTGCATGAGTTTTCATTGAGCAGGCCAAGGGAAGGGAATCTTTAGAATTTAATCTGCCATACCTGATATACACATAAGTAAGTCTGTCACTGCCGCATATGCTGTAAAGATCTGGTTTACTGAGACAAACATTTGGGTTGGTGGCAGGAGAAGCTTATCAGATGCTTTCCTAAAATTTGGTGATGTAACATAATTAGGAAGAATTATTTAACTATTTCATGACTCAGAAAATCAAAGGCATATAATAAATTAGGAAATATGTGTTCACCAATAAACCACTAAAATTTCTGATAAGAACAATGGGAATGCCTGGGTGTGGTAGCTGGGGTTACTCCCATTCCCTTGTCTTTATAGTACTATGCGTTGGAGGCAGAGTAAAAACTAGCAGTTTGGTGGTGGAGGAGGCTAACTTGATTTGGAGTGGAACACAGTAAAACCAAAGGCCACCAGGCATTTCCCCAGATACTATCAGTGTAAATGGCCAGTCTTGCAGCCTGCCTGAGGCCAAGATGCTGGGAGAAACAAACAGACCTTCCTTTCTGAAAAACACTTTTTATAAAAGAACTGGAAATCTCTGGAGAGACAGTTATTGCTGTACTGAAAAATATCTATCCCATCTGCAAAAAGGGCTCAACAATAATGACTGTTAATGTCTTTTTAAAAATAATTAAACTTAAAAATGATATTTTACTCTATATAATTTTACCCCCATAAAATTGGTTAAAATACTTTATTTTTTAAGGAAACAGCTATTGATGGTTTCCCTCAAGTCAAAGGAGAGAAGGCCCTAAGAGAATCATACTAGTGATGAAAATTGAAAATGTGTGTAGAATTGAGGCTAATATTTCTTCCCTAGTTTAATATTTGCTGAGTTGCCATGCTACCAGAAGAATGGAGTTTGTGCCCTAATACGTTGAAAGGTTAAAGGAACACAGAAAAGCCTTTCTAGACCATAATCAAAGAGGAATAGACATATTTTCAACTTCTGAGGATCAGAACTTCCCATGTGTTAACATGCTTTGATGTGTTACTGTGTATGTAACTTGTGCAGTTCTCCTGGAACTTGTCCTCAACCATTCCCTGCTAAGAGCTCAGACCAGAAGCTAGAACAAAAATGGGTAATGTCTGTAAGAAGTCAGGTCAAGTGAGCATCAACATACCTGGGACCCTCAGTTCAGCCTGGACCTACAATTGCATTCCATAAATGAACCAGCCTTTGAAGGCCTGCCACAATGGAGGACACAGTGGTCTGTCAGTGATATCCAAGAGCAGACTAAGTAGGCTTGACAGTGTCATGTTTTTGCCTTTCTTCCTCTTTTTCTGTAGCAGTGGTCCCTTTATGCTTTGAATATAGCCTTTGCTGCTCTGCTACTGAAACTTATTTTTTAAACAGATATGTTTCTTTCCCTTCCTCTCTCCCTGCTCCTTTCTAGTTTCTCCCTCTCTCTAATCCCAGGGGAAACAGTTTACCTTTCTTCACCATCCTAGGCAGTGTTATCAGTCCTCGAACACATACTGGCTTTAAGAATGAAATAATTCAGACTTTGGGGATGGTACTAGAAATTCTCAGAAATGACTCTCCCAAATTAAAAAAGTGCATTACAACTCTGGCGGAGAACATGGTAGAACATAGCCTTTGAATCACCTGTTTAAAAGTCCCTGCTCCCCTTGATGGGCAGAGTCACAGCCTCTAGGACAGGAGTTTCCTGTGTTTCTCTCTTACTAGCAAAACAAACTTCTTTTTCTCAAAACTGAGTCCTCATTATTGGGTTGGCATCAGGGACAAGGACAAAGCTTTTGGTAACATTTCTTCCATGCATTTCTGGATGCAGAAGAACACAGTCAGTTCTAATTTGGGGGAAATAAGAGACATGAGACCTTAGTTCCTAAAATGGCTGCATAGCTATGGAATCTAACAATATTGCCATGAGGATGTGGAAAGTAAGTCATGCAGGATGAATTTGAAGGCAACAGTGGGACAGAAACAAGGCTCTTATAGTTTACATCCTGTGGGTTTTACCTTTATTAGTTACTTTGGTATATGAGTACCCTATTATACGTATTCAGAGGAAATAAACATTAAGATTCTCTTACATTTCTTCCTCTCAGACCAATGCAAAAAATCTGTTTCTTACTTTTAACGTTAATTAAGCAGAGATTAAGTGGAGTGGATGGCAATAATGATGACAGTTTAGGAGAACTTTTAAAACTAAGAGTACTCAAGTTCTACCCAGGACTAATTACATTTGCCTGTTAGACATTTCCCAGGTGGGGCTGGGTTTGTTTGTGGCTCAGTGGTGGAGCGCTTGCCTAATATGTGAGACACTACATTGGATCCTCAACACCACATAATAAATAAATAAATAAATAAGTTGCTAAAAATATTTCCAGGAGATTCTGAGATAAATCCAGGTTGGAAACTACTAAATATAAACTAACGCATTGTAGAAGATTGGGGGTAGGCATGCTCACATTTTGTGGTCAATGGTTTAATCATGTTCTCTTATTTCTAATTTTGATTATTGCGAGACTATAAATGTACTTTAAAAGTAAAAGAGAGGGAAGAAATAGGGGTAATTTTGAGGTAACTGGAGCTTGTGAAAATACAGAAGCTCTGGGTGGTGGGGCGAGGAGTTAGGTAAAAAATGTGCTAGAAAGTTAGAAAGCATTGGAGAGAGATGGACACTTTGTAAAATTTAGCCTAAGGCTCATCCATTCAGAGACAATAAAAATTAGAGAACCCTGCTTGGTAAACTCCTTATTTTCAAGAACAGGTGAGCAACTTCCTTAACATGGGCATAACTCTTCAGGATCCTCCATGGAGAGCTCCAAGAGTCGTTGGATTAAGCACCAGGAACCATGTGATGCTAATGCTATTATCCCATAAGAATAATAAGGACAGGTTTTGGATAAATAAGTTGGAGGTGAGAAAGGTATTGACAGACTTAAAACATCCTGGCAATGTGCTCTGCGGCTCTGGATCCCTGAGCTCTTTCAAACAACACAGAACCAACCAGTCAACCCAACTGTTTACCAAATGACAAACAGGTGTTTGTCATTTGGTTGTTAGAGAACCCAAAGTTTACTTAAGGACAGGAAGAGCAAATCACTATCAAATGTGTCCGAATTTGTTTTCCTTCTCAACTCTCTACTCCTTGTCCTTTATACATCTCGTGCGTCCGTGTGTGTGTGTGTGTGTGTGTGTGTGTGTGTGTGTGTGTGTGTGTGGTGGGTGGGTGTGGGGTGTGTGGAGGGTGTGGGGTGTATGTGGGGTGTGGGTTGTATGGGTGGGGGGATAGGGGTGTGGTATGTGGTGTATGTGTGTGTGGCTAGATGATCTTACTCTATTATTGGATATGGTTTTTCTTGAGTAAATGATACACTGATAATCACAAAATGTCTTTGAGAGGTGATTCAAAGTCTGAAAATTATAAGCAGAAAAAACTTGTACAACATTTTCCATGAAAACACTTTCAACAGAAGTTTAGCAGATTTCAGATAATTCACGTGAAAATAAGGTAGTTATCAGTTATTGTTTATATACCATGTATAAAGATGAATTACACCTTTGGCACTCACATGTGAGACTATTAAAACTCAAGGAAATTAGTCTGCCAAGGCCATAAAGTTAGTTTAAGATATCCAGATATCTGTGGCTACCCAGCTCTGCTTTTCTTTTTCGCTAGAGTAAGTTGACAGGTTAAAACAAAACAAAACAAAAACAAAAACGCGTAACTCTTATGGGTATTAACCAAATTTTTAAAATTCTATGTTTATATTTTATAAGGCTATAAGAAAATTTGAGGCAGTAGGCATAAAAATGTGGATTATTTCAAGGACAGAAATTGTTAAATTTATATTTTCTTCTTTCCAGGATGCAATTTATATTTTGGCCACAAGGTGGTAATGTTGCTTTTACTACTTCAACAAAGGATTTTTTTTTTTTTTCTTTTTTCCTGAACCTGTTTCTGTTCCTGATGTAGTATTTCTGGCCCTTCTATAAAATTATATTTGCATTTTCTCAGCAGTATTATTCTCATTCTACTACTTTCTCATTGCAGATCCTTTGAAATATTGCCAGTTAGAAGATAAACTAGTAGCTAACAACAATTTTTTTATAGGTGCAAGTTTCATTATTTTAAGTTATTTTGGATAGCCATGTAATCTATACATTATGCAATGTGGTTTTCATATAAAATAGCCTTTACCAAAGTTTTTTTCAAGTTATCTGAAGCTTTAAAATGCAACATTGTGACTAGAATTACTTCCTCATAAACCTAAAATCTAACTGGTAAAATGAAGTGTGTGTATGTATGTGGAAAATTAATAAGTGAAACAATCAAAGATTTAAACAAAAAATCAAGGAAAATGCATTCATATTCTAGAAACATTTACTTGCCCTTTTCTTAATTCCAGGAATGTTTTAAGCTTCAAAAACTTGTGAGAGAGAGAAGAGAGAGAAAGAAGAACTCTGTTCATATTATTTATAGACTCTTGGATTTTTTTAAATAGAAATAATATATATATATATAATAGAAATATATATATAATGTATATTATATATGTAAAATAGAAATATATTAAAATTGTTTTGGGGTATGTACCAGGGATTGAGCTTAGGGACACTCAATCACATCTCCAGCCCTATTTTCCTATTTTGTATTTTATTTAAAGACAGGGTCTCACTGAGTTGCTTAACGCCTCACCTTTGCTGAGGCTGACTTTGAACTTGTGATCTTCCAGCCTCAGCCTCCTGAGCTGCTGGGATCAAAGGCATGCTCCACTGTGCTGGGCTTAAATAGAAGTATAAATAATCAATTCTATTAAACATTAAAGACAATTTAATATTTCACCAGGAGTTTTATTATGTAGGCATTCAGAGTCAAGACTAGAACAAGTAATATAGATACATAAAGATACAGCACCCCTTCCTCACCAGAGAGTGTTTATGATAAAACAGTGAAGATGTTATGGAAGTCTTAGGCCAGAGGCCTGATTCTGTGAATCAACAAGTTAATTCCAATTACTCAACCATAATGGTGAGAAGCATATGCAATTGTGCACATTTCAATCAGTGCAGCTACACTGGAAAGACAATGGGACCAATGTCCTTATCCTTGTCTTCCAGGGTCTGAGGATGACTTTGAGATTTTATAGAAAGGGGAACAAAAACAAGGGCTGGGAGGTTTGCACAGTTAGGGACATTTCACAACTGCCAAACTGGTGATCTTGATCAGATGTATTCTGTTGTTTACTATCTCAGGACTGGT
Organism: Ictidomys tridecemlineatus; assembly: GCF_052094955.1. NCBI lineage: Eukaryota > Metazoa > Chordata > Mammalia > Rodentia > Sciuridae > Ictidomys > Ictidomys tridecemlineatus. The sequence continues at coordinate 109,000,052 of NC_135477.1, read as the reverse complement.
CAGGCAGGGTCTTGTCCCAGGTAAGAAAATTGCTGTTGCCTAGAGGATAGCTTCCACTAGATCAGATCTTGTTTCTGGAACCCAAGGTGACTGGGAGCAAAGGGGATGGATGCAAAAATGGATACAGAGAGGCCAGGTCTTTGATTCTGCTTTTAGCCACATACTGAACGTTTTCAGGCAAAAGTGACAAGTCCAAGTCTTTTGTTAAGAATGTTCAAATTTTCACCAGAACACAAATGGGAGGGACACCAACCCTATCTGAAACTTTTATGCAGGAAAGTGCCAGCTGTGGTAGTGATACAGAAATTGATGGATTAACATAATGTGACAAGGCAATACCTAATCACAAATGACTTCACAGCTCTGTCCCCAAACTGGTTTAGTTAGACCTACTTCTGTCTCTAGAAATATTAATTTCTCCTCTCTCCCATCTCTTGTTCATTTAAAGAATTCAAAGTTTTTCCTTCTATAGAAAATTCTTCCTCTCCTCTCATGCCTTCGAAATGCCCATCTTCATCCTTGCTCTGTCTCCCCACATGCAAGCTTTTTCGGGCATCTCCCTTGGGGTAAATCTTAGGCATCCTAAACTCAATCTGTCAGGATCTGCACTTACCAACTACCTCCCTTCTGATGCCATCCATTTCTTCATTTTGATGGATTGTAAACTAGCATCAAACATTGTATATACTGATGATAATTTCAAGGAAAGAATGATAAATAAACATTAATGTTTCTATATTTTACTATGTTAAAACAGAATAAGCTGAATGTTTATATTTTTATCCATTTTCTATATATATATATATATATATCATTGAGAAACAATTTAATGGAAAAATCAGAATGACACAATAATTTCATTCCTTCATGTACTTTTATTTTCAAATATCATTTCATAAATGTTATGATAATTTGATAATATGAAATATGAGGTTTTTGCTGATATAAAGTGGACATGTAAATGCTTTATTTTTTTGAATCCTCTTATAGCTACACAACACCCAGTTGATACACCAGAGCCAGTCCTGGGAAAAAGCTATGAAATGAAACTGATAGTTTTGAATATGTTCTATAATTATTGGACATTGGAGTGTCAAACAAAAACTGCCTCAGAGTTAAACAGGCAAGTAAACTTTGTTCAAAGCTATTACAATAGGGAAGAAAGATCAGAACTCAGTCTGAACTCCACTCCAGTGAAACAAAAAGTGGTAGAGTTTCTATGAGATTGGTTGAAGGTGGATCATGGACCATTTGTTTTTGCCACTGGCCTTACCAAAGGAAAAGTAAACTTTCTCACATCTTCAAGACAAGCAGTTGCAGGAATTGAAACAAGGAGCTTGCTGAAGTCAGACTCTTGTTGTCTTAAGGATGTTGGAAGATCCCAGCCCTACCTTCCTGGATGATTAGTTTCAATGGGATATCTTCTGGGTCCTTGAGAAAGACTTGAGCAATAACTCTTGGATATTTACCTCTCAATGGGGCTGATAAAGAACACTGAATTCTAGGATGGGGGTATAACTCACTTGGTTACATGTTTGCCTTGCATGCATAAGGCCCTGGGTTCAACAACAACAAAAAAATTCCTCTGAGGGAAATGTCAAGGTTGTCTTGGTCAGAAGAATGCAAATTATTTTAATTGGTTTCAAATTGCCCATGGTCTCTCTGAACAAGTTTATACAGCATAACCTGTAGTTGTTTGGTATTTGATTTTGAACTTAGGGACCTGGTAATGCAAAAACACTTCTTAAATTTTAATCTGACTTGTTTTTTAATTAGACAGCACATCTGTCTGGATTTATGGTTTTAAGCAAACGAGTATGAGTATGACAAAGCAATTAGTTACTAGAGACTGAAAAAAGTTAGCCACAGTGTCCTCAACAGACATTGATCCTATTTTTATGCTTTTAAATTCTGATATAAGAAGAGTAATCATAAAACGTGGCTGCAAACAGCACAGGTTGAGATAACAAGGCCCAGGCACACTAAAGCTAATTACCTACAGTAAGTGGCTTGCATGTAGGCCAATAAGAGATTGGGGAGTAAGCTTATTAAGGTCAATATAATAGAAGGCATGAAATGAGACAAAAGAAATGAGGGATGGAAATGTAATGCATGGAAGGAAATTCTTATGGGAGATTAATAAATTCACATTGCTATTGTGTTTTATTCCAGTTAAAGTGAATGACCTTCACTGGCAATGGTTCATGAATCCATTGATGATAACATACAGATTAACTCTTTTTGTGTTTTTTTTTTTTCCTGTTTCCTTTCTGTTCTATCTCCTTTATTATGACTTGGGTAATTAGCTACATTGACGATATGCAATTGTGCACATGAAGTCTCAAACGGTGGAAGTTGAACAGGCTGTGCTTACCTACCTGAAGAATTTTCCAATGTCATATCCTCTTTGCTAGTCACAAAACTGCCAGATTTATACATCAATAGCTGTGTAGTTAATGGAGTGCTGCATTGTCAGAGAATTTATCAATTTGCAGTGAATGTTTTGACCCAGGATTTGAGCTCCGTGGTTGGGTGGATGTTTCTGTTTGGGTCGAAAGATGTTTATTCATTAATTAATTATCACCATATATAACTATGAATAGTAAGCTTCATTATTCCTATGACCATATAGCAGTGGCCTCTGGAGCTGGTAAAAGGAATGAAACCTAAGTTAGGCTCCACCTCAGATCTGTGTTCTTTCTGCCTAGATAAAATCATTGTCTAAGACACATCCTAATCTAATAAAGTCTCAGAGGATGGAAGGGAAAATATTTATTAATGAAATTATGAGGAAAAGAGGCCCAGACTGAGGTGAGTTTACTGTATTTCTTTTACTTGGTATAGTACTTTTGCAGAGATTAGGTATTAGTCCGGGGGATTCCAGATTTTCTCAGTTTTCAGCAATTTTTTTGTCTCATTCATTTTTTCATGAAACATAGACTCAAAGGGATAACAATTATGTTTATTAACCTAATAGGTCAAAATTAATAATATTTATTCCCTGAAGTTTAATGGTTACTTGAAAAAAACATAAATTGAAATTTTTAAAAAATTTGTATTCTATTCTTAAGCCCAATTAGTAATGTTTGCACCTGTTAGATACTGTATAACTTCTCAAACCTTGGTCTCACGGAATGCTGTCACCTTCCTTTCCTATCTCACATTCTTTTGCAAGTAATTGCTCTTTATCTTAGCAATTGCTGAAGACCCAGCTTTGGCAGAGAAATGGCATCACCTAAAAGAACTGAGCAATCAAGTCTCTGAATTCCTCAAGCTAGCAGTTTAAACAGAGCCTGGCAGATATCAAGTAGTTTGGTGCTTTTCCAAACAATTTTCAATATCTCACAGGTCCCCTGTGAGTTTGTTACTGAACTCTGGGGTACATAAGGAAAAATACAAATTTAAAATAGCAGGATTAATTAAAAGTACAAAATAGCATTCTTTCCTGATAAAAATAAGAACAGATTTTTCTCCTTTTCCCTTTCACAAAACATGTAATTGTCTCTTTGAAAGATAAGTAAGTCTTTTCAAAAGCCAAATGGCCCCTTTTCCAGTTAGTGACCCATGTATGTCTTTCTCAAAGACCTGGAACCATCCTTTGTAATGAAATGAACAAGAAAGACAGCCTTTACCTCCCAATTTCTTGGAAGGTGGAAGCCTAACACAGGCAGGTTCCTTGTCTCCAAACTACCTCCTATTATAATGACATGAGATATTTATCTTTTGGATAAAGCCAATTAGCTAATTCAGATGGTCTCTCTGGTTGCCATGTAAACCTAAGAAAGCAAGTCTTCATCCTACATGTGACAAATGACGCTGCCAGGTCTTCTTACCTGGGGATCAGTTATTCTGTATCTTGAGAATATGCACATAACAGGATGCATCTATTTGGCTACATGGAAGTGTAGGGATTCCTTCTGTTCTTGCTGCTTCTTTAGTGAATTGATGCACATAAGGCTCGGGTTTTAATGAATATTCAATAATATAATTGTTTTCTTTCCCTTCTCCCTTTGTGGTGATATTTTTGGGTTGGGGGAAGATTTTTGTTTTTATTAACATTTCACCAATAGTTATTTTCATATTTGCTTTGAGAAGATGACTGTTTTAGGGATAACAGCTTGAGGTTAAAAAATAAATGAGGTTCAAATTTGAAAAATTGTCAGAAAAACATCACCACAGAGAATGCCAGGAAAAGTAATGGAAATGTAATATATTCCATGGCTTAGAAATATTTGATAATACAAATCATAAATAAATGGAGATTGGAAAAGAATTTATTATAGTCGGTGGACAAAGTGTAGGGCAAGCTAGATTGTAAGAGCCTTAATATTTTCATTTATTACAACAGGGAGTGGAAAGATAACAGCAAATATTTGACAAAAAACTTTATTGAGTAATGGAAAGTAAATATATAAAAAAATGACTAACAGGAAAACAATTACTTCTGCCCTGTAGGCTATTGAGTATGAGGGCGGGGTGAAGAGGCAGGCATTGGTGATACTCTTTTGTGTTTGCCAAGCTTTCAAAAAATATTTATTTTGAACTCTTCAAATATTATATTTATATAAAGATTAAAGTTAGAAACCTATTGATTCATACAGGAAAATTATTTCTAGGGGGAAACATTTTCAGAGGAATGTCTAAAATTTTCTTTCAGTTATGATTTTCCACACTTTGATGTACCTTGCACAAGCGTATCCTCTTTCTTTCTACCTCTTCCTTGTACTTATGAAAAGGATGCTCAGAAATTGATGGATTTCAAAGTGAAGCACACAATTTAAAGACTTTTTCCCAAGTGCCAATGTGAGATTTATGATTTGTCTGAAATTTTGGAATAGATACTAACACTAACACTGTCTACTCTCCACATGATGCCAAATAATCAGCTCCAAAGGGAAGAATCAAAGTCTGCACTCATTGTCAGGTTCTTTTATGTCTTGTACACCCAAAGTTGGTACATTCCAGCACCAACACGAAAGTTTTGGAAACAAATTGGTTATGGAATGGCTAAACATAACTTCAGTCTTGGCTGGGTGTACATATGTGTGCGCACACAAACACACCTATAAGTAATTTTTTTCTATAGGAGTAAATTTCTGAGATGTTTTAAAAGTTTTCTTAGCCACAGAAATTGAAATTTGTGCAAAAAAATACTTTATTTTATTTATTTATTTTTATTTATTTTTACTTTTTTATTGGTTATTCAAAACATTACAAAACTTTTGACATATCATATTTCATACATTCGATTCAAGTGGGTTATGAACTCCCATTTTTACCCCAAATACAGATTGCAGAATCACATCGGTTACACATCCACATTTTTACATAATGCCATATTAGTAACTGTTGTATTCTGCTACCTTTAAGAAAGGTAGCAGAATACTTTATTTTTATGCCCAGAAGCACAACTTTAATTTCATTTAAAAATACTAGTAGCTTGTGGCAAGGGAATAAACAGAAGTTGGTCAGAAAGACATGTTCTGTGGTTCAATCATATGGGGAATATTTAGATCCAAGTGTGTCTTAAAGAATTATTTGCTCCACACATCAGCTACAGCACTAATCTCTAGGATATATGAAGAAGTCAAAAAAACTTAACACCCAAAACAAATAATCCAATCAAGGAATTGAACAGACACTTCTCAGAAGAAGAAATACATTTGGCCAATAAATATGTGAAAAAATGTTCAACATCTCTAGCAATTAGAGAAATGCAAATCTAAACTACTCTTAGATTTCATCTCGCTCCAATCAGAATGGCAGTTATCAATAATACAAGCAACTTAGTGTTGGTGAGGATGTGGGGGTAAAAGCACACATGGTTAGACGTGTTGGCAATCATGAATAGTGCTGCAATGAACATGGAGTGCAAATACCTCCTCAGCATACTAATTTTATTTTGTTTGGATATATACAGGAGAGATTGGATTCCTGGATCCGATGGAAGCTCTAGTTTTGATTTTTGAACTGTTTTCCATAATTGCTGTAGCAGTTTCAGATCATTAAGTTTGTTGGGTTCTCTATTCTGTTTCATTTGTCTATATGTCTGTTTTAAGTCATTGCCATACAGTTTTTATTACTGTAGTTTGGAATACATTTTAAGTAAAAATGTGATACCTCTGATTCACATAGATTCAAATAATGTCAAATCCTTTTGGCTCTTTAGCATTCTAGCCATACCAAGATGCCGCAGTCTGGCTGGGCACAAAATCACAAGCCACTCAAGCAGGAGCAAACTTTATTTTTTAAACTGCTGCCAATGCCCCGTACGCACCGGGGACGATTGCCAACGGACCCGCGATGGCATTCTCTCGGACCCCCACAGGAAGTCCCTCCTCTGGAATTCCCTCCTACCGCACTTCCCCAACCAATGGGAACTCTCCAGGAGTCTGTAGCAGGCCAAGGTGGACAGCAGGAGTCCAATATCTGTATGAATGCAGATCTTAACATAATCATATCATCTCAATGGCTTGCCTGTGTCACCTTTCAACCAAAAATGCCATGTATCATATTACTTGGCTGTGGCTCTTAGCACCAAGATGCTGTCAATTCCCAGTCATACCACTCAGTCTCTCCCAGGAACTGAGTATGGTATGTAATTACCATACTCCTTGACATGCCAAGGAAATTCCCTGTTCATAGGAGCATGCTTTACTCAGAATGGAAATGCAAGGAGGTTAATTGATTAAAATTAAAACTAACATTTCAAACTGACATCGTTAGTATATTAAAATAGGTAGTATTAAAGTTAATCACCTAGAGAAGGCCTTTTTTGTGTGATTTTACAAAGGCATAGAATCATAATTTTATATCATAAGTTAATGACTTATGGAAACATCAGAGAAATTTATAAAACACCTGTCAGAAAAAAAAATCAAGTTGTTCTCACAGTGTTAGCATAACACATATATTTATTTTATTGTATTACCCATTCTATTAAAGAAGATGCGGAAATCTATATGATTAAATGAATCATAAAATTTATATTTTTTGTCACACAAATACAGCAAATGAGTGCCCTATCTGTCAGGCTCCTAAGGTAAAGTATCTGTTGATCATTTGTTCCATAGCATATATATGTTTATTTTTGTTTTTTGCAGTGACTAAAAGACCCGAGACAAAAAACATAGAAGAGGAAAAGTTTGTTTTGGCTCATGGCTTCAGAGTTTCAGTTCATGGCCAACTCCAGAGCTCTGGGCCTGAGGTGAGGTAGTTAGAAGAGCATGGAAGAGGAAATCAACTCAAGCAGTCAGCAAGCAGAGAGCAAGCTGTACTCACCAGGGACAAAATATAAACCTCAAAGTCACACTCCCAGTGACCTACTTCCTCCAGTCATACCCAATCTGCCTACAGTTACCACCCATTAGTCCATATCAGTGGACTGATCCACGGATTTGGCTAAAGTTCTCATAATCTGATCATTTCACTCCTCAGTATTCTTCCATTGTCTCACAGATAAGCTTTTGGGGGACACTTCTTATCTAAACCACAACAGGGAAAGAACCATGGTAGAGAAAGCCCAAGTAAATTTGAGATTTTATATAAGTGTAAAACATGCTGGTGTATCTGACTTAAGTGCTCATCAGTTCCAAGTTCCTGCTATAAGGTCCCCCCAGGCTGAGGCAGAAATTATGTAAGGCAAACCCTTCTCAGGGAGAGAATTCTAGTATTTAATAAGTTTATTGTGTATTTAATAAGTTTATTGTGCCATGCTTCAAATTTTGCTATTGATCTAATCTCAAATGTGCCTTAGAAAATGACTATATGGAATATGCAATTTATAATCTTGTCACAGAAAAGCAGGCATCTGAAACTCTAAACCTTGGTTGTTGTGTTCCAATGCAAGAAAATTAAAACACACCAAAAGTCAGGCAAGAGAACTTTATTATAAGTGAAAATGAGGTGAAAGTAAAGTAAAAGCAAAGTGAGGCTCAAGCAGAGAGCATCCTCAAGAGAGAAAGTGGGCCATCTCTAAGCAAAGAATGACAAAGGAAACAACTCTGTCTCCAAATTTATTAGTGTTTGATATTTACCAGGAGAGCTAGGAACCACCTTCCGTACTCTTTGCCAATGAGGGGTTTAACTCCTCCTTCACGTCAGGTGGCGGAATTTTTGACTTTAGTTGACCCTCTCTGGAACTGTCATGGTGGTCATCATATTTTGGAGGGAGGTTTCCTGTACAAGTCAATTCCATGTTAATGTGGGCACTAGAGTCAGTAACTGGTCAGAAATTACCTTAGTCACCTGTGCTACTGAAGGAATCTTTCTTCCCACACAATTGGAGACACTTTTAGCCATAATTCCTAACTTCACATCAACCTCAGTTGACCCAGGCAAGAGTTAGTCCTATTAATTCTTTTCGCTTGACGTGATTTCCAACTATCTCCCTTGCTTCTGTATATGTTCTACAAATTAACAACCACTCCACTCTTTGTTTTCTTGTCTACTTTAGAAGTAGATTAAAGAATACCCTAAAGTAATTTAAAGAATATTTGTGACCTTGCTTGCATTTCATTGCTCATTGCTAGCTACTACCTAACACCCTTGCATATATTCAAATCATCTCCCTCATATGGAGCAATTAATGAATCAACAAAGGTCACATAGATTCAGAACCTACATTTCCTGAAATCAATACAAATGTCTTCATGTATGCTAACTACTTTAATCTGCATAATCTTATCTCTTCTTTTCTTCCTTCCTTTCTTTCTTTCTGGACACCAGGGATTAAATCCAGGAGTGCTTAAACACTGAGCCATATCCCCAGGCTTTTTTATTTTTTATTTTGTGTCAGGATTTCACTAAGTGGCTTAGGACCTCACTAAATTGCTGAGGCAGGTTTTGAACTCACAATCCTGCTGCCTGCCTCTGGAGCCACTAGGATTACAGGCATGTGCCACCACACCTGGCTAGTCTACATAAACTTTTGTGGTATATTGACAGATGAGGAAATGATGGTTTGAGAAGGTTAAATTACTGTTTGGTATTCAAGCTGATTCCTATAAAATGAATGAAAGAATTTACAGCTGTGTTGGCACCGTTACATCATGACCTCATTTCCTCTTCCCAGCTCCTAACACACACAAAAGGTAGTCTTTAGGTCTGTCTTAAATCTAGAAAGTAGTTGTTTTCAGTAACTCTATGAGGATATTTGGGGGACATTATTTTAGTACTCAGAAATAATAGCATTTGTGACAAATTTTCTGTAAACCTTTGGTATGTAGAAAACCATAAGAAATCATGTGGAATATTTGAAAACAGTTCTTGACTTTTACTTTTGTTGGATAAATATACTGAAAGAAACAACAGTATGAAATACATTAATTATCATCACTGTTCACTTTTTATTACTTTAACTTGTCTTCACAAAATAAGTCAGAAATGAAGTGGTGTTAGCATTGAAGACGTGTAGTCCAGCATTGCCACTGTTGAGCCATTCAGAGTGGAAATGGGAATGTTACTTTCCCTGCTAGATGCCTCTCCACCTTTTTGTAATTCACAAATTGATTTTCCCCACCTTCCAAATCCATCCTTTTGGCTTTTCATCATGCTGCCAAATTTGAAGAGCTGGGGAATTTTAAAAAATGCTAAAGACACTTTGCAAGGGTTGTTAGCTTCTCAGAGAAAAAAAAATTCATTATTCACGCTGCATTCATGCCCCATCTCTGTTCAGTTCACTTTCCAATAGTTTATTACCTAATAGCAAGGGTTAAAATCTTCTGAAACATTTGCCTATTTCTCTTTCCTTTTATCTCACTTCAAATAATGTCCTCATTATACTTCACTTTTCAAAGGGCAGAAAAAGATTCAAGGAGATTTTGTTTTCCTTCCCTAAAAATCTCTCTTAGCAAGGAAGTACTAAATATCTAGCTATCACTATGAAACTAGAAAAAGATAAATTATTGACCCATCTTTTCTTATCTCAGAATAAAAGTTGCTTGAAAATTTCAAATTAAAAACATAAGATGAAATATCTGATGATTTATCTTTAAATCATTTATATAGTGTCATGATTAGACACTATATTTAGCAGTGTTATGGGCCAGACTATATGGGCAATGACCAGACTCCATTTTGCTCTGGGACTTCCTTTGGAAAGTTTTTATATCATTGACTCAGACTTTTCAAGAAATATCATAATATAAAAGTTTGGAGCAAATTTAAAAAAAACAAATTTCTAGCTATAAAGAACTGCTGTATTTTCAAATTCTTGTATTTATTTCTGTTATTAATATTCTTTAAGAGTCATCTGGGAAAATGGATCTTAATTTCTAATTTTAGTTATAGAAACTAGCATATGACTGCATTGAACAGTTAGAGAAAGATTGCCTTTGAAATAATTTGGATTGCCTTCACTTACTCTGGAGGCTGGGGCAGGAGGATCACAAGTTTGAAGCCATATGGGCAACTTGGTGAGACCCTGTCTCAAAATTAAAAATAAAAAGGACCAGGGATGTAACTAAGTGGTATAGTGTCCCTGGCCTCATATATATAGATATATCTCTATATATCATCACCACTATATTACAGAGATACACCATATTATATTGGCATAGGTGGTCATCAAAATTTCTTGGTCTAAGGCAAGGACAAATCTACTGAAGATGGAAAACTATTTTAATCAAGTCAAACTTTCTGTCTCAGTTTAACATATCATCTAGCTTGGACAGAAGTCACATTCTAAAACCTCTTTTAGCCTTTCCAAAATAGTCATAATTTCATAATTTAAAATTTTTGAGGTTGAAGAAGGTCATGTTAAAAGTGAAGCAAATTTCTAACTTTTCATAAAAAACATTTATTTATTTTTTATTTTCAGTGGGAGTGCATTATCCCACTGACTTTGACTTGAAATCTATAGATGTTAGTTGTGATTCCTTTTGATGTTTCATCTTCTTGTGTGAATCTAAGCCTTAATCTAAAGGTGAAAAACTGCATTGAGATTTTTTTTCTATCTCAATATGTAGAAAGAATGCAGAATTGTGATGATTGCCACTGGAATAACATCATTTCTTCACAAAATGAATTTTCTAGGAATAAGTATTCCTAGAAAATAAATAAAATGAACATGTTTCTCTCTTTCCTATGATTTATCTGTTCTTCCTTACAATGCTTCAACTCTGTAAGGTAGAATAAAGCTCCCTATTGTCCTACTTTTACCTCAATACATTAATTTAAAATACTGTAAATTAATTCATATTCAGAAATTTAAGCAATTTCTCTGGGTAACTTGTTAACTTGTTCTATTTGAGATGATTTGAATTCTCAAGATCGTGTCTCTCATTCTCAGCTTTTTGCCAGTATCCTTTCTGATAATATGATCTGGAGCTCATAGGGATCTTATGGTAGTGTCAAGAGGCAAAGTCTGTGGAATCAAGTGATTTTCTCTGGTCAGTGCTGTAGAGTGAGTCATCCCATGCATTTCTTGAATTAGTGATCACATTGATCAATGGATGTTTGGCCGTTACACATCATGACATCTATTAATGGAAAGCTTGGTTCTCATCTTTGATCACTAGTCATAAGGTCCCTACACAGAGCATTCTCTTTATCATAGTCCTTTGTGCTTCTTAATTTCCATTGCATTATCTTTATAAAGGAACGTGAATACCATTGACTCCCCTGTATGGTCCCTACAATTGGAGAGGAAGCAAGGGGAAAGTATCACCTTAGGGTATCTCTAGCTGCTTTCCTTTGCCAGCACTATGTGATTCCTGACTTGCTATATTGATCAAGGCCACATGCATGGCTTCCCTTAGGCCAGTGGATGCAAACAGCAATTTGTAAGCAAGATCCACCTGCCACCTGATGTTCTAAGAATGTTTTATTGGAATACAGCCCCTTTATTAACTTATTTCCGGCTGTCTTCATGTTCTTGAGGGAAGAATTGAGTCGATGTGATAGAAACCACATGGGCTACAAAACCTAAAATATTTATTACCCAGACCTTTATAGATGACATTTACTGACTGTACCTATGTTCAAGACTTGCAGCCTTCGTGGTGTATCCTGGGTAAATATAACTACCTTTTGTCTCCCACACCTCTTCTCAAGATCCACCATTCCCAGTAGGATTTTTCTTTTTCCCCCAAAGGAAAAAGATGTGGATGTGGCCAACCTTTCTCACCACCTTCCTTACTCTTTTCCTCAACATCTATGAGGCCTCAAAAGTATCTGGCCACTCTGTTATTTTCTGCCTGCAATTCCCTTTAATAAGTGTCTTTTTTGTAGAATGGTATTCACCCTGTGTCCTTTCTTGAGATCCTAATGACAGGTGGGGAGTATGGAGGGAGAAACAAGTTTATAAAAACATTAGAATACAAACAGAAATATTTTAACAAATGTACTTGTTTCATATGACCTATTTTAAATTTCCTACTAGTGTGATTGAATGCCAATATATAAGTTCGTGAAAGGGAATAGATTATTATTTTGTTTTGTCAAGTAATGCTAAATATCCAGATAAAATCTTTCTATTTTTCTGAAATAAATTAAGTAAAAATCATGATTATGAATATCTAGGTAAATGAAGACCAAGTCAAAAAGAATAACATTGTGGGGCCAGGGTTGTGGCTCAGTGGTAGAGCACCTGCCTAGCATGTGTGAGGCACTGGGTTCGATCCCTGGTACCACATACAAATAAACCAATAAAATAAAGAATAGCATTGTGACACAGCAACTATGTGGAATGTTCTTCTTGTAAATCACACATGGCAAATCAACTTCTTTCTTTCATACCTGGTCAGGTGTATCTAGATACATGTTTATTCTATCTTTATTTCTATTAGTTCTAAATTGTATATTTGGGAATGGACATTCAATTGCATTTAGGTATTTTGCAATGCTGTATTAGATCTCATTACTGAGAGGATAGTAAACATTTTTATTCATATTGTTTGAGTCTGAACATCTATGAAACACCTGAATGAGGTTCTTCTAGTAACTATAATAATGCACTAAATTTTCACTATAAATTTATGGCACAGTAAGCATCTCAACTAACATCTATAGGTTTTCAGTCCAAGTCAGAGTTTTCTAAATTAACCTCTTCAGCTAAGCACTATCAACCATAAGAATGGGACTCTTAGGAGTCTTGTGTAGAATCAACACTTTAAAAATTTACAATTTAGTGGGGTGCAGTAGTACACACCTGTAATCCCAGTGGATTGGGAACCTGAAAGCCAGCCTCAGCAATTTAGCCAGGCCCTAAACAACTCAACACGACCTTGTCTTTAAATAAAATATAAAAAAGGGCTGGAGATGTGGCTTCATGGTTAAGTGCCCTGGGTTCAATCCCCAGTACCAAATAATAAAAATAAATACAACCTTGTTTTTTTTTTAACTTTTTTAAACTTTTATTTATTATTATTTTTTTAATTTTTAGTCATACATGGCAGTAGAATATATTTTGACCCATCATTCATACATGGAGTATAACCTCCCATTCTTGTGTTTGTGCATGATATGGGATTACATTGGTCATGTATTCATGTATGAACATAAAAAATTTATGTCCGATTCATTCTACTGTCTTTTCCATTCCCCCTTCCCTCATTCCCCTCTGTATAATCTGTTGAACCTACACCTGTGTCGCTACCCCCAGGCCAGCATCTGCATATCAGAGAGAAAATATTCATTCGGCCTTTGTTTTGGGGGATATTGGCTTATTTTACTTACAATGGTTGCCTCCAGTTCTATTCATTTACCTGAAAATGTCATAATTTTATTATTCCTTGTAGCTGAGTAATATTCTATTGTGTATATGTACCACTAAAAGACTTATTTTTAATTTGTAATTCTTCTGCCTCAGCCTCCTGAGCTAGGATTACAGGTGTGCACCACTGCATGCAGGCTGTGATGAAGTTTCAGATTAGTGAGGTGAATCTGAAGTCTGGCCCTAGGCAATGGTGACAAAGTCAATGAAGGGGAGCTTCTGAAAATGTCCTGATTGCTTTCAGTTCCTTCTAGGTGTGTGCTCTGCTAGGAGAGCCCCACATAGATAACTATGACCTCCTTTCTTAACTTTATTTCCTCCTGTCATCTTAAACGATGTGTCACATTTAAAAGTGCTTCATTTCTCATGTGTTTCTACTTGACTTCTTAAACTAAAAAGTGAGGTACAAGCAATAATAAAAGACACAAAACTGAGAAATCAATTATGAGATAAAATTGGAATTTCAGGTAACATAATCATGTCTCTAATATAGTGAAAAACAATGACGTATTTTAATATAAAAACTGGAGTTTTTAATTTTATTGAAATAGTTCATGTCAATGGTCATTATTATCTCTGTAATGAGAAGAAACTAAATCTTTACCCTCATCTATTAATATTTGCCGCGTCCGGCCTCAGGAACCGAGTCTGGGGAAGGACGTCGAGGTTAAAAAAAAAAAAAAAAAAATCACAGGACACCAAGGTTCTTCATCCAGGAGTCAGCTGGAGTCAGCCGTAGTCAGCACTTTATTACTCACATCATCTCCTTTTATACCCCAAGCAGCAGAAGTGGAAAGTTACCCAAAAGAGGGAGGGAGAGGGGAGAAATTCGGTTGTGACATCTGCCATTGTTAGATAAAGGTCAAGATTCCCATGGAGCACATATGTCTCAGGCGGATAAACAGGAGAACTGCAAGTCTGCATCATGGCCTTGTGAGCTGGCCACTTTGACATGCAGAACAAGGAATTGGGGGCTGGGCCCCGGGGGCCAGGGAAGGCCTGCTACCAGCAAATATTATTTCCCATTAAGAAACAACTTATGGGCTGTGGATATAGCTCAGTTGGTAGAGAGCTTGCCTTGCAAGAGCAAGGCCTTGGGTTCAATCACCACCAAGAAAGAAAGAAAGGAAGGAAGAAAAGAAAAAAATTATTTTGTCTCACTTAAATATATTCATCATTGGAATACTTATCATTTAACATCATTCAACATAAGAAAATTTAATTATCCTAATAATGGTATCTGTCTTGAAAAGTCTTTAGAAAGTATTTAGAAAATATAAATGAGTTTATTTGAAAAATTCAGATTTTATCATTTGGATTTTAATATATTGGTAAAGACCATGAAAGGATATCAATTATTAACTCATCTGTAAAATGAAAGTATAATGTTAATTTTCGTATAGTTGTCTTTTTCTTTATTTTATTGAAGGTTTTCATGGTTTTTATCAATTAATTCATATGGGCCACTCTCAATTTCTTTTGTAGTTTTTCAGTCTTAACATTTCCCTGTTTGCACTGTGTAAGATCAAGGCCTCATTGAGAATTATGAAGAGCATCATAACCACATATATGATATTTCAATTTGTACACAACTCAAAAAACAAAATGATAAAATACAAAAACCTGAAATTGTTCACTATTCTTTAACATTTTTAAAATGGTCAATTTTTACACAAAATGATGAAAAAAATACAAAAACCTGCGATTGTTCACTATTCTTCAACATTTAAAAAATGGTCATTATGCTTTTAATGACCTGAGCAGCTATCTATTTTAAAATGAGTTTTAGCAGTTTATTTTTATGCCCCATCCCTAAAAGCACACAATGATTTTTTTTTTCTTCAAGTTCCTTGAAACTCCCTCCAGTAGCAGTTAGTAATGACATTCAGCTGCCAGAAGAAGAAATCAGCTGAAGTGGATTAAGCAAAAGAGAGATATATTTCTTTCTTTCTTTCTTTCTTTTTTTTTTTTTTTTTTGTCTATAGGAAACTGTTTTGGTCTTGGTGTGACCTTCAGTTGTCCTGACTCCCTCTATCTTCTTGTCTTCCATCCTTAGCATAGGTTGAAATCCTAACCCCAAGGTCAGGTTATTAGGAGGTAGGACATTGGGAGGGTATAAGATCAATGGAGTATGAAAAACCTATTTGGTTGTTGTTGACACTGTGTATTCCTTACATATTTTGGATACTAATCCTTTATTGGGCATAAGGTTTTCAGTTATCTTCTTCTATTCCATAGATTCCTTTCATTTTTGAAAGGAATCCTTCTTTCCTGTAAAGAAGAATTTTTGTTTGATGCTATCTCATTTGTTTATTTTTGTTTTGAATGTCACTGCTTTTGATATCTTATCCCAAAGAAATCATTGTTCACACCAATAATAAACAACAGGGGTTGCCCTCTGTTTTCTTTGAGGAGTTTAATATTTCAGGTTTTACATTTAAATAAGTATTTAGTCCATTATTAGTTGATTTTTGTGCATGGTATGACAAGGATTCAATTTTATTCTTTTGCCTTTGAATATCAAGTTTATCCAACACCTCATATATTTATCTGTTCCTATGCCAATGCCACTGTTTTTATTACTGTAACTTTGCAATTAATTTTCAAAATTAGGAAGTATAACATTTCCAGCTTTGTTCTTCTTGGTCAAAACCTCTCTGTTCAGGATATCTGTGGTTGCATATAAATTTTAGAATTATTTTTCTATGTTAATAATTCCATTGGATCTTTAATGTTGAACTCAATGAATCTGTAGATCTATTTGGTAACATGAACATTTTAACAAGTTAATTACTCTATTAATTAATTACTCTATTAATTAATTATTAATATGAATAATTTCCACTTGGTTCTTAATTTTTTGCATCAATATTTTTTGTGTGCATGTCATACAGGTCTCTTATGTCTTTAATTAATTTATTCCTATTATTTTGGATATTATTCCATATCACTTTATATATGCTATACATTATGCTTTTAAATATTGTGCTATTTTCCACACTAATGATAAAACGAAGTCATACAATCCATTCTTGTGCCAATATTTCAGTTTGATTAGGCCATTTTAATATTTCACTATGTATAAATAATACTGTGTTATTCCAGCTCAGAGTGTATATATCTTTAGGAGGAATTACTAAAAGTGGAAGTTCCAAGTCAAAGATTGGGGAAGGTTTACATTCTATGAATATTGACAGATTGTTCCCTGAAAGCCTTGTCAAGGAATGAGACCGAAGAAAAATTATTAGGACTTACTTTCAAGTAACTGAAACACAGAATGAACTCTAACGAACACACCACAATATTCAAGTCAACAAAAGAAAATTGTTTGAAAAGTGTAGAGAAGGCTTGAAGGCGTGAATGTGGAGTAGAGGGAAGCCTTGTCTTCAGAGAGTCGACTTGGGCAATTTATGTAGCAAAGATTTGCTCAGCTTCTCATTTTTGCCTCTCAGAGAGTCACCTTCAGCTTTGTCCCTGGATAAGGGGCATGGTTCTGAGCATTCCTGAAAACATGTCTTTTAGAACACATCCTAAGAGAGAAGACGATCTTTTCTATCAATAGCAATAGAAAATTCATCAGAGAAGGATTCTATATAGCCTGATACATTCAGTTGGCAAGTACATGTGGACTGAAATATGAGGTGCTGCTATTGGTCAGCTAGCTATCACAGATTGCCTGATTAATAGGAACTACTGCCTCCACGGGGGGGGGGTCATTATTTGTTCATGAGTAGTTTCCACCTACCTCCTGAATTCATACCATGTGGCTGATGCAAAAACTTAAAATGTGGTTCTAGAGAGGGGAAGACAAATTGCTTGTTGTCATATGTGAAAAAAATGCAGGAAGAAGAAAGAAACAAAAGGAGAAAACAGGAGAGAGAAAAGACAGTCTACACCAATTAATGAAGGAGAGAGAAAAAGAAACTGGACACAGTAAAGCAATGCAAAGGGAGGAATCAGACTAAATGAGGGTCTTGATGGCAGCAAAGAAAGAAAGAGAATAAGAATGGTTAACAAATGGAGGGTATAATCCTGCCTCAGAGCTCTGCACTTTGGCAAAATCTTGTATGTCCATGGAACATTTTGACTATGCTTTTAAAACCATGTCTTTGGATTCCTATTTGGGAGGGTAGGAATAAGATTTTACTAAAATCACTTTTGAGTGTTGCTGCCTGACTGGATATAATTGAAAATGGTTATTATCTTATCAGTGTTTTACAATGTGTAGTAAAATGAGCTCCGAACTCAATCCTGTCAGCATAGTCTGTGCATCTCTTAGTTCTGAAGAGCAAAGCAGCAAGTACATTTTATACACTGATTTAAAACTAAATAGGAAGGGGAGGAACTGTCTTGAAGATCTGAATTCTTTGCCTAAGGCCATGAGGACATATGACAACACATAAACCATTCATCTTTCTTACTTAAATCAATTATGAAATCAATGGAACTACCCAAAGGGGTTGAGATCAGACATCATGTAATTGACTTCATTATCACCTGTCAGTGGGTTCCCTTAAGAAGTGAGTAGACACATGATTATTTGGTGATTAATGTAAACTCAGCTTCCATAAATATAAATGTGTTATCTTATAGAAGATTGGGAATTCATGTGGCATTTGGCTTTATTGATATAATGTGATATGAAATATTTATGCACAAATGTACTTTGAAACACATAATGCATAAGACTTTCCTTTCTGAGTATCAAATTTATCTTAAAACAAGGTGTGTATCATAATAATCTGCAGCAAAACATAGGTATTGTTTCCCTAAGGCTGATTGTATCATTTAAATCTGACTGATGAGTGCCCATTATTGTAATACTGCTCTGTGATGGGTGAAGTCTTCTCTCTCCAATAGTGATTGTATATTTCTTGAGATCAGGGAGAATAGTTTATCTTCCATATTCTTTTAAAATGTCTTGCAGATCCAGGTAGGGTTGTGCACGCCTAAAATTCCAGCAGCTCTGGAGGCTGAGGCAGGAGGGTTGCAAGTTCAAAGATAGACTCAGCAATTTAGTGAGGACCTCTGCAACTTAGTGAGATCTTGTCTCAAAATTTAAAAATAAATAAATAAATAAGTAAATAAAGGGCTGCTGGGAATGTGGCTCAGTAGTTAAGTACCCCTGGATTCAATTCCTAATACCCCCCCCCCCCCAAAAAAAAGTCTTGCACAGTTCTAAGCATAGGATGTGTACTTGATACATATTTATTTATTTTTTTAACATGGCTGAATACAAGATGGGATAGGTTGGCCTACAGTGGGATTTCTTTCTAAATTTTCAGATTCCTAAGATCCTCTGTCTTTGGCTTTCTTTCAAACTATCCAACATACTGTCCCTGAGCCCAATCTGAGTGAGACTAAAGGAGAGTGAAAGAATATGTCTGTCACTTTCTGTTGTGTTTTTTTTTTTAATGCAATAGGGCTTTATTTTGTGATATCTGTTTTTTTTTTTTTCTGTAACTGTCTGTATCACTGAATCTTCTCATCATATTCTTGGAAAGATGGGACCATGGCTTGATACATCCTTATCGTTGTCTCTTTAATCCTGAATCCAGGTTATGACTCTGCTTCATGTTATCTCACATTCAATTTAGCAAAACTAATCACATGGTTGGGCCTAAAATCAGAACGGGTAAAACTGTATAGACTGAACTGTGCCTCCCTCTCCAAATTTATATTTTGAAGTCCTGATCTTTAGTGTGACCATATTTGGAGATAGGTGCCGCAGTCTGGCTGGGCACAAATCACGAGCCACTGAATCAGGAACAAACTTTATTTCTGAACTCCACTAGCACACTCCACACGCGCTTCCCGGAACTCCCCTGAACGCCATGCGGCTCCTCCAGGAACCACCAACCAAAAATCTCTCCTCCGGCACTTCCCCAACCAATGGGAACTCTCCGGGTATCCCCATGAGAACTCCAAAGTAGCAGGCAGAGGCAGACAGCAGGGGTCTAATATTACAACTGAATACACAGCTGAACATAACCATTTTCAGCTCAATGGCTTGCTGGTGTCACCTCTCAACCACTCCATTCTGGCAAAAATGCCATGCGTCATTCTTTTTTTGTTTGTTTGTTTGTTTTGTTCCCCAATATAAGGGACTTATTTCTTTTATTTATTTTTTATTGGCACATTGTAATTATACATAAAAATGAGATTCATTATGTCATATCCATACATGCACATAATATAATTTGATCAATCTCACTTCCTAGTATCTCCCCTTTCCACCTCTCCCAATCCCCTCATTCAAATGCTCTACTCTAATCACCTCCCTTTCATAATTATTATTGTTATTATTTTAATTAGTGATTACAATTATATATACAAGTAGGATTCATCGCAGTATATTGATTCATAGATATCACATAATCTGGTAGGTTTCATTCCCTAATAATTCCCATGCCTTCTTCTCCTATCTCCCTCTGTCTACTTCCTCTACTCTATTGGTCAAAGAGACTTATTTCTAAGGTCACTACAAAATTGAATTCAAGGTTACTTTGAGTCTAACCTCAGGCAGGAGAAGAACAATTGAATTTAAATATCAGAACAGAATAGCTAAAGATACTCATTTGTCTAAAAAAAAATTCAGATTTACTTGAAATCAAATCCTTACTAAAATCTTGACATTTTTATAAAATAAATGGCCAGCACATTTTATCTGTGGTTCACAAAATGCAGGATTTGGGTATATGACAGCCAAAAGTAGATAAGAAGTTCTTTCCTCAGGGAGGCCTGAAAAGGAAGGAGACTGGGTAAAGGCAGGGAGGAGGGAAGGAGACAGAAGCTATGCAATTGACCAGATTATACTTATATGGTATGCATATGTGAATATGTAACAACAAATCTCACTATTATGTAAAATTATAATGAACCAATAAGAATTGTAGAAAAAGAAGTTATTTGCTCATTTAGTTTCCCTTTTGCTAAATTTTTTTTGTGTGTGTGTGTGGCAGTCCTACTATTTCCTCTGGTATAGCTTATGTGTGTCATTCTGACTGGGCTATGGCTCTCTGCAAATGGACACTTTAAGAGGATATTTACACTTTAATGAAGTCATAAGGGTGGACCCCTTATACAGTATGGGCAAGATGAAAGACACCAAAAAAAGAGAGGCAGAGAATAGATCTTGTGAGAACACAGTGATAAGATGATTATTTGTACGTCAGAGAGAGAGAGAGAGACCTCAGGAGATCTTGCTGACACCTTAATTTGGGGCTTATAGCCCCCATAACTAAGAAAAACATTTCTGTTATTTAAGCCCCCCAGCCTCTAACACTTAGCTATGGCAGCCCTAACAGACTACAGGGGGTCTCGGAAAAGTTCTGAGCAAAAGGTATGGGTATAGACAGGACATTAGTGCCACTGATCCACAGAAGAAATCTGCAAGGTTCTTTTAGAATATATTTTAGTGTATTTTATAATTCAACACTAAATATATACTACATAATATATAGTATTTGCTACTAAAATATTTATGTAAAGATTTACATATTTACATAATGTACATGCAGAAAAGAGTGAAATCCTGAATGTCAAAAATTTTTCCCCAAGCTGAACATTCATATATGTGAGCGAGGGCAGCAATCAACTAGTTATTTTTAACCTATATCAATAAATCTTTCCACACCAAATAGAAAGATGTCTGTTTTTTACGGCTACCTATATCAACTATGCCACAAATTGGGTTCTATCATTGGTTGTTTCTCACACTATATTTTGCTGCGCCCCTCCCCTGACTCAGGCAATGGCAAGGCCCTACTGAGGTGGATGGCGCAAGGCGTCCATCCTCTGGAGGAGCGCAGTATGTTTCTGGGAATGGGCTGATTTGTTTTTGTATTCCTTTAATAAGTATAGTTTTGATTTCTCATATGACCATTAAGTATAAAGGAAAAATCATGACTTTCCCAATTAGTGTAACTACTTCTAAAGCATAGATCTGTTTGCTCTAAATGCAATGATTCAGCTGTGGAGTGTAAATTGTTAATGTCTAAAGAAAAACTCCCTGTATTCCTGTCAAGGAAGTTTTGGAGAAATTAAATTAAAATCTAGAGAAGAAAAATTAATGTTAAGAAGATAGATTAGTGCTTAGTACTGGGCAACTTGTTCTTGTTCCTGTGCACAATGGTTTGTGCTCTTACTTCTGTTTGATTAAAAGTAATAACAAGTCAACCCCTTGCCGTAACCATGGCACCGGTTCCAGTCAGTAAGTCAAGAAAGAATAGTCAAGGTATAGGCCAATAGTTTGGGACATTTGTAACTATTATTAAAAGTTAACTAAGCAGAAACTGCTCAAAGCAAAACTCGAACTGAAAGTACACATGCTTGCTTATGCATAAGCCAAGATACATTATTCTATTCTAATTGTAGCTATGTAATATTTTGTTTTGTTTGAATAATGATTCCTGTTTTGTAACCACAAAGTACTGTAAGCCTGCCAAAATTAAAAGTATATATGATCAACTTCACAAGTAAAGATTGGGATCAACACCTTCACTTTGGTGTCTGTGTTGTTTCTCCACCCCCTCTTTCGCCGACTCCTCACCATCCGTTCGTCTCCTGAGACCCCCTGTTGGAGCTGGTCTCCGACATCTGGCGCCCCCCGAACAGGGACGATCGGTAATCCGTAAGTCTGATGCATTCATTTCATTAAGAAGTTTTCGGGTGAGGATAGGATCTTACCTAGGGTACTGCAGACCCCTTAGCAAGGTGCTAAGTAAGTGAAGGGTAAGTAATCAGAGAACTTATTTTGAGAAGTCATGGGCCATAAAGAGTCTAAAGAAAGAGGACTCTTTATTGATATAGCTAAGCATATGCTCCATAAACGGGGCATTTCAGTTTCTTCTAAGCAGTTAAGACATTTTTTTAATTTTATTCAAGAATGCTCTCCTTGGTTCCCTGAGGAAGGAACCTTGAATTTAGAAACATGGAAAAAACTAGGTAAAGAGATGAAGGTTTATTATGATCATCATGGGCCAGAAAAGATTCCTGTAGATGCTTTTGCATTATGGAATGTTTTTAAAGATGCTTTGGATCCGACCCATGAGGCAGTTTGTTTGGCTCGTCAAGTGACTGAGTCTGAACAGACCCCCTTAATTGAGGCTGCTGCTACATCTAGATTTTATAAAACTACATCCCCTCAAAAACAGTCTCAATCTGATAATGAACAAGGGGATGAAGAGGAGGACAAACAACTTTCTCCTCAAGATCAGGAGGACTTAGAGGAGGCTGCAGCTCGATACCATAACTCTGATTGGCCACCCAATTTGTTAGTTTCTGTGTCTCCAGAGCCTCCTTAGAGCTTTAAATAAAACTATGGAAACTATGGGAGCCTTACAACTGGGTCTCCCATCTCCTACTGCTATACCTAAAGATAGTAACATAGTGGTGAGACTTATAAGATTGCTTCTTGCAGTTCCTTTATCCAAACAGGATTGTAAAGGTTTTGCTTTTAGTCTGCCTTTCCCAAATTTACAAAGACCTTATCAAAGATTTCAATGGAAAGTTTTGCCTCGGGGAATGAAAAATAGCCCCACCTTAAGTCAAAAGTTTGTTGATGCAGCCTTAGTCTCCACGAGAAATAAGTTTCCATCTGGATACATAATTCATTATATGGATGATATTTTATTAGCTCATGCTGATTATTTGATACTCCAACAAATGCTTAATTTTATGATTACAAGTTTACAAGACTGGGGATTAAAAATTGCTCCTGATAAAATTCAAACTCAGGCTCCTTTTTCTTACCTTGGAAGATTGATTAATTCCAACAATATAACTTCTCAAAAAATACAGATTAGGGTTGATTCTTTGCATACTTTAAATGATTTTCAAAAACTTCTTGGGGATATTAATTGGATAAGGCCTTACTTAAAATTAACCACTGCTGACCTTAAACCTTTATTTGAAATTTTACAGGGAGATTCAAATCCAAATTCACCTAGACAATTATCTCCTGAGGGAAAGAAGGCTTTATTTAATGTGGAGAAGGCTATTTCAGATCATTATTTACAACAAATAGACTATAATAAGCCCTGGATGTTAATAATCTTACAGACTTCACACACTCCTACTGGATGCCTATGGCAAGATGATCCTTTAGAATGGATTCATTTGCCTTCTACTCCAAAAAAGATTAATATTTCATATCCCACCCAGGTGTCATCATTAATTTGTAAAGGTAGACTTCGAAGTAGAGAGCTCTTTGGACGAGATCCATCCTCCATTATTATTCCATATAAAAAGGAACAATTAGATTTCTTATTAAATGTTAATGATGAATGGCCTATAGCATTACAGGGATTCTATGGAGAAATATTGTTTCATTTGCCTAACCACCCATTACTACATTTTATAACTAAGGTAAATACTATTTTTCCTAAAAACTTTTCTCATGTGCCCCTCGATCAGGCTTCCCTAATTTTTACAGATGGATCCTCTAATGGAATAGCTGTTACTATTATAGATGACCAAGAGCCAATAGTCCAACAAACAACTGAAACCTCTGCTCAAAGGACAGAATTAATTGCTATTATAACTGCTTTTGAAAAGGTTACACAGCCTTTTAATCTTTATACTGATTCCCAATATATAGTTAATCTCTTTCCAGCCATAGAAACATCTTCTTTGTCCTCTCATTCATCAATTGTTAATATATTACAAAAGTTATAAAAATTAATATTACAGAGATCCTATAAATTTTTTATTGGACATATTAGAGGACATTCTAACTTACCTGGACCTTTAGTGGCAGGAAATGCTAAAGCTGACTTATTAACTAGGACTGTTTATAACGTTATTGAACAAGCTACTAAAGATCATCAATTACATCATCAAAATTCTGCTGCTCTTAGAGCACAGTTTCATATAACTAAAGAACAAGCTAGACAAATTGTTAAACAATGTCAAATCTGTCCTACTCACTTTCCTTCTCCACAGATGGGTGTCAACCCTAGGGGTTTATTACCCAACAAATTGTGGCAGATGGATGTTACTCATATTCAAGAGTTTGGAAAGTTATCATTTGTTCATGTTTGTGTGGATACTTTCTCACATGTTATTTTTGCTACAGCCCGTACTGGAGAAGCTTATAAGGATATTGCCCAACATCTTTTTGCCTCCTTTGCATATATGGGATTACCTCTTCATATTAAGACAGACAATGCTCCTGCTTATATTTCAAAATCCTTTAAACACCTGTGTCAGACACTTAACATAGTTCATTCCACAGGCATCCCCTATAACCCACAAGGACAAGCCATAGTGGAAAGAGCTCATCAGACCTTAAAATCTCAAATTAATAAATTAAAAGAGGGAGAACTACATTATAGCTCTCCTCATCAAATTCTTCAACATGCTCTATTTGTCATTAATCATTTAAATGTAAATGATTCTAAATTAACTCCAATGCAACGTCATTGGTCTGAGCAAATAGTAACTCAAAAACCTTTAGTTAAATGGAAAGATCTTCTTACTGGACAGTGGAAAGGACCTGATATTCTCTTAACATCGGGGAGAGGATATGCTTGTGTGTTTCCACAGGACGCTACTTCACCTTTGTGGATTCCAGATCGACTCATCAGACATTATGACTCACCCATATCGCAGGCGGAGGTTCCTCCCCAAGCCATACCCAAGGATGCCATCGACCCAGGATGAAGAACTTGCCGAGGACATGACTAATCTTCACCTTCATTCCCCTCGACAGGCACGAACAACATTGACATCAAAATTACCTTCCTGGGGTCAAATCAAACATCTGACCAGTCAGGCACAAAACTTGGTTGTTAGCCAAGGTGCCTCTGCCTCTCCTGAAAAAGTGTTTCTTGCTATGCTAGCACTCTTATCCTGTCAGGTATCACTGATTTCTGCTAATCAATCTTATTGGGCTTATTTTCCTGATCCTCCTCTTTTAAGAGTTACTGATTGGGGAAAACTTAATATTAAGGTGTTTACTGATAATCCTGATTTGTTAGGAGGGATTTCTGATTCCCTTATTCCTCATAAGATGTCCTATAATATTAATTTCAAGGGTTTAATAGAAGAGACTCCTATTTGCTTTGCTACTGATAATAAATTCATCCCTCAAGGATGTATGCCTATTAATTATAGGCAATATTTTACTGATTGCCCTCCTGGCTTCCCAAACATGGATAATAAAAAGAGGAGCCTTTGGCTCCTCGAAATGGTTTCTTTAGGATATTATATAGTTAATGAAACCTATGTTAATAAGACATTACCTGAAGCCATTGATCCATGTGAATTAAAGAATAACAAAAAAGATTTTTATTGGAATAATATGATTGATCCTTGGGAAGAGTTTCCTCATTGGTTTCAATGTGGATTTATGCAAAGGGCACAAGTCTTTCAGCCTAAGTCTTCAGATGTTAAGATCTATGATTGGTCTGCTTCTGCCCCTCATTTTGATTATAAAAATTATTTTAAGACTAAGTTTCAAAAATTTAATCATACTGAAGGAATGTATACAAGTTTTCCTATTCATAGGTGGTTCTCACCTGGTTGGGTCACTCCCATATTTCAGAGTGAGCTCCCTAATGGAAAGGTTTCATACTTCCCAGATCTCTTTAGATTAATTGCAGCTACTAATATGGTTCTTTTAACCAGACCTGGTAAAACTCCAGAACCTTTCAATATTCGTGCTTGCATTAATGCTCCTCATGCTATTTTAGTAGGTAATAATAACACCTTGACAATTAATCGTAACAATAGTGTTTATTCTATTTCCTGTAATCAATGTATGTTAACTAATTGTATACATGCTAATCTTCCAAAAAACTATACTACTTTTATAATTATACATCAGCCTTCCTATGTAATGATTCCTGTCCTTCTTAATGATGATTGGTATGATGATGAAGGGTCACAAATTCTTAAAAAATTTAATGAATTAATTAGACCTAAGCGATTTGTTGCAACATTAATTTTAGGAATTACAGCATTAATAGGAATTATTACTTCTTTAGCTTTATCTACTACAGCTTTAGTTAAAGAAATTCATACTGCTCATCATGTTAATGATTTATCTCATAATGTTTCATTAGCATTGGCTATTCAAGAAAAAATAGATAAGAAATTGGAGGCCCGAATTAATGCCTTAGAGGAAGCTTTATTATATGTAGGAAACCAGATTCAAAATATAAAAACTCAAATGACAACCAAATGTCATGCTAATTTCAAATGGATCTGTGTTACTCCCTTAAAATATAATCAAACTAAATATGGATGGAATCAAGTACAAACTCATTTATTAGGGATTTGGAATAAAACTGAAATAGGCCCCAATATACAAGATTTACAACAACAAGTAAAATATATAAGTAAGGCTTATTTATCTACTGACTCTACAGCTGACCTTGCTGCAGACTTATACAAAAATGTACAAAAAACTATTTCCAATAGTACTTGGTGGTCATATATGATTAATATTGGTTTTGGCTTTTTATTCATTGTTCTTGTTTGTCTCATTCTTCCAGTCCTCTTCAGACTTGTCTGGAAATCAATCAGAAGCATCTCCGTCCAAATCGAACATCTCAAATTAAAAAATAAAAAAGGGGGAAATGCTGCGCCCCTCCCCTGACTCAGGCAATGGCAAGGTCCTACTGAGGTGGATGGCGCAAGGCGTCCATCCTCTGGAGGAGCGCAGTATGTTTCTGGGAATGGGCTGATTTGTTTTTGTATTCCTTTAATAAGTATAGTTTTGATTTCTCATATGACCATTAAGTATAAAGGAAAAATCATGACTTTCCCAATTAGTGTAACTACTTCTAAAGCATAGATCTGTTTGCTCTAAATGCAATGATTCAGCTGTGGAGTGTAAATTGTTAATGTCTAAAGAAAAACTCCCTGTATTCCTGTCAAGGAAGTTTTGGAGAAATTAAATTAAAATCTAGAGAAGAAAAATTAATGTTAAGAAGATAGATTAGTGCTTAGTACTGGGCAACTTGTTCTTGTTCCTGTGCACAATGGTTTGTGCTCTTACTTCTGTTTGATTAAAAGTAATAACAAGTCAACCCCTTGCCGTAACCATGGCACCGGTTCCAGTCAGTAAGTCAAGAAAGAATAGTCAAGGTATAGGCCAATAGTTTGGGACATTTGTAACTATTATTAAAAGTTAACTAAGCAGAAACTGCTCAAAGCAAAACTCGAACTGAAAGTACACATGCTTGCTTATGCATAAGCCAAGATACATTATTCTATTCTAATTGTAGCTATGTAATATTTTGTTTTGTTTGAATAATGATTCCTGTTTTGTAACCACAAAGTACTGTAAGCCTGCCAAAATTAAAAGTATATATGATCAACTTCACAAGTAAAGATTGGGATCAACACCTTCACTTTGGTGTCTGTGTTGTTTCTCCACCCCCTCTTTCGCCGACTCCTCACCATCCGTTCGTCTCCTGAGACCCCCTGTTGGAGCTGGTCTCCGACAATATTTTGTTCTGTTACTGTGTGTGAACTGGTACCACTTAGTCTTAATCACTGTATTCCCATGAATATACTCTATCCTAGTCTTTTTGTAGAAATTTTTCAATCATCATGTCAATTTTCATGAAACGATCTACTTGGATATTGATTGAGTGGCATTGAGTCAATTTGATTAAGAGAGACATGCTATGTTTATAGTAATGGAGTGATTGCATCTTACTTTTACTTGGGTTTCATACATTTTGTATGCTGCCTAATATTAGATATTTGATATTTTGATTAACATGTTAAGTTATATCATTTAAAATTTTAAGTATAGAGTATTGGATACTCTAGGTGTGTACAATCAATGACAATGTATTGTTTGCTTGGTTTCTACATTATTATATAGGTTATGTCATCTAGCATAATGTCGAGTTGAGCTAAAGGGATAATGATGCTCTTAGTTGTCTCATTCACAATTTCAAGAAGCAAGCTCTCAAATTTCATCATTAAATCAGCAAATATGAAGTTACCTACCGCTAGGATTTCATAGATATTTCCTATCGTATAAAGGGAGTATATTCCTGTCCATATTTTTGTTAATAATATGAAAACATGAATGGATATTGAATTTTATAAAATATTTTTACATTGTTTGTGTTAGGGTTTAGATATTAGATGCCTCTCCAAAGCTTGTGTTGAGACAATGCAAGAAGGTTTAGAGGTGAAACGGTTAGGTTCAAAGAGCCTTAACCCAGTCAATCCCCTTATAGGATTAACTGGTTGATAACTGCAGGCAAGTAGGGTGTGGCTGGGGGAGGTGGCACCCTTGAGCTATGCCTTTGGGATATGTATTTTCTTGTTGAGTGGAGCTTCCTCTCTTCTCCCTGGTGCCATGTCCCCAGCTGCTTTCCTTCACCACACACTCTCACTCTGTTCTTTCTCATCTCAAGCCCTGAGGTTTGGAACTGGTTATCTATGACTGCATTCTCTGACATCATGAGCCCCCCAAATAGACTTTTTTTTTTCTCTAATTATTCTTGTTAGGTCTTTTGGTTGCAGTGGCAAAAAAGCTGACTAAAACAGTTTGTGAAATTATTTTTGTATACTTTAAAAAGTGGTAAATCAAATTGTCATTATAATTATGAACTACTCAACACTGGAATAATATTCAGTACAAGGTGAGATATTCATTAGTTTCGCTCTGTTAACCTTTCATGTATTTATTTATTTTAATTAACACATAAAAATTATACATATTTATGAAGTGCCATGTGATATTTTGATACGTGTGCATGCTTTGCAAGAATTAAATTAGGTTCTCCTTAGACATCTATCATTCTTTTGTGGTGAAAATATTCAAAATGCTTTTTTTTCTAGCTTTATTCAAATATAATTACTTATAGTTATGCTAATGTACATTTATACACAACTTATTTCTCTTCTCTAATTATAACTTAGTACCTGTTGATCAACCCCATCCTATCCCTTTCCTACCTCTACTCTTCCTAGACTTTGATAACCACTCTTCTAGTGGCAGTTGTCAAGAGATTAACTTTTCAAGATTCCATATATGTATGAAATCATGCAGTATTTGTCTTTCCTTTTATGGATTACTTCATTATAATGTAATTTACTCTAAGTTAGTTCGTGTTGTCATAAATGACAATATTTTACCTTTTTTATGGCCAAGTAGTCTTCCATTGTATGTACTCACTGTTTTCTCTATCTATTCATCAGTTGATACACTAATTTCAAAGCTATTGTGACTAGTACTCCAATAAACATTGGAGTGATCGTATGTGGTGTGCATGCCTGCAATGCTAGCAATTAGGGAGATTGATGCAGGAGGATTGCAAGTTTGAGGCCTGCCTCAGCCAGCCCCTATTTAAATAAAAAAATACATAAATAAAATAAATAAAAATAAAAAAAGGCTGAAGATGTAACCCAGTGGTAAATATGCCTCTGAAGCCCTTCCCCAGTTCCATAAAACAAACAAGAAAAAAAAAAAACACATGTGAATTCAGATGTTTCTTTGACATATGAACTCATTTCCTTTGGATATATACCGAGGAGTAAAATTGCTAGATCAGTGCTTTCCTAACATTTTTTTGTGGGGGAGGGATACTGGAGATTGAACTCAGGGGCACTCGACCATGGAACCACACCCCCAGCCCTATTTTGTATTTTATTTAGAGACAGGGTCTCACTGAGCTCCTTAGCACGTTGCCTTCGCTGAGGCTGGCTTTGAACTTGAGATCCTCCTGCCTCAGCCTTCTGAGTTGCTGGAATTACAGGTGTGTGCCACCATACCTGACTTTTCTTAACATATTTTTATAGATCTTTTTAGTTATGTTTGTGAGAGAGATGATAACATTTTGTTCCATGTTGTATATCCTAGCTGATTTTTGTTTTAATTTTCTGGTTATATCAAAGCTGTTAAGAAAGCTGCATTAAAATTTCTAACTATGATTAAAGATTTATATCTATCTCCATTTATTTCTTTTCCTTTTGCTTTGAATGTCTTGAAGCAAGAAAGAAGGTATATATACACTTTGAAATGTTATATTATCCTACTGGGAACAATCTTTTGTCATTGTCCACAGAATATATCTTTTTAAAAAATATTTATTTAGTTAGTTTTAGATGGACACAGTATTTTATTTTTATGTTGTACTAAGGAACAAACCCAGTGCCTCACACATGCTAGGCAAGCACTCTACCACTTGGGCCACAACCCCAGCCCTTAGAATATATCTTTTAAAAAGTCTCCTTTGGCATTATCGTGACCACAACAGTTTTCAGTAATGCAATTCAAATAGTATATTTCTCTCTTTTAATTACTTTTTTTTTGGTGGCAGGGTATACTGAAGATTGACCACTGACCCACATCCCCAGCCTTATTGTGTATTTTATTTTGAGACAGGGTCTTACTGAGTTGCTTAGTGCTTCAACTTTGCTGAGCATGGCTTTGAACTCGATATCCTCTTGCCTCAGCCTCCTGAACTGCTCGGATTATAGATGTGTGCCACTGCACTCTTTCATTTACTTTTAATCTTAATATGCAACTTTAAAACCATGGAATTTCATCATGTTTTTAATGCAATATAACAATACTTTTCTTCTTTAGGAACATTTAGTCTAATCACATTAAGTACAATGCTACTTAAGAATGGTATAGAATTTGGTTGAACTCTTGGGAATTTTTTTTTTTTTTTTGAGAGAGAGAGAATCTTTTTTATAGATGGACACAACACAATGCCTTTATTTTTATGTGGTGCTGAGAATGGAACCTGGTCCCACCTGTGCCAGGCGAGCGCTCTACTGCTGAGTCACAATCCCATTCCTGGGAAATTTGTTTTATATGTATAACATTTGTTTTTTGCTTGTTGATTTCACTTTTATTTAGTTTTTTCTTTTTGACTGATCAGATTTTTTTTACCCCCTTATCTATTCTATTAGTTTTTGTTTTTGGGGAACCAGGGATTGAACCCAGGGATGCTTAACCACTAAGATACATTCTCAGCTCTTTTTTTATTTTTACTTTGAGACAAAGCAGAGGACCTAAATCAGGGCGTTGCACAAGCTAGGCAAGCTCTCTACCACTGAGCTAAATCATTAGCCCTTCTTTTATTAGGGTTTTAAGTATTTGTTTTATGGATTAAAATATGCAGCCCTCATTTATTAAAATCTTTTCATATTAGCAATTTGTTTATTTAATATTGTTTAGGTTTAAGATATTTATTTTGATATCTATATAAATAGCAAAATGTTTACTACAGGAAGCAAATTAACATATTCATTTTCTTCTGTAGTTCTCTATTTTTGTGACTATGTGGTAAGAGTACATAAAATCTACTCTCAGCAAATTTTCAGTGTACAATAATATTAGCTATTGTTCTGTTGTATATTAGATCTCTAGATTTATTCATTCTATATAATTGCAATTTTTTTCTCCTTAGGCTACACTTGCCCGTTTTCTCCTCTTCTCAGAAGTAAACTCAGGGGATTTATACGTAATTTATACATATACAGTGATCTAATTATTTCCAAGATCTCCAAGAAGAAATAATGGTGAAAGGAGTCCTCATTAAATGGTACTGGGAAAATTGTATATCCACGTGCAAAATATTAAAACTGGACCCTTATTTTATACCAGACGAAGATTGAATGTAGAAACTAAAATTATAAAGCTACTAGAAGGAATTATAAAAGAAAAGCCCTTCAATATTGCTTTGGTGACAAATTAGAATTTTTATCACTTTTTAGCAATATAAGAAACTTAGAAGAATGGAATTTATTTTTCTCTTCCTGCTCTTTGTAGTGTTTGTTGTAATATATCTTATTTTCACATATTTATGAATTTAATATATAGATATTAATGTCAATTTAGAAAATCAACATTTTTATAGAATTATTTGCTATTTCTTGTATTGTTTATTCTGTCCGAAAGCACTTTGCTTTAATTAGGATCATTTATCTTTAGTTGGAAAAACTCATTCAGTATTTAATAAAGGAGAAATATTCAGCTTCTTTTTGTCTGAAAATATAAACTTTTATGTGATATTTTAAATTAAACTTTCTTTTAAGATAATTGTAGAATCATATGATATTATATGAAATAGTATAAATATATCCTATTATCCTGTGCCCTTGTTACCTAGCCTCCCCCAGTGTTAACAAAATACCACAATCAATATATTGACATAGATATAATCCACCAATCTTACTAGGATTTCACCAATTTTGTTACTTTGTTTATTTGTATGTGTGTGCATGTGTTTAATTCCATGACATTTAATACATGTACACAGTTAAATATTTACCACCAGTGTTAATACAAGACTTTGCATTACTACACAAAATATCTTGTCTACATTTTAGAACCAGGCCCTTTTCATCCCCATACCAGTGCATAACCTTCCAATCAATATGTTCTTCATCTTCAATATTTTTTTTTGTCATTTAAAGAGTCTTATGCAAATGGAATCATGCAGTATGTGGCCTTTTGAGATTGACTTTTTCCATTCAGCCAATTGCCTTGATATTCATACAAGTTGTTGGGCACATTAATAGTTCACTACATTTTACTGCTGAACAATACTCCATGTGTAGTATTCTGCAACCCTTTATTTAACCATTCACCAATCATAGGACTTTTAGGTTGTTTTCACTTGTGACTATTACACATAAAAGTGCTGTGTATCTTTTAGTTTCAAGACCTACAAAACTGCATTGAAATGGCAGTGGATACAAAAGACCAAGGTGGGCAACTGGTGACATTCAAAAATTTGTCTGTAAGTTCTTAAATTTTCAACCATGCCTGTCTTTGTATTCCATTTGTATTGTCAAGGATATTTTACAAATATTTTGTTCATATTTATATCCTATTTTTTCCTAATGGGAAGTTATGTCAGATGCAATTTATTTACTTATTTTTAAATTTTATTTTTTTTTAGTTAAATGTGACAGAAGAATGTATTTTTTAATTTTTTTTAGTTCTCAATGGACCTTTTATTTTATTTATTTATATGCGGTGCTGAGAATCAAACCTAGTGTCTCACACATGCCAGGCAAGCACTTATACCACTGAGTTACAATCCTAGCCCAGTAGAATATTTTCATACATGAGTATAATGTCCCATCCTTGTGGTTGTGCATGATGTGGAGTTACACTGGTCATGTATTTGTGTATGAACACAGGAAAGTGATGTCCAATTCATTCTACTGTCTTTCCTATTCCCATTCTCTGTCAGATGCAATTTAATCCTATAAAGCTAGAGGTGGAACCCTAATGATAATATTTTTAAAACACAAATTTTGGAAGAGTAAAAGATTCTTTGTATTTTTTGAAAAGGTAGGGATCTAAATAATAAAACTAAAAATGGTATAAACTGTTTGAAAAAGTCTCAAAGCACGTTTGATTTCCTTTGTGTATGATGAATGTAAGAATTAAATAATTTAGCAACAGCTGCCTAATCAAGATAGAGATAGAGCAGTAAAGGGAACATGACACTCTTTGTTACAAGAGAGAAACAGAATGTAAATGGGGAATTGAGATGAAGCAATAGATCTGTGTCCAACATCATGGATTCATGAATGGACTTGCACATCAGAGCCCTGGTACACACAAGAAAAGAAACAAGATGGATTTCTTTACAATGGATAATGCTCATACTCTTTTATCACAATGAAATTATTTTTTAAGGATAAAGACCAACTGCACAATCTTAAATTTACATTGAATTCCACATGGTATTTCTCATGGTATCTTTTTTTTTTTTTTGTAATATGTGATGAAATGATTTAATTCTTTGTAACAATACTCAATAGAAGGATTAAGTATCTTTCTACTAAAGTAAATTAAATTTTTTTGTCTTGTTTAGATAATCACAAATACAGAATTTATTAAGGATATCTATGAATTATGTCTTATTATAATTTCTAGTTAAAAAAATTCAGGATGCTTGCTTTCTAAATAACAATAAGACAAATACAAATATAGTGCATACATCGAGGATAATTTTTATTTATTCATTTACTTATTTGTTTATCTATCTATTTATTGTTACTGGGGATATCACCAGGGGTGCTTAATCATTGAGACACATCCCCAGATGTTTTTTTTTTTTTTTGGGGGGGGAGACAGCACCTTGCTAAGTTGTTTGGAGACTCTAAATGTCCTCAAACTAGGTGTCCTCCTGTCTCAGCCTCCTAAACTGCTGGGATTATAGGCTGCACCATCACACCTGGCATTAAGAATTTTTTTTTTTAAGTGTGTCAAGCGAACATGGAAGTGAAAGCAGAAAATAGGAAAACTGGAATCAAACCTAAAATAATAATTATAGCAATGAGAGTAGTTGTACAAATTTTGTTGTTTAATTATAAGGAAGTCTCCAATTTGATTGTTAAAAATCAATCCAATATCAGAAACAAATCATTTTCAAGCTAGAGTTCTAATGGCTTAAAAGAGCATTAGATCTTACTACCAAGGTTCGGAGTGAAGCCAGAACACCAGCAGCCTCACGCCCACAGTTGCTAGGGCAGCAGATATATATATACTCCTGTTCTAGGATTTATTCAGATTGGTAGTCATCTCTTCTATTTTGATAAAATGGTAATTAAAAATAAAAAGTAATATGTGATAATGGTGAAACTAATTGAAGAAAAGACATGAAAGTAATCAGCATAATGAATGTTATCCAAGTGTTCTATATTCATTAACCAATGATGATTTTCATATCAGTTACATTATCAGACCAAATTCATAATTTTTCAGAGCCAGCACTGTGAACTCAACTGATCATCATAAAATTAAGCTATCTGCTTTCAAATTAATGCATATCACCAACAATAAAAATCCTGAAATCTGAAATTTGCAATTATCTCGATAAATGAGGAAAATTAAAAACCAAAACAAAACAAAAAAATTAGTCTTGCTTTGCAATACCAACTCTTTTTTTTTTTTGGAAAGGCAAGGCATGTGAGTAACCTGCACCCATACTGCTCTTCACCTTTGTGCTGTTTTATCTCAGCAGTCTTGCTTTTCATCGTGCTGTTCATGTTAATACAGCTACCCTATAAATACCTACTACATCCTTTCTCTGCAGCTCCAGACCTCCCCAGGATGGCTTGGGTGTGAAAGCCATGACTATATGTCTGTCATGACTGTTGATGACTAATTTGGCAATGCCACTATCAGTGTCAGAACCAGGATTCTAGCACTCATAAAGCTGAGATTCAAAGTGGCTAATTGGACAGTCCTCAGAGTTTTGCTGTGTATTTAGTAGAATTGGAGACAATGTTGCTTTTCTGACTTGAGCTTATATCTTCTTGTGCAAGGATTAGAACTAAGTCTAATATGTCATAAATACAGTTTAATTACATTTGTCTGCAGCCACCCTTACCACTAGGCTCAATTTCCATTCTGGGAACAGACTGCGACTTCAATCATCCACCTCCCCTCATGAAGATCAGTTCAGGCCACAAAAAACCACTTTCTTGTTCATCTCCTCCAGCAGATATCAGACATGCCTGACTAATTTTAATTTTCAGTAAGACCATGACGTAAGTGCAAGCTGGGACCTCTGGTACACAATAACAGATATAAGCACAAGTACATCTCCAAGTTTAGCTCAAGCTGGTATTTTGTAAATGTTTCAATGGAAGTATTCACTGTTCTTATTTTCCAGTTTGTTCCTTTGGCAAACTACTGTACTCAAATAAAGATGTCAATTAAGATTGAAGTGAGTGGAGCCAGAACACTAGCTTATTATTATTGATTATTTTCCTTTTCCTTAAGTCAGAAATTCCTGTAATGATACTTTTTAAGAATTATCTAGCACAAATGTTCTTCAAAAGATTGATATTTGAGATGAGAATGCCTGTTTCTATTAAAATTATTTCTTTTCATTGCTTCCTTCAATTTCAAAAGCACGACAATTTTGTAATTTTATTAGTAAATGGTTCCAGTGACTACTACTATATTGACCCTTGTTAAGAAATTGCCATTGCCATCAAACTGTGAGTCATTATCTGAAGTGGAGTGTTAGGTCTGTTAACTTCTGAAGTGAATATCCTTGTGTACAAGTACCGTGAGGTTCCCCAAAGTATAGTCTTAACTGTGTGTCTATTAACAGTAGGGCATAAATACAGGGAATATAAAACATTTTGTGAAATGGACATAGAGATATGTTTCTGTTGTTTATAAAAATCCACATAACTACTAACATAAAACGTTTTAAGATTAATGGAAATTTAGGGATTTAAAAGAAATGGAAAATGGTACTTTAAACATAATAAGCAGTTTAAGTCTTTTCCACAGCTTCAAGACTAGCTGGGGTAAGTTGAAGAGTAGCAAGAACTATTTCTTGAGGTTATTATTCAGTTGAAAGCACCCACAATGAACAGAGTTTTTGAAATAAATATGATGAATGTGGACATGTCTATTTGTTGGAGAACTCACAGCAGTGCTCCACGAAATAACCTGGAGGTACTTGTGTCTCTTCAGCCTGTTGGGCTGTTGAGGTTTTCGTTAGAAACTGTTGCTTGCTGTTACAACCCTCTTTTCTCCGAATATCATAGAGCCAGTATGGGTAATAGATTATAAATCAGTCTCAAATTAAAGCACTAAGATGCAGTCTTCCAAACTTTGTAACTATTCCTTAAGTGCCCTTCTCTCTCAATTGTTCCCTCTTTCTTCCTCTTGGGTTCCCTGAATTGTTAACTACCCTTTCTTCCTCCCCAGCTAACCTAACAGGAGTTACTTACTTTCTTTGTAACTATACCATCTTTCTCTTGAAAATTTTCCTGCTCTGGAATATTCTGGAACACCAACTCACTTCCACTTTACAAAATTCATTCTTTCATGATTAGATCTCAATACTAAAACTGACGATTTTGATGAATTGTTGATTCCATAGGCAAATATAAGTTGATGTTAGTATGAAGCTATACTAAGGCATGCTATTTATGCGTCAGATGAATATTTCATAGAAATAATATCTTAAAATGACATAGGGCTTGGAATTTAAGGCAACAAAGTGGGCATGGCAACTATACTGGTCTTGAGGCAGGTCTTTGTGTACCCCTGTAATAGACAAGTAAGGAGAGTTTGCCTTATTTAGAGTGGCCACAGCTTTCAGCTTGATATGTAGCTACCTGAGCTGGAGGTCAGAAAATTTATGATACTGCTGGAAACCTTCATTCTGCCAGTGTTGGAGTTAGAGAAAATGGTAAAGGCTCATAAGCAAATTTTGGCCTCATGGTTCTTCTTTAGAGTTCTGTGTAGTGCTTCATAAAATGATGTTTTGAGATTTCAGCTTAGTTTCTTACTTTATACTTTATTGAGAAGATATCTTTGCCTGTGCAATAATCACACTCCTATAATTTATAGAAGTTCTACTTGCATGAGATTCCATAGCTGCCTATGAGAACAGCAGAGCATTTTTAGCCTCCTGTGAGTTAGTCAGGGCGTTGAGATGACATTGTGGAGGGCAGGAAGAGAATGTGTGTGGGCCTCACAATGATTATTGGTTTCCTCTCCTACCAAATGCAGCCACAAGATGGCAATGTGACAATTTGAATAAAATCAGTGGTTAGAAAGCTTTGTTTTATTTAGTTAAGAAGACTTATAGAAGGAACAATGCACTTTAGGCAAATACTTTACCTGAACAAGGAACTGTATCCCACAATGTATTAATATTTGTGTTGAGGTTCAGGAGATGGGTGACCTCCCGTCAGAGTGATTCAGGCTGGGGCAAAATATAACCTCACTTCTTGCCTTCTTTTCTCCTCTGAAGTGCTCCAGTACAATGGTTGATGCAGGTCTCTGAATTTTGCCTTTGCACAGTAATGAGAAGGTTTCAAATGACATTGACTGGCACTAGAGGACAAAGGCAGACACTTTGATTTTATTTTTCTTCCTGTGACATACAGATAGACTGAGTAAATTCCTACCAAGAAGTTAGGAATTTTAGAGGGCAATAAATCCTATTTGTTTACAGATAAGTCATTTAACAATTCCTTCAAAGTTTATTGTTTCACTCAGTGGGTGAATGTATGATTAACTTTACATTATAAACCTTTTATTACTTAGTACTTGCATCAGTGTTGTAGAAGATAGAATAATTCATTATACAAAAATGTTTAGCCTGTTTCAGGACCAATGCAGTTTGAAATATGCAGGTGTATGCTTATTTTTTTAATAAGTCTAGGGCATGATTGCTTCCTTATTATCTAGAATTTATGTTTATAAAGCAACTAGTGAAGAGAAAGTTTGAAAAGATGAAGGAAATTATTTGTGTAAAACATTTAGTATAGTCCTTGGCCCATAGACACCAACAACAAATGCCATTGTAAATATTGTTATTGTTGTTTGTGTCATGCTCATAGTTGGTACTGCGTTGACAATTTTTATGGGAACAAATTATTTTAGCTCTGTTGTAAAGCCACAGATAATTTTTTTTTACCCAAAGTTCTGTTTTGGAAATGCAAAGACAATGCTAATCCATGTTAGCTAAAACTTTAGAGTGGGTATTTTATATGAATAGTCTTGCTTAATTCTCACAATACTATGGGTAACTATGATGTAAGTGAGATACACTCATGCTATGGATGTATTTATATAATTATATCCATAACATTTATATATGTGAGAAGAGTAAGAATTTTTATTTCTCTCACATGTTGAAGCCTCTGCGTCAGCCCTTTAGACGGACAGCATTGGGCATGGGCCTAATCATAGCTGTAGCAAATTTCTATTTGAGTTTATCTTTCACCACTCTATACATAAAGTGAAATCTTTTTTGTGGATCTCAGATCCAGCTGTCAGCCTCCACTCAGTGGCAGCACCTCACTCTATTTTTGACAATGCTCCAGACATTAATTGCTCTATAGTCATTTGTGTTCCTTTAAGGGGTAATTTTTTAGGACTTTTATGAAATTTTAAGGTTTGATATAACACTTTGAGGGCTCTTCTTAGCTGTCTCTTTACCCAGTTCTCTCCAGTAAACTTGCTTCCTGGAATTCATATTTTTAAAAATTTTTTTTAGTTGTAGATGGACACAATACCTTTATTTTGTTTATTTTTATGTGGTGCTGAGGATTGAATCCAGTGCCTCACAGTGGTAGAGGCAAACGCTCTACTACTGAGCCACAACCTCAGCCCCTCATATTGTTTTTAAGGAGTTACCATTCATCTCTTAATGCATTTATAGTCAAATCTTCTTTTTTAAAAGCATTTTTAAAATTTATTAATTCTTTTTAGTTATATGAAACATTAAGATACATTTTGACATAATCACAAAAGCATGAAATATAATTTGCTCTAATTCAGTCCCCAGCACTTCTTCTCTCTCTCTACTCTCGTCTCTTTACTGATCTTTCTGCAATTTATTTATAGTTTTTTGAAATAGTGTCTTGTGGGTATACTTTATGTTGGAATTCAGTGTGCTACATTCTTTATTTTTATTTTTTTTAGTTATAGATGAACATAATACCTTATTTTTATGTGGTTCTAAGCTTGAGCCCAGTGCCTCAAACATGCTAGGCAAGTGCTCTACCACTGAGCCACAGTCTCAGCCCTGTAATCTTGGATGTCCTAGCCTTCAGAATTGTGAAAATAAATGTTTATAGATTAAACCACCAATCTATTGCCATTCCTCTATGAATTAGGACGGGGTGGAGGAAGGGGGCCCTTGACTCTTTGCTATAATCACTAACAGTGTGAGCTTTGCAACTTGGAGCTGAGGCAGCAGGAAATGTTCCTGGTTCACACAAACCCTCAAGATATGGTATTCCTTGGCTGTGAATTTAGGAGAGAAGAGGTCCCATTTTCTTGGCCATACTACCTTGATTTGAGCTTCTATTACACAGAGCTTAGGTATGCGAAAGGGAGGGAATGCATTGTGACTTAAGTGTCACAGACTCTTGGATTTCTGTCCCAGATTTAGTAAATTTCCTTGAAGCAATGTGTCTTCTTTTCTATATGTGTTTAGAAAAAATAACAAATTTTAAATGATTATTTTAAAATAATTTGGGGCAGTTATGATTCTTTTTCTGGATAACATGTCCATAGAGCTCCCCACATTACCATTCTGGAAGTGTAACTCCTGTAATAAGCATTTACTGAATGACTTTTAAGTGCCACCCAGGAATAAATATTTAAGAGCTATCTCATTTTATCCTCACAAGAACACTTTGAGCTGTATACTATCATTAGCCTTATTTATGGATGATATCACTGAGACTTGGATTACATGGCTTGTACAAGGTTGCACAGCTAGTAAATAATGAAGCCTGTATTTCAACCAAGGTCTTTCTGACTGTAGAACCTACTTGATTGTGGCTTAAGGAATGGTCAGTGTAGGACTCAACAGCCAGCTGGCCTTGGGCTAAATCCTGCCAGTCACTTAATAGGTAAGGGACCTGGAGCAAGTGGCTTAATCTCTTTTTGTCTCCCAGTATTTGCATAAAAAATAAATGCTTTCCTTGTGGGATTGTGGTGATTCTTGAGAGAGAAAGAACATGAAAAATTTTATGATAGTTCTTGAACCCAGTAAGTGGGTTTGATAGTTACTAGCATTTTTGTTAGTTTTTAATTCCTATTTAAATCTCATTCTATTTACAAAAAGGAATTCTTTGGATATAAAGTAAAGAATTCTGTCACTGGAATGTTTATTGTTATCCTAAGTGAATCTTTAATGTATTTTACACTTAATTATTTGAAGAAAGGGAGGAAAAATATATTGTAGTCCCATAGCTAATAATTTTTGGTGGATTTTGAATCATTAGCTTTTCAAAATCTATGGTTTTCTTTATTTTTCAAAGTAAACTTTTAATTGCTATATCAAAAGAGTATGTATTTATTTGTGTACAATATGGTCCAGCTAAGTATATACATTGTGCAAAGGTCAAATCTAGCTAATTTATAGTTACAATTTTTAATATGGAGTTACATTTATTGTCAATATTTTATTTGAAAACAAAAGTACTTCTTTTTTTTCATTGATAAAATGTCAATGTCTCACCCTCCCCTTTTAGAAACATGTATAATTTTCAATATATGATAATGATATGTACCCCTCCTCTCAGAAGAGACTAGTTATAACTATAAGGTTAAGTCATTTTACAATGCAGCTGGTGAAATGTTGGGCCTGGTAAAAGAAGAAAGGAATTTTTAATGTTAGGTTTCTATAGTTTCTATTACAAATTACAATAAACTTTGTATTTTAAAACAACATTTTTTTTCTCTTCAAAGTTCTGGAGAAAAAAGTTTAAAATAAGTAACAATGGATCAAAATCTAGGGCTTTGCTTCCCCTTTGGTCACTAGGAGAATC
Source organism: Ictidomys tridecemlineatus (assembly GCF_052094955.1). Taxonomy (NCBI): domain Eukaryota; kingdom Metazoa; phylum Chordata; class Mammalia; order Rodentia; family Sciuridae; genus Ictidomys; species Ictidomys tridecemlineatus. Next base: position 108,958,066 of record NC_135477.1, on the reverse strand, counting down.
AGTTCTTTGCACTAGTAGGTTCTGGTGGCCACCAACATTCCCTGGTTTGTGGACACATCACTCTAATCTCTGCCTATTTGCTCACATTGTCTCTTCCTCTCTTGTTCTCATGAAATCTCCTTTATCTTCCCTCATAAAAAAATTAGTTGTGATGATATTTAGGGACCTCCCATATAAGCTAGGATTATCTGTCCATATCCAGATATTTAATAATATCTGCAAATGTCTTGTTTCCTTACAAAGTAACATTTATAAATTCTAGAAATTAAAGAACCCTAATCTAATAATATCAGTGTTCTTAGAGAAGGAAGAAACGATTTCAGAGCTTGCTCTTTACACAGCATGTGCACAGAGGAAATGCCACATAATGATAGGCAGAAAGTGACCATTTGAAAGCCAGGAGGAGAGCCCTCACCATAAACCAATTCTGCCAGGCTTGATCTTGAACTGCCAGCCTTTGATGCTGAGAGAAAACAAAACTCTAGTATGCTTTTGTTCCTCATATTTTCTAGAATGAGTAATTATAGTAACTCCTGCCTGAAAGCAGTAAGATGACTTGGGGTCCATTTCCCACTAGGATAAAAATTTTGGTCATACCACCATATAATCCTTTGAGACCAGGAGAGGTGGTAGCTGAGTATCAGGGGACTACAGTGTTGGTATGGAGAAAGGTGAAAGTCACCATCACTCATGAACCAAGTAGCAGTTTCTCTCTTCTAATCTTCTATATTTTTCCCAGGATGTGAGACTATCATCCTGATTCTGTTTCCTGAACATATGTGCAGAGATGGATCTCAGTAGTGCTAAGGTCTGAATGCATGGTACATTTGGAGAAATGAAGAAGTTATACAACTGGAATAGGGTTTGAGGATTGATATTAAGGATTTAAAAGATAAGTCTGAAGACAATGGTGATTGCCACCAAAATTTTAGCAAATACTAAGTGTTACTTTCAGAAGTTTGGATTTAATGAATGGATAAGACTGAAATCCTTCACATAGGACTTGTTGCTTCACGTCCAGCAGCAGCAAATATTCTTTAGCTATTTGGTGATGGTGTCTATACTGTGCCACTATCTCAGCTAAAGGCATGGCCTCCAGCTGTTTTTATTTTGAGACAAGGTTTTTCCAAGTTGCTTAGGGCCTCACTAAGTTGCTGAGGTTGACTTTGAACTTGCAATCCTCATGACGTGGACTCTAAAAATGCTGGAATTGCTGGGATTACAGGTGTGTGCCACTGTGCCTTGCAAGCCCCTGTTTTTTATTTGGGGTCATTGGCACCAATCTCATGCCAAAATGCAAAGTAACACTTAGTGTTTTGTAGCACTAAACAAATGCCATTGGCATAACTTTGCTTATAATCAAAGCATCGTAAAGGTAGGGAGCACACTTGTAAAAATATGTACTTATGTTTTATTGTAGTCTGTACTGACAGGACCTAATCACTTTGACGTCTCCTTTCCTTAGAGGACACAATAGTTATTGCTGTGACTATTGAAGGCAGATGGGGAAAGGGTAGTATAATAAAGCTGAGAAATATCGAATTTTCCTTGCATGGGTGACATGTGTAACGAGGTATAACCTTTTAATCTCTGTGCTAAAATTGAGCCTAACCAATAGCCATTGTGATTGATATAAATTGGGACCAAAACAAACAGAACAAACTTTTTTTGATCTTTTTATTTTGAGATTAAGCATCCACCCTGGGTAGACAATATATAATTCTATAATTATGTTCTGAAAGCTATTGGTAACAGGAACAAACACAAAAATCACAGTGTTCAGTGTGCACATAATGGAAAGAACAACATAAATGTATCCTATTTTATTGCTTAAATGCTTTCTACACCGTTTCCACAATGTAAATTTTTTTTGGTATATCAATTCTTTTTATTCCATACAGCTTCCCTCTTGATTAGTGGTGTTCCTCCACTGAAAGTGCTTCCTATAGAGGAAAAATTAAAATAATCTTAAAATCTTTCAATGAAAAATTATTTAAAACATTTAACTATTTTATGTTATGAATGAATAAATAGTAAATTTAAATATTAAAGGGAGTTTTTACTTTTGGTTTTGTTATGGTAACTTATGTTGAGGTTAATGGGATTTTGGGAATCTTAAGCACACATTATAATAATACCCTTTGAAAATTTCTGAGAGTAAATTTTAAAAGTTCTTACCATACATCTTAAAAATGATTATGTGAGATAATACATGTCAATTAGATTGGTTTAGTCTTTCCACAATGTATGCCTGAGTCAAACCATCATGTTATATACTATAAATATCTAAAATTTTTGTCTATTAAAAGTAATAATATGCCCTTTTGGCTTTTATGCACTTATTTTATTTCTATGTTCTGTATTTTAAAGTTCTTATTACCTCTGTTATTTACTAATGTAGGTACTGTTTATTTTCCAAGTTTAAAAAAATAATTAAATCTAATTTTGGTGGATGTTTGCTGCTTCACATAATGGCTTTGTTTCCTTAACTCAGAGTTTAGTCTCTATTTTGTTGGTAATGGTATTGGATTTCTTTTTAAGGAATTATGCCTCTCCCGTTGTCAAAACTGTAGTGAGAGGTTATATCCAGATGCCCTGCACAAGATTAATGGACAGAGCAAAGAAAAATAATTGGAGTTCATGCATTGCAGTGGTTGGTGGCTTCCATGAGAATGTTCTGTAGCAGCAACAGCAGCCGTGACCTTCAGAGCATCTCTGCCTCTCTCCTGTTAACTGGATTTGAATCTCTGGTTATTACCACTGAATTTCAGAGTTCCCTGGCAACTTTCTAATAAATTTCTTTTTCAGTCATGTTAGACAGTCACTTGATATTGACAGCAGTGAAAACAAAATCTCTGACTCTTCCAAACTTTAAGAGTACACAAAATACCAAATATCAGATTTCTATAGAGATTATGAAATAAGTAGCTAATAGATAATAATAGATAATAATAATAACATATAATATAATAATATTATATAATAATAATATTATATAATATATTATATAATATTATATTATATATAATATTATATAATATAATATTATATAATATATTATATAATATTATATTATATATAATATTATATAATAATATATAATAATAATAATATATAATATAATAATAATAATAGATAATAAGTATAGAAACCAAAGCATTTTAACTTTTGTCATTTGATAACTATTATTCATTTAAGTCTACTCTACAATTAAGATATTTTCTCTTTAGTACTTCTAGAATATATTTGACTGATGGATATCTACTCTAACAAAAGTTTTGTTGTTGTTGTTGTTGTGTGTTTTTTTTCTTTTAATTTTTTATTATATGTTTTTCTTGAGACACATGCCAGAGAATTGTCAGAGTAAAAAATCTTCAGATTGTTCAGGTTATCAGGGTTGGGAACAGGATTCAAATCAAGAAGCAACTATATTCACATTGATCTCATTGATTAACTTACTCATCCATCCATTATACAGGTATTTATTGTGAGCTTTAAGTGTGCCAGGCATATCTTAGAAATTAAAATCAGAGAGTGAAATAAACAGCACATTTTAATTCATGATGAGCTGTGCCCTGCAAAGCAAATGCATCAGTGGTGCCCTAGGAGCTCAGGAGGCTTCTGCAAATGCCATAGAATTCTTAAGTGAGAAGGTGCTCATTTTTGGTCTTGAAGAATGTGTAGGTAGTATTCAGGCAAGGAACAAGCAAAAGGAAAAAAAAAAGAACAGAAAACATAAGGTCAACACAACAGGAAAGAATGCATGGTACATTTGGAGAAGTGAAGAAGTTGTGCAACTGGAATAGGGTTTGAGGGTTGAAATTAAGGATTTAATAAATAAGTCTGTAGACAATGGTGATTGACACCAAAATTTTAGCAAATACTAAGTGTTACTTTCAGAAGTTTGGATTTAATCTCAAAGTTTGGAAGCTACAGAGTTAAGATATACACTTTTGAAGAATACTATCCTGGATGCTACATAGGGAATAAACAGTAGGAGATCTAAAATAAAAACAGAAACCAAAGCTATTTTAAGAGTCCCAATAAGATGTTGGAGAGAAGACCTAAGGTAGAGAGATCCACTATCATCAGTCTAAATCCTGGCCTGCCCCATAATCACCAAAGGAGAAAACACAAAAGCAAACATGAATTTTTAGTATTAATTTTAAGTATAAGTTCCATTGACAGATTTTATTTGCTGATTCATAAATTAAATATTTATTCTGTGCCCTTCTCTAGCATTATTTTATCCATTTAGTATATAAGGGTAACGAAGCAGGAATATTATCTATCCTCAAGTCTTTCGGCCAGGATTCCAGCAAGAATTGCTGATACATTCCAAATTGCATACTTTAAAAAATGTTTACTAAAAAGAATATTTTCCCAAGAACCAGAAAAATAAAGAATATTTTTTTTCAAGTGTGTATAAAAATAACAGAAAAGAAGGCTGTTTTCTTGGGATAGAAAGAAACATTTTAACCCTTTACAAGAGAAGGATGTGTCTTCTATATCCCAGAAAAAGGAAGGAGAGAGTCCACCTTGAGAGAAGTTAAGATTACAGAGGACACTGCTCATCTAAGGTGGCTTCTCACAGAAAGAACCAGAGAATAAACACCCCTATCATCTCTCCACCACTCTTCTTTCTTCTCATACCCTGCTGGGGAATCTGAATGGCTCAACCAAACAAGACAAAAGCAGGTGTTTCTGTGATGTTTTCTGTGCAGGTCTGCATCCTGCAGCAAATAGACATGTAGAAAGTTGGAGAGTTGACTGGGAAAAGCAAAATAAAGGTGTAAAGTTTTATAAATTGGATGAAACCCCCATGTATTTTTTTTGTATGTGTATGCATGTATTCATTCTTTCAAAACTTTGTCTATTATTTGTTTCAACTTGGCTTCACCCATGTGGAACATTGGAGGAAGGAGAGAGACTCTGCTTTAGAGGTAGCCCAGGACTTCATCCTTTTCTACCAGGGAGCCTTCCCTTTGAAGTAGGCAGGTAATTTTACAAACAGGTGTGTAGAACTTTTTATTTAACAGTGTATGTAAATTAGCATGCAAATAACACTCATATTTGTTTGCCTGATTTCTTAGAATCTTGCAATTTGGGCAAACTTCAGCATGTGAAAAAAAAGGAGGGTTTTTTTTTTGTTGTTGTTGTTGTTTGATTTTTAAACAGTCTGCATAGACTTTGTGTTTTGTGTCCTTTTCTTGTGATCTCTGTTTGTCTATTTGCGGATTACTTAGTCTTTTTGCTTTTTGCAATGTTTTGGGTTTGCAATGATGAAAAGCTTCAGAGTAAGGTCTATAAAATCCAGTGCCCTCTATTAGTTTTTCTTACATAAACAGAAGGTGACAATACCATCTTTTGTCATTGGCAATTCTGAATTTATTATTCTGAATAAAACTGACATTCAGGTTCTTAGCTGGTCAGTGACAAGATAAAAGATGTAAAACTGACAGGCACAGAAAATTTACATAGGTAGGGTGAATTTGTCATTGTGTAGTTATATTTGATAGTATCAAAAAAAGGAACTTCATGACATTCTCAGGATTGTAGAGAGAAAGATTTAGATTGTAAGGAGTTGATGACTTCACTTGTATTTTCAAGATGTCTTGTAAATGAACATTAAAAATGCTCTTAAAATAAAGGAAGAAGGCTGAGTCTGATCAGCTATGCATATATTTACTGAAATGGTATGTGTGAGAGTCACAAATTTTCACTTGTATAGAATATGCCAGTGCTTTGAAGACATATCACTTTATCTTCAATACATTGCATTTGCAAGTAGAATCGAAAACATTAACAAATATAGAACTACCATGAGTTTTAAAAATAATAAAGGTACTGAAATCAGACAACATGATAGAAGGGAACGGCTTCTGCTCTCTACTCTTGGTCTCACTGGCAAAAATAGTAAATTAATATCACAGTATGCTGGGCAAATAGAATCCAAAAGTAAAAATCTGCATTAAATCCTCTAGGGAGTATGTACCAAGTGGTGATAGGTTAAAAATCTGCAGGCCAAAAATACATATCCTTTATCTGGGGAATACCAAAGGCAAAAGTTCTCAGGGCCTGCAAAAAATGCTACCCATTTTGCACAAAAAAGCCTACATTTATATGCACTATGCAGAGGTTTTTTTTTTAATGCAAATATAAAATTTTACATTGTTTCTCTAAACTTCTAACAGGCTCTAGAAAAAAGTCAAGTAGAAGTGAAAGATGAGGTTTTACCTCTCCCATTATAGATCCTGAACAGTGGTTCAGTCTGTACTGAATGAGGAACATTTTGTATTGAAAATGTGATTAAATATTAATTTAGGATGGATGAAATTTTTTAGTACTTGAAGGTATATCTGACTTACTGAATATAAATATTAGTCCCTGAAAGTGACTCAAAAGTCATCACATGATACTTATAAAATGTGGCTGGAATAATGGGAATAGAGGTTGAAAAGTGTTTGTTTGAAGGCAAGCTTTATAGAATAATGAAGCTACATGCTGGTTTCAATAAATCAGTAATAATAGTATTATGGAAATTTCTGCATGTTGAATTAGAAGCCAGAATAACATAATTAGTCAATTCTTCCAATTTTGTATTTTCTGAAAAAATTTATTTTATTAACAGTGCAAAAATAAAAGAGAGGGTGTTTACATATTCAGTTTGTGCAAAGTATGTGTAGTAAAATTTGATCACCCAGAATAAGCTGAGTCATTGAGTCTTGGTCTCCATACCTGCTTCTTTTTTCTTCTTTTTTTCCTATCTATTTAATTTCTAGAAAGGTTTACATTTTATGTCAATCAATGGAAGGGTAACTGATGTGATACAGCAATCTGTATATGGGGTAAAGTTGGGAGTTCATAACCCGCTTGAATCAAACTGTGAAAGATGATGTATTAACAACTGTGTAATGTTTTGAACGACCAACAATAAAAAAAAAAAAAAAGAAAGGTTTACATTAAGACTGACTCATCAGTGAGACAGGAAATATTTAATTCCAGTTTCAAACATCAGCAACTTTGGGTAAATATGTAAGAGAAGCAAGCAATCGATTATCTATGGAGGAAAGATTATTTATTTACACATGTAAAGAGGGTTTGACAAGTGTGGAAAGTTTGGAAAAGATGAGGAGGTGAGGGTGAAACTCAGGACTGATAGAAACTTAAGTAAAAAAACAAGTAAGAAAGGACACATATATGAAATTCTGCAGGCTGGGGATGTAGTTTAATGTTAGAGTACTTTCCTAGAATATGTGAGACCCTGAGTTTGATTCCTAGCACCATGGAAAAAATTGTTTTGCTTTGTGAATTTGGTGACAAATTGTTTTGCCTTGTGAATTTGGTGAGTTTTGATCTATCATGCTGGATAAATTTCTACACAATTTTAACCAGTCAAAATACTTCCAATGCTTTTTAAGTTTAATTATGCAGGGGGTAGGAAAGATTGTGGAATGAGATGGGCATCATTACCCTAAGTACATGTAGGATTACACAAATGGTGCAACTCTACATGTGTACAACCAGAGAAATGAAATATTGTGCTCCATTTGTGTACAATGAATTGAAATGCATTCTACTGTCAGGTATAACTAATTAGAACAAATAAAAAATGTTTAAGCATGTATTTTAAATTTAAAATACCTTTTCCATGAATTTTAAATTCTTGGTGACTAGGCAGGATGTTCATTTCTCTCTGATGATTCAAATGAAGTATGTCCTTCTAAATCTGGGAGAGTTCACAGTGAAGAGTTGTGAATTCCCAGAGTAGATCTGATAAAATGCTTATTTTAGCCTGAGGAATGTATCACACCATTTCTCACTTGCAGTGCGGCTTGAATCCTGCTCAGGAGGAATGCATGATTCAAGACACATGGCATGTCTTCCCATGCTGTATTCTTCTCACACCACTTGTGGCCTTTTCCCTTCCCTCTTTCCTGACAGATCAATCTTTCACTTCCTCAGCAGGATTTTAACAGTGAGGAGTCATGTTGCTGGACTGCTCTCCACAGCCAATGCTATGTTGATGCTAACAGTTGGCTTGTCTTTTGAGGACAAGGACACCATCGTTTTAATGATTCCTTTTAATTTTTTTTTTAAAAGGGTTGTTTCTGGAAGGGAACACTATTTCTTTCAGTAGTTAGCTTGGAAAAAAAAACTATATAATTTATTCTACCAGGCAAAATACCAAAAGCACTCAATTATTTCAGGAGCAAGATTCATGAAAGACCGATATTTGTTCATTTAGCATACACAATAAAACTACATTTATTACAGCAGAAATGGTGTCCTTAGAATACATTTTTATCACTTTATGCTTGCAAAAGTTGATCTTTAATAATCTAGTATAGAGAACAAGTAATCAGTAATTTCCTTGAACAGTAACTTAAATTTGATATATATTCCTGTCCTCTTAACAAGCTTCATGTAGTCTTATAATTTTATATCTCATTATGCTCACTGGCATCTAATAGAAAATGCCACTGTATAAATCAATTATGAAATTAACCTAAATTGTGTAATAAATTGTATGACAATTTAGAGTTTTGAAAATCTTCATTAATCTCATTGTACCTTTACTTATTTGAATAAAAATGAAACTTGTCTTTTTGTTCTTTTTTTTTGTTTATGCATCTACACACAAAACACACACATATAAAGTTTGTTTAATCCTTTGAGGAATTTGCCGAGTTTTTAATTCAAAAACAATTTAAAAGATTATTCAAGGATATGCTTCTGCCTGGGATACGGAAGGCTGGAAAAAAGTCTGTCACTCTAACCGCAGGAAGAAGTTAAGTAAACTTTAAAAATCATATATTTTTTATACCTATTAGAGAACTGAAGTCACAGGATCAACAGTTATCAGATATTTTATAAAAACACATCTCTTCACTGGTAAACGGCCCAATATTTTCAACCGTATATCGTAGGGGAGACTGAGTTCTTGGAATATGCATGTAAGATATAGGCAAATTTTGGAACAAATTGATATGGGATGAGTATGGACTACAGTGAGAGGATGCCCTTTACCTATTATGCCACCAATAAAGAGGGAATTTACACTCACTCTCAGGCTCTTTCCCATGAAAATTCAACAGGTATTCACTAGAAATTTTGGGTGAGTGGAAAGACTGAGGAGTCTCTCTCCAAGGTGTAGCTCTGAAGTGCAGCCAGTGTTTTGCAAAATGTTTTAAGGGTTAATTTAAGGTGAATTAAAGCCTTCAACTCCGAGGGAGAGAGGCAAAGTTGAAGTCCCCTATGGCATAAGTAAAGATTTCTTTAAAATGTGTTATTACTGAGAGAGGAAAAAAGGTAAATTAGACTTTATCAAAATAAAATTTTATCTAAAAAAGACATTATAAAGGGAATGAAGTGCTAAACAAGAGACTATGCAAAAATATTTGCAAATCAACTGTTTGATAAAGGACACATAACCAGAATATATAAAGGACTCTTAATTAAAACTCAAAAAAAAATAAGCAAGGCAATGGAAAAGAAGTAACAAAATATTGAACACATTCTTCATAGAAGATACATGTATATCAAATATGCAAATTTCAAATGCTCAAAATCATTTATCATTAGAGAGACTCAAATTTAAAGAAAAGTGACATGATTATTACATACTTATTTGTATAGCAAAAATTCAAAACTTTGACAATACTTTCTTTGGGTCAGATGCAGAACAAGAATGACTTTATCCATTGTTTCAGGAAATGCAAATTGTATATTTATGGCTATGCAGCTTAGAAGAAGTTTTGAGGTGTTATGTGGTGTTAAATATAGACTTGCATGTTTGACTTTCAGTTTCACATACAAGAAGCTTGGATCACCACTTTCTCCTAACTCACTACTCTCTCCTAATAACAGGTAAAAAGGTAGAAAAATTGACGACTCTTCTTGGGCTTCTAATAGAGGCGAGAACATGAGGCAAACTGCCATACTAAAATTTTAATTGTAGACAGACAATTTTATTTACAGGAAGCCATGTCCAAAAATAGCAGAAACTTATGAATGGGAAACTACTGAAGCAACCAGTTCTGGAGCAAAAAAAATCTGAACCACATTTGGTGAATTGTTGACCCTCAGAGTGAACAATTCTGAGAGTAAAAAAAGAGGCCTCCAAGGGGCTGGGGTTGTGGCTCAGGGGTAGAGCCCTCGCTTAGCATGTGAGAGGCCCCAGGTTTGATCCTCAGCACCACATAAAAATAGATAAATAAAATAAAGGTGTTGTGTCCAACTGTAACTAAAAAGAATTTTAAAAAGAGGCCTCCAAAATGTAAGATTGACCTTTAGGAGCTTGATTCACACCATATAGATGGAGAAACATCTCCTCATTGTACCAGCAGAAGGGAGGACGAAGACCCCTTTTAAAGTATTCCAGAACACTGTAGTTTGTTTAGCAAGATCTGCCCTCAGAATCAGAGTCTAACCTACAGGAGTGTCATCAAAGCATATCTAATCTGAGAGAAAGAAAATACCCAACTCTAGTCACTCTAGGCTGTGAAGAAGGGATGGATGCCAATCTATGTCACTGAAGAGAGGACAAGATCTTATTATAAAATATTTGCATTATACCTGAAGCAAAATATTATTATTCAAAAGTGGACTTAAAATTAATTGGAAATATGAATTATAAAGTTTAAGAAAATTAAAACTTTTTTTTTAAAAAAAGCATAATTGATATGCTTAGAAAGGGGAAAAATGAAAAGACATAAAATGGTGAATTGAGAAACAGAAAGTGAAAAAAGTGAAATAAAAAATTAGGGACAAAAAGCAAAGGGTGAGAAATAGAATATATGAACAAACATGATCCATATTAATTGAACTGTCTCATTAATCAATTTGAATCTTGATAATCTAAATGCAACAATTAAAAATCATAGATTTCTCAAGTGGTTTAAAAAACAAAACATATTACATTTTATGCATAAGAAAGCAATTTTAAATATAAAGTCACATATAAATTAGAAATAAACAGATGAATATAAGATATTCTAATACTAAGTTAGCACCTTAAAGCTAATCAAAAAAAAAAAAAAAAAGAAATCATACAGAACCAACTTCAAAGTGAGGAAAGTTAGCAGGGATAAAGAAGTGTATTGCAATATGATAAAAGGGACAATTCTCCAATAAGACATAACAGTCTTTCATCTGTATGTACTGAACTACTTGAAGCATAAAATGATAAAATTGCAAGAAAAAATAAATGAATTCACTGTCATGGTTGGAGAGTTCAATACCGTTTATCAGAAATGAATAGATTTGTCAATCAAAAAAATCAGCACATAACTGAACTCAACAACACATTAATCATGTAATATGGTGAATAACTATAGGCTATGCCATCCAATGAGAGCAGCATATTTCAAGATTGCATAGAATATTCACCAACAGAGTCCATATTCTGGGCTATAAAACATACCTTATCACATTTAAAATAATAGAAATACATAATGTCTGTTTTCTGATCAAAATGGAACTAGATGGAAACCAATAATAGGTAATGAGATAATCCCAATATGGGAAAATAAAGAAAACTTCTAAGTAACACACAGGTCTAATTAAACATTTTCAGAATTCATGGATACCTTGAGCTTAAGTAAAAATGAAAACACAAATTATCCTAATTTGTAGAATGCAACAGATGCAAAGCTTAAGAGGGAAATCTATAGCTTTGAATGCATATATTAGAAAAAAGAAAGATCTAAAATAAATAATCTATATTTACATGTTAGGAAACAAGAAACAAAAAAGTAAATTAAGTACAAAAAAGCAGAAGAAAAGAAATCATAGAAATTAGAGTAGAAATCAGTAAATTGAAAATGGAAAATTATTAGGAAAAAAATCAATGAAACCAAGAGCTATTTTTTTTTTCAAAAGATCAATAAAATTAATCAATAAAATTCTAGCCAGGTTAACTAAGAAAAAAGAGCACATAAATTATTAATATCAGAAATGAAGAGGGGCCATCATTACAGATCTGTGGACAATGAAGGGATAATAAAGGAATACAATGAAGAACTTTATGCCAATAAATCTGACAATTAAGAAGAAATAATTTCTTGAAAATCAAAATTTGCCAAAACTTATGCAATAGAAATAGATGATTTGAATGAATTTACATCTATTAAAGAAATTAAAACTATAATAAAAAATTTTCCAAAACAGAAAGAATCAGGACCAGATGAGTTCACAGGTGAATTCTATTACCCATAAGGAAGAACTTATACTAACTCTGCAAACTCTTCTAGAAGATAGAAGTAGAAAGAATGCTTCCAAAATCATTCTGTGTCCAAGATTACCTTAATAATAAAACCAGAGACAACACAAGAAAAATATTAATTGATATCACTCATTAACATAATGTAAAATACCTAACAAAATATTAGCAAATCTAATACAACAAAATATAAAAGAAATTATACAAATGACCAAGTGCGATTTATTCCAGATATGCAAAACTGGTCCAACATTCAGAAATCTCAAAGTAATCTATCACATCAACAAGATTTAAAAAAATTATATGACCATATCAGTAGATGAAGAAAAAACATTGAACAAAATTCAACGTTCATTCATGGTAATTTCCTTAATTTAATAAATAATATCTGCAGAAATCCTATAATAACATCTTGACTAAAATTGAGAAAATTGAAATTTTTCCCACTAAGATCAGGAACATGAAATGAAGTCTCTGGCCATCACTCTTTTGCATAATCATAGTGGAAGTTCTAGCAAATGTATTAAAACAAGACGTGAAAATACAAGGTATATAGAAAAATAAAAATAAAAAGTGTCACTGTTTGTGTGACATGATTATGTGAAAAATCTTGAAGAATCTACAAAAAGGTCCCTGGAACTGAGAAGTGATTAAAGCAGGGTTCTAGGACACAATGTAAACATACATGTCAATAGTTTTTCTATATGCAAGCAATGAATAATTTGGAATTTAAAATTAAAATCATAATCTTATTTAAATAAGTATGCCAAAATGAAGTAGTTATGTGTGAATCTATCAAAATATGCACAAGTTCAATATGAGGAAAATCACAAAACTCTAATGAATGAAATCAAAGAAGTAAATAAAAGGTCTACATCATTACAGAGATTCAGTATTATCAAATTATCACTTCTTCCTAGCTCTATGTACTCAGTGAAGTCCCAATTAAAATTTCATTAACTTATTTTCTGAATATAGACAAACTTATTCTAAAGTTTATATAAAGAGGAAAAAACACACAACCACAAACAAAACAGAATAACCAAGACAATTTTAAAAAAGAACAAAACTTACTATTAAGTTTCGGTATTAATATTGCTTAGTTTTTTAAAAATAAACAAGTGCCAATGAAACAGAATAGAGAACCTAGAAATTGATCCACGGAAATATAAATAACTAATTTTGAGAGAGGAGCAAAAGAAACACAATGGAGCAAAGATAATCTTTTCAACCAATGGTGCTATAAAAACGGAGCAACACATGCAAAAAAAATAAAAATGGACTTAAGCACCGATTTTATAAACTTCACAAAAACTAATTCAAGGTTGACTATAGATCTAAATGGAAAATGCAAAAGTATTGTGTTCCTAGAAGATAACACAAGAGAAAGCCTGGATGACATTTTCAGGATAACACTTTGGATACAAAGACATGATTTACAAAAGATAAAATAAATATTCCAGACTTCATTAAAATTAAATACTTCTATTCTTCAGAAGATAATGTCAAGAAAACGAGAAGACAAATCACAGACTGGAAGAAAACATTCTTAAGAAAATCTAATAAAGAACTCTTATCCAAAATACACAAATAATGCTTAAATAAGGAAAAAATACAAGTAACATATAATGGATTGAAGACTTAACAAACATCAGAGAAGAAATACACATGTTAAATAAACATATGAAAATATGCTTCACATCATAAGTTATCAGGGAAATACAAGCTAAATCACAGAAGAATGCACTTAAGAATCTGAAACACTGATGAGGTTACAGGAGGACATGTATAGTCTTTCAATGCTGGTAGGGATGCAAAATGCTACAGACATGATGAAAGGTAGCTTAGCAGTTTTTTAATAAAATTAAGTATACTCTTACCATATAATCCAGCAGTGATAATCCTTGCTATTTAACCAAAGATAATGAGAACTTTTGTCTACACAGAAAGTTGCATATGATTGTTTATAGCAGCTTTAATTATAACAGTCCAAACTGGAAGCAACAAGAAATGTCCTTCAGTAGGTAAATTGGTAAATACTTTGTGATATGTTTACAAATGACATACTATTCATCATGGAAAAGAAAAGCTCTATCAAGGCATCAAAAAAGAAGAAGAAGAAAAAACCTTAAAGGTATAATATTAAGTGAGAGAAGCCAATCTGAAATTGCTCTACACAGTATGATTCTAAATATATGAAATTCTGGAAAAGGCAAAGCAAAGCTAGAGACATTACAAATATCAGTGGTTGCCAGGGGTTTGAGGATTCAAGAGGGGAAAAAGGCAGAACACAGAGTTTTAGGGCAGTAAAAATACTGTGTGATACCACAATGGAGGGTACATGTCATTATAAATTGGTCCAAACCCATAGAATGTACAACATCAAAAATAAACTGTTGAGTCCAGGTACTAATGATTCTGCCAATGTAAGTTCATTAATTGTAATAAATGTCCCACTCTATCAGGGTTGTTTATAATAGGGGGGTATGCATGTGTGGGACACTGAATATATGGGAAATATGTAACTTCCCCTTATTTTTGCTGTGAACCTAAAACTTATAAAAATTAAAGTCTTCAAAAAATGAAAAAAAAAATCACTGTATTTCCTTAAAATCACACTGTTTGGTATGTATTCAACTAAAGTGAAAAATTATTTCAGCACAGCAAACGATATATAAATATTTATAGCAATTTTATTTATAATTTTCCAAAATTGAAGCAACCAGAGTATTTTCAACAAGAGAATGAATTAACAAACTACTATACATCCACACTGTGGTATGTATGGATGAGAGAATTAAAATAAGGCTAACTATGAAAGAAGTTTTCGCTTTTAATTGCTCTAAAGAGCATGAAATTTTATGAAGCGACATTTAACAGAAAGCAGCAATGTACTTTGGTTTTATAGCATATGTAAAAGTCATGAAAACAATTACACATAAGATGGATGCTATGGCTTGGGTCTGGGTTGTCTTCTAACTTGATGTGCTGGAAGCTCATTCTCCAGAGTGACAAAAGTGTGAGTTGGTGAAAATTTCAAGAGAAGGGGATTCATAGGATTCCCTATGGGCACTGGAAATGCTGCTTTTGGGTCATGAGTTAGTTGAGTCATGAGTTAGTTCTTAAGGTAAAATTGTAACAAAAAAAGTGGTTCTGGCTCATCCTCTCTCTTGGCTTCCCTTCTGGTCATGAACCTTTTCCTTTTGGCACATGCTTCTACCATTGTGATGCCATTTTCCAGCAGGCAAGCTGATACCAAATGCAGTGTCCATGAACTTGCAGAACTGAGAGCCAAATAAACTTCTTTTCTTTATGAAGTTACTCAGATTAAAGTATTTTGTTAAAGTAATAAAATTGATTAATACAATAGAAGACAAATCAAACTTAATTTATATGCATGTTCACATGTAAACACATACATACAGATATATGTACGCATGTATATGTCTTCATCTATGTATGTTCTCACCTTTTTTCTCTCACAAAGACTGGAATAGCTTCATTACAATGGCAGTTAGTAATATAGTGCTGTTGATACCTAAAAATCTTTACCACTAAAAGGAAACAGCTTTCTAAGAACAGATCAGAGATTACGAATGAGACTATATGAGATTAGAACTTTTGTTTGCACTGAAATAAGAAAGAATAATGGTAGCATGTTGAAAGTACACAGGATCAGCTTTGATGGAGTTTCCAAGGGTCAAATCTAGAAAAAAATTCACCTCAAATTAATGATAATAGTAATGGATCAAGATCTAATGAACAAATTAGGTAACCTTATGTTCAAGCAAATTGTAAACTTGATTAGATCTAGCATTTTTACGAGTGTTCTCAGCAATATGGTTGACTAGATGCTTTTAGTGATCTCTCCTCCTTTATCATGAAGCAATGAATAAAAACCATATTTCATCTAAAAATCACTAAAGGAGAGCACCAGAGAACAGCAAAGCAGCAGAAATCCTGTGTAGCACAGAAATTCAGGATGGCCTCATAAAGAACAGAAAGAAATACCTTGCTTTTGGTATCCCTTCACTCCAGTTAGGATGAGCTCATAAAGAGGAAGACTTATCTCTGTGGGGAAACTGTAAGCAACAAGACCTCAGCCGTCCCCATTACCAACATGCATAACTTCAATACCTGCTGTCTTCATTGAATTTTCCTACTCTACAGTCTTCAAGGTTCTGAGCCCCATTGATACAGCATTCTGGAGTCCACACACACAGATTCTACTTTCAGAGAAGGAGCTGATACTGTGCCCTGCATTTCCATGGCCCAGGATGCTACATCTCTGATTTATCTTGGAATCAGATCCACTGCTAGAGTACATTCCTGCTTTATACCCATTGCATCACTTCATCCCTGAGGATAAACTGCTACTGTACTGTGTCCACCCAGGAGTGAGTCATGCTATGCCTTAAGGAGGTCAGGCTACAACAGAGCAGCTCCACTCCTCTACTACACTTCTGATGAAGTCTCCCTTTATGGAAAAAAACTGAAGTGATTCCCTGCCCCATGGGATCCAGATCCTTGAACTATTGGAGCAGTCATTTTCTGGGTAGTAGCAGTGAAGTCAGTATCCCACTACTGGGGACCTCAGGTTTTCTGGCACTGAAGTAATTGTGCACTCTGTGTCATAGGTGAAGCAGCATCACAGGTGAAGAAGCACCACAGTCTCAGGGTCCAGAGGCTTCAGTGACCATATAGCTACACTTTCTGGGACTGAGCAGACACAGTGCTGCTTCCTCTCCCAGAGAGTCAGAGCTTTGACTGGGCTGCAGCACTCTGCCCACCAGACCAAAAACCACAGTGTCTTGCCTACATGGAATTATACTAAGCTAAGCTCTGGCAATCTTAGCTGCTAAGTAGCCTGCTCAGGGCCCAAACCACAGTAGCATTTTACCATATCTGGGTTGTGACTGCTGCTGATCCTGGCCTCAGAGAGCCTGGGTTCTGCCACATTCCACCATCCCAAGGTTCAGAGTCCTCACCATATGGTACTTCATCCCCTATTTCTTGAGATGTTATTGTGCCCTGTTGTTTCTGGGTCAAATTTCATCTGTTCCTGACTTTCCAGTGTTCAAGCCTCCACATCAAGTCTTCTTTCCTGAAGTTATGTTAGTATTGTACGCTGTCCCTGAGTGCCAGAAACAGAGCTTCGTCTCAGCCCCCTGAGCCTGAGCTGCTGAGGTGTTCTGCACAAACTCTGCATTAGCAAAACAAAACAAAACAAAACAAAACACACACACACACACACACACACAAAAAAAAAAAAACTCCAAAACAACAACAACAACAACAACAAAAACAAAAAACTACATATGATTATGGCTTGGGGAGAGTCCCAGTGCTATAGTAGTTTCTCAAAATCTTGAAATCAGGCACGCAAGTTCATGGCCTCTAAATATCTGTTCCCTGGATCCCAGTGTCACTGTGGCTGCCTGTGAGTTATGCCAGACCCAGGACTAAAAGTGACCTCTTCAGTTAACATTTGTCACTGAGAGGCAAGAACAAGCTCTTGCCTTAATAGCCTGGGCACTCAACATTACTTCCACAAACACTTGAAGCCCAAACTAAAGAGAAATTCAAAGTCAGTGTTTATAATGATCACAAATGAAAATGTAGAGATATGCCACTGTGCCCACACAGAATCAAAGCCAGTAGGCACCTTGACCAAATGACTTATTCAGATCCACCTGTAGGTGAAAACGTCCCTTATTAAAGTCATTCTGTGAAGTTTGAAAGAAGTGACTTTACAATAAGGTATGCAGAAATCAGTGAAGGGACACAAGAAACATGGAAAAGCAAGGAGGCATAAAAGCACCAAAGAACAAAGTAATTCTCTAGAAACTAACTCCAAAGAAATGTAAATTTATAAACTGCCTGAAAAAGAATAAAAAATAATGCCCTTAAGAAACTCAACTAATACAAAACTCAACTAATAACTCAATCAAATCATGAAAACAATTTATTATCTCCATGAGCAACCAACAAAAAATGATTGATACAAAAAACCCCAGAAATCTTGGAACTGAAGAATTCAGTCAATAAAATAAAAAATGTGGCTTCAACAGCAGACTAGAAAAAAGCAGAAGAAATAATCTGTAAAATGAATGTCTGCAGAGACTCAGTGAGAAACGAAGGAAAGGGTGAAGATAGACTACAGGGCATAGGGGACTCAATTATCTGAAATTGTTGTGCTATGGTAATTCTAGAAGGGAAAGAAACAGAGAAAGCAATAAAAAAGCTTATTTAATGAAATAATTGCTGAAAACTTTCCAAATCTTGAGAGACATATAGGTGTCCAGATCCATGAAGCTTAAAGGATCCCAGATAGATTTAATCAAATGCGGTCCTCTCAAAGGTATATTATACCAAACTTAAAATTCAAGACAGATTTTCAAAAGCAAAAGGAAGAATGCCTTCAGATAAAAAGAAATCCCCATTAGACTACCAATGTATTTCTTAGCAGAAACCTTGTAGGACAGGAAAGAATGAGAGTTGATGTACTGAAAGAAAACCAAAAAAAAAAAAAAAAAAAAAAAAAACCAAAACAACCCTGCAAAATAAGGGTATCACACACACACAACAAAACTATGTTTCAGAAATGAAGAAAAATAAAATATTTCATAAATGGATACAAGTTGAGGGGATAAATTAATACTAGATTTACCTTACAAGAGTACTAATGAGAGTTCTTTAAGTGAAAACAAAAGGAAGATAATTATTATTCTGAATATGTATATGAAAGTATAAAACTCACTGGTTAAAAGTAAGTACATAGCAAAGTAAAAAATACTTCAATACTGTAAAGGTTGTGTTTAAATCATCCAATTATCTAATGTTAACGTTAAAATTCAAAACAGTTAAATATAACTAAAGCTAAACATTGCTAAGAAACACACTATAAAAACGTATGAACTGTGACATCAAAACGTAAATTGTATGAAAGAAGTAAAATTGTAGAGTTGTATGAAACAGAAGTTAGGTTGTTATTAGCTTAAAATAGTATATTAAAAATATAATTTTTTTGGAGTTAAGCCTTATGGTAACTGCAAAAGACCATAGCGAATATACACATGATAAGGAGAAGAGAACCAAATCTTAGCACCACAGAAAATGAAAATGATCACAAATATGATAATAAGAGAGGTAAAAAGAACAAAGGGGATAAGAAATAACCAGAAAATAATGTATTGTTAGTAGTAAGTTCTTACTTACTAATACCAACCTTGAAGGTAAATTGATTTAATTCTCCAACCAAAGATATTGAGGGGCTAAATGGTTTAAAAAAAATCCAACCATATGCTTCCTACCAGAGACCCATTTAATCTTTAAGGATACACAGAGGCTGAAGGTGAAAGGATGAAAGAAGGTATTATATTCAAATGTTAAGCAAAAGAGAGCAGGGATAGTTAAATTTATATAAAGTTTTATTTATATAAAGTTTTGTAATAAGTGCCTATTTTAAAAAAGAAGAATCATCACAAGTAAACATTCTAACACTAGGCCTCTGGGAATAGAAAGAACACTAAACCTAAAAATTAGAAGAAAAAAAAGAAGTAGTAAATAATAAAAATTAGTATAAAATATGACAAATAGCAGAAAAACTATTGAAAAAATAAAGAAAACTGAGTTAATTTTCTAGAAAAAAATTGAGAAAAACCTAGCTAGTCTAGGAACAAAGAAGATTAAATCAAAAAAATTAAAAATGAAATTACAAAGATGTTTCAGAAATAAAAAAAAAGAATTGGAGAAACTATAAGGAAACATTATATGCCAACAATTTGGATAACCTAGAGAAAATAGATAAACTCCTAGAGAAATACAACCTACCAAGATTGAGGCAAGAAGAATTAAAAAGATTGAACAGAACAATAATGAATAAAGAGATTGAAGATGCACTTAAAAAACTTCCAACAAAGAAAAGCTCAGGACCAGATGGCTTCACAGAATTCTAACAAACATTCAAAGGCCAATTATTGTTAATATTTCTTAAAGTCTTCTGAAAAAGAGTCAGAGGAAATGCTTCCAAATTCATTTTATGAGAGCAGCATCACCTTAATACCAAAGTGAGGAAAATAAATCACAAGGAAAAGACTGATTTCTTCACTGAATATTGATCCAAAGTCCTTGATAACATATTACAAACGAAATCCAGTACATACCAAAATATTATGTCATGACCAATTAGGATTTATCCCTGGAATACAAGACATATTAAACACATAAAAGTCAATCAATGTGATGCATCACATTAACAGAATGGAAGATAAAGACCATATGATTAACTCAATCAACACAGAAATAGCATTCAACAAAGGCCAACATTGTATCTTGATAAAAAGCCTCAATTGTTTAGGTATAGAAAGAAAATTTCTACATATCATGGAGGTCATTTATTAAAACTCCAAAACTAACCTTGAAATCAATAGAGAAAAACTGAAATATTTTCCACTAAGATCTGGTACAATGCAAAGATCTTGCTCTCATTCCCCCTTTTGGCGTAATACTGAAAGTATTAGAAGAGCAATCTGGCTTGAGAAAGAATAGAAGGCATCAAAACCAAAAAGAAAAAAGTAAAATTATCTCTATCTGTACCTGACATGATCTAATTTGTCAAAAAAAGAAACCCAATGATTCTGAAAAAATAGTTTAGGACTAATAAAAAATTCCAGTTAAGTTCCAGGATAAAAATAAACATAAAAATAAGTATTTCTATACTTAAAAAAGGCCTAACTGGAGCTGTGGTTGTGGTTCAGTGGTAGAGCACTTGCCTAGCATGTGTGAGACACTGGATTTGATTCTCAGCATCACATATAAATAAATAAAATAAAGATCCATTGACAACTAAAAAATATTTTTTAAAAATGCCTAACTGAAAAAGAAATTTAAGAAAGTCCATTTATTACAGCATCAAAAAAATGTCTAGGAATAAATTTAACCAAAGATGTGATCTGTTGAAACCTGTAAACATTGATGAAAAACATAAATTTACAAAAGTAAATTGAAAATTTCTCTATGTTCAAGAACAGGAAGAATTAATATTGTTGAAATATCTTTGCTATTCAAATCAATGTACAGATTCGATGCAATTCCTACTAAGGAAGAATAGAGTTACTTTAGATTAGGTAGAGGGGAGTGAAGAAAGGGGAGGGGAAATTGGGGTAGGAAAGATAGGAGAATGAATTGGATGTTATTGCCTTATGTACATATATAACTATATGACCAGTGGGATTTCAGACCATGTACAACTAGAATAATGAGAAATTATACTCCATTTATGTATGATGTATCAAAGTGCATTCTACTGTCATGTATAACTAATTAGAACAAATAAAATTCCCAGTAGAATTTTTCATAGAAATATTTTAAAACTTTAAAAATATTGTGGAACAATAAAAGACTGAGAGTAGCCAGACAGTTCTGAGAGAGAAAACAAAGCTGGAGTCCTCCCAGGTCACAGTTTTGTATTATATCACAAAACTATAGTAATCAAAACAGTATGATAGTGATGGAAAAATAGACAGATGGGTTAGTAAAACAAAATGGAGAGCCCCAAAATAGATTTAAACATATATAGTCAACTAATTTTTGACAAAAGCACCAAAAGGATACAATAGGGAGAAGACAGGCTTTCAACAAATAGTGCTGGAAAAACTGGATTTCCACTTACAGAAGAATGAAATTTGACCATGATCTCAAACCATATACAAATGAATAAAAGATCTGAATATATTCGAAACCAATAAACTCCTAGGAGAAAATAGGGAAAAGCTCCTGGTCACTGGCACTGGAAATGATTTTTGTGGGTGGGATATCTCAAAGATCAGGCCACAGGGACAACTAAATAAATGGAAGCAGATCAAACTGAAAGCCTTCTGCATAGTATAGGAAATAATCACTGAAATGAAATGGCAGTTCAGTTCCATTGAGAGAAATATTTATAAACCATGGATCTGATAGTGGGCTAATATCACAAATGCATGAAGACTAATACAACTTAATAGTAAAAAAATAAATATCCTGATTTAAAATGAGACAAAGTTCTGAATTCACATTTCTCCAAAGAAATTATGAAGATCACCAACAGGTACATGAAAAGATGCCCAGTTTCATTAGTACCATCAGAAGAATGCAAACAAAGCCATTATGAGTTGGGCATTCCAGTGACTTGGGAGGCTGAGGCAAGTTTAAGGGAGGCCCCTGCAATTTAGCAAGACCCTGTACATAAATAAACAATTAAACAAACAAACAAATAAAAGTATAAATATGAAATGTTCTGGGGATGTAGCTCAGTGGTAAAGTGCCCCTGGGTTCAATTCTTAGTTTCAATTAACAAACAAGCATAAAAACCATAAGATGTTCTCTCACATTTGTTAGGATGTCTCCTATCAAAAAGTCAAAACATGACAAATGTTGGTGATTATATTGTGCAAAGGGAATTCTGCTGGTGGGAGTACAGTTTGATATAGTCATTATAGTAAACAGTGTGGAAGTTTCTAAAGGAAATTAAACATAGAATTATCATATTACCTACCATTCTCTTTCTTGGGCATACAGTAAAAGGAAATGAAATTACCATCATATACCCATTTGCACTACCATGTTCCCTGTAGTATGATTCACAAGAGCCATGATTGTAAACCATCTTAGAATCTTTCAATGGATGAATAGAAAAAGAAATGGGCACACATACACAGTGAGATATTATTGAACCTTATAAATATGGAGAACTTGCCATTTATCGTTACATGGATGAGACTGGATGACATGCTAAGTGAAATAAGCCAGACAGAAAGAAATTATCATATTTCCTCACTTAAACAGGAAATCTTAAAAATATTAAAATATATAGAAATAGGGAACAGAAGCATAGTTACCAGGTGTGTTGGGAATGGGAAAATACAGGCCAAAAGACCCAAGGTAGTAAATATGTAGGATGATTCAGTCTAGAGATATAATAATGTACATGAGGACTATAGGTGACAAAATTACATTGTATACAGGATTAATACTAAATGAGTAGATTTTAGTTTCTTGGGTCACGAAATTTGAAAAATAATTAGCTGTGTGGAATTATGGATATATTAGTTTCACCAGTCTTTTAACTAATTATATGTAATCCCAAACATCCTGCTGTATACCTCAATATACACAATAAAATTTATTTTTAAAAAAGGAATGGAATTTTTATATTGTCTCAAAATAATTTCCAACAAAATACTTATCTGTTACTAAGGGAAAAGGTAACTTTTTAATGGAGAAGCCTGAAAAAACACTACTTTATTCAAGTGATCAGAGTGGACATAATCTTAATAATCGACAAGTTTAAATTCTAAGACTCATGATAAAATGCAAAAAAACCTCACAAACAAACCATGGTATTAATAATATATAAAAGTTAATTTTCTTCTCTCAGATTTCACATTGTACTATGTAGAAGACTATGATCATTTATAAGAAATACTGTTTCATTTTGAGAAAAGGAGCATATGTCAACAATTCACACTCAAATAATATTTTTTGATGGGGTGCTAGGACTCAAATCTAGGTCCTCATGCATGCTAAGTATATGTTGTACCACTGAACTACACCCTTAGGCCCCCCCCCCAATTTAAGGTACTCTTACAAATTTTAAGATTGATATCATTTCAAAATAAATAAAAATAGATAGTCTGTCTCAATGGTCTTAATAGAGTATTAACTGCTATTCTTAGATTAAGAGATTGCTGCATTCTTTGTAGTCAATTACCTTCGTAATTTTGGTTAAGAGTTTTATTCTGAAATGGTTTAATGAGAAAAAAATAAGATTTTATGTACTGATAAAGGTAGTAAATTTCCAGAAATCATTATAATCTAGTAAATTCATATCACATTCTGGAATAAGCCAAATATTGTATGACAGCAGTGAAAGTAAGGAAATTAATTATGAAGAAAAATTTATTGAATATATTTGTTCATATTAAAATTATAAATTTCAGATGTAGTTTTAGATTAAGGAAGACATTTATTTTTTAGGATTTATTAAATATCAATGGCATATTGATCTCTAAAGGTTTTCTTTTCTTAAAAAATTTTATTTGTTCTTTTTAGTTATACATGACAGTAGAATGTATATTGACATATTGTACATAGATGAAGTATAACTTTCTGATCTTGTGCTTGTATAAGATATGGAATTACACTGGTTGTTTTTTTATTGTTAAATATTTTTATTTATTTATTTATTTTTCTTTCTTTTTTTAAATTTTTATTATTTTATTATTTTATTATAGTTCTTGATATATCATGTTTCATACATTTTATTCAAGTGGGTTTTGAACTCCCATTTTTACCCCGTATACAGATTGCAGAATCACATGGGTTACATATCCACTGTTTTACATATTGTCATACAACTAGTCTGTTGTATTCTGTTGCCTTTCCTATCCTCTACTATCAAATAGGAAAGTTATGACTGATTATTTTACTATCTTTCTTATTACCATATCTCCTCCCTTCCCTTCATTCCTCTTTGTCTAATCCAATAAACATCTATTCTTGCTTCCTACCCTTCCTTATTTTGTATCAGTATCCACATGTCAGAAAGAACATTCAGGTTTTGGATTTTTGGAATTAGCTTTTTTCACTGAGCTTGATAGTCTCCAGTTCCACCCATTTACTATCAAATGTCATAATTCCATTCTTCTTTAAGGCTGTTTACTATTCCATTGGGTATATGTACCACATTTTCTTTATCTATTCATCTGTTGAAGAGCACCTAAGTGGGTTACAAAGCTTAACTATTGTGAACTGAGCTGCTATAAACATTGAAGTGGTCATGTCACTACAGTATGCTGATTTTAGGCACTAGACCAGAGACTCCAAATAGAAGAAAAAGTTGCTCCAAATCATCACCATGTCAACCTAGGATCTGAGTTCCTTAAGAAGACTCCTAAAGTAAAATAAATAAAATCAAGAATCAATATATGGGATGGATTCAAAGAAAAAACGTTTCTTCTCAGCAAAAGAAACAATATCATGAAGAGAGAGTTTACAGAATGGGAGAAAATTTTACCACATGCACCTCAGATAGAGCATTAATCTATCAGTCAATTTATTACCTGTTGAATGTGAGAGTATTATTTATAACTTGGAAATGGCTGTTTGACCTCTAGAAAATGAGGTGTTTGAACCCTAGCCCCATGGAGATCAGATTTCCTTTTTTGGTCATTATAGGTTACCTTTCTAAGGAACGTGTATGTGTATGTGAACACATGAGAGAGAAGACAGAGAAACCGGTAGGGAAAGACACAGAAAAGAATGAAGAAGATACTAATTTTTTGTTTCCCTTTATAATATCCATTTGGGATTGGTAAGGGTTCTTTTTAAATAATCAAAATCCCAGATTCATAATTTAAGCATGAGATTAAATTATTAACATGCAAGAGCAATTTGTGACTAAGAAATATCTTTAGGTAATATTCAGGTGCCAAAGTCCTGCTCAGAGACCTGAACTGGTACCCAACAGGCATTCCCTACATGCTGGAATTGTCAGTATCTTCATCACAGACAACCTTGTACTCAGAGTCACTCAGCAAAGGAAAGAAATGTTAGAAATTTCCTCACACTGTGGCATTCAGAGGCCCAGAGTATATTTTCCCAGTGGGCAATGAAAAGGTTTATCAGTTCTTTCATTTTATGAAAAATTAGGACTAGAAATTGACAAGGCCTAGGAGAGCTTGAAGTTTTATGTATTTTTAAAAAATAGATCTGATACACATCTGAACACTTTATCTTAAGTGGTGCATGCAGGTCAATTGGTATTGCAAAGTTATACTTATCAAAAGAATTAACAACTTTCTCCTCCTAAAGAAATTGATATATTTTTCTCAAGTTTCTTACAATGAAATCCCACAATCTCTTTTGATGTCTTTATTTAGAACACTGTTGAAATATAGAATAGTCTTCCTTTAATACTGCGCTACAGAAAGTGTATAAAATTTTTGCAGTCCACGGAATTTTCGAATACTATTATGGAACTTAATTTCTTCAGACATATGCAAATGAATCACAAATAATTATTTATAAACTTTGGACATATTCAGTTTTTCAAAGAGTTGTCTCTTATGATGCTGAAGTTCCCCATTCTCAAAAGCCTGAGACCAGATATCACCATAGCCTTTAATATAGAACCAAC
This sequence comes from Ictidomys tridecemlineatus, assembly GCF_052094955.1. Classification (NCBI taxonomy): domain Eukaryota; kingdom Metazoa; phylum Chordata; class Mammalia; order Rodentia; family Sciuridae; genus Ictidomys; species Ictidomys tridecemlineatus. The sequence goes on along the minus strand of NC_135477.1, from coordinate 108,931,664 downwards.
TAAGTAGAATGCTGTTAAGAAATCTAGGTTTGTTTGAATGGTGTTAAGCATTAACAAACTTCTTGAGTATCATCATCATAATTTTGACCATCTTTGCATGTTGCCTGTACTCATGCTTATATTATATTTTTTAGATCATAGACATTTTTTATTTAAAAAGTTTGATTTAAAAGGTCTATTTTATATCACAATTACATAGTATCTATTCATTTCCCCCAAATAGAAAATAACCATAATATGAAGTGATAACACATTATCTTACATTCTATAATAGAAAAAATGTCTTTGCCATTAGGAAGAGCTTGATTATATTTTGTTTTTTACAAACAATTCAAATATTTGATTGGTGATATTGGCTAGTCTTTTATGATAAAGTAGACTCCATTTTCTTGTTTGTAAAATAGAGATAATTTTGCTTACCTTTAATATTCTACAAAAAAATAAAAACCAAGTACAATCAAATCATATGAGAAAACAAAATAATAACACTGAGATAAAGTAGCTAATCAGTAATAGCAGATCTAATCATAATCATCTGTTTTAAACTGTTTTCTACAATTTTCTTCTCATCTCTACCTGCTGAAATCTTACTCATGTTTCAAGTCCTACATTTAAAAATTACTTCTTCCTCCATAATATCTCCTATTTTCTTAATGCAGACAAAATTTATCATATCATTTCAAAATGATTTAAAAACAAAAACATAAAAAAGAAAAGTGGAAAATGTAAACATCTCTGTCTTTTATTTTATATGATTTATCCTAATTTTAAAAGACAGAAAAATTAGTACATATGTTTGGTTAGAGTTTTTCCACCCTGGGAGAAGAGCTATTTTCATGAAACTGGTTTGTTTTTAATTAACAAAAGGGAAATTTTATATTAAGTGTAATGGTTTATTTTTAAGCTGTAATAAAACACACACAATGAAGAAGAGAATTGGTTTTAAAACAGACTACTGAGTCTAAGAGATTATAACTAGAAATCTTAATAATAATGATAATTCAAAAACTTCCATAAAGAAAAGCAGTTGTTTATGCTTATTCTTTAGCTTTACTTAAACCACAGTGCTGAGCACACTAAATTTGCCAGTTAGCACTTCTCCCTCATAATATAAGATGTTCTGTTTCAGAACAGTTGCAGACTTTGCTCTCAGGAAAGCATATGGCTGTTAAATTTGAAGAGATCAGGGCATAGCACAGACTAGAAAAATAGCAAATGACCAATGAGTTTTCCCATGCATATCACACTTCTTCATGATATCCTTAGTGTATTTATAACTATTTTAATAATTAAGTAGTTATTTAAATTAGTTTTTAGAAGAACCAGGGAGAAAGGGGAGGGAAAGGGGAAATACCAGGGAACAATATTGGCCAAATTATAGTTATATTGTCTGTATGGATTAATATATAACAATGAAACTCAACATTATATATAATTAAAATGCACCAATAAAATATGTGAAAAAGAAACTTGATGTTTATCATTTGTAATTTTTTTTAAGGGAAGAATGCTTTCAGTTTTTAAACCACCCAAACCTTAGCAAATTTAAAAGACAATCATAGCTGAATATTTTCTAACTGGGTTAGCAATAAACATATAGTACAAAATTAGTTTTCCATATCAAAGTTCCGAAAGTGAATTCACAGGTTAAAATGGTTGTATCTACCTCCTGTTCCCTCACTTTATAACAATTTGTCTTCTTTGACTTCTTTCTATTCTAAATGCAAACAAACAAAACAACAACAACAACAACAAAAAAAAAAAACGTGAAGATTTTGTCTTCAAGATTGTTGCAGGTAATGTTTGAATTCAGAACTTGTATATTTTCTTTTAACACTTTGCACTAATTGCTTTCTTACTGCCACAACAATAAACACAAATATAGTAACTCAAAACAGCACAAATTTACTTTCTAATGGTTCTGCAAATTAGAGATGCAACACAATCTCACTGGGTTAAAATCAAAACACAACAGGCTACTTTCCTCCTGGATGCTCAAGAGGAGAATATATTTTCCTGCTTTTTTTCATCTTCTAAAGGCTATCTATATTCCTTCTCTTGCTCTCTCTTGCTATCTTCAAAGCCTTCAATGCCTCATTTCTACTGACCTGGCCAAGGCGATTCTCTGCTTATGAGGACACATGTGATTAAATTGAGCCTGCTTGGATAATCTAGGACAATCACTGATGTCTTTACCTGTAGACACACTGGCAAGTGAGAACAAAAAAAGACAATACATTCACAGTTTCCAAGAATTAGAACATAGACATCTTCAGGACCTTTTTTTCCTACTTACTATACATTTTGAACCAAGAAGGACAACACATATTACTGTGACAACCCTTGTTACTCTTTTTTTGCTACAAGTTTTGGGAAAGCAGTGAAAGGTCAATATTTCAGTATTCCTTTTAAAAAATTTTTAGTTGTAGATGGACACAATACTTTTATTTTATTTATTTATTTTTATGTGGACTGAGGACTGAACCCAGTGCATCTCATGTGCTAGGAAAGTGCTCTACCACTGAGCTACAGCCCCAGCCCTTTCAGTTTTCTCAATAATAAGGAACCATTTAGAATAATTTATGTATTTTTAAAATGAAGAAAATAAAAATAACAAAGGCATAAGTGTGTTATCTGTGGGGTCATTATTTCCATAGGACAAGAAGTAAACAGTTTTGGGATTCTACTATAGTCATTCTGGTAGCAGATATTCTCAACTCTTAACCACTATGCATGCACTCCTTTCATGTTATGGAAAAAATAATTCCACTTGAATAACTTGATATGCAGCTTCAGTAATGCAATGTACACAAAAGATTAGCACGGGCTTGAACCAAGGCCACCACTCTAGACTGCTATTTTTCCTGCCACTCCTCACATCCAGTTAAGTTAAAATAAAATCACAGGATGACGCCAATGAAAAATGAGAAATCAAGAAAAGGGTAGGGAAGGCAGGAAAAGAGAGAGACTGAAGAAGGGAGCTCTTTTCTCCATTTGGCAAAGGAACATAGTAAATTTGACATAGTTAAAACTTTATAGAACTTGAGAACTCGATTTGAGCATTGTGTGCATCTGTATATAAGCACCAATTTGAATCCTGCCTCCCCAAATCTTTAAAATGTTTAGATATTTATCTTTCTCAAGTGTATAGATGCTGGAGTCAATGGCCATTGGTCTCTAGTGAAAGACTGGAAAAATTAGACACAATATTGTTGATAGCTATTTCCTCCTGAGGAACATTTTCTCCCCTTTAGTCAATGTGTCTAAATGAATCTGTTATGAAAACAAAATATTTTATTTGGTGAACTGCTTTCAGTGTCCTGATCATACAACTTTGACTTCATTTCATGATGCAAGTTCATTTGGAACCTTGTTGACTCCCTGTTTGTCTGTGAATATTCCAGGAACTATATCCAGGTTGGTTCCTCTACCCCAGCATCTACCTTTCTGACCTTGTCATTTGTTGTACAATTAAGTCCACCTGATGTATGATGATGAAGAGGCACCATCTGGTCCCAGAATTTTAAGATGCCCTCACCCCCATTTCAAAGACCTCTGTCAAACTCTCCAACCCTGACCTCAGAACCACAAGTGGAAGCCGTGGCTGCATGAATGACCTTTATGAACTTTCTTTAAAGCATTAATTTCCTGAAAATACAAAATTATTAAGAATAAAGGATTATTAAAATGCTAATTAATGCTGCATAATTGACTTTTTACATAGATTAAATAATGCTTTTACTACACAAATATTCTTTAATATATATAATATGCAATATACTGTAAGAAAGTTATGTCTTTGTCACCAAAAGGGAAGAAACTGTCTGAAAATAAATCTAAAATAGAGGTAGGTAGACCTGACAGAGAAAGACATCAGTTCCTAATCACAATGTTTAAATGCTGTATCTAGTTGTGTATGTCAGTCCTCCCTTTGCAACTCACAGTGAGCCAATTTAGCCCATTTTTGATTTATCTATTTATTCCAGTTTCTAAACCTATTCAACTCAGGAAAATCAGCCACTATACAAAGTGTTTTCTTTTTCTTATTGTCCTATATGGTTGCTGATTCTAAAATTTTAGATTTGTAGATACTTTGCTTTTCTAGTGTGTCAGATAAGGTTGATGTAGACAGACATGAACTTGTAATACCATCCTCTCTAGAATATATTATCTGAAAATTTTACTCAATCAAAGATTCACATGAAGCATGTATTGATTGGCCTCAAGTTAGTTTAACAAATATTGAATTACACTCTAATATTCATCATGGGTTAGAATTTCTCTTAATGTCTCATTGATCTAGAAACAATCTACTATAAATTGTAATTAATATATTTTATTTTGAGCACAAATAGAACTAGATACAAATTCCTTGGGTAGATTCTCAGACCTCTATGTAATCCACCATGCGTTTTGACTTGCAACCTGACTTTTCTTCAAGTCACAATAGGGTCACTTGGGAAATATCATCAGACTAGCTGATAGGAGAAGACAAAGTATTAGCCTAATCTGTGAGTATAAACTGAAAATGGAAGATGGCTTCAGTAAAGTCCCACTTATTGGTGACTTTACTAGAGTGGAAATGAACTTGGGCAGAACTTTGGGGATGGGCCAGTTAACCACTTTATCCAGAGAATATCCCAAAAGAAAAATATGCATGGACTAATGGGCAGTGTGACAAATAACTATTTCAATTGATCAAGGAAGGGCAAAGACTTGAAGATCAGAAATGAGAACTGTAGAGGAGAGGCATGCTCACGGAAATAGAATAGTGGACCTGAGGTGTAAAGATCTTTCTAATTTATGATAATGCCACCATAGAGCACTTACCAATGCAACAGCACTGAACAAATCAGCAGACTAAATAATCCAATAGTTTGTATGATCTAGCCCTGTCACTGGTCACCACACTTGTGGTGAGGTAAGTGTACAATTATAGTAGCCATAACCGCAGAAGGAAAATATTTATGAGTTTGAAGTTATGGGATAATGTTTATCTAAGTAATCTTGCCACTGAATGTCTAACCTGTCTGTTTCACTTGGGGTTTGACAGCCAATGGCAAGGACTAGAAGATGTAAACTGGCTGAGTTAATAAGTCTGCTGTGTCATACAATGCTGTCATTCTAGTAAGTGCTCTCTGGTGGGCTTCATCATAAAATACAGTGATCTTTACTATTTATGCCCATGGTTTTATATCCAGGAGTTTTATATCCAGGTCTTATATATGTGGCATATAAAATTAAGCATAATTGTCTCAAAAAGAAAGTTAATAAATGCTCAAAGTTCATCATTTATTAATATTTGTACCAAATTTTATTGTTTTTTTTTAAAACAACAGTTCTTTTTATTTTATTTTTTGGTGTAGATTGACACAATACAATGCAGTTTATTTTTATGTGATGCTGAGGATCAAACCTGGGTCCTGCCCGTGCTAGGTGAGCGCTCTACCTCTGAGCCACAATCCCCGCCCAAAACAACAGTTCTTGAGACTTTATTTATGGCCTGTTACATACTCAATTTTTGTAAATGTCCCAACAGTGCATGTAAAGAATGTGGCCAATGACTTTGAACAAAAAACATTAATATCTATAAATAATAACTTTGATTTAAGACAGTTTGTAGTACATTGGAATTTTACTTCTAGTAATTTTATTTTATTTTTTTTATTTATTTTTTTATTGATTGTTCAAAACATTACAGAGCTCAAGACATATCATCTTTCATACATTCGACTCAATTGGGTTTTGAACTCCCCAAATACATAATACAGACTCACTTCTGTTACATACTCACATTTTTACATAATGGCATATTAGTGACTGTTGTATTCTGCTACCTTTCCTATCCCCTACTATCCCCCCTCCCCTCCCCTCCCCTCCCATCTTCCCTCTCTACCTCCTCTGCTGTTGTTCAATTCTCTCCCCTTTTTCCCCCCACCCCCTTGCCCCTCATAACCTCTTATAATTTTGTGTATCACTGAAGGCCTCCTACCATTTCCATATGTTTTCCCTTCTCTCTTCCTTTCTCTCCCCCCATTCGTCTTAGTTTACTGTTAGTCTTTTCCTCATGCTCTTCCTTCCTGTTCTATTCTTAGTGGCTCTCTTTATATCAAAGAAGACATTTGACATTTGTTTTTTAGGGCTTGGCTAGCTTCACTTAGCATAATCTGCTCTAATGCCATCCATTTCCCTGCAAATTCTATGATTTTGTCGTTTCTTAGTGCTGCATAATACTCCATTGTGTATAGCTGCCACAATTTTTTTATCCACTCATCTATTGAAGGGCATCTAGGTTGGTTCCACAGTCTAGCTATTGTGAATTGTGCTGCTATAATCATTGATGTGGCCGTATCCGTATAGTGTGCTCTTTTAAGGTCCTCAGGGAATAGTCCAAGAAGGGCAATAGCTGGGTCAAATGGTGGATCCATTCCCAGCTTTCCCAGGAATCTCCATACTGCTTTCCAAATTGGCCTCACCATTTTGCAGTCCCACCAGCAGTGAACAAGTGTGCCCTTTTCCCCACATCCTCGCCAACACTTATTGTTGTTTGACTTCATAATGGCTGCCAATCTTACAGGAGTGAAATGGTATCTTAGGGTGGTTTTGATTTGCATTTCTCTGATTGCTAGAGATGGTGAGCATTTTCTCATGTGCTTGTGGATTGATTGTATGTCCTCCTCTGAGAAGTGTCTGTTCAGGTCCTTGGCCCATTTGTTGATTGGATTATTTGTTATCTTATTGTTTAATTTTTTGAGTTCTTTGTACATTCTGGATATTAGGGCTCTATCTGAGGTGTGAGGGGTAAAAATTTGTGCCCAGGATGTAGGCTCTCTATTTACCTCTTTTACTGTTTCTCTTGCTGAGAGAAAACTTTTTAGTTTAAGTAGGTCCCATTTGTTTATTCTTGTCATTAACTCTTGGGCTACTGGCGTTCTATTAAGGAATTTGGAGCCCGACCCCACAATATGTAGATCGTAGCCAACTTTTCCTTCTATCAGACGCCGTGTCTCTGTTTTTATATCTAGCTCCTTGATCCATTTTGAGTTAACTTTTGTGGCTGGCGAGAGAAAGGGATTCAATTTCATTTTGTTGCATATGGATTTCCAATTTTCCCAGCACCATTTGTTGAAGATGCTATCCTTCCTCCATTGCATGTTTTTAGCCCCTTTATCAAATATAAGATAGTTGTAACTTTGTGGATTAGTCTCTGTGTCCTCTATTCTGTACCATTGGTCCACCTGCCTGTTTTGGTACCAGTACCATGCTGTTTTTGTTACTATTGCTTTGTAGTACAGTTTGAGCTCTGGTATCGCTATACCTCCAGATTCACACTTCCTGCTTAGAATTGCTTTTGCTATTCTGGGTCTTTTGTTTTTCCATATGAATTTCATGATTGCTTTATCTATTTCTACAAGAAATGTCTTTGGGATTCTGATTGGCATCGCATTAAACCTGTAGAGAACTTTGGGTAATATCGCCATTTTGATGATGTTAGTTCTGCCTATCCATGAACAGGGTACATTTTTCCATCTTCTGAGATCTTCTTCTATCTCTCTCTTTAAGGTTCTGTAGTTTTCATTGTATAAATCTTTCACCTCTTTTGTTAGGTTGATTCCCAAGTATCTTATTTTCTTTGAGGATATTGTGAATGGAGTGGTTTTCCTTATTTCCATTTCAGAGGTTTTGTTGCTGATATACAGGAATGCCTTTGATTTGTGCATGTTGATTTTATATCCTGCCACTTTGCTGAATTCATTTATTAACTCTAGCAGCTTCTTTGTAGATCCTTTTGGGTCTGTTAAGTAAATTATCATGTCATCTGCAAATAGCGATAATTTAATTTCTTCTTTTCCTATTTTTATGCCTTTAATTTCTTTTGTCTATCTAATTGCTCTGGCTAGTACTTCGAGAACTAAATTGAATAGAAGTGGTGATAGAGGACATCCCTGTCTTGTTCCAGATTTTAGAGGGAATGCCTTCAGTTTTTCTCCGTTTAGGATGATGCTAGCCTGAGGTTTAGCATATATAGCTTTTACAATGTTGAGGTAAGTTCCTGATATCCCTAGTTTTTCTAATGTTTTGAACATAAAGGGATGTTGTATTTTGTCAAATGCTTTTTCTGCATCTATCGAGATGATCATATGGTTCTTGTCTTTAAGCCTATTGATGTGGTGAATAGCATGTATTGATTTCCGTATATTGAACCAGCCTTGCATCCCAGGGATGAATCCTACTTGATCATGGTGCACAAGTTTTCTGATATGTTTTTGTATTCGATTCGCCAGAATTTTATTGAGAATTTTTGCATCCAAGTTCATTAGAGATATTGGTCTGTAGTTTTCTTTCTTTGAAGTGTCTTTGTCTGGTTTTGGGATCAGGGTGATGTTGGCCTCATAGAATGAATTTGGAAGAGCTCCTTCTTTTTCTATTTCTTGAAATAGTTTGAAAAGTATTGGTATCAGTTCTTCTTTGAAGGTTTTGTAGAACTCCGCTGTATACCCATCAGGTCCAGGGCTTTTCTTGGTTGGTAGTCTTTTGATGGCTTCTTCTATTTCTTCCTTTGTTATTGGTCTGTTTAAATTGTGTGTGTCTTCTTGTTTCAATCTGGGCAAATCATATGCCTTAAGAAATTTATCGATATCCTCGCTATCTTCTATTTTATTAGAATATAGGGTTTCAAAATACTTTCTAATTATCTTCTGTATTTCTGTAGTGTCTGTTGTGATATTGCCTTTTTCATCCCGTATATTAGTAATTTGAGTTCTCTCTCTTCTTCTTTTTGTTAGCATAGCTAAGGGCTTGTCTATCTTATTTATTTTTTCAAAGAACCAACTTTTAGTTTTATCAATTTTTTCAATGGTTTTTTTTGTTTCAATTTCGTTTATTTCTGCTCTAATTTTAATTATTTCTTGTCTTCTACTACAATTGCTGTTGTTTTGTTCTTCCTTTTCTAGGTTTTTGAGGTGTAGTGTGAGTTCATTTATTTGTTGGTTTTTTCTTTTTTTGATGAAAGAACTCCAGGATATGAATTTCCCTCTTAAAACTGCTTTCATTGTGTCCCATAGATTCCGGTATGTTGTGTCTGTATTATCATTTGACTCTAAGAATTTTTTTATCTCTTCCTTTATGTCTTCTGTAACCCATTGATCATTCAATAACATATTGTTCATTTTCCATGTGGTGTAGGATTTTTCCTTCCTTTTTTTATCATTGATTTCCAATTTCATTCCATTATGGTCAGATATGGTGCATGGTATTATCTCCACACTTTTATATTTACTAAGATTTGCCTTATGGCATAATATATGGTCTATTTTTGAGTAGGATCCATGTGCTGCTGAGAAGAACGTGTATCCACTTGATGATGGTTGGTATATTCTATATATGTCAGTTAGGTCTATGTTATTGATTGTGCTGTTGAGTTCTATAGTTTCTTTATTCAGTTTTTGTCTAGAGGATCTGTCTAATGGCGAGAGCGGTGTGTTGAAGTCACCCGTAATTATTGTGTTATGGTCTATTTGACTCTTGAACTTGAGGAGCGTTTGTTTTATGTAGATTGCAGCTCCATTGTTTGGTGCATACAAATTGATAATTGTTATGTCTTGTTGGTGGATGGTCCCTTTTAACAGTATATAGTGTCCTTCTTTATCCTTCTTAATTAACTTAGGTTTGAAGTTGATTTTATTTGATATGAGTATGGCCACTCCTGCTTGCTTCCGAGGGCCATGTGAGTGGTATGATTTTTCCCAACCTTTTACCTTCAGCCTGTGTATGTCTTTTCCTATCATATGAGTCTCCTGAAGGCAGCATATTGTTGGATTTGTTTTTTTGATCCAGGTTGCTAGCCTATGTCTCTTGATTGGTGAGTTTAGGCCATTAACATTTAAAGTTACAATTGAGATATGATTTGTACTTCCAGTCATGCTTCTTTATTTATTTATTTTAGTTTGGCTAGTTTTACTTTTTTGGTTATTTTCCTCCTCCTTTACTGAGATACCTCTTGTTGTTAGTTTTGGGCACTATTTTTCAATTCCTCTTCTTGTAGTATATTGCTCAGAATGCTTTGCAGTGCTGGTTTTCTTGCTGCAAATTCTTTTAGCTTTTGTTTATCGTGAAAGATTTTAATTTCGTTGTCAAATCTGAAGCTCAATTTTGCTGGATACAGTATTCTTGGTTGAAATCCATTATTTTTCAGCGTTTGAAATACATTGTTCCAGGATCTTCTCGCTTTCAAAGTCTGTGCTGAGAAATCAGTCGTTAACCTAATTGGTTTACCCCTGAATGTAATCTGTCTCTTTTCTCTGGTAGCTTTTAATATTCTCTCCTTGTCCTGTATGTTGGCTATCTTCATAATTATGTGTCTTGGAGTTGGTCTATTATAGTTTTGAATGTTTGGAGTCCTGTAGGCTTCCAGGATTTGGCAATCCATTCCATCTTTCATCTCTGGGAAGTTTTCTACAATTATTTCATTTAATATGCTGTCCATTCCTTTGGTTTGAATCTCTGTGCCTTCTTCTATCCCGATGACTCTCAAATTTGGTTTTTTAATGACATCCCATATCTCTTGAATAGATTGCTCATGGGATTTAAGCATCTTTTCTGTGTTGACTATACTCTTTTCAAGTTGATAAACCTTGTCTTCATTATCTGATGTTCTGACTTCTACTTGATCAAGTCTATTTGTAATATTCTCGTTTGAGTTTTTAATTTGGTTTAGAGTTTCCTGCAATTCTAGGATTATAGTTTGATTCTTTTTTAAGATCTCTATCTCCTGGTAGAGCTCGTTCTTTGCCATTTGAATTTGTTTGTTTAATTCATTTTCAAAATATATTTTTATTGCTTGGACTTGCTGTCTCATGTCTTCTCTAATATTCCTTTCCATTTGAGTAAGGTATGCCTTGAGTTCTTTCCCTATCCCTGCTTCTGATGTTTCTATGTCCTCTTGTAGAATTAAGTTGTCTTGCATTGTTTGTACTCCTTTTTTCCCTTGTTTTCTCATGTTGTCCCCGTTGCTTTCCAGCTCTATTTGATTGTCGTGTTTCTACTCTCTTCTATAGATTTGTTTTGGTTCTGTATTACTCTGATGCCTCTCCTTAGTGTTGTTAAACTATGCCTGGTGACGTGGATTCCACTGTGAAGGAAGATCCGACGTCCGAGCTCCAGTGACGACACTACTTTGCTATGACCGGCCCCAGTTCCTTGCCTGGGTGTCCTGATGAGGTGGTGTGACTGGACTGTCTCTGTTTGATTTCAGCTCCCAGTCGCGGCAGGCAGGCGGTCTCTAGCCGCCCAGTATCACAGGCCGCGGGCGGGTGATCGGTCACCTGCGGCCGGGTGTTCTCCTACCTCCCATCTATGCGGGCAGTGGGTGAACTGTCGCCGGCGGGCCTGCAATTTCCAGCTGCCCAGTCTCGAGGGCCTTGCCTCTAGCCTCCTGGTTTCTCCTGCTAGCCTTCTGTAGCCGCAGGGCAGGCCACACGAATCAGTGGGCCTGGATCTCCGGGGTCCCACAGTTGGCAATTGGGATCCCAGGCACTCTGTCCTTTGGATTTTTCCTGCTTGTCCCACCCCCAGCTCTAGCTAGACAGGTTTCCTTTTGGCTGCAGATGGGTAGGGGGGGTTGCAGGTCAGGTGCCTCTAGTTCCCCCCTAGTCTTTATGCAGGCTCACTCTGATTCTCCCTCCCCCAGCAAGCCTAGGAGAGATTTTATGCGAGTTCCCGATGTATGGGGGATAGGCTGAGTGCCACACACCTGTTTTGTTGTTGAGATCTGTCGGAGAATAGCGGTGGATATTTCAGCTGTTCAAGATGCTGATTGCTGATTCCCTTGGTGGAGTGTCCGCTGTGGGGGATGGGACTGTACCGCTTCCTTCCCCGTCTAAACTCCCGTACTCAGCCCGGGGGTCAGTTCTAGTAATTTTACTTCACAGAATACATTGTCCATTCCTAATACAACTTAGAAAAATGGGTGGGGAAATTTCAAGGAATTGGATAAAGAATTATGAATTATAAATTTTAAATTATGCTGCATAAACTCCATTGTATTTCTACATTTTCTGCAAAAATAATGTGTTGTTTGTTCAACAAAGAAGAACAATTTGCAAAGCTATTTCTAGAATCCAGGCTAGAAAAGTGAGGTTCTTAATGATTAAAAAAAAAAGTAGTTGATAATATCTATAGGTCCAGGTGGTAATAGAATGTAGATAATATTTATAAAAGAATTAGAAAGGTGCTCAAGTTATAGGGGCAGCAGGGAGTACTGTGTAGCATTTACTGAGCTAAGAAAAACAAGAGGAAGTACAGATTTTAGGGGAAGAAAGATGGTGGTGAATGCTGAGCTTATCTGTAACATTCAGTAAAGTTTGGTAGACTGTAAGTGTGAGGAATAAAGTACTGGATTATTCCAGCCTCAGTCTCTGATTTCCCCAAGATGCTTAATTTTCATTAATGTTTTTCTAACTGAATCAGAAAAAGGTTAAAAGATTATATGTGCTTTTTAAGTTATCTATGTGTATTGAGTACATGGGATGAAAATACAATGTGGTAGCATGATACTGCTCATCTCTTCCCAATGTCTCAGTCAGGGAAGTTATGTCAGTAGTTCAAAATTCACCATAAAGAAGTATTCAGTTCAAGAAAAATAGCAAATGCTACAAATCTGGGCTTCTTCATTCCCCTTGAACTGCCAAAAGGTAAACATTTTCCAGTACATGACTAGTTATAACTCTCAAAAAAAATCTCTTTTTTTAAAGATTAAAAAAAAAATAACACTATTTTTTTCCTTTTAAGCATTCAAGTAAGAGAGCAGAAATTTTTATGCTATAAACAGCTTTTATTTCATCAGATTTTATATGTATAAAAGAAAGAATAAGGGGAAGCTTTTCAAATACCTTTATAGAATGTTAGAATGAGGTAGCATTCATGACTCAAGGGGAGCTTCTCATAAATAAAGTAGAAATAGCTTCCCTTTACTTAAATGAAGAATCTACTGAGATGTGCAAAATGCTATCAAGATTTTTAAGACTTCTCAGAAATTATTCTATATCACTTATTCTCAGGTAATGTCATCCTTCATTCTGATATAATCTCTAAAGTTTATTGTTTATGCAAAGATTTTTCTTGTTACTCAATTGTTTAAAAATACTTTAATTCTTAGCTGGTTAATGAGATTCTTTCAGCATTTTAAATTATATTTTAGATATGAAAGTATATATTTGCCTTACTTGATATGAAATTCTTGGGGAATTCTTTGGAATTATCAAGGACCAATGACCTTGATACTTTGTTATCACACCTGTAACTTTGGCATAGGTAATATATGTTTTTATGCTAGAAATATAAGTTATTGCATTCAAAAAAGAAATGCTAAAACAAAATTGCACCATTGTTTTTCCTATTACAGACAGCTTGTCTTTGGCAGTATTTGCATTAAATTGCCAGCTTCTAAAATGGATTAATAAGACAATGGCTTATCACATAACACAAAAATAAAAACCAAACAAACAAAAACAAAATAAAAACATAATGCTTGATGTCCTGGGAAGCAATTTACAGAGGTACTCTTTAAAGTGAAGAGTTGGTGCTGAATGTTGCATTGCTAAATGACTTGGCACAGAAATTATACTGACACAGTTTTGAAACATTTTTTTTCCATTAGGAAACCAATTTCCACTTAAGTGGTGAAATCAAGCTCTGACTTGATTGTTGTAGTGAGAAGGATTATGCTGTCAAATCAGATGAATCCATGTGAACAGAATGTTTTTGTTTAGACAAATACTGAAAATATTTGCGGGTAAAAAGAAGCACAATAATACACTCTATTGTAGCATTAGCTTTAAAGAAAATATGTTATTCTTCTTCCTTTAAAATGGAGTTTACAATTGTTGGTTTATCTAGTCTAGAAAATACCAACCAAAAATATAATTTTTCATATCAACTTAAATTTTTCCTTTCAATTTTATTTGATTCCTAAAAGATATGTTTTTTCTACATCAGTTCATATATATTAATTCTATTTGTCTTTACCTTCCAATATTGTGTGGCTTTTATCCTTACAGCCTTTAGCTTTCTATGATTCTTTTGTTATTTGTAAATCATTTTGTGAAGCTAGTTGTAGCAAATGGGACAGACCTGTATTGTTGGATTGTTTCAGTGACTTAGTTTGCCTCTCCAGCTTGTTACTTCCTGTGGTAATTTCTGGGTCCAGCTTCTGGCTCTAAAGCAGATGCTCAATAAATATATGCTAAATAGATTAATAAGCATTTTGACCTAGAGAAGTTTGAATAGTTATTTGACTGTAAAAAGAAGCACAATTTCTGTGAAATGTATAAACCACAGTTTTGATGAACCACTGAAGCTGCTAATGAGAATGGAATAATTTATTGAAGTTGAATTTTTCAATGGCAAAGTAGGTAACCTTGTTGTTTTCCTTTGAATGCAATTCAGGGGCAGATTTGTTGTTTCAGTTCTTAGTTGATGCAACCCTTTATTATCATTATGGGAGGTGTATAGTCACAGATGATGTAAACACAGAGCTCCTTGAAATCTAACTAAACGTCGAGGGCTTGACAACGAATTAAGACTGATCTGTGCGTCTATGATGTGACAACTACTATAAAGATGGCATAAAGAGTAGACCAATAAGATATTACGTGTGTGGTCTGGATGCTATGGACTGAATGTCTGTGACCCTCACCCCCACAGTTCATATATTGAGTTTAATCCACAAAGCAACCGTGTGTTTGGAAGTGGGAATTTAGGAGATGATTAGGTAATAAGGATAATTCTCCTAGGAATTGGATTAATTCCTTTAAAAGAAGTAAAATGGACATGGAATCTTTCTTTTTAGTTCTCTGCCACAGGACAGCTAGCCCTCTCAAAATCAGGAAATGGGACCTCACCTCACCCACCTAATCTACAGTATTTTTGTTGTAGCAACCTGAACTGAGACATTGAGAATGGGATCCTTGGCACAGTCCCTAGGCTCACCTGGAGTCCAGAGCCCCTGACCACACACTTAAAGAACCAAAATGGATCATCAGCATGACCTTATCTTTGCAGCAGTAGTGCAGTAAAGATGTATCTTCTGCATAAAATTCTGAGGAGTGCACCTTGGCTGCCATGCCTCCTGAATTGGTGTTGGCATGATATACACTGGTTCCAACCTGTTTTTGTGGTCAAAGATAGTCATAGCCCTCCCTTGAGGGTGGTGGAAAAACCTTCTGTCTCAGGCAATGGCTCTTTGAACTCATCTCATCATTCCACCTTCCTTCCCTTTTTTGTTTCTTTTCTATACCTTAGGTTATTTTATTAGAAATATAACTGCATAGGGGCTGGGAAGGATAATAAGGGGCTAGAGATGCGGAAAAGGAGTAAACATAAATAAGTTTTAGATGCTTAAGTAGTTGTATGATTCTCAAGGGAATAAATTATATTATCAGAACAAAACACAGGGTTAGGGAACAGGAGATTTCAACTATACTCCTAGCTCTGGCACCGGCCAGCACTGTGACCTTGTGGATTTAATTTATTCATCAGAACAATGAAGCATTTAGTTTCTTAGGTTCATATATAAATACATGACCAGTAAAACTCCACATCATGTACAACCACAATAATGGCATCCTAATTAGAATAAATTATACTCCATGTATGTATAATACATCAAAATACACTGTCATATGTCTCTAAAAAGAACAAATGCAAATGTAATAATTTAAAAAACGAGGCATTTAGAATACTAAAGCCCTTTGCAGTCACACCTTGTATAATTCTACAAAGGCCTCACCACTCTGTTTTTTTTTTTTTTTTTTTTTTTTTTTTAAGGATTCATACTTGAGCTGAACTCTGAGTCCTTGGTATTGCACTGGCTTTAAAATATATTTTGCTACTTCTTTAAAAAATGAGAAATAGTGTATGCATTTCTTACCACAGCCACTGGGCTTTATATCAACTTGTTCTTGATAGTTTTATACCTAAAGGAAAACATATATCAAGGGGATGGTCTTCTCTGTAACTCTTGGCATATTTTACATCATCACACCAATGCATTTCCAGGTACTTATGCCAGTGCTATGGTATTAGTCAAGGTCTTAAAATGTCCTTGGTTGACTTAAGTGAAATGGAGTTTTCTGTGCTTCTTAACATTTTGTATTATAAAATATATATCTTAGAGTGAGAATTGTGGGTAGTTGACTGCAGTCAGTGATAAGAGATATTCATCTTCCTGCAGGTCACAGAAATCAGTGCTTATATTTTAAGTGTGTGAGTACAATTAAATGCTTTTGAAGATACCAATATTTTCTAAAGGCAGAGGTAGATTAATGCTTGGTATTGTATTTGAATGGTGCTGGCTATAATACACAGTAGAAAATTACATAGTTTGGCTAAATACACTAAATTAAAGGATTTAGTAAAATCTGAATGCTTTCCAAACTTCAGTCTGAATTAAGCACTGTTGGTGCCAATACCTGACTGTTATTCCTGTATTGATGCTGTTTCTCCTGAAGCAATTGCTATGCTTTGTATGTATCCAGTTAGTCAAATATAGATGTTTCTGATTTATAATGAAAGGATAATTTATGATCCTACCAAGGAAGGATTTATTGTTTTCTGAGTAACAACATGAAGTTCATATTCTCTCCAATCAATTCAAAATGTTGAGGATTAAAATGTAGCTATGTATGCATCGACTTGGACCAATCTCAAAAGGCTTATGATGAGCAAAAAAAAGCAGTTGCATACTAACCTAGGAAGAGAGCTGTAAGAAAGCATTGAATTCTGGAGTGAAGTGGAAGCAGGAGCTATGGATTGCCTCAAGAGGGCCATGAGGGAAATTTCTAGGGTGACGACAATGATTTATAGCGTATTTTGTGTAGTGGTTGTACAGTTCTAATACAAGTGTTAGAATTCAGTGACCTAAAAACTTATGATCTATGCATTTGATAGCATAGAAATTGTACTTGGATATCAGTTATTTGAAAAAGATTATTCTAAAATGTTGGTATTGATATGAAAAAAAAACCAATCATTAAGGTTTTTATTTGAAACCAATGGGGCCTACAAAATTCAGAAAGGCAGCTTAAGGAGCTCTTTGGCTCTTCTGCACAATAAAATGACTAAAAGTGTAATAATTATGTATAAATCCTCAATCATTTGAAGTTTACAGAAATTGTGAAGGAACAAAGGAAATTAAAAATATACATTTATTAAAGTAATTCAGTATATTGAGAGTCTGTGGAATTTGGGCTCTAATCCATCTCTCTCCTCCTGATCAGCTCAGCATAAAACAGCTCTATTGCAGTTGAGTGCAATTTAGAATAAAGTTTCCCCCCATATTGCAGCATAAGACTTAGTATTACCTTGGAATGGAAAGAACATCAGCTTTTCTCATCTACCCACACTTAGGTCCATGTTTTAGAAATTATATTATATGTGGAAATGTTTGGGCTTTCCGTCCTCAATTCATCTGTCACTTGCAAGAGAAAATTTCCACCCTAGGCATGACAGGCAAAGAATACTGGTTCCCAGTCACTTGTGCTGCAGCTTACCCATAGGGTGGAAATTCTGCTCTGGGAGCGGAGAACTTAGAATACCAGTGGCTACTGCCTTCACCAAGTACTCCACATGTAAATAGAGAAAGAGGCCATTGTACCCATCTCTAGCTACATAATCAGAAACAATAAGGTGTTGCCTAAAGGGAGAAGCAGGATTCAGAACAGAGAGTTCCATAGCTCTTCCCAATAGCATTTACTTTATTTGGAACAGAGTGTGAGGAAGTCCAACCCTAAATGTACCGTTGAAAACAACAGGTATTTTGGTAGTAAGCATGTAAGTGGAAGATGATGGGTCTACAAGAAGAAAAAGATAAGCTACAGACCAAAGAGAATGAGGGAAAGAGAAAGTGAATAACAGGCTTACTCCAGTCAGAAAAAGCCTCAAGGATGAGTCTAAAAAATTATTTCTGCCAAGGTCCAAGATTTAATTGGATTAGAATTTACAGTTATTTATGGTACAAAGTTCCAGCTGGCAATTAGTGGAGATGAATATCTGGGTATGTTACCTGCTTACAGAAGAAGGGAATTCAACCGAATTTAACCTCAGCAACTTAGAAAGGCCCTAAGAATTTCAGGAGACCTTGTCTCAAAAAAAAAAAAAAAAAAGGGCTGGGCATGATGGCACACATCTATACCCAGTGTCTCAGAGGCTGAGGCAGGAGAATCATGAGTTCAAAGCCAGCCTCAGCAAAAGCAAGGTACTAAGGTGAGACCCTATTTCTAAATAAAATACAAAATGGGACTGGGGATATGGCTCAGTGGTCAAGTGCTGTCCCTGAGTTCAATTATCGGTACCAAAAAAAAAAAAAAAAAAAGGCTGATTTTATGGCTCAGTAGTTAAGTGCCCCTGACTTCCAAGGTGGTGGGTGGGTGGGGGGTAAAGATAAGCAAAATCATAAAGTCTTTAGTTATACTAAGAAAAAATGTGATGACATAAATACAATTAGAGATGAAAAAGAAAACATTACAAATGATTCCACTGAAATACAAATGATCACTGGAGATTATTATGATCAACCATATGTTAACAAGTTGGAAAACCTGGAATAATGGAAAAGCTTATGGACACATTTACCTAGTGAAATTGAACCATAAAGACATAGAAAACCTAAACAGAGATTAAATCAATGATAAAAAGTCTCCTAACAAAGAAAATGCCAGAAACAGATGGACAGATGGTGTCACTACTGAATTGTATCAAACTTTTTTTTTAAGAGAGAGAGAGAGAGAGAGAGAGAGAGAGAGAGAGAGAGAGAGAGAGAGAGAGAGAATTTCTTTTTTAATATTTATTTTTTAGTTTTCGGCAGACAAAACATCTTTGTTTGTATGTGGTGCTGAGGATCGAACCTGGGCTGCACGCATGCCAGGCACTAGCTCTTGAGCCACATCCCCAGCCCCTGTATCAAACTTTTTAAAGAAAAACTAATGCCATTTCTCTCAAACTAAAAGGAAGGGAGCCCTCTGAAACTCATTCTATGATGTCAGCATTACCCTGATATAAAACCAGACAAGGATTCAATAAAAAAAGAAAACTATAGACTAATAGACCCAATGAATATAGAAGTATTTTTTTTTTACAAAATACTAGTAATCAAATACAATAGTACATCAGAAAGATAATTCACCATGAACAAGTTGGATTTAACCAGGGATACAAGATAGTTAAATGTGTGAAAATACATAAATGTAAAGAGCACATCAAGAGAATGAAGTACAAAATCATAAGATTATCTCAATAGAGGCAGAGAAGGCATTTGATAAAACTTAATATCCCTTCATGATAAAAACTCTAAACAAACAAAATATAGAAGGATCATAACTCAACATAATAAAGACAAAGTATAACAAACTCACAAAGTCATGGCAATGGAAAAAAACTATGACTGTTTTCAGTAAAATCTTGTTCAATATAGTATTAGAAGTTTCAGCCAAACAATTAAGCAAGAGAAAGAAATTACAGGTCTACTAATAGGAAGGAAGAAGGTCACATTATCCCCATTTGCAGATAACATGTAGTATTTACAGAAAAATCTATACTTTATAAAAGAGTTTTAGAACAAAGGAATTCAGTAATATTTCAGGACATAAAAGCAGCAAAGAAAAATCAGTAGTATTTTAATATACCAATAATATGATTGTAGCCAGGAAAAAAGTTGTGGATACAAATTTTACTGTTCAATAAAACTTATAAGGTAGAGGTGCATACCTGTAGTCCCAGCTACTGTGGAGGCTGAGGCAGAGACCTCTTGATGACAGGAGTTCAAGGCCAGCCTGGGCAACATAGCATGATCCCTTCTTAAAAAATGAGATTTCTCAGAAAAAGAAATCAAGAAAACAATCCCATTCACAATAAGTACAAAGGAATATAGAATGCTTATTAAGAATAAATTTAATCAAAGAAGTAAAGGAACTACTTCTGTCACTTCTTTATGGGAAGTTCAAATTCCTCCATTCTAATATGTTGAGATACATAATGCATTATTGCTAATTATATCCACCCTAATGTTCCATACAACACCAAAAATATTTCTCTTAATATTTTACAAGCAAATTAGTAAATAAATATATTCATATGTGTAAGAAATAATGAGGGATGAGGAATGAAAAGAAAGTTTTGATGTGACTGGAGCATAGCTGGAAGCCATGAGGTAGTATTCCTAAGAACAGATGAAGAGATGAAGTTTGTGAAGAGCCCCTGGACCTGCCTTTAATTACAATCAATAGAGGCATGACTGGTTATTTTATCTACTGGTATTGTAAGATTATTTAATATTGAATAAGGGCTGGTGGCCTCATAATGGCTTAGAAGTTAGAAATATTTATTTTAGATTTTGAAGTTAAATCCTTTTATTTTTCACTTGAAAATTACCAAAACATAAATCCAAGGTAGTAGGGGTTTTAAAAAGTATTGGGAGCATGCCAATGCATATATGCTGAAAAAAATAAAAAAGAGTAAAATACACAATCACCACCTAAATACCCCTTATATTACTACCTACTTTGTCATCTATGAAGTAACGGACATCCTCCCCAGGTTCTGTCTGCCTCAGAAATGACAACAAACCTGAGTTTCTTTGCTGACATTGCTGTTATGTAAGACATTGATAATGTTCTTAATTTTTAATGCCTCGAAGCATTAGTGTGGTATAACATTCAGGAATACCTTGTTGGTGTGTGTGACAAATGTAATTTGGAGGACAGATTTTGTAGTGATCTAAAGAGCGATTTCTGGTGTGATTCCTAGGATAGAACTAACTTAATTTATTTACTTTTCTTGTCTTCCATAATCCTTAGTTGACCAGTTTTGTGTTCCTATCACAATTTTGGAGAATACTGAAGAGTTATATTCTATTTCGTACAGTTCTAGGAGTAAAGTTGTGGATAGAAATTTCACTGCTCAATAAAACTTATAAGAATGCTTCATGACAACAACTGTTCAGAAAAATTCATCTTACTTCTTAGCAAAATATAGTATTCAGAACACAGACTTAAAAATGTACACACATATGATGAATACAGTAACTTTTGTTGAACTGTCATTAACATACCCCCCAAATAATTTACGCGTTCCCTCATCTCCCCATGAAACATTCTGGTTTTTCAGTAGCTAGTGTTAATCAAAGTCTTTTTGATTTTCATGCTCATTATTGGAGGTGTTTCACACTTGAGCATGATTTAAATTTCCATAAAAATGTAATGAATCTGGAGCTGGCATTAAAATGTTATTACGATGACAAGTTATATGATCAGTGCTTCCTTAGATAGAGTCGATGATAGGGGTTTCCCACTATTAATGCTACCAGAGGTCTTGCATGACTGCTAATGAATCACTTTCCTTTTATTGAGAAGTCTGTTGAGAAGTAACAGGGCCAAAAAAAGTCTGTTTTTCTATAACACTGTATGAATGTCTCAGTCTTAGGAGGCTCAGTGTGACCCTACATCTGGCATTTGGATTTGCTCCACTGGTTTGCATCTTTATTGCTCTCCAGTTATTCTGTCATGGCATTTTCCCTGATCTTAGAGATAGCCCAGCAGCTGACAGTCATAATGATTCTAACTTCTTAAGTTCAGTGCTAGGAAGTATGCTCAGGTATAGAGGGCCAATTTCATTTTAGCATATGTGCACAAATGAACTTGCTTAGCTCTTGGCAAATTACATATACACCTCTCCAAAAACCATAAACATCTCTTAGCAATCATGTCAATAAAAACAAATGTACATATACTAGCAATAGGTCCTATGTGCAGAGTTTTATGCTTTGTTTCCTAGATATTTATTTGTTTGTTATTTCTTTTCATTTAATAATAAGTGAGTATAGTAGATTCCAATGATATAAAAGCAACATAGAGAAGTTAAAAATTAACACATACTTACAATTTAATTAGCAATAATGTCTTTTTTCTTTAAGAAATAATAAATTATAACCATCATTTTATTTTATTCATGGTTATACATTTTTCAGTGGTGTAGTATGAGTGTCAAAATTCTACTTTTTTAACTGAAAAGCTTATGTGATTAAATCTAAAGATTGTAGAGCATAAAAGTATCTTAGTTTGAAGGATGGATGGAAAATTGCCACTATGACATGTTGCAGTGTGTGTTCTGACTAGTGTCACCATGTCCTGAAGAAGTCCTGATTATCTTGATGGAGAAAGGGGTTACATAGAAGGGACTGGGGAAACAGGAAAAAGAAATCACAGAGAGGGAGAGATTGAGAGAGTGAGAGCAAATGTGTAGGAAAACTGTTTTGGCACCAGACAATGGACAATAAATTCAATAAGCCCCCAAAATCATTAAAAAACACTGCATTATCATTGTTTTCATCTCCAAAGTTTTGCTGATTTGTTATTCAGAAAATAGATTACTGGTATTGGTATATTTACTTATTTGTTTATTCAACAAATAATTGTTTAGTATCAACTCTACAGGGTTTAACTGTGATTCCAGTTGTCACTTGTTTGCATCAATATTTTCTTCAAGGCAATCTTAATGGGTACCTAGTTCTCTTGTTGTCTGGTTACTCTCTTACCTGTCTTCATGAATTAATACCATTTGATCTTTGAATTAAGATATTTGGCCGAAAACTCCCAAGTTCCAAATTAAAATGTATAAACTTCTCTGAATTTAAGATCTAAGGAGTTGAAAGTTCATTGTTACTGAATTTTGTGTATTTGCATTGTAGTTTATTCACTATTTTAACTTTTCCATCTCCCCTTTTCCTCAGATCTTGTCACAAGTGATACTTTTCTTCCCTGCTTTCTGCCCTTTTTTGGAAGTATGACACAGAGTTTAAAAATATGCAAGTGCTCTGGAAAGAACATCTTGAGAATACTGATTCATGTTAATAAGATCCATTATTAACCTTAGTTATTAACCTTATTTCACCTTAGTTCTTTGTTCATTGTTAAAGTAATTTTATTTACTGTAAAATATTCTAGTGGTTTTGTAAGTGTGGGTGTTGGGGAGGTTTACCAGAATCTAAAAACTAAAGTAAATGTGCGTTGTTATGGTTTAGATATGAGATATTCCCCAAAAAGTCCATGTGTGAGACAATGCAAGAAAGTTTAGAGGTGAAATTTACAGTCTAAATGTAATCAGTGAATAAATTAACTGGGTGGTAACTGTAAGCAGGTAGGGTGTGGCTGGAGGAGGTGGGTCTCTGGGGGTGTGCCTTTAGGATATATATTTTATTCCAGGTGAGCAGAGTATGTCTTTGCTTCCTGTTGCTGTGTTCTGCGCTGTTTCCCTCCTGCATGCTCTCAGCTATGACATGCTGCCTCACTTTGGGCCCAGTGCAATGGAGCTGAATGTCTGTGGACTGAGACCTCTAAAACTGTGAGTGTCCAGTAAACTTTTCCTCCTCCAAAATTGTTCTCCCAGGTCTTTTTTTGGCCATATCAATGAAAAAAACTGGATGAAAACCTGCATGTGCATAAAACACATCACAGCAAATGTTAAAAATCTAAGAGGAAAATCACATTCGTATACTAGATATATTTGTGAAATTATTGAACTCATATTTAGTTTATTTTCAGAGTCACATTTCTGAAATTATTGAATTCAGATTGAGGTGTTTTTTTTTTAAATTTTTTTTTAGTGAAATATGCCACAATTTATTGATTGCTAGTCTCCAAAAATGCTATATGACTACTTTGTGTATTTTCCTGTGAAAGTGTTAGAGTCTGTAAACAAGTCTGGATGGCGCCTGGCATTTTGCCAGAGGGAGTGGTTTGTGAAGTAATGCCAGCGAGCCATTGAGTGTGGAGATTCCTTATTGGTTGACTGCTGTATCTAGTTTAAATGTTAATTAAGATAAGCTGTGTGGAATGTATAAATACCTCTGTTGTCCTACAATAAATGGCTCCCACTCCTGCTGTATCAATGTACACAAGTTGTTCGCCCCCCCTCCCCCCCCCCCGTTATTTTGCCCAGCCAGCCAGGCTGCGGCATGAAAGTATTTATAATTTGAGAAAAACACAAATTAATTATGTTTTTTTTCTTTTTTGTGTGTGGTAAACAATTTGACCAATGTAAATGTGATGTGAAGAATGTTTGTAATTAGCAAACTTTGGTGGGTATTACTAAAGGCAGAGCCTCTCTGCCTGCTGAGAGTTCCTTGGACCTTCAGTGCAAAGTTTTCCAATATGTAATGATACTTACCAGTAGGGGCATGCTGAATTTGAGTTTTTTTCTAAGATGTCTTACAAATATTAAATGCTGCTTAGATTTTTCCCACTCACCATCAACATCATTTGTATACATGAAATCCAATAAGAAAACCCACTGCTTAGGTAAAATTGGAAGAGGGTGTGTGCTACCAGTTAAAATCCACTGTTCATAAACTGTTTTTTTATTTCTACAAAGATTATAAAAGTAACCTTTTATTTATAAGATGTTTCCTAGAACTTCCTAATTTGTTAATGTCTGTACTCTAGAGCACATTACTTTAGTACTATTTTGTTTTCACTTGTTGCATAATATTTCCTAATTCCATGAAGAATTTTAGTGTACAATACATTGGGTTCTCAAAAAAAAAAAAATTGGGTTCTCTTCCAAACCCCAGGTAGCCATTAGTTACAAAGATGAAGAGGACATACTCTACTTAGGCTTTGAAATTGCTGGCAGTGTACACATGAGTTTTCTGTATATCTTCACAGAAAATTCATTTAAAGTCTTGAAATTGAACATTAAGAGGTAAAAATCCCATATAACAAAATTTTTCAATGTTATGGTTCTCATTCAACATTTCATTTTTCTCTTATACCCATGTGATTGCTCTGAGACACCCTGGTTGTAATCAACAGGAAGGAAGAATCTATTGTTTTATCTCTAAATATCTGAAAATATTATAAAACATTTTTGTTCACTATAAATTTTTCCAAACCAATTGATACAGGGAAACATGTAAAAATAATTCTGAAAACAGGAAGAGACTTCTACTCGCCATGGTGAGTCAGAAGCCTAGGAAATCCTTGATGACTTTTTTCCCTGATGAATGTCATACACCCACCACTTGGTACATAGAGAAAATTATTCTACCAACCTCATCAGATTGTGAATGAAGAAATGGGAATTCCATTCTTATATTCCTTTAAGAAACAAAACCAAAATCTAAAACAACAGCAACAGACTATCCTGCTTCTTTAAATTTTCACTTAACCCCAGTTAACTTTCTTTCATGAATAATACATGGATTAGAAGCAGGTAGTCTCTCATATAGCTTATTTAATTACTTAACTGCTGTGCTGGAGACTCTCATACATTTTCATATATTTTTTCCCAATTATCAAGTCTTTACATCATTAGTGAGGATTGTGGAACAAGATTTACATTTTTTTTGAATGCTACTCATATATTTTTTATGATGAAATTAAGAGCAGAATATTTAAAATTCTGAAGTCCTTTGAATGTTTGATAAAGGGATGTGGTGATCTTTGCATATAGAAAGTTTATTCTGATCTGATAGATATGCCAATTATGCTAATGAGATCATTATATATTTTATATATGTATCTAAATATTGCACTTTACCCCATAAATATTTATAACTACTATGTGTCATTCAAAAACCAATTTCTTTTTTGTACCAGGGATTGAACTCAGAGACACTGACCACTGAGCCACATTCCCAGTCCTATTTTGTATTTTATTTAGAGTCAGGGTCTCACTGAGTTGCTTAGTGCCTCGTCATTGCTGAGGCTGGCTTTGGACTCGTGATTCTCCTGTCTCAGCCTCCTGAGCCACTGTGATTACAGATGTGCACCTCTGCGACTGGCAAAAATCAAAATATTTTAAAAGAATTTTGCCATCCAGCTATGATAAAAGAAATACTACCAGATTAGTCCCCTGCAAATAAATAATCATGAAAACCAGGAAAAAAATCTAGTTAACTATTTTTAGTATTGACCATAGGCATCAATTTTCTCTGCTTAAGGACAATTTTCTTACCATGATAATCTTGGGAAATTTAAAAGGCAGAGTTCTGAGACTATTAAGAATATTGGAGATAGAAAAACAACCAGAGCAGTAATACTCTCTGGAATCAGAAGACCAGAGATCA
The DNA here is from genome assembly GCF_052094955.1 of Ictidomys tridecemlineatus. Taxonomy (NCBI): domain Eukaryota; kingdom Metazoa; phylum Chordata; class Mammalia; order Rodentia; family Sciuridae; genus Ictidomys; species Ictidomys tridecemlineatus. The sequence goes on along the minus strand of NC_135477.1, from coordinate 108,905,548 downwards.
AAAAGGGATGTGTATTTTAGGAAAGTGGTTGCAGAATACTTGTAGGAGCCCTCTGAAAATCTATTATTAATTATTATTATTATTATTTTGGTACTAGAGATTGAATCCAGGGTACTTTACCACTGAGCCATATTCTCTGCCCTTTTAAAATATTCTATTTAGAAACAGGGTCTTGTTGAGTTGTGTAGGGTCTTGCTAAATTGTTGAAACTGGCTTTGAACTTGCAATCCTCCTACAGCCTCCTGAACCACTGGGATTATAGTTGTGTACTACCATGTCCAGCTTCAAGTCTGTTTTAGAGACTGGTCATCAAATAGGCAGGGAAAGAACTGCACGAGGCCACAGAGCAGTTGCTTGAGAATGGATGAAAAAATTTTGAGGTGGGCAATACTGTGGGACATTGACTTTGTGGTCCAATTGAAAGGAAGAGACCATTATCTTCTTTGGTATCCAGCTGACAAACAAGAAAAACATTGACTCAAGAGTTAGGACCAGTTCTTAGAATTATACCTACTCTAAATACTTCTTAAAAAACCTAAGTTGCGGGCTGGGGATGTAGCTCAAGCGGTAGCGCGCTCGCCTGGCATGCGTGCGGCCTGGGTTCGATCCTCAGCACCACATACAAACAAAGATGTTGTGTCTGCCGATAACTAAAAAATAAATATTAAAATTCTCTCTCTCACACTCTCTCTTAAAAAAAAAAAACCCAAGTTGCTACAAGGGTCAAAATTTTGTGGTTGAGTCCATTGAAATAGAGAAGCTTTGGAGATACTCTGTGCTTGCCATAGAGCATTCCTAAAAGAGTATAGTCAGGACTACAGAATGCAATTCAAACTTCACCAGAGTTTGCCGTTAAAACAAAATGATGTATCTTCAGAGGAAAATTAAAACATCCAGAATATTTACCATATATTCACAATATCAACCACACAATCAAAATGCACAGATTTTCAAAGAAGCTAGAAAATTTGAGGAAAATGTGAGAACAAAAATAGTTTAACTGCCAGGCATATGCCTGTAATACCAGCGTCTAGGGAGGCTAAGGCAGGAGGATCACAAGTTCAAAGCCAGACTCAGCAAAAGCAAGGTGCTAAGCAAGTCATGAGACTCTGTCTCTAAATAAAATACAAATAGGGCTGGGGGTGTGGCTCAGTGGTCAAGTGTCCCTGAGTTCAATCCCCAGTAAGGACTCCCCCACCCCCCAATGTATCAAAACCAGACTCTGATATGGGCCAGATTTTGAAATAAGCAAACAAGAACTTCAAACCACTATTATCAATATGTTCAATGATTTGAAGAAAAACAGTGATGCGAGTAAATAGACAGACTCTCAGTACTACAATGAAAATTATAACCAAAAGATTAAATGGAAAATCAGTAGTTGAAAAATACAACAACTGAAATGATAAAAAAAGTGTATGAATTTAACAGAAGATGAGAGACAGAAGAATAACTAGAGAATTCAGAGAGTTTCTAATGAGAACAAAGAGGAAATAGATTGAATAAAATGAACAAGTCTTTGGAACCACTGAAAGTACCAATGACATAATATACATGCAATTGAATCTCAGAAGGGCAATAAGGCAGAAAAAGATTTAAAGTAATGTTTCCATTATAAGGCAAAAAAAAAATCAAAGATACAGATCTAAAAATCTTATTACTTCCAAAGCAAGATAGTTTTTTTTAAAAAAGCTATACCTAGTTATATCACAGTCAAGCTGATGATAATCAGAGATGAAAAAGAAAATCTTCAAAACAGAAAGAAGCCAAAACCTTATTATATAGAGAAGAATGATGTTATGAATGGTGACTAGCTTATCAGAAATAATGGTAACTCGAAGGTAATAGAGACATTTTTAAAGTGCTGAAAGAAAAACCAACCTAACTCCAAAATCTATAACCAACAAAAAAAAACCTTTAAAAAAGAGAGAAAAATAAAGATATATGCAGATAAATGAAAGCTAAAAGAAAGCAGTATGTATAATGCTAAAGGCTATTCTTCAGACTGAAAGGAAATGATACTGTATAGCAATTCAGATCTACAGGCTCTGATTAAAAATCATCTAATATAGAGAAAATAGAAATTTTTTTTCTCATAAATTGTTTAAAAGTAAAAATGATAACATTTTAAATTGGGATTTATAATATATATAAATATAAACAATGATTAAAATAGGGTAAAGGACAAGTGCAGGTAACTGGGATTGCACTGTTAAATTTATTATATTTTAAGGTGAGAAGTATGAAATAAAAAATAAGAAGTAGGAAGTGGGAACTGAGGAAATGAATATGCTATATGAACATTGATAATAAAGTAAATGTAATAATAAAGCATATCCTATTATTCCAAAGAAGATACAGAGAGAATATATCATAACATGGCAGATGTTAACCCAATCACATCACTGTACACATTAAAAAGCAGAGACTTTCATTTTAGACATGAAAAGAGTCTTAAAATATATATATATATATATATATATATATATATATATATGTATATATATTTGTACAGGAGATTCTTTTCAAATATAAACACATAAGTATATTAATAAATAAAGATATAAGTAGATTGAAATTCAGAGTAGGTAGGGTGTATGATATGAGACCCACACACTTTAAGTAAGCTGGAGTGGCTGTATTAATATGAAGCAAATCAGCACTTAGGACAGGGTACTCAGAGGACAAAGCATCACACTTCATAATGACACATATGAAGCTTGTTAAGAAGACATAACAATTCTAAATTCACTAATAACAGAACTTCAAAAGCTATAAATAAAAACTCAGCTGGGTGCAGTGATGCCTGCCTGTATTTGAGATGTTAAGAAAGAAAGACTACCAGAAAGCAAACAAACAAACAAACAAAAAAGGAATAAAAGAAAATAAAAAGATAAAAGGTTTATAGAAACAAGGTGAAAATTAAGCAGAAAGTAACTGATATCTCCAACTTTATTTTGCTGGAGAACCACATTGAAACCATAATTGAAAATACAATTACAAGTTGTCCTGTAAGAGAAAGTAAGCAAAGGGGATGTATTTTTTGAGATATTTCTAAGAATTTTATAAAAATTATGTGATAGCCAAGACCTCAACTTTTGAGAAAATTCAATGCACAATCTGCATATGGCATCTTGATGTTTCTGTGTGTGACCTGCTGAAAAAATCTACACGCTAGCACTGACAAGACTGTGATGCTGGGTACTTCCACATGGAGATGATAAAGGAATATGGAAAAGAGATTATCCTGAGCATTTCCCAGGCATATTGTCTCATTTGGAAGATTTATTCATTTGTTTTATTACTAAATCCTATTTAGTTCCAAGAAAAGTACTTCCAAATGTGTATGATTTGGGTAGACCCATTTTTCTTGGATGATCATGGGGTAATAAACATGCTGACAATGACTTTTAGACTTGCTGTTAGGAGCTGTGATTCAGAGAAACAATTAGCATTTAATTCTGGGAGAAATTTGAAAATAAAATAACTTTTTGCATGTGAAATATTTTTAGGTTGTACTATTATCAGAGGCATGTCCTCATCAAAATTTGGGTGATCTGAATATTGTTTATGCATTAAAAATTTGCAAGGATTTTTTTTTGCTTTAAAAATTTCTAAATGCTTTTGCAAATTCCAAAACACATTCTACAGAGCTTTTAGTAATCAAGCACTGATTTAAAGATTAGAAGAGTGACTGTAAATCTGTTGTTATGCCTCATTCTGAGCTTCTCTTAATCTATGGCCTCTGGGCACTTAATTTGTAGGTGATAAATCATCATGTGTGGTGAATGATTCTATTCTTCAGTCTCCTTCATGACTGAAAACAGATCTATAGTGTTGACACATGCCTGATGTTAGTGCTATTGAATAGAGACATGGTTCATATTCTGTCAAAGTTACATTTCAGATTACTAATTGTGGTCCTTTTCATAAGATTCCTTGACAGATCTTATGTGTGTAACAGAATTTGTGAGAATATTGAAGAAGCAATAACTTTTAGCTGCTGTTTCAGTAACATAATTACTTTTCCCTATGTATGCAAATACTGCACTAAACTCATGTTGATAAACCTGACTCTACTTTCAAAACCAAATTGCAAGAAGAATTTAAGAAGCTACAGTGTGTGGACTTTCATTTGTCCAGTGAGGAGGTCCAGAGAGGAGAGTGTGACTGTGGAGTCACAAGTTGGAAGCAGGTCTGATTTTATTGTGTAGTTACCATGTATGTATATTCGGGCAGTAGCTAAGCAGATAGTAGGTATCCACCAATGCAATTTCTGGCCAACTGTTCTTGTAGCAATCAGTTGAGGAGTGGGCCGTGGAGCAAACACTGGGACTACAACACATGGCCTCATGCTCAGGGTGCTGTGCCTATGGGGTAAGCAGCCTATCATTCATGCACCTTGCACAAGCAGAGCAGCCTGCTACTGAGGCACCCTTAACCTTAACGTATGCCACGTATACAGTACTACATGCACTGTCCCCACATCTCCCCCCAACCCCACCTTGCCACAAGGACTTCAGACAGCATGGCTGTTTTTCATTCCAAGCCTTTCAGATGATTACATAAACATCTCACAACTCAAGAAAAAATTATCACTATCACAAACAGTGGGGCAAAGGTAACAGCATTATAAAGATTAGTTAATTTGGATATTAGGTTTTGCCAATGGTCTGTCAATCCCTGGAATAAAGTGGAGGCTGTTAAGACAAATAGCTTAGTCTCATTGATATTGAAAATTGCTTTAGTAAGGTTATGCATAGTCATTACATAGTTAGCATCCAAAGCGCCCTTTATACTGAGAAAAATTGGAGAAGTGTGGGGTGACATTTTCAGATACAACATATTGGGTGACACAATTACTACAAAATTTGGGGTCACAAGAAAGCCTTTTCAACATAAACAGAATATCTAGTTGTTCCTGGTGGAGGTCTAGTTCTTGCTGAATGACTAAAACAGAGGCTCAGGATAGTTTATTTAAGTCATTTTGAATGGCAAATTCTTTGGCAGTAGACAAATTGTTTATAAGTCTGAGCAGTCTGGATACTCTGAGCGAAGCAGTGGCAGTGGCTGTGGCGACGATGGTGGCTACCAGGGAAATAATTCCAGTGATGATGAGGCTAATTGTACACCTTATCTGTTGTAGGATCTTTCAGAAGATTCTTCATCTCCATGTCTCATGGACTCCTCCACTCTCTGGACAGGTTCCCTGAAGCCAGATTGCTGGGGGCACTCTGAGGATAAATATATTTTTAGCTTTCGTAGCAGGGGTTAGACAACTTGTGAGCTAGCAGGATGTATTGACTGCACAAGGGATCTCTGTATGAAAGATATTTATGCCATCGGTGTCATTTATTATTATTAGCATAGGAAAGGGTGGCCTAATACATAGTGGATATGGGTATAATTTAGGGCAAAGGTAAATCCATGGTTAGGGCCTTGTATTAACATCAACCCATTCATCCAGCTGGCTACCACCCATTTGATGAGTGTAGCAGTCAGCAGTATTGGCATGATACCATCATACCATATTGATTTCCTCTATAATGGTTGGTAACATCTTGTCCCTGAGAAACTCCTCTTATCAAGGAGATATGGTGGCCATGACACATTGATTCCATGGGATGCTATCATTATCTGAGGAGGGCTTTTCAAAAAGCTTTGTTGAGCCTGTTGGCAGCAAGAGTGTCTTGCATTTGCCATGTGGGCGTCTATGGCTTTTGGTAGCATTAACTATAATTCTAAGGTCAGTAAGAGATACCTCAACATACGACTTGTTGTATTTATCTACAATAGTTTCATTAGCAAGAGCAAAACAGGGAGACTGTATGGATGATAGGTTTCATTATCTACTACAGAGAAAAAAATGGGCAGATATGGAAATGTTGGTATTCCAGGGTACAGTGACCTTCTGGATGGATAACTTAGGATCAATAAGGTTGGAATTATTGGAAAAGAGCTTACGTAGGGCTCCTTCCCAATTGGCCACTGCTAAAGGTGGTGGCCTAATGACCAAAGCTCAATTTACCTGACGGGAAGCTTCACTGTTAGCAGTGAGTGCTCACACAATAGGACCACTATCATTGGCCCAGGGATGAGGTTGCCCCTAAGCAAAGGGGTCAATCTGGTGTCTTGGGCAACAAGACCTTTAATATCACTTCAGGTAAATTTATGTGAGGTTCGTTTGCATTGTTCAGTCCTTTTATTGTGAGGTTTCTCCTCCAGAGTTAGTTCCTTCACCTTCTTGGTTGGTGGTTCTGGGGATCTGGGGTTTGACTTTCTGGCAGACACCCAGATGGGGTGAGGCTCCTGTTTACATATACAAACCCTTGATACATGGTTAGGAGGGGCCCTGGACCGTCCCATGCATTTGTTATGGGATCCTTCCAGGAGACCATAGGTAGATGGGTGAGCTCCATGAGGAGGTGCCCAATGTTTATGGGCTGCTGTTTCCATAGAAAAATTTTGAAATTGAAAGAAAATTTAAAGTAAATGAGGTTTGGTTCAAGGCATTGCAAGGGGACTTGGTATAGTTTCTCCCCTCTGTTTTGTAGCAGGGTCTGTAATTCCTTGTCTGTTCTTTCTAGAGTATCTTGAGCCTGAGTGTTATAGGGGATCCCAGTTAAGTGCTATATATGCCACTCATTGCAAACTACCTGAAATGTCTTGCTGGTATACGCTGGCCCATTGTCAGTTTTTCTAGACACAGAAACACTCATGATTCCAAACACTTTAGGAGATGGGAGATGATCTTTTTTGTGGTTTCTCCTGTGAAGACTGTGACCATTACACAGCCTGAATAAATTTCAATGGCTGCATGAATATATTTTAAATTTCCAAAAGGTGCATAATGAGTGACATATATTTGTCATAAAGCATTATATTTTAACTTTCATGGATTCACTCCAGCGGGTTGTAAAGAGCCAATGGGGAGAAAGGTTGCATTTTTTTTGCAGTCTCTGACTAGCTATTTGTAAGCCTCCTTAGTCATTTCTGGAAAGAATTTGTGGAGGCTCTGGGCATTTTGGCCAGAACTGTCCTGTTCCTTCATATCCCAACAAGTGGAGCTCCCTTTTTCTTTTTTATCACCTTGTTCCTGCTTTAATGCAACTGTCATGACTGAGGCCAGCAGAAAGGCTTGAGCTGCTAGTGCCCCTATGGCCTGGATAGCCAAAACCCAGTCATCCAGCATGCCATTTTTTACTGATGCTACTGCTGCTCTGTGTTTCCTTATTTAGTCGCTCCCAGATCAATTCCTTGACTAGGGCTTCCCTAGTTCCTTTATGAGACATCCTTTTACTTCCTTGTTTACTCTGTCAATAAACTGTGGCTAGTCTTCAATGGCTTTTTGTCTTAGGCCCTGGATAGAAACTATAACTCCCCAAGCTGGTAATTTCCTCCAGGCTCTTAAAGCAGAGTAGCACCTGATTGAGATAATTCAGTGGACCTGTAGCTTGTATCACAGGGGAACTGTAGATTCCCTCTCCCTGAAGGCATTCAGCTTGGAGGTTAACATTTGTGGCCTGGTTACAATCTCCCTACTGTTCACATTCATTGTAGAAGAATGCCTTCCACTTCAGTGCTCTGGCTAGGTCTTACCAGTGTTGAGGGCAATTAAATTCATGACTTAATGATTCCAGTATTTGCTTCACAAATGGGCCCACCCTCTTTTACTGACTTCTTCAACTTTCAGGGTACCTGATGTGTGTGGGTACCAGGTAGCAGGATGCTGTGGTGTGGGGGCCATCTTGACTGGAAGGCTTGTATTCCCTTACCCCACTTTTCATTTCTTATGTAGATCTTTGAAAGGATCTCTGGCCTCTTAAAATGGGTTTCTGGGAGAAACATGGCTTGGGCCTGTCTGGTGGCCTGGTCATTTCTAAGTTGTCATAGTCCCTTGATGGCTTTGGCATTGCTTTAAAAGGAGGCAGTTGCTATTGACTCAGGGAAGGATATAGGCTTTGCCTGTCAGTAGAAGACGTACTTACACCATTTGCGGTCACCTCTTCCTGCAACATGAAGGCTAGTGGTACCGCTTCCCATCTCTCTCCCTCCTGCACCTGTTGTGGTTGCTTGCTTTGAAGTAGATTGTTGCCTCTGATTTTTTTCCCCTTGTCTGTCTCTCATAATCTTGTCTTCCATCAGGGCCATCATTATATGACTAGGGTCTGTTGTAGGGCCCCCTAATGGCTTTTCTGAATGGCTGTCACAATAGGGGAAAAAAAAGTAGTGGTAAAGTATACTCCTGTCTTACTTCAGCTTGTTGCACATTTAGCATTATCTTGTCCCATATGGTATGATCAAAAACACCAGCAGCACTAATCCAGGGGCTAGTATCTATTACTACATCCCCAAACTTGTGGTCCTCTTTCTTATTCAGGGTTAAACCTCTAGTGTCCAGGAGAGTGGGCAGCATTTTCAACTTCGAGTCTTTGGTGGAACTTGATATGTTCCCCATCTTTCCCTTCCTCACCACTCTATGAGGGGTTACACCTTGTTTTATAGGCTCACCTCAAGTCTCCTTTCAGGCACCGTATGTGTGGGTTCTCTCTCTTTCAGTGAGGAGGTCCACGGAACAGGGTAGAGGAGAGTGTTTGGCTGTGGAGTCACAAATCAAGACCAAGCTGGAAGCAGGTCTGATTTCATTGCATAGTTACCATGTATATATACTCAGGCAGTAGCTAAGCAGATAATAGGTATCCATCTCAATGCAATTTCTGGCCAATTGTCCTTGTGGCAACCAGTTGAAGAGTTGGCCGTGAGCAAGCACTGAGACTACAACACGTGCCCTTAACATGTCTTTTATGCAGTACTTCATGCACTTGTCCCATACTACAGGAGTTTCAATAATTGTAGAAAAGTAGCTCCTTTGCCAAGGAGCATGTATATAAAGTGTGCAGTGTGAATACATAAATTTATATTTTATTACTTGTAGAATATGCATTTTAGGTGAATAATTTCATGTAACAATATGATATGATTCACTTGGATAATAAAAATTTTGGAGATTATAGAATTATGAAGAAATGCCTGCCCAAATCAGTTAGTAATTAATTCTCCAAACTTGTTTTAAAGGTGGTGCAATTTGGGGGGGTTAGTGTCTGTGACAAAAGAAGCCAAATGAACCTAATCTTTTTGCTTTTCTTTTTTTGGGGGGTGGGTGGGTACTGGGGATTAAACTCATGGGCTCTTGATCACTAAGCCACATCCCCAGCTCTATTTTTTTTTTTTTGTATTTCATTTAGAGACATGGTCTCATGAGTTGCTTAGTGCCTTGCTTTTGCTGAGGCTAGCTTTGAACTCACAATCCTCCTGTCTCAGTCTCCTGAGGCATGCACCATTCCACCTGGCTTTCTTTCTTGTTCAAGTACAAGATACTTAGGAATAGGATTTGAGGTAAGAAAGATGATCTTTATGAAGTTCGTGTTTAAGAAAGTCAATGCCCTTCCTTTCTTTTCTTTTTGAAAGAAAAAAAGTATATTATTGTTCTTTTTTTTACAGTTAAGGGAAATCTGAGTATACCTGCAAGAAGAGGAGACTGAGGTGTTTCTTCTGTAGTATGCCTGCCTGATTATTGTCCGTATGCTTCCCACACTGAAGCTAGAGATAAAGCACACGAGAAAGATATCAGGGTATTATTTGTGACTGTAACCAGGGAGGACATAGAGACTACCCTCAAATTCTTGGTATCAGGGTCCATGAAAGATACAATTTACAATATGGGAGCCATAGATGTCAAATGAAATACAAATGGGATTTCTAGGGTGTATCACAGCACCAGAGCAAGGCAATCACACACCAAAGGCATGTTATGCAGTCTTCTATTGTTGGTCATATTCAATCTATGCCTTTGTGGGACCAGAGTTAGAGATTTTACATTGACAGATGTTTAAGACATTGACAGATTCCATTGAATTGTCATTTGAATTTCTCACGATCCAATCAAATCAAAGGCTTTGGCAATATATATGTTCTAGATGGTAGATTGTTTTATTGTGACCAGTTATCTTCCATGTGAGAGTTTCATCCACCTATGTTCTTGCTACACCTCCCTTTGCATGAAGTACAGGATTTCCCTCTTCCTGTTTGATACTGAGTCAGTGCCACTGACTTGTAACTCCATAGACTATTACTGGGTTTAAGAAGAACCATTGAATAGGGTTGTGTAATTGCTTTATTGTTTTTTTTTTTTTTCCTTGACCTCATGTATGAGAGAACAGTATGTACTGTGTTTGGGCTACCCCTCTCCCTCAACCTTGCAATGAGAAGGCATAAAGGAGCATATCTCTTTCCTACCCACCTCAGCATGGTATCCAGTTTGCATCCCTATTAATATGTAAATCAAACTTTGTTGTCCTGAGCCTCTAAGACTGTGAGTTTTGCATTTATAAACAAAGCCAACAAATAGAGAAAATTTGAACAATAATAGAATCATTAAATTGATAGGAATTAGGTTGCCAGGAGAAATTCTAAAGTCAGAAGAGAGAAAAAGCATAGGAATTCCATCCCTCACCCCGACTGGGGATTGAACCTATGCTCTCCTTCCCAAGTGTTGATAAATTAACCAGGTTGGCCTTAAACTTCCAATCCTCCTGCCTTAGTCTCCCTAGTAGCTGGGATTATAAGTGTGCACCACAGCACACAGCAAAGCATAGGGGTTCTGACCTTAAGAGGAGATGTAATAGTAAAAGGATTTGGCTGGCACTGGAATACAAAGTGAGATGCCAGTGGAGTTGTATTTCATGGATTCATTTGTAATGTATTTATGTATCACCTTTAATGAATCACGCATTGTATCAGGCACTGGAAAAATAATGAAAAGATTAGTGGTCACTTTTGAAAAGTTCACAATCCCCTAAAAAATGTGCAAGCTAAAAATGAAAGATTTAAGTATTTAAAATTACACAAAGTCCAGAATAGAAAAAACAAAAATAAAAATTTCACTGAAGGATTGTAGAAGTCATCCTAAACAAGATAATAATGAGCTGGATTTTTTTTAAAGATAAATAACAATTTTATATGCAGCAAAGAAGGTGGGAAGGTGTCCCAGACACACAGAAGACTCTGTGTTGTTTAGCTTAAGCTACAAGCTGTTCACTTTGGCTGGAGCATTAAATGTTAGCTTGGAATGGTTGGTCAGATGAAATGAAAATGAACTGTTTAAGGTGAAATCAAGGAGAGCCTTTTATGCCAAACTAAATAACTTGGCATTTACTCTAGGTAATAAAATTTCATTGGGAAAGATTTTAATCAGGGGAGACAGATGATCTGATTTTCATTTTAGGAAGATCACTTTGGTAGCTTTTAAGGGTCAGTTGCAAAGGACCAAGGTTAGAACCAAAGGAGATTAGCTAGGAGTTCTTCAAAAAGTTTTAGAATTATTTAATATGATAGAGTGGCCTTATATCTTACATATGATTTAAATTCTAAAATAGGGAAGATGCAATTCAAATATAATAAAAATCATTTCAAAAAATTATTCAGTTCCATTTTGCATCAGGGTACAACAGAAACATTTTTCGGTGGTTGTATTTGAATAGATCACTGTGTTTTTTTTTTTTTTAATGAACTTCAGATAAGTAGCTGTCTTATGCATCTTGAAATATTTAACTACTCACCCTGGTGAGATGCTTATGCTAAGAGACATACATTGTAATTGAGAGCAATTGAGAGAACAATAATTTACATCTCTCTGCTTGCAAGAGAATTTATATTCATTAAAAGGATTGGAGTTTCTTTCTTACCATTTAAAGACAGTTGTCTTCTGTTTATTCCTTTTAACAAAAGCTCATTAAGATCAATATATATAGAATATGAGATCCCATTGGCATTAGAAGGAAACAACTTATATAAGTTAGCCTGAATCTTCTTCAAATTAAATATTGGACCTCAAAACCATGAGCAACAAGAACAAAAATAAGCAAATGGGATTACTTCAAAATGAAAAGCCTCTAAACAGTAAAGGAAGCAATCAATAGAGAAAACTGACAACCTTCAGAATGGGAGAAACTCCTTGTGAACTATAAATTTGATGAGAGGTTGGTATCCAGGATATATAAGGAATCCATTCATATCAGTAGCAGAAAAACAAATAAAAAATTAAAATGAGTGAAATATTTCAACAGATATTTCTCAAAGGAGATACATTAATAGCCAACAGGTATATGAAAATATGCTCAACATTTCTGATCATTGGAAAAATGCAAAAGAAAACCACAGTAAGATATCATCTCACTCTAATTGGAATATTATCAAAAAAGACAAGAAATAATAAATGCTAGTAAGGTTGTAGAAGAAGAGAAACTTTTAAACACTGTTGGCAGAAACGTAAATTAGTACAGCCTTTCTGGGAAACATTATGGAACTTTCTCAAACTAAAAATAGAGTTACCATAGAATCCAGCAATTTCTCTACTGGGCATGTATCCCAAGAAATGGAATAAGAATGTCTTAGAGTTATCTGCCTGCCCATGTTTATTGCAGCACTGCTCACAGTAAGTAACATTTGGAATCAAGGTGTACATCAAATGATGAGTGAATAAAGAACATGTGGTACATATGCATAGTGAAATGGTATTCAGCCATTAAAAGGGTGACATCCTGTCTTTTATGACAATGTAGATGGACCTTGGGACATTATGTTAAGTGAAGTAAGCCAGTCCCAGAAAGACAAATTCTGTAAGGTCTTACATGTGAAATCTAAAGCCACTGCTTGTATGAAAGTGAAGATTAGAAAGGTGTTACCAGAAGATGCTGGGGTAAGGAGAGTGGCCGGGAGAATGGGAAAGGTTGATCAATAGATTCAAACCTATAAGGATGCAATTCCTACAGGAATAAGTGTTAGCTTTCTGTGTGTAGTAAATATAGCTAATAATAATGTATTGTATATTCTGTAATAGAAGAAAGTTTTTTTACTGCTTTTACCACAAAGAAATGATTAATGTTTTAGGTGATGAACATGTCAATTACATGATTTGTTTATCACACAATGTATGTATATGTATATGTGTATATATATATATATATATATTTGAATCATCACATTATAACCATAAATATGCATAATTCCTATGTATTAATAAAAATAATTACAAATTAAAAATAAAAAAGAATATTTAAACAGCTTCTGGTTTTGACTTTCAAAAGTTAGAGGATATGTGGAATTAAAAGCTTGTACTTTCAGTTTTTCATCTGTTTTTTGGGGTGACAATCATATTCTTCTGATTAATAAATAGTATACAAGAAAAAAAACAGCATACAAGTTTAATTCTGCCTTTTCATCTATGTGTTATTGTCTATCATACATTATAGATTTTGACATGATTCTTTTTATCTTATATTTGAGACACATGTCAGGCACCTTTTGTAGAAGGTGAAAGTCACTATTTCTTCATTGTCAATGAGAAGGCAAAGGACCAGTGTGGTTAGTGATGAATGGGAACTACAATCCATATCTAGTGGCTGATTTCAGTGCTGTTCAGATTATTGCTACATGGCAAATTATACCTGCAGTGCACACATGCTAATGAAGAATTTTGGCATGGGGAGCTCAGGGTCCTTTGATCAGTGTAAAGAACTCTGTTTTCCTAGATGAAGCTTGGTGAAAATTAGGAAATGATTTTCCTTCAAGGAAAGATGGATCCTTACACAACTGTTAACATGTCTGACATAACTAACTGTGTGCATCTGTATGTATAAATGTACATTTGTGTGTATTTTACATAATCAAAATCAGCTTCCACCTTCCTGCTGGGGTTCAGGTATGTCTCAGTGCTTTGTCAGGTGATGATAGAGTGCTTCTAAATTCATAGTGCTTCTCAACATATCAACTAAATAAGTACAGCATTTCCTTCATTTCTGCTTAATAGCTCCTTCTTGCTATGTCTAAAAGGCTTTGTGTTTTTTTTTTTACTTCATCTGCTTTTGCTTTTTAAAGGAACAATAGCTGTTTCAGAAAATATAGATAAAAATGTATTTAAATAGATATTTCCAAACATGAAAAACATGCTTTTTGTCATAATGGTATATAAATTGAGGATCAAACAAATGAGCACAAAAATGTTTTGAACACTTTTTGTGGTTCAATTATCAAACTTTTCCTCAGCAAATTATGTCCTCTTCACTTTCTGTAAACAAACACTTTTCTGTGTGCATCTGTTTCTAAAGGAAAGTCACCCCCATTGTTTTTAAAGGTTATTGAATTCTGTGGATTTTGAAACAATACTTGAATGGCACCCACATTAAGGCAGAGATAGAAATATGTCACATTTGTTTTTGTTTCTCAAATTTGTGTTCTTATATAAGGCTGATCATCTCCCCTAAGGAACAAGTTACTATTTTCTTTCTTAAGAATCTTGTGATTATTAAAGTAGCAATATGAAAGAATTCACTAAGGTATGGTAAATAATTTCACATGCCTCAATAGAAAATTATGTTTATTTAAAAATCTGTAGAAATTTGGGACAGATCTTTCTCAATTCTGTAACAACACATGCTAAGATATGGAATCTATAAAGACAACACAACAATACAGTTTGCTAAATTCAATTTTGATTTTATAGCTTTCAGCCAAATCGTAACTGCCTTATTATACAACTATTATAAAGCTGAAACACATGTTTAAAAAGTATAAAATATGTCCATGTTTCATGTAGTAGACATATCTCAACAATGTAGAAGTGTAATTAAATCCATATAATTTCAGGACAAAATTTTTAATTTTTAATACTATAACTTTATTGGTATTTCAATGTCAACTGTTTGCTCTTTGTATATTTAAAAAAGTTATAAGTATATATTTTAAAATAAGGTAGGCAATAGTAAAGTCAAATTCACACAGAAAAATAATGAAAATAATATTGAGATATTACATAATAAACCAGAAGAGGAAAATTTAAAGTACCTGCTTTCTAATTATGTAAATGTCTCTTAATTATCAGCATTCCAATAGTCACAAAAATAGATGGCAAAGACTTTGGTAGGTTTTCAGTGATTTCTAGGATGCAAAGTTGCATCACTCAACCTTTGAAAGAAAAATAGCAATGTGTGATTTTTTTTCAGTCTGTAGATATCAACATTAGGCAAGATAGGAATGAATTTGAATATTTGAAACTGTGGTCTGAAACATGCATTTTGATTAAAAACTCACAAATGGGCAATAGACATAAACTGATATTTCTCAAAATAAGAAATACTATGATCAGTAGGCATATTATAATTCTCAACATTAATGATTAATGAAGTAATCATATAAATCAAAATCACAAGGAGTTATCACCTCATTCCAGTAAGAATGGCTATTTTCAAAATGGCAAAAAAGAACAGGTGCTGGTGAGGATGTAGAGAAAAAGGAACAAGCCTAGCACACTGTCAGTAGGAATGTAAATTACAATAGCTATCAAGGAAAACAGTATCTCAAAATATTAAAAATACAACTAACATATGATCCAATAATCCCACACATGGTTATACATTTGAATAAAACGAAAGTCACATGTCTAAGAGACATCTGCATTACCATGTCTATGGCAGCTCTATAATATGTGGGCAAGATATAGAATCAACCAAGATTTCCATTGGCATCAGCCATCAATCTCCATGTAATTAGAAATGGCATAGTAATCAAGAATGTCGTGATGGTGGAGTTTCCACAGGAGCCGTATTGAATATCTACCAGTTCTTGAATCCTTTAGGAGAGAGTTGGTCTATCTAATATACTTAGGTTATCCTCAGGGTATTCATTGCCATGCTGCTCCCCATGGGTAGTAGTCAGTAGAGCTCCTGTATTGTCTAGTCTCTGGTTTCACCTGATGGGGACTTATTAGTGGATGCTGGCACTTCATTCATCTAAATATCCTTGTCATGACTGCTAAGCACATATCTGCATCTTTCTTGCCCATTCTTGGCCAAATCTCTTGTCTTTCATTAAATATTTAACAATGACCCTCAGATATCCCTTAAGATTTGCTCATGTACTGCCTTTATCTCATCTATCCAAGAATAATTATTCTCAGTAACATCTGCCTTTCATGATCTGCAGCTGAAACATGGGCAGGTCCACCCTTATTTCAGCTCCACTGAAATTATTAACATGTCTAGTTATTTCTAGATCCTGAGAAACCATCCAGGATTAGGCTAATTTCTTTCAATGCCTCAAAATACAACTCAGTACAGTAGAATTTACATCAGAGTTGATTTCTGTTTCATTTTATGGATTTCTTTCCAGGGTCAGATCTTCTGGTGTTCCTAGAATGGACCTCTATGCCTTACAATCCTTCTCCCAGAATTATTTTCCCCAAACTAGGTTTATATTCTGCAATTATCAATGAGTTTAAGTTATTCTCCATTGTCTACCTTTGCGACAGAATTCTAGTGTTAAAT
Organism: Ictidomys tridecemlineatus; assembly: GCF_052094955.1. Classification (NCBI taxonomy): domain Eukaryota; kingdom Metazoa; phylum Chordata; class Mammalia; order Rodentia; family Sciuridae; genus Ictidomys; species Ictidomys tridecemlineatus. The sequence goes on along the minus strand of NC_135477.1, from coordinate 108,889,169 downwards.
ACATTTGGGAACTACTATATATAATTTTTGCTGTTTTTAAATATTTTTTAGTTGTAGATGGACTATATATATATATATTTGTTTATTTAAATTTATATGGTACTGAGGATTGCACTTCACATGTGTAAGACAAGTGCTGTACCCCTGAGCTACAAACCTAGCCCTCATTTGTCTTTTTTAATAGAATTGCATCACATATGTCTATTAAGAGATCAGATAAATCTTTCATTGTATTTTTAGAGTTGTTTAGCATAGAACATCTCATAAAAGAACATTTATGAATAATGATACCAGATAGTTTGTGAATCTACAGCTTTTTGTATCTAGGAAGGGAGGATGATTCTTTTTGCTATTTTGCTGCCGTTAGACTCTGGAAGTGTATACGTACATGATCTGGAGTTTTCATTGTTATAATAAAGGAAGCCATCATCTCAGGGGAAGTTTTATATAAGAAATGTTCCACATGAAAATTTTCCTGAGGAGTTTTGTTCTTTCCTGTCTCAGGTAGGTAGCACAATTGTGAAAACATGCACCACTCTTGTTATGTTCTTTTTTCCTCCAGTGTTAGAGATTAAACCCAGGGCCTTATACATGCTACCCAAGCTCTCTACCACTGAACCACCTCCCCAGCTCTCTTGTTAGGATTTAGATGTGATGTATCCTGTAAAACACTCCTATGTAAAGCAGCAATATTCAGAGTAAAATCATTGGATTATAAGAACTGTAACCCAATGAGTCTATCCTAGTTTGAATGAACTGATTGGGTGTTACTGTGGGTGGGCGGGGCATGGATGAAGGAAGACTTACTGGGAGTGTAACCTAAAGGGATGGATCTTCCTTGTGTGCCACCAACCCCTACCATGACCCCCTTGCTTCCTGGCCTCCACAAGGTGAACAGCTTCCCTTCACTGGTCCCTTCTCCCATGATGTGATGTCCCATGGAATGAAATCTCTGAAATCATGAAGCCCAAATAAACTTTTCCTTTTCTAAGTTGCTTTTGTTGGGTATTTTGGTCACAATGATGCAAAATTGACTAAAACACCTTAGAATTATGTTCTTCTTAATGAAAACACATGAGATAAGAGGAAGAATATAAACCTTGGAGTGTAAAAGAAAACAGTATTTGTTTTATTTAAGATTCCTTAACCTCTTGTTTCTTCAATTTCATCATCAATAAAAAAAGGGATAATTACACCTATTTGCAAAATTATTTTGAAATTTGAAAGCAAGACTATGCAAAATGAAAAGTCAAAACATGCAGTAGAACTTTATAACACATGTCAGTTTCTATACACAAGAAGTTGATTCTTTCCCCTAATAGAATAAAAGACAGGTAAATTAAAGTTTAGCTTTCTTTTCTGTCAAAATGAAGAAAATCTCCTTGAATAGTCTCCTTAAAAAGAAAGGGAAGCATGTTCTCTAGAGTGTGTGGGTATTCATTTAGAGACTTCAGTGGTGTAGAACTTTCATCTGTGACTGAGTTGCCCTGCTTGTTCAGATAAAAAGGAAAACTATTTTGAATAGAACATGACTAAAAAGGAAGGTCAATCCTATCTCCCTCTAATTTTGGGGAGTAAGTAGTGAGGAAACTTTCTTTAAGACATTATATTCTATATTTAACTTTTTTTACATCATACATACTTCACTTTCAAAAGCCCAAGTTATTTGTTTATTTTTTTTAAAAAAAATGTTTATTAACACAAATTAACTGTGGAAATTGATGGGTTTCATGGTGACATTTTCACATATATATTATATATATGAAATACACTTTCATATATATATATACATATATATATGTATATATATATATATATACATATATATATGCACATATGCATGGATCATGTCCATCTTCTATCACTCCTTCCACTCCCCTGACTCTGCCCTTCTCGTGGTCTACTTCTCTTTTCCTCATAGGCCCTTCTCTACTTCTAGGTTATTTATTTATATTTTTAGCTTCAATATATGAAAGAAAATACCCGGTACTTATTTTTCAGTGTCTGACTTATTTAGCCTAACATGGCATACTCTGATTCCATCAATTGTATATTGATGCGTGTATACATACCATATTTACTTTACCTATTCATCTGTTGAAGGGAACCTGGGCTGATTTCAAATCTTAGCTATTGTGAATAGTGCCACAACAAACAGGGTTATGAGGGTATTTCTTTTGAAGGCTGAATTCATTTCCTTTAGCTAAGTAACCCAGAGTGGGATAGTTGGATCATATTGGAGCTCTATTTGGGGTTATGTAAGGAATCACCTAATTATTTTCCACAGTGGCTCTACTAATATACATTCTCATGTTATTGTTTGGCTGTGAAGTATTCCCCAAAGACTCATATATTGAAGGTTAGGTCCCCAAATGCAGCAGTTCAGAGGTAGAGCCCTTGAGAAGCAATTTGTTCATGAAAGCCCTGATCCGATTTGTGGATTAATCCATTGAGAGATTCATAATTTTACTGGGAGGTGATGGAAAGTGTAGGAAGTGGGATCTAGCCAAAAGGGGTATGACCCTTGGGCATATGTTTCATCCCCATGTTCTTTCTCTTATTCTCTTTCTCTGCTTTTTTTTTCTTTTGTGAGCTTTCTTCTGGCATGCCTTATATCATGAAGTTTCTGTCTTAAGAGTCAACAGACCATGGACCGAAACCTCTGAAACCATGAGCCAAAGTAAATCTTTCTTTCTCTAAGATGATTTGTCATAGCAACAAAAAGCTGACTGACATACCCACCAACAGTGTAAAAGGACCCCTTTTTCTCCACATCACCAGTCCTGGTGGTTACTATTGTTTTTTGATAGCCATTCTGATTGGGATGAGTTGGAATCTGAATGTAGTTTCGATTTGTATTTCCCTAATGTCTAAAGGTATTAAGCATTTTTCATCGATTTATTGGTCATTTTTCTTCTTTTGAGAACTATTTAGATTTGATCATTTTGATTAGGTTACTTCCAGTTAGGTTATCTTTTGCTAAGTTTTTGAGTTCTTTATGTATTCTGAATATTAACCCTCTGTCAAATAAATGGCAGAAATGCAAAGATTTTTATCCATTCTGAGGATAATCTCTAGGCTCTATTAATTTTTTCCTTTCCTGTGCAAAAAAATTTATTTGATGTAATTTCACTGGTCAATTCTTGTTTTTGTTTCCTGAACTACTGGTAGAATTCTATTCTCAGGAAATCATTCAGATATCTTATTTCACCAGAGGGTTTCTCTATTATAGGTGTTACTTTTTATTTCTAATGTTTGATTACTTACTAATTCTTATTTGCTCATTTATTCTTTTAGATTTACTCTTTACTATGATTCTGTTTATCTTCCTTCCACATTTGGTCTAGTGGTTTTGAAATTCTCTTTGTTTATGCTTATCATAGAAGATCTTTATTTTAAATGAGCTTTTGATCTGATGTATTAATCTTTTAATTTCTAAAATTTCTATTTGGTTCTTTTTTCAAAATCTGTCTCTTTATTGAATTGCTCATTCATATCTTATATTTCTTAATTCATTCATCTATTTGTGATTTCTTGGAATCCTTGAACTTTTAAAAAATCATTTTTTAAAGGTTTTATCTGGCATTTCATCCATGTCAATGTATTTGAAATCAGTTGCTAGAGAGTTATAAACTCTCACATTGCCTGATTTCCTCCACATATTTCTTGTGTTTTTGTGTTTATATTTGCACATCTCTGGGGATGAATATTTCTTCCCCTTTACGCGAGGGCTTCATTAATAAGCAACCTTGTCTGCATGGTGTAATGTGTAGTGTTGGATTTCAACCCAATTAGACTTCATAATCAGTTTCCTGTGACTTCTTTGACTGAGACTGGAGGTTTTTGACATCATGCCTACTGTGTCATTTCCTGGGACTTGCTTTCTCTGCAGGTTTCACAAGAATGAGTTCTTTCTAGTAAGCCAGGCAAGTGTGGAGTAGACAGAAATGTATGGGGTAAACTGTATGGTTGCTCCTTCAGGCTTGTCAGCAGTGTCCAATCTGATAAGGTGTAGGAGTAAACTATGCTGAGCTCCCTTATAGACACAGTGTTCACATGGATTGTGTTATTCCTCTCTCCTGTTGCTATGGGGGTACATCTAGGAGAGGGACTTCCTGCTGCCCTAACTGTGCATAGTTGATTCTGGGTAGATGGCTAATGTTTTGTTGTTTGTTTGTTTTTTAATCTTTCTTTTTCTTTAAATTGAAATATTTGTGAAGGATTGAGTAGGCCAAGTTCATAGCAGAAATAGAAATAGTACAGTTTTGTGAGTAAAGCTGAGGTGTAGCTCAGTGACAAAGCACCTATTCAACATGCTTAAGTTGCCAGCTCAGTCTCCAAAAATGAATAGAAAGAAGAAAATAAACAATAAGAATAACAACAACAACAAATATAATCAGATTAAAAATGAACACTGAATTAATACTAACAAAGACAGAAATGGACAAAAAAAAGAAACAGATTAAACTCAATACCTAAAAATAACAAAAATGAAACTAAATTAAAAACAAATGATTAAAAAAGAAAAAAACCCAAATAATGCAAAAAATAAAGAAGAAAAATGAAAGCTTAGAAAGTTAAAAGAAAAAAGGAAACCAGAGGAAAATAACAAGTTGAAGAAAAAAGAAATAATTTAAGACATAAAGAGTAAAAGAAAAATTAAATACTAAAATGTTAAGAAAATGGAGAAAAAGAGAAAAATGTGAATGAAAAAACATAATAACAAAAAATAGTATAAAAAGTAAAAATTTCCTCTCTCTGAGATGCTCAATTATGTGGGGAACAAGCGATATCATAACTAGTGTCGATCAGTTTCTTTCTGTTTTCTTGAGTCCTATAACCCTTGGACAAGCAAGTCTGAGTTATTCATCCCCTTCTTCTTTCCTTTGCTATGCATACCAGGCAAGCCAGGAGAGGTTTATGGCCAGATCTTGATGGATTACCTCTCAACTTCCCTGTACACCCCAACAAGCTAGGGCATAGATGCACTCCAGAGCTATTTAAGAGTAGAGTGACCTCTACTCTTTCTGACTTGGATCTGTCCCAAGATCAGAGCAGATGCTGACCCTGCAATATGTCAAAGACTCTGGTGCCTTTTGTATTGTGTTCTCTGAGTGAGAGGAGGCTATAGTCACAACCACCTGACTGTGGTGTTCCAAACATAGCTCCTGCAGGAAATCCCAAATGAGTATTCTTTATTCCAGACTCCTGTAGCTGGCTTCCTGAACCAATGGTTTTAAAGGGAACACTTTTTTTTTTTTTAATGTAATAGTCCAGTTTCCCATCACATAGAATTCTCAGCAGGTTTGTTTGAGACTGTCTCAATGTCAAACTGATTCTCTAGGCAGCTGCTTACTAAACCAGAGTAGTAATATTGCTATGGGGACCCAGAGATTGGGAAAATGCTTTTTATGCCCATAGCAGTAATTTTAGATAAGACTATCTTAGGATGGCTCCCTGTCACAGCACCAGTAAGATATCATTTATCCCATTTATCCCAGTTTTTCTCAAATCTTATTTTCAACAGAAAATTTTCCTACAAAAGTGCAAACATCAAGTCTTTACTATATTTGAATTTTTGATATAGAATTTAGCACTTAGTTACATATTCTTTAATTATACCATATGTATTTTGACTCCTAAAATAGATTCCAAGTGGCTATGGTATTTTATATATTCTTTTCCTTTGTATCTTTGTACAAGGTCACAATGTTGGAGATTTTTTTTTTTTAAAAAATGGATACTTAAGGATTGCATGTAAGAATCACAGAAAAAAATACTTTCCTAGAGTTTAGAATGAATAAATTTCACACTTTTTATACCCATTTTTATTTAAACACTTGTCTTTCAGAGAGATGATGGATGTTAAGAAAAAATGCAGTGTTTTTATCTTTCAGTCAGATGTGAGTAATTCAAGAGGAGTGACCTCTACTCTTTCTGACCTGGAGCTGATATTAGGGTATAAGTGGTCCTATGATATATAGGTCATTGGTAATGATGCAGAGACTTGGTCTTACAGATTGTCATGCTTGGGGAGTTGCCTGCTGGTTTCTAGTTCCACTTTGACTAGTGGTCTAAATGAGAGTGTTACTTGGATCCCATCAGATTAATGTGAAATCTGTACTGTCACTAAACACATAGCTGTATGTGATCTTCCCTTGTTTTACAACAGGGTAAGCACCACTGTATATTAGATATTCTCTACCTAACTGTCCGTGAAGCATGATAAGTTGTGACAGAGGAGGACTGAAACTAAATGGTGAATATGTGTCCCTGTGAGAAAAAGAAGACAAGGGATAGTCTGCCTTAGATGTTATAGTGTAATTCAATTCTGGTTGCTCTCTGTCTCCCCATAATTGACTCTTTTCTTGATGGCTCTTTTTATTATCACCTCTCCCACTCAGGAAACTCTACTTCTCACACTAGAAAGAACCTTCTGAATTCTGTCCCCTCTTTACTTTGTGTGTCCTCCTAATTCATTAGACTTCAGCTCATGTTAATAAGGCTGGGGATTTTCTTTTCCTGGCTGATTGTGGTTTCAGTTGACTCTACCCAGAGAGTAAGAAATATGACAAATGTTCCCATTCTAACTGGCAATACTTTGGCTGGTTTCATACATTCTTAAGAACAAACAAGTCCAACATGTAATGCATGTTATTTCTTCCACACTAAAACAAATAGATCTGCAGATAAGGACAATATTTTCTTTATTCAAAATTCTCCTTATTCCCCACCATGTTAAGATTTTACCCTGGTATCATTATACTGAGAGCCATTTTATACCTTTCTAAGAATTAGCTTATGCAAAGGGCTTCCATGATCAATTAAAATGTTTCAGTCTGAGTAGGATTGGAATGGATTATCCTACATCACCACCCACAAATCACTAAATTTGTCCCTTGATAGAATGAGTAGGGTAGAGATTTCCATACATTTTTGCCTCACTATGTCTTATTGCAAACCTATATAAAATATAATCACTTTTGGTTAGTTATTATATTTTATAAGCAATTGAATCAAGCTCAATTTTTAAAAAGGTGTTTAAGGCAACAACTAGAAGTTGTGATGCTACTAGAAAATAATAAGCTTATCTGGGCAAAACCTTTAATTTTTATGATTACAGTATAATATATGTGTTGATAATCTTAAAAAGTACCCTCCCCATTTTTAAATTGTTCAGTTATTTGGTAGTTGGAGAGTGCTTAACATGAACTTGTAGGGATGGATATATAAGGATACAAATGTAGCCCTTGTTCAAGTCTCAATATAGGTAAACTCAGAATCCTGCTTCAGAAGAAGAACAAGAATAGAAAATGTTTAGAGAGGATGGTGGTAAAGGTATGTATGATATTAGTAGAAACTTTTTTTTTGGTCATTAGAATATTAAAGATACTATTGGTATAAACGAAAAATAAACTATTTAACACATTAGTGAATATTAAATCTTCAAAAGCTAAGCCACTGTGAGCAACTATCAGAAACATAAGCTTTCAAAATAATGTTATTTTGAAACATGTTCATATTTCTATCTTAGATGGATTGTTACCCAGAATTCACTGGTTATTGCAGTGATCTTATGGAGGCCCATAGTTTCAATTAGGGTATTGACACAAAGGGAGATTTTCAGCTTTAAAAATGCAGACACATAATCATATTTAACTCAGCTCACAGATAATAATTTTTCATTTCTCAGTGAGCAGCCCTGACATGCTCTCAATTATAGCATAAGACAGTTTGAATTTGTTTAAAGTGGATATTTAACTTTGTTGGTAGATTTTAAATTTCTGTAATCTGATGGTTAAACTACTTTAACCGTGACTGGCAGTTTCCATTACAGATGTAACATATTTAATTGAATTTTATGTCATGGAAGAAAAGATGGAAAAAACATAAATTGGTCTTCAAATTGAATAGTTTTTTCATTTTAAAACAGTAATTTTTCCTTCTTCATCAACAAATCAACAAATAGTCTGTTTTAATAGTTCTGATATTGCAATCAAAACAATCGAATAATGAGGGGCCGTGGCTCATGCCTGTAATCCCAGGAGAATAGGATGCTGAGGCAGGAGCAGCTTCAGCAACTTATTGAGGCACTTAGCAACTCGGCAAGACTCTGTTTCTAAATAAAATATTTTAAAAAGGGTTGGGGATGTGGCTCGGTGGTTAAATACCCCTGGGTTCAATTCCAGGTATCAAAAGAAAACAAACAAAGAAACAAAAAAACCAAAACAAAACAAACATAACAAAACAAAACAAACAAAACAAACAAACAAACAAACAAACAAAAACAACCAAATACACTATGTAGAACATTTTAAAAACTTTTATAATTATGCAGGCTATTTTTTGAGTAAACTGATAACCACTTTAAAATAATACTGTTATATTTTAGCTTGCTATTCTACTCTATTGCTTTGTGGATTGCATAGGAGTTTGGTTTTAATTGTGGAATAAGTGAGGCACCTAGAAGGAAGTGACTGATCCTTCCCAGAAAATTGATGTTGAGGTCTGAAGTAGCACACATATTATTCTTTTTATTTTAGTTTTTGCCTTAGGAGTTTGGGCTAATTCTGAGGAGGACAATGAAACATTTTATATTTTTAGTACTCTTGTCTACTTTCTTTGAATTCTCAGGAGTTGTTTCCTTTGTTTGTTTCTCTTTTACTCAACTTGGGTGAGGGATACTTGGTTTATTCTGAATGCAGCTGTTCCTTTGGGTTGCTGTTTCTTTTATGTGTTGTGTATCAGATAATCATTGATACTCATGAATGACCTGTTGGTGGACATAGAATAAATGGTAGATTTCTTTACAGAGCCACCATTTTCTGGTCTTTGCTTGAGTGTCACCTCCTCAAGTCCTGTGTCTCATCACCTGTCTCCCAACTCTTACCATAATGACACAACTTAGGATGATCACTTGAATTCTCTGTTTGAGGGCTTTTAATTTCAGTAAATGGAAGTCTTTCTCTATTTTTGTTTTTCTGGTGAACTCCTACATATACATGAAATCTCAACTCAAATATCTCCTTCATAAACATGTGGTTACTGTTATCTATTTACATGCCATTTACTGCCACCAATCTATTCATTTAGTTGAAAATGTGGAAAATAAAAATGGAAATGTATTATTCATTTTTGTATTGCCACTCAATACTTACTAGGTGCTTATAAATATTTGATAAATCCTTAAGGATAACTTGCTCACCATCTCAGATTTTGATATGTGCTGAACAGATACTTGCCTTTATTCACAGTGATTACACATTAGAACAAGTCATCTTGCACTGCAGCCTGACTAATAAGTGACCTGCCTTGAACCTTCTGTTTTATTGTCAGGTACTTAAGTGGCCAAGTAAGAGGCTGGAAACAATATTCATGAATATTCATGAAGAAACTCTGGCAGCAAAATGCAGAGGAGAAAAAATAGCAATAACAACTCAGTACACAGAGAATTGATAATGTACACTTTGCATTATTAAAATGTTTATTATGATTTTGAGCTACAGTTCTAATCTAATTTCATATTTTTTAACAAAAATATTTAATCATAATAATGGCTTTCTCTGTTAAGTATAATAACTGTTTGTCTATTAACTTAGTATTAGCATTCTCATTAGGTAGAAGAATTTTAAAATAATTTTTAGTAAAACCCCTAGAATAAAATGCACATATCATCCTTGGGTGTGGCCTGTACAGTGGAAGGACTCAATTATTGGTGCAGAAAAGTGCTTTGCTGTTTTGTGAATTAATATTTTCTTCTTTGAGATACAATTTTACCACAAAAGTTTGTGAAATTAACATGTCTTTGATGATATTTCTAGTGTTTATGGTTTAATTATTGTTTTAATATTTCTACCAGAATCTTTAGTGCCCATTGTGTAGAATAAGGTAACCACCAGAATTCCTGGCAGATGATTTTGCTCTAACCATACCTCTCATCAAAATAATAGAAACTATACCTTTATTATTCTCTGATCAGGTATTTCCAATGTTTGAAAGCATATGTGGCAGAGTAAGACAAAGGGCTTTTCCAACATATTTTCTTTCCTTTTATGATAACTATAATTTTCTCCCTGATTGCATGAAAGGATCATTAAATATTTAAGCTTTTAAAAGTAATACTGTATTTCCAGATTACTAAAGAAGGCTCAGTTTTGGCAGGCACATTGGCACGTGCCTATAATCCCAGCTGCTCAGAAAGCTGAGGCAGGAAGATTTCAAATTCAAAGCCAGCCTCAGCAACAGCAAGGCACTAAGCAACTCAGTGAGATCCTGTCTCTAAATAAACCACAAAATAGGGCTTGGGATATGGCTCAGTGGTTGAGTGCCCTTGAGTTCATTCCCCGGTACCGGAAGAAAGAAAGAAAGAAAGGAAGGAAGGAAGGAAGGAAGGAAGGAAGGAAGGAAGGAAGGAAGGAAGGAAGGAAGGAAGGAAGGAAGGAAGGAAGGAAGGAAGGAAGGAAGGGAAAGAAAGAAAGAAAGAAAGAAAGAAAGAAAGAGAAAGAAAGAAAGAAAGAAAGAAAGAAAGAAAGAAAGAAAGAAAGAAAGAAAGAAAGAAAGAAAGAAAGAAAGAAAGAGGGGGAAGGGAGGGGAGGGGAGGGAAGGGGAGGGGAAGGGAGGGGAGGGGAGGGGAAGGGAAAGGAAGGGGAGGGGAAGGGAAGGGAAGGGGAGGAGAGGGGAAGGGAAAGGAAGGGAAGGGAGGAAGAAATTCCAGCTTTGAGGATGTAAATAAACAGATTTCTTTGGAATGGTTTCATCATGCTTTTGTTATGTGTGTGTTCTTTATAATAACTAGATCTCTTTGTGATAGGAGAATTCTCTGTTGAACTTTAAAGGCATTGGGCAATGAATATCCAAAATTATGTGGTACACAAAAATGTAATATGTTGCTGAACTTGTTTCAGTACAGAGTATTGCATAGTCTGTGGTGCTTTCAGGAAAGACTTATTTTTATTGCATATTTACAGCAATTGTTCTGTTTCTGGGTAGGAAAGTAAACCTTCAAGAGAATTTTGGCCTATCCATTTTTCACTCTAACCTTGTTTTCTAACCTTAAGAGCATCTGCTTCTAACAGCAGATTCTTGGCAGTTTCCTAGGGCTTAGAAGGATTAGAAAGAGGTTTGATATTGAAGAAGGATGACTGCATTGCCTTAGGACCAGTGTGTTCTTCTCTCACCCTGGAAATCAAAACTTATATACTTAGAAGAGCTGATGTGGCAAATGATGAATGGAAAGGCAAAAAACACCATGCACAATTTAGGCCTGCTGCTCTCTTAAGTCAAACACAATAGGAAAAAGATGAATGCAAGGGTTTTATTTTTATATAGTTTTATATCAGAACTTCAGCCTAAATTTCAGAAAAGAGTTACATTACATATTATTAGGATGACATATGAAATTTGAAAGAATTTTTAAATAAATTGGTAAAAAGAGAAAGGGTTACAAGAAGCATAGAGAGACACCCTGATTAGCAGATGGCAATCCAGTTCTTTTTATTTAGATCCTTCTCTTCCTCCTCCTCCCCACACCCCCTTCTCATTTTCTTCTTTAGTATTTACTTACACTCAGGAGATCAGTTATTTTATTTATTAATTTGCATTTGGGATCTAATATCAGTGTTCAGATTTATTAGAATGCAGTTATTTAAGCTTTGCATTTGTAACTATTTTTTTTAATGTGGATTGAATCCAGTACCCCCACACGTGAGAGGCAAATGCTCTACCACTGAGCCACAACTCCTGCCCATAACTACTTTTAAAAAAAATCGGTTCTTTTTAGTTATACATGACAGTAGAAATCATTTTGGTATAATTATGCAAGCATGGAATATAACTTATTCTAATAAAGAATACCATTCTTGTGGAGATACACAAAGGTAGAATTCACTATAGTGAAATTTAAAAAATTGAATTGTTTTTAGTGTTCAAAAAATGAATGGCTTCTTCTGATAGAGAATTCAGGATATATGTGGGTACTTTACACTTTCACTAAATAAACTAAGAAGGAGTTTAGATTATGTCACCTCAAAGTATAAAGAATTGTTGAACTAAAGAAAATTAAGAGTCAGATGCAGGAGAGTTCTCTGCCCTTCCTCTCCTTGCCCAAAAGCAGGACATAGATACACCAAGACAAAAGGTATCTTGCTTCCTCTGCCAAGGAGAATGAAGGATAACCATTAAAGGCACCATTTGACCCTTGTCCTATTGGTGACATTAAAGGAATACATATGAATAGCTTTACTAAGGAGCCCTTATCTGCTATTTTTTTCCATTGTCAATTTTCTAAAAATTTACTTTTCTTTATTGAATTTGATATGAAAGCTAAAATCACTTCTCAGAAATAATTATTCCATGAATTTCATGGATTCCATATATATGTGTGTGTGTGTGTGTGTGTGTGTATACACATACATACATACATAAACATATACATATACATACATATATATTGTTTAAAGGTCTTTTATAAAAACAAAATTTATTCAATTTAAATCAATCTAATGTATTGATTTTTTTAAAGAGAGATTTTAATATTTATTTTTTAGTTTTCGGTGGACACAACATCTTTATTTTACGTGGTGCTGAGGATCGAACCCAGCACCCCAGGCATTCCAGGTGAGCGCACTACCGCTTGAGCCATATCCCCAGCCCAATGTATTGATTTTTTATGTGTCAATTAGAAAATGATGAAATACAATTAAAAAAGGTAATTTTTTGAATAAAAAGTAAAGGTTGATAATTTTATGCCTATATCACATAATTTATACTTCTCATATATATGAAGCAAAAAAAATGTGTTTTTATGACTGGCTTATTTCACTTAACATAATGACCTCCAGGCGAATCCATGGACAGATTTTTAGCAAGTTCCTGCCATCTGCTAAGCCGTGGCTGTACTCTCTGCATCAAAGCCTGACTCTCCTTCTGGGGCCTCTCACTTGGTTGTTCTGTCTCAGCCCTAAATGTATTGATTGTTCCTTGTATCTTCCACTCCTCTATCCATTAGTATTTTTAATTTTTACTACCATATTGGTCATTACTTCATTCCACTATACAGTTGTATATTTATACTTATATATATATTAAACTTTCCTCCTCAGATTATTTTGGGGTTTCTCTCTCCTGTTGAACTCAGATTGACACAGAGACCACTGCAGTTTTATTTAGAAACATATTCCAGACCTTGATCTTCTCTTTCTTTATAACACAAAACCCTACTGACAAGTATAAGATACTATATAGATTCTATATACTTTGTTGAATTTTTTTAAAAAAGTCAATTAAAGGACAGCAATTCATGTGATGATCATAACATATTTTAATTCTAAAATATCAAGTAGTATATGTAGAAAAATATTTTTTTCTTCAACTTTAAAGATTCATATTTGGAATAGTCCCTTGTAGCAAAGGACAAATTAACACACACACACACAAAAGAAAATTTTAATTTATTTCTTACTCTGAAGGCATTCTAGAATAAAATCCCTTGGCTCTGAAGGGATTCTAGAATAAAATATTGTTTTTGTTTTTGTGTAGTATTGGCAATGGATTTAAGGAGTGATATAGCATCCATATGCTACATTGTTATAAGTTCAAGTCTTACAAATTATTTAAAATGAGTACACTTAAAATATAGAAATATTTTTCATTTTATCTCCATAATGTTTTATTTAAATAAATCAAGTATGTTCTGGTTCATAATGTGTCATGTAACTGAGTAAAGCATTGAATGGAACTATTGAAATCAATTTATCCAGGTTTAAAAGACAGAATGTTGTTTATATCAGTCTGTAAAAGCACTTTTTTTGTTTTTTTTATAGTTCCAGATGATACAATGGTAATCAAATTACCTGCTTGAATTGAGAGAAATGATTTGGCTCATGAAATTAGGAAGTTCATAGGAGTAAATCTCATTAGCTTAAGGTATGACTAGATCCAAGATTTCAAATGATGACACCTTTGAAGTTATACCTCTATTTTTCTCCTTTTCTTTATTGTCTTCCTTTGTTGTCTATTTATGTTCATGTAGATTCTTGAAATGGATATTTGATTAGGTCACCAGAGTCTTGGGTATATTCTACTAGATAATCTTACCAACATAGAGTGCTTCTAGTGTATAATTTCATAGAGTGCTTCTATGTTGGTAGAATTATCTAATAGGATATACTATATTCTATAATTCCAGAAAAACAAGAAGTTTCACTCTTACTGGGCCAGTTGGGTTTCCGTGACCATCACTGACAAACAGTTTTTGTCAAGAGATTGAAAGATAGCGATTGATCAAGGTTTTGTTATAAACCCTGAACTCAATAGGGTGAGAAGATTAAGGGATGCAGAGTTTAAATATGTTTGTTCTGCTTCTGACCCAACCAAATGAAATATGAATGGAGATGAGTGACTTCCTTTCAAACAGGGAGTAAAATATATGTTATCAGAAAAAGAAATGCTGATTAGTAAAACCAAAGGGAATGCAACAAAGAAAATATCAAATGTAAAACAAAGATAAATGAAATTAACAAAACAACTTGATCAATGGAACATCATGGGTAAAATGGTTAGGATTAATCCATGATTAAAAATCATGGATAAAGTGTTTAGGATTAAAGAAGTCAACCAAAATTTTTAGCAAAATTGTACTCTACTGGAATTAGTGATAGATCTTAGATGTCATTGAATTTCATCTCTGGTTAAACTTTGAATTCTGTGAATTTAAATACACACATGCACACGCACACACACGCACACATACAGGGACTACAATGATATAAAAGAAAATGTAAGGTTAAAAATGATCAGAACTGCAAAGAATAAATATGTCTTATTCATACAAAGAGAACAATATCATCTGGGTGCTAACTTGCAAGAAATTTGTGCAAATGAAAAGAGTGTATGTTGATTTCATCCCCAGGAGAATGGCAATTACACATTTGAACTCAGTTTTATCCCAGGTAGAAAGAACCCATCCTATAATTTTTTAGTTTGTTTTCTGGCACTTCAAAATGTTTATTAATTATACTAAATATTATTCTTCTTTTCCTTTGTTGTTATCATTACAGAAAATTATCATTTGAAAATAATACACAAATATCATAAATTTGTAGCTATTATTATATTAAAGACAACAGTTTTCTGCATATGTTCTGTCTTCTTAATTATTTTAGGAAACTGATGAGATCATCACATTCATTGGTGATTCAGAGAGTGATCATATTTCTTATTGCTTAATGGAAGATGAAATTATACACTAGAAGCACAATTCTCAACTAGGAAGCTAAATCACATTGCAATTGGCTTAGTATATAATGATAGTGGATGTAGCCCAATGCAGGGTTATCAATATCTGCATCCTTGGAGCTACTTCTAATGTGTTCTAAGTAATAACAAAACTCAACATTTCAATGTGTGTGTATACAAACTCCCTTCTCTTGAGGTCATGCCTATATTGTTCTGAATCTTAGTATAGGATAATTTTGAAATCTTTCTTCCCCTTAATGCTTTAGGATTTGTTTATTTTATGGAACACTTTTGGTGGGAACTCAAATGATTGTTTATTCTGAAATCTTCTGAGCATACCTGTATTCTCATTGTTTTTCATGCTACATACTGGCCATAATGAGAAGCCCTTGCTTTAGACATCCTTGTAGTGAGCCCTCAACCTCAAGACACTGCCAGGTGGTAGCAACCATATTCCTTTTATTTTTGCCCTTACAAAATGTTCCAAGTGTTTATATTTATAAAAAAAGTATTTCCTATACAGTCTAAGCAAGTGAACTTGTATTTTATTGTAGATTGCTTCTTTGTGATCTTGAATTCCTGCTTTCAAACTCTATCAGGATGTAAAGTCAGCTTTACTAAAGGGTGATTTCTAAACAACAACTACTCTGTTGTTTAATTTAACTTATTTATCTCTCCTTTCTCTAAATTTTGTTGTCTGAACTTACCATGACTGCCTGATTAGAGATTCTTAATGGTAGCCTAATACTCAGTTTCAACAATGAGCATGCTGAGAATTTAGTGAAATACACACTGTGGAATCACAGGGAACAGGAACAATTCCCATTGTAAAGATTGGTGATGGATAATATTGTTCCAGAAAAGAAGAACCTTGAATAGTATTCTCATGCCAACATCTGTTAATATAAAATGTATTTTAGCTACTAGTTGCTGCACATGGACCTATCTTTATGGACAAATACTATAGATTATTCAAGCCTCTGATGATTCTCAAAACTAACGGTTGTTAAGGACTTATCAACTTTAAGGCAGAAAAAAACCATATAGTAGTAAAACAGTTATATGAAACACAATTATTTTTATCAGGTTCGATCATCAAATAAGGAATAAAGAATAAGACATTTACCACTACTGCATGGTTTTAAAGTTTATTGACATCTACACACTCTATTACTGCAAATTAATCTTTGCTATCTCCATAAATTAAATTGTTATGACTTTGATCTATTTTTCTGGAATAATTGGATAGACATTTTTTACTTAAGAACAATAGCCACATTTACGATATCACAAATCTCTACACTCAACAATTAGTTATTTGAGAAACTGGACTAAAGAAATGAGCTTTCACTCTAGAGGCCTTGCTACTTCAGTGCCCTCAGAGGAAGCACAGCAAGAAAAAGCATCTGAGGAGGAAAAACATCTAAAATGAATAGGGTCTATTTAGGAACTAATTTAAAAATTTAATTTTTGTAATATTATAAATGAGCTTAATTCTTGATATCAGTTATAGAACACCTAATTGCATGAAACCACATTCTTACAGTTACATTTAAAAAGTAATTGTGTGCATTTTTAAAGAAAAAAATAATGTGTTTTTTTTTTGTAACCAGCAATAGAGAAGTCTGACTAGGAACTGTTGATATAAATGGAATACATAAACAATCAAGAAAAAATTTCTTTGAAATATTATTCAGGATTTCTGGACCTCTTCTAGTCTTGCAGTAAAATTCTCATGTAATGTAAGAAAATATGGAATCCCTGGGGCATGACAAAAAATATTGTCAATCCAAAATGATGCCTTATTTGTAAAAAATATCAAATAATGAAATATTATGCAGAACATAAACTCAAAGTTTAAGTTAAAAATTCAAGGGTTAACTCAAGTATTTTCCAAGACTTGGAGGAAACAATAAGTATTAAAAAATGGCTTATAAGACATTTTGTACCTATGTAAATGACAACATCTATGAATACTTTTTATTTCCAAATTGTGCCATGATAAAATAATTGCCAAAAAAGTTTTTAAAAGATAAATCTGTGTATGTAAGGAAATAATGATTGAAAAATAGATGCAGAGAGGCAGGATAGGTTGCTTACCTCAAGAAATCTGAGTACTTTGAGTTCACTCACTAGTATCAACATGTCTAATAAAAAGATCTCATCTTAACTTTCTTTGAATTGGTATAAATAGAAAACTCTGCATTAAATTTTGAAATGAGCCAGGCACGGTGTTGTATACTATAATCCCAGCAACTCAGGGGTTGAGGCAGGACGATCAAAGTTCAAAGCCAGCCTCAATAACTTAGCAAGGCCCTAAACAACTTAATAAGCACCCCTGGCTTCAATCCCCAATCTATAAAAATGAATTTTGGAAAGGTGTTCGAATACATAATTTTAAAAAGTATTTTATGAAATGAGATGTGCTTGTATATGCTCATTTTATGAAACAGATAAATTTTGGCTTAATTTGGTTAATTGTTATTAAACATTTTATGAATTGAACAAAATGTTTTCTTAAAAAAATTACACAAACATAAAATTAATTCAATGACCAATTTAAAATTTTGATGTTTTGAATTTGGGCAAAAATGCTCTTAATGATAGAGAATGACCCATGAAATGATTTATTAATCATGTGGATTGTCAAGGTTGATCACACTCAACCATGAACTGTAAAGAAAGTCTGAATCTTTGAATGCCTCATGGTAAAATCTCTAGAAAAAATAAATTCTAAGAGTTATGTAAAAAAAGTGAGAGTTGAGACTTATATCCTCTAAGATATTTAGATCATTCACATTATAAAATCATACTATTAATGGTTTAAAATAAAGATTAATTTCTTCAAAATGTATACAAGGCTGAGAGGCAGATGAATATTTTAGCCCTCCACATGAAACAAAATAGCTTGATCTCTCAATATAAAGAAACGCTTTTCAAAATTTCTAAAAATAGTAGCATGGGACTTTATCCTTTTTTAATATTGTTGTCTTGTCCATCCTCACAAGGTCTAACTATAAATTATTTTTCCATAAATAAAGTATACAGAAATTCCTGCATACATATACACTTGACTTTTATAGGCACATTATTAAATAAGGGTGTTTGTGAAATCATGTATCACCAGGAAATGATGAGATATGGATCCAAGCTGTTATGTTTGTGGCTTTTTAATTCAGCATAGATTTTTCAAAATTAAGAGACCCAACTTACTTTTATAGATAATAAACATTATGTTATCAGAAGCAAGAATACATTTTCAAATAGAATGCAAAAATCTCATTAAATTTAAAAATAAACCAAGTACTCAAGAAAATTGATCCTGGAAAAGATGCTTGGAGTGATATATTCAGGTGCAGAGGCATGCATATTGTCTCTTCTGCTGCCAAAATTTCTAGGAAGGCTACAGAAAGACATCTGGGTGTCAAGTTGTCTTACAAACTCTAGTCTAGTAGTTTTTTCTTAAAGTTAAGGTATTGTTGACAAATGTACAAGGTGATGATTTGATATACATATGTATAATGAAATAATTACTGTAATCAAGCTAATCCATCAACTCATATGGATTAGCATATAGTTATATTAACATAGCATATAGTTATCCTGTATGTGTATGTGTGTGTGTGTGTGTGTGTGTGTGCATATGTGTGTGGTGATATCACTTAATAGGTACTCTCTTAACAAATGTCAAGCACACTATACAGTATGATTATAGTCCCCACACTGTACACTAGACTATAGAATTATTTATCCTATATAACTGAAAGTTTATATCCATTGATGTACACTTCCACATTTTCTTCTTCTTTTCTGTTTCTATGAATTTGATTGCTTCAGATTTCACATATAAATGAGATTATTCAGTGTTTGTCTTTCTGTACCTGATTTGTGTCACTTAGTATAATGTCCTCTGGATTTGTTCATGTTTTAACAGCAGGATTTTTTTCTTTATTAAGACTGAATAATAAATTGACATTCCATTGTGCACATATAAGGGATATAATGGAATACAATATTCACGTGTTTTGACAAATTCATCTACTGGTGGTTGCATTTCTTGGCTATTGTAAATACTGTTGTAAAGAACATGGGAGTTCAGACATCTCGTCAACATGTTTCTTTAATTTCCCTTAGATATATATCCAGAGATTGAATTGCTAAATCATACAATGGTTCTATTTTTAAAATTTTTAGTAACCTCCATATTTCTTTTTTCTATTTATATACCCCTCAACAATGTGTAAGAGTTCCTTTTCTTCCACATCACAGCTAATACTTATTATCTCTTTTCTTTAAGATAATAGCCATCCTACAAGTGTGAGGTGATCTTTCATCATGGTTTTGATTCAGATTTTCCTAAGGAATAGTCGGAAGTTCTATTAGCTTATTAATTGAAGAATCAAGTGTGATATTTCTGCTATGGGACTTTAATTTAAACAGACATTGGCATATCATGTAGATAAGATGATTATATGGACAAAGCAAATTTTCAGTTGAATTCAATGAAATTCAAGTTTCTTTCCAACCACTAGATTTAATAAAATCAGGTGGTCTTTTGTTATTTCTTTAAAGACATGAGATTTTATATGTATTTTCAGAACTTTGATTCTATTCTTAATTTACTCCTTAGATGACACCTGAAGTTTTTAAAACTTTAGTTCATTTTTTCTGTATTGTTCTTTTAAAATGTAGCATGGAAAATGTTAGTCAGCATTCCATTGCTGTAACTAAGTACTTGAGAAAAACAACTTTAAGAAGCAAGATTTATTTTGACTCATACTTTCTAAGATTGTAGCCCAAGGTCACTTGGTTCTATAGTTTTTGGGCCTGTGGTAAGGCAGAAATATCATGGTTGAATGGTTGAGCAGTCATGGCAGAATAAAGATTGTCACCTCATGATAAAAAAGAAGAAGAAGAAGGAGAAGGAGAAGGAGAAGACAAAGGAGAAGAAGAAGAAGAAGAAGGAGGAAAAAAAAAGAGGGGTCATGGACAAGGTATGTACTTCAAAAAAACACGCCCAATGCCCTCCTTCCTCCTACTTGACTTTGCCTCCTAAAGTTTCTACCAACTCACAAGACTTCAACACATTAGCCTTTGGGGGACATTCCATATCCAAACTATACCAGAAAAGTAAGCTTTTTTCTTTTGTTTACTAAAGTACACCAATATTTACATTTATTCTTTTCACCATGTAACTTGAAAGACAAATACTCATAGTCTCTATAAAAGCACCATATACATTTTATAATTTCTGTTGTTACATGCTATTTTGTTCTGTGTAACATGAAATCCCAAAAAAATATTTTTTTCCTAATTTATTTAACAGATATAGAAAAATTAGCATTTTTCTTGTCTCTCTGGATAGCTATTTTTCATATCTATGAAGAATAATGTAATAAAAGAGTTGTATACCTAGGTATGTCATGAATTGCTGAATTATTAATGGTTTGTGAGTGTCCATATGTATTCCCAATAATACACAAAAGATGTTACTAATAAGGGTTTAGGAGCTGAAGCCTTCTTTTAACTGTTTCCTGCTTTCTGATGGACTGGAAATTAGTTATTTATAGCTCACTTTTCTTCTAAGAAATGTTTTTAAAAGCTGAGACAAAACAGAAACTCCAGTGGAAACAATGATTATTTCCAAGGTTTGGGAACATAGCATTTTTGAATGCTGGGCCATCCTGACTGTTCAATCTGTCAGTCTAGCTCTCCTGCTGTGCACTATACCCACTGTGAAAAGCAGGAGCTGGTGCAGCACAGAGAGAAGCAAGCATACCAGGATTCCAGAGTCCAAAATATTATAAAATATCTTACAATTGCCCTGCATGCATGCTAATTTAAGGAAATCAATGCTTAATTTTGTATCCTTGTACTTGTTGTGTGTATGTGTGTGAGTCTGATAAAGAATACTACTTGAAATGGTTTTGGTAAACACGATTTGTAAGAATATGTTGCTGCTGCTGATGCCTGGTAATGATAAAAATTGTGTTCTATGGAACTTAAAGTATAGGACTGAATTTGAAGTGCAATGATAAATCTGTTCCTTTATTAGAGTAGAGGCATGTTAACTACTTCTTGGCACATATACCAGAAAATGCTAAAACATGCTAATTAAATGATGAGCCCTTTGAACCTGAGTCTAAAGTTTTGAAGAAAAAAGGATTAAAAAATGAGCACAATCATAGACTTCTGACCATTAAAACATTATTGATAAATAATAAAATATTCAAGATCTCTCAACAAGTTCATATAACATATCAGTAGTTATATATTCTTTAGAATAAACTTTGTGTTAGGCAACCGATTTTAAACTGTTTCAGTAATTTGATTCCCATAAATCACAGTGAAATAGATAACATTTTTATTTCCATTATTTAGATAAAGAATCAAACATAGAGATAAAGTCATATTGTTTCCAATTTGGAATATGACAAGCCTGTGTGAATGGAAAATATTTATAAGGAAAGAAGAAATTTTCTTTGGGAAGACTTTTTATTTGCTGAAGCTGTTACTCCACTAAATTTAGAAGTCAGTTTTTGGCTTCTTTCTGAACATTCAATAGGATGTAAACCATTTTTTGCTTTTGACGACAACTGAGAAAAAACAAGATTTATTTTTGGCAAGGTACAATTACTTTTGTTTTAAATTAGATTTTTCAGGTCAAGGAAAATGCAAACATCTGAATCTGAATTATGATTAAACATAATGCATTAGCTTTTAGGGAAATATAACAAGTTTACTAAGTAAGTTTATTTTGAATAATTTTATTACTATGATTATGAGGCTTCATTATTATCCCTTTCCCTATTTTTTCTCTTTTACCACAGACACAATAAAAAATGCAGGTTGAGCTGAAGTTGTTTTTATGCTGTATTATTTCCTCAATGATATGTTATTTTAAGCCCTATCACTTGATATGCACGATCTCCAATGTATATCAGACTTTTCAAAAACTGTATTTATGAAAGGGTTCCCTTTCTCTATGCTTTGATTTTTATTGTATTGAAGCAATTATTGATGAGGGACCATTCTGTTTCCTTATTTACTCCGCATTAATAGTTTTATAAAATACATCAATGTATACATGGTGTGATACACAGTGATTTCAAATATTTTTTTATTTTAAAATCATCTGTGCTAATTATTTCCTTTAACTAATGAAAACACATTTCTAACATAGGTTACTTAAATTACTAAAGCAACCAATTAAAGAGGGTTGAGCTGCAGTACTTGTTGAATCCTTGTCAAATGATCTTACCCACGAAAAAGTGTTTGGCCCTGAGTGAACACTCAATGACAAAAAAATTGACTACCTGTTCTGTAACTAAATTATCATACTATCCAAAATGAAATCAAGCATTTTAAACATATAAAGTCACCATAACAGATTGTGCATTATCTTAATCTATGTGAATCTCTAGTTCGACTCATCATGCCCTATAAACTCTGTCTTTCTCCTGCATCATGTAATTTATTTTACTAATTTTGGTATTGAAGATTGACCCCAGGGGTGCTTTACCACTGAGCTACATCACCAGCCCCTTTAATTAATTAATTAAAATTATTTTGAGACAGGGTCTCACTAAGTTGCTTAGGGAATCACTGAGTTACTGAGGCTGGCATCAAACTTGCAAATCTCCTGCCTCAGTCTCCCAAGTCACTGGTATTATGGGTGTGCACCAACCACCACACCTGATTTCCTACATTGTATGTATAAAACTCTAGGATTATATACACTAGTAGCTGTCATGTTTCCCTGCTTCCTGCCCTTGACATGTATATCCCATTTTGAAAAGAATACAGAATGAAATGAAAATAAAGAAAGTTAACATTTGTTTCTAAGTATTTGATAAGTCTTCATACAAAACCTAAAAATTCCATTTTGGTTAAGAGTCTATACATAGGTGAATGTCACTATATCTAAAATTGTAACAAATTAAAATTTTATATTTTCTGAGTTTATTTTTTTTCTTCAACTGAACCAACTCACCTGATTCTTGATAGAATTTGGATTCCTGTCACATGCCAGATGATCAAATGTCTTAAAGAAACTCGAGTGTCAATGGCCATATATGACCAAATTGTTCAATGAAAACACTGGTGGATATGAATTAAAGTTTGAGGCAGAACTCAAGTGTGACAGTTGTGCCTTCCAAGACCTGATAACATTCCAGAGTTGTGATAACTCTGTCCTATGTAAGGATTCATATTGAATTGAATATGAATATCGTATTCATTATGATACCTTCTATCCTATTTAGGTCAGCATAATTGCTAACTCATCCATTAGCATCCATTTATCCATTACTATTTGTTTGTTATTTTTTAAATTTATTTTTTGCTAATAATACCCAGCAGAAGAGATATTATGTGACTCTTGAGGCTAGGTCATAAAATTTAATGCTGTTTCTGCCTTATGGTTTAGAATGCACTCACTCTTGAAGCCTTCAACCATTATGTAAGAGATGTTATTTTAAACATGCTATAAAAAACAAACTTTGGATTGTGCAGAGGGGAAAGAGGGGAGGGGAGGAGTAGGGGAGTGGGAAGGATGGTGGAATTAGATGGACAATATTACCCTATATACATGTACAATTACACCACTGGTGTGTCTCTGCACCATGTACAGCCAGAGAAGTGAGAAGTTGTGCTCCATTTGTGTAGAATGTGTCAAAATGCATTCTACTGTCCTGCATAATTAATTAGAACAAATTAAAAAAAACACAAACACACCCTTAAAATTATCCAATGCAGAAAATGTACAGGAAAAGCTTGAACAAGGAGTTAAAATAGTTAGTCTGTGATCATTTATTTTCCGATTAAGGGGTGAACAGAGCTACTTTCAGGAAAAGAGTTATCCCAGATATATAATAATCAACAGTGAGGAGAAAGCCTACAGAATGGGAGAATATGTTTGTAAACTACACATTAGATAAGAGGCTAATATCTGAAATATATAAGCAACTCAATTCAATATTAAGAAAATAACCTGTTTTAAAATGGGTAAAATACCTGAATAGATATATTTAGAAAAAGAAGACATATAAATGGCCAACAAGTACATAAAAAAAATTCTTAACATCATCCACAATTAGGGAAATATAAAAAAAAAAACCCACAATATCATATTACCTACCCTATCAAAAATGCCTATTATTTAAAAATACTAAAGAAACAAGTGCTGTCAAGTGTTGCAGAATAGGTCATTCAGAAAACACACCAAGTCCCAGTTTTGTCCAAATTGAAGAGTCTTTATTTAGCTGGCCTGCTGGTGACTACTTCCCACAGGACCCATAACTGTCTCTGCAAGGAACAGCCCAGAGCTTGAGCCTTTTAGGTTATTTAAAGTCAAAAACTGCAAAAACCACATCTGGGTTAACATTGCTGCAAGTAAGAATGTACAGAAGCTAAACTGGGCAGTTAGCGAGACAATAAATTGGGTATATTGGTATTTCCATAGGACTTTCCAGGTTGGCATAGCAGCAAGCAAGCAGAAGAGAAGTGGGTCAAAATGACCCTAGTTCAATACAAGTTAGAGAATGGCTGCTAATGTGCAGACAATCAATCTCTGATAGGTACATAGCCCCAAAAAAATGGAAACCAAAGAGATCAATTTTACATTATATAAGAATTGTTATTTTGTGTTGCCAAGTATGCTACGCTAGGTAACTATTAATGGGTAAAGAGGCGGGGCTTTCCCATTGGAGAAGCATTTCTTACATAATATGGAGTCTCAGGGTAAAATGGAGTCTCTTTGGTTAATGCCTATATAGCCTGTCCCATAACATCGAGAACTGGGAGCATAGGAGCCCTTGTACACTATTCTTGGGAATGTAAATTAATACAATCATTATGGAAACAGTATAGTTTTCTCAAAATATTGAAAAGAACTACCAGACAATCTAGCAATCTCAGTTCTGGGTGTAGAGCCAAAGGAGATGAAATGAGTATGTTGAAGAAACATCTGAACTCCCATCTTTTTTTTTTCATTTTAAAATAATTTGTTCTAATTAATTGTACACAACAGTAGAATGCATTTCAACTCATTGTACACAAAAGGAGCACAACTTTTTATTTCTCTGGTAGTACGTGATGAAGAGTCACACCATTCGTGCAATCATACAGTTACATAGGATGATAATATCAGTCTCATTCCACCATATTTTTCACCCCGTACCCTTTCCCCTCCCCTTACTCACCTCTGCCCAATCCAAAGCTGAACTCGCATCTTTATTACACCGCTGTTTACAAGAGCTAAGAAATGTAAACAACCCAAATGTCCATGAATCAGTGAACGAATGAGGAAAATGTAGAACATATACTCAATAGAATGCCATTTAGTCATAAACAGTGAATTTCTTTTTGTGGTAGGGGTTATTGAGGGTTGAACTCAGGAGTACTCAAGCACTGAACCACATCCTCAGTCTTATTTTGTATTTTATTGAGATACAGGAACTCACTGAGTTGCTTAGCACCTCACTTTTTCTGAGGCTGGCTTTGGATTTGTGATCCTCCTGCCTGAGCATCCTGAGCCACTGGGATTACAGGCTTGGTCCCTGGGCCTGCATAAAGAATGAATTTCTGTAATTTTCTGCAGCATGGATGAACTGGAGGTCATTAAGTTAACTGAAACACACATGTACTGAAAGAAAAGTGCCACTTGATTTTGCTGATACATGAAATACAAACATGTTGACTTCATAGACTTTGAGAGTAAACGGTGGTTTCCAGCGTCTAGGGAGAATAGGAGGGAGAGGAAGGAAAGGTTGATCAATAGGTAGTAAGTTACTGTTAGATGAAAATAAGAAGTTCTGGTGATAAAAAACAAGAAGTCTGGGTGAGTATTGATAACAATAGTGTGTTATACATTTCAAAAAGTTAGAAGAGTGTATTGAGAGTTTTCACCATATGGAAATGAGATGTTTGATTAGAAGATATGTTAGGGTCTGTAAACAAGTCAGGATGGCACCTGGAATTTTGCCAGGGGGAGTGGTTTGTGAAGTAACGCCAGGGAGCCATTAAGTGTGGAGATTCCTTATTGGTTGACTGCTGTATCTAGTTTATGTTAATTAGATAAGCTGTGTGGAATGTATACAAACCCTTCTGGTCCTATAATAAATGGCTCCCACTCTTGCTGTATCAATGTACACAAGTTGTTCGTCACCCCCCTGGTTATTTTGCTGCAGCCGGACTGTGGCAAAGATATACTTAACTTGATTTAAACATACAATGTACACATATATTTAAACATTATGTTACCTCATTACTATGTATAATTTTTATGCTTTTATACCAGTTAAGATAAATTTAATTAAAATTTTAAAGATAGGATTCAGTCTAATACCATCACAAATAACTGACTTCCTGGTAAATGGACAGATAATATTTTTTTAAATTTATATATGATAATGGAATGCATTTATAATTCTTATTCCACATATAGAGCACAATTTTTTTTCATATATCTGGGTGTATACAACGTATATTCACACCAGTTCATATCAGATAATAATTTTTAAGGGAGAAGTCCTGATGTATGGGATGCACCTATACAGGTGTTCCAGGTACAGGATTTCTTGTGGTAAATAAACTTGTAATCAATGAATTTATGAGGTATGGCTTCTTAGAATATATCATATAAACTATATAGCTCTCTGATGTTTAAAATCGAGGTGTCTTATGTCACAAATATATACTTAATATGTGAAGTAACCAGCATATCACTGAGAGATAGCACTATTTCCTGATTTCTTGTACTCTTGAAATTGTTAGTGAAACTTTGTGCTGGTTAGATCTCTACTTGTTCAAGTCTCATTTAACAATTCAATGCTCTATGTTTGCTCAGTTTGAAATGTTATATTGTCATATTGAGTTAAAAAGAGTTGCTTTGTTTCATTTTAAATTCAACATTAAGAAAACGCATTATTTTAGTTGTAACTGTGCCAATGTGTATATCTAGAGGCTTGCTGCCATTTCTGCCTTCAGTAATCCCAAGAAATGATAACAGATTGAATTGGTGTAGTGTATTCTTGGTTAGCAAAAATAAGCTTTGGGATTTTGAATTGGTGAATATTCATGATTTGTAGAAAAGCATGATACATACTACGATCTCAATAACACAAAACTAGATATTGTGTATGTATACACATGACCTAGAGGGACATTTCCAATTAAGCTGCTTGTGCCTGAGTGAGTTTGTTCTTTGCTTTTGTCTTGCTTTTCCTGTAATGCACACATTTACTTTTAAAAAATAGAAGCTATTTTTAAAAAGTGACATAATATATACTTTTAATTTATATACTTTAAAACTTTATTCATAACTTTGGGTTAGTAAAACACTTTAACCAAAAAAAAAAAAAATTTAAGAATGTTCCTTTTAATATTTTGTACAGAATCATCTCTCTTTACTTTTCTTTATCCAAAGAATTCTCAGTACCCTTTTGTTTCTTATTTCAATGCATATTTAATATAATTTTTGTCATGTTCTAAGATAAAATATTTTTATAAGTTAATGTATTTATAATACTGAGATTTTCTATCCTGAAATACATTTTGTCTTCATTTCTCCAGTCTCCTCTGTTGATTTTTACAGATGCCTATGTATTTTTATCTATTGTTTCCAAGTTATTTATCTTATTTAAAAGTGTGCATTCTGCTTTAGTTCTTTTAACTGATTTAACTTATCATTTTCTCTTTAAATGTTTTATATTTTACAAGAATTAAAATCAGTGAAGTCATTAAAGTGTTTCATTGTAAAAAAATATGTAAAGAACAAGAGTTGGCAACTTTCCCTCTTCCATTGTCACATTATTGTTAAGCTTGCCAGTGTGTGTCCTCCCCAGGTACTTTTCTTTGTGCTGATATAAACACACACGCACACACACACACACACATACACAAATGCGCATACTTATTGTCAATAGTATTGTTCAATTTATATGCATCTAGTTCTGTTCTCTAGTTAGTGATTGTTGTAACATGGAAAATATTGATCTTTTATGAAATGCAGTTTTATTTCATTTTCATGGAAACAGTAGTATGTAAATAATATTAATAAAACATCTCTGTTCTTACTTCTTTTAAGTGTTTTTATATTTCTTTTTATCATATTACATAAGCCCTAAAAGACCAAACATGAACCAAAATGTTATTAGGAATATTTTAAAAAAATCTTTACATACCCTCATTTTGTTTGTAATGTCAATTTTTTAAATGATTATTATCAAATAAAACATGTATCTTTTCCAAAATTATTGTTCTTTGGTTTTGTTGGTTAACAAGTAACATATCAGTAGCATGCCAATAAATTTCCCATATTGGAATCAATTAAAAGATAATAATCGAATAATAATTGAATAATAATGCAAGATAAATTAAATTTTGTTTTTAAATTTGCTAATATTTGGCAATATATAAGATATATAATCTGTGTACAATATTTTGGTATTCATATACAGACTATGTATTTATATATAGTCATTAATTTCTAAAAAGTCTTTAATCATAATTTAAATGGTATTTGCTCATTTGATTTTTTTTTTTTTTGTATAGAGGATAAAATTCAGTGATGCTTACCATGGAGCTATACCTCCAGTCCTTTTTATTTTTCATTTTGAAACTGGGTCTCACTACATTGTGTGGGGCCTCACCAAGTTCGTGAGACTTGCTTGAACTGCCTATCTCCTGCCTAAATCTAAGTCCCTGGGATTGTAGGTTGGGGCCAAATCTCCTGGCTCATGCATATGTTATTTGGAACTTTTAAAAACTCTTTAAATGATTGGGTGATTGGGGGGTTTACTTTTGTTTGTTTGGAAAAAAAGTCTTGTTAAGTACAGTCAAGGTGCTCTTGTGTTATTTCTGCTTTTAGCTGTTAAAGATTATCTTTATAGATAAATCTAGGATCAATTTTAGAATATTTTCTTTGTAATTTAGGAAAAATATATATCTTTTTATTTTTTGTGGTTCTCACAATTAAACACAAATCTATCTGTACACACAAATATATAAACACACAAAAAAAATAAATTCAGTCCTAGTAATACCACTAGTTCTCAATGTATAATCCATAAATTTCTGGGGGATTTAGGACTCTTTCAAGATATTATCAAGCTCAAAAGAGTTTTCATAGTAACACTATCATATAATTTGCTTTGTTTTCTTTTGTTATGGTGATGGTTAGATCTATATTGTGAAAACATTGTTAGTTATAATGTCTGGCTCTTTTACATGAATGACAACATTGACATTGAGTTATATGACTATTATGAATGTAATTTCCATCACACACTCATGATTGAAAAAATATTAGTTTTACTCCAAATTGTCTGTTGAAGCAGTAAAAATTGTTAATATTATTAGATCTTTACCTTTGGTTATATTTTAGTAAGTTATTAAATATAAATATTTCAATAAGTATTAATAAATATACACATTTTTATTAAGTAGTTCCATTGAAAACCAAAATATGATAATTTTGTCTAGGAAAATAAATATTTGTGGATTGAGATAGAATTGAACTTGCTACTTTTTTCATTGGATACTATGTCATTTGAAAATATGACTGACAAGTAAACCATAGTCATTCAGATTTGATTTTATTGCAAACAAATAAAGCGTGTCTGCAACTGCAAAAGGGGAATACTTGACAGTACTGTAGCCAAATTTGTCTTTCAATGGAAAATTAAAATAATGAAAAACTTGCATGTTTGAGCTTAAAAGATCCCCAAAACAAAAAAAATTCTCTTCTGAAATGGTGAGTTAATAAATGTGATTTTAAAAATCTTACCATGATTCTTCATAATTCATTATCACAACAATATTAATTATGAGATACTTTACATGAATTATTAGAAGAATGTAGGATATTCTTTGATTTACAAAAAAAAGGCAAAAAGAATATTTGTATTTGTTGTAAAATAGTTAAAATATTATAAAAACTATTACCAAATATAAAATTATCATTGTCATAACTTATTCTCTAAATAACATTTTTGCATGTAAGAAATAAATTTCCAAGTAAATGTATGATCAGAACAACTAATGGTCCAAAATAAAATGCACAATTCAGTTAGTTTTGTCATCTGTGGGGAAAACACTAGATAGGTTATAGATGGGAAATGAGAGGGTCAATCTATCAAGGGTGACATTATAATTATAGCAAATATCTTAGAAGGAAACATCAATCGATTCTTACTTTGAGAATCTACTTTTTCTTTAGTCTCATTCATCTGCTTGGCAACTGAGAACAATCTTCATGGTTTTCTAATCTTGTTACCACTTTAAAAAAGAAGAAACTTATATTTTGCTTTTTTTTTTCAGATAAGAAACATAGCAGGTCTATTCCAAGCAGACAAGAAGGAAGGCAGCAAATGCAGGGGAAATAGGATGCACTTAGCTGTCTTTCCATGAGGTGTCAAGCTTTTTAGCTAAATTTCCCAAGTAACAGGATGATTGCATAAACCTATTCATGCTCATACTTTTTGCTCATCATAGTTTCAGGTGAAAAATAAAATAAGCAATACCAACATTTTATTTGAATTTCACACTTACTTTCTGCTAGATGCTTAAGTATTTTTCAAAATAGGTGCTTCAAACATGGCAATTATGTTCTCTAGACATGTAAAACATGTATTTGAGTCTTGTGTTGTCAGTTTTCAAACTCAGATAATAGTTTGGTTGATCTATTCATGTCAAGAATATGTTGCTTCATTTCCTATGGGGGAAATTTCTAAATAACTTTAAAAATAAATTTCTTCAGGGTGCCCAATAGGCAGAGGAGTATATAAAAGCAATTGAATGGATGCATGCATAGCTGTACTGAAGAAAGCAAAATCAATCTGTCATAGTATGCAGTAATCATTGTAGAAGGCTATGAGTAGGAAACTATGAAAAAGGATACAAATTACATGAACTTGACGTGGTTCATGACCTCTAACTTTGCTGCCTAGATGATGAAAGAAGATGAAGTCATTGAAACTGATGTATAATAATCATTATGTGCTAATTCCTGGGTTATAAGTAAAGAATCCAATGAACATTTGCTTTCAGAAGATTTTATTAAGGCCACACTTTGCAATTTTCCCTCCTCAGAAATTTTAAAAATAATTTCAGTAGTAATACATTTATCTTTTGGCCTATAATTAGAACCAGAAGGTAGCATTATATATGCTAAATTTATGGACATTTTATAGGATCATAAAATTTAATCTCATAGGTAAACACATTATAATTGCCTACGTTGTAAAAATGATTGTGCTGTTCATTTTGTACTACTTTGCATAAATTATGAGATGTCCATTGCTGTTTCATAAATTATGAGATGTCCATTTCCTGCCTATCACATGACGATTGTGATAGGCAGGAAACTTCCCTTGTATACCCCCCACATAATGTCCAGGCCCTATTCCCCAAAACTTGTATGTTACCTATATGGTGAAAGGGGCTTTGCAGATATGACTTTGCAGACGGTGAGATGGGGAAGAGTATCCTGAATTATCCAGGTGGGTTCAGTGTATTCACTTGAGTCTTTACAGCACAGGACCTTTCCTAACTGGGTCACAAAGATGAGATGGAAAATAAGTGTGGGCAGCTTCTAGAAGCTAGGAAATGACAGCTGACAGCTAGCAGGGAAACCAGGATCTCAGCCTTGTAACTACCAGGGACTGAATTGTGCCAATGACCTATACGAAAGGGAACTAGAAATTCCCTAGAAACCTCAGAAAACAATCCGATCCTTCCAATAGCCTTTATTTCAGTTCTCTGAGCCCCTTGTCAGATTTCCAAGCTACAGAAGTATAAACTAATAAATTTACATTGGTTAAGACTGTTTGTTGTAATTTGTTATGACAGTAATAGAAAATTGATCTCTTTTCCAGCTTGAACCCCATAAGGAATATAAGATTCTTGCATCGGTCATTTTTTGCTATAAAAATTCTTCATTCAATTGTTTGCATTTAGGAATTCTATTTTCAATTGAGAAGATTTACACATGCATTTTTACTGTGCAAGATATACCAGTTTAATTAATCATAATATTTGATGTGACTTTTCGTTGAACAGATTTGTTATTTTCTAATAATTATGCCTAATGGTTTAATGACAAGCAGATCACTACCCTGCTTGCATTCACATTAGCCAGGAATTCAGTGCATCCCATATTTACACTGAGGCCACTGCCTTTGATACCTCTGCTAATACCAGAAAAAATGTGTTCTGAAGATTTGGTATTTAGTTTTTCTCTCATAGGATTTCATATAAATGTACTGAACTTTACCTTAAAATGTTGGTTTGTCTTTTCAAAAACGAATGTCCTTAATGGATTAGGTACAATGAAGCATTAAACTGTACTTTTCACTTTTATAGAAAAACTCATTTTTCATTTCAGATAAATCAAAATCCCAAATGTAACACTTCACATGAACACGTTGCGCTAATAAATGTTCTTTGAAGATAATTTTTGAACAGTATAATAATCAGAACTATTGTGAAATACAATTCATTGTTATTATAATAATCAAAAGATGTCAATAATAGATGTTTTTAAAATTAATCTAATATTCTAGTGATATATTTTATTGTAATCTGTAGAAATAAGAATATGAAATGATGAACTTCCTTGCAAAATAATAAAATAGTGTATTTTAGGTTAAAGACCTGATTTTACAAACCAGAGTTCCTTTCCTAATGGGAAGATGCTAAAAAGTTTATCTTTATGTAACATCTAAAAAATACCATTACAGATAATACATTAAGTTCACTTTTTACATACGAAGGATTCATATGTAGGGATGTGTTTCATGGCTCAATATTAATTATAAATCTTAACTTTTTTTTTTTTTTTAGCGGGGTACAAGGGATTGAACCCAAGGGTGCTTAACCACTGAGCAACATCCCTAGCGCTTTTTATTTTTATTTTTTTGATTTTAAGAAAGGATCTCACTAAGTTGCTTAGGGCCTTGCTGAGTTGCTGAAGCTGGCTTTGAATTTAAGATCCTCCTGCCTCAGCATCCAGAGCCACTGGGATTACAGACATGTACCCCTGCACTGGGGCTAAATCTTGACTTTTTTTGATCACACCATGAATATACAGACTGCCAGGGGATTATAATGTCCTTTCCTTTTCTTTCTATTTTTTGGTAAAAAATTATAACAAATACATATGATAGCATAGATTTTTTTCCCATTCTGTAGTTTATTGGTCTTAGGATCTTAGTGTAACATCTGTGATCTATAGTTTGGTTTATTTGTCATCAGGATTGTGTTTCCTTCTTTGTTCCTTGCAAAAATATTACCAGCTATGCTTTCGTCAGAGTTTTGTATAATTTGAACTTAATAAGGCATTTTTTTTTTTTTTTTACTGTCATTAGGCAATGCAAAACATACTGGAGAGTACCTGATTTGAAGATGAACAAGACTTTAACTTGTCTGATAGTCGCAGCATTCAGACAGTTGAAGTGAGAGTGGTAAACATTTTGTGTAAATAATTGCTTTTCCTGAGTAAGAGCTATTGTGAAAATTATATTATATTCAATGTGTTAGCTACTCATATTTTTGTTTTGACAAATTTATGGTACTGAGGATTGAATTCAGGGCCTTCTACATGCAAGGCAAATGATCTACCAGTAAACTGCATCCCCAGCCCAGCTGTATTCTTGGTAATTTTTTTGGTACTAACAAAGTTACAATGTTAATAATATGTAACATGAGATATATGGTTTAATTTTTTTGCTACATGTTGTTTACTCTAATAATAGAAGAGATCTTCTTTTTCATTAGTAATCAAAATACATTATAAAGTACAACCTTCACAAAAACAAAAAACATACTACCCAAATGCCTTCAGTCCCTTACCAAATCTTGACTATGGCACATTTCTTGTTACTCACCATGATGGTTAGTGATATTTTCTAGAGGCATTTTTACAACTTTCTTAGAAAAAATACCAAACTTTCAAATGTCAATTTACATGTACATAGAGCTCTCATTTTTGCTATAGCAAAAGACATTTTTGAATGTGAAGTTTATATTTTGTGTACTCTTTAATATATTTTAATATCCTACTATTATGCAGCAAAGTCAACTTCTTCCTGATTTTCACTTTAATTTAGGGTTGTTAAATACAGGACACTCAGTCAAATTTGAATTTCAATCAAACAACTAATGATTCTAGTAACTCCAATACACTATTTGGGGCTTGCTAATATTAAAAATTATTCAATGACTAGCTGAAACTCAAGCTTCACTAGACTAAGTTCTATCATAATTTCTATATATTATTTCTAAGTGAATTATAGAATACTATTTCTCTTGTTTCTATCAGTATAAGATGCTTACTTTTGTTATAAAATTTAATTATTAAATTTTTCTATTAGGTTATTAGGAGATAATGTGAGATGATTTTAAACTTGACTAGATTCAGAAACCATATGATAAATTTACTGGGCTCAGAAATAAGGTTCTAAAATGCACTAAAATTGAGTAACTTATATAAGATGATAAATGAAAGTGTTGAATAGAAATGAATATAAAGGTGTGCAATAGTTGTATTAGTCCCTCTGTCCTTTCATCCATTCCCAGTATATATTCAGGCACAATCACCGATTCCATTGATTTTTTTTTTTTGGCCTCACCTATTTATTTATTTTCTTTTTAACTTCCAGGTGTACCATATTTAGGATATTGTGTGAGTATATGTGCCTCTGTGTGTGTATTTGTGTGTGTGTGTGTGTGTGAGGATGTGTATTCATTTTAACTTGGGAAGAAACTGAAGAAAGACTTGGAATGTGTAGAAGAACATGCCTTAAAGGGACCTATGTCAGGAAAGGTGCTGGAACCTGAGAAATTTGAAATATTTGGACAACATGTTAGGAATGGTTGCCAGCTCTCGTGGGTAACCATACAGTTCTAAGGCTTTAGAAAAATGGCCTCTAATTTTGTTCTCTGATTTTTCCAGATTATGCTTGGGCCATAGAAATCCACTGCAAGGATGACCAGAGGTCTTTCAGTAAAGCCGGAAAGGGTACTGCAGTCCTTGCTGCTCTTGAAAGCACTCTGAACTCTCCTTAAGCCATTCATCTTTACTTCCCTCATTGTTGTTTTATCTTTATTGTAGAACTTGATATTACAACACACCAAAAGAAAAACTTATCCAGAAATAAGCTCTCATTTTTCAAAAGATAAGCCTCTTGGAGTATGTGGAAAAGATGATGTCTTTATTTATTTTTTTTTTTTGAAATATTTTGAGTGCTCGTATCCTTTCACAAATTATTAAAGATAATAGAGTTATGTATATGGAAACTGACCAAAGTAGGTAAGTAATATTATCTTGCACAAAATCAATTATGTTCTTATTGTAAGTTGATTGCTAAAGTTAGGAAAGTTACATAGTTCTACAGAATGAGACTAATTATATTTATTTATTTTTTTTTAAAGAGAGAGAGAAGAGGGAGAATTTTTTTAATATTTATTTTTCAGTGCTCAGTGGATACATCTTTATTTTATGTGGTGCTGAGGATCGAACTGAGCACCCCACGTATGCCAGGCAAGCACGTTACCACTTGAGCCACATCCCCAGCCTAAATAATTATATTTATTTTAAGGTAAGCAATACTGTAGTAGGGACAAATGAGGTAAGGCACTGAAGATATCAGGAAACAGTTTTATTTGGCTGCAGCCAGGTTCAGAGGGCACAGCTTTTGCTGTAATCAATTAATCACCTGAACTCTGAGTTTAAGGAGTTTCAGAGTTTTATACCCAGCATGTAAGGGGAAGGGCTCAGAAGTTCACAGTCTGCAGAAGTTCACATAAAAGCAGCTTTTTCTTTCACTGTTCTCGGCAAGTTAACTCTTCAAGGACAACACCTGAGAAGGGGAGAGCATATTCTCCACTTTGTTCCCCCCGACTCCCAGCTGTTATCATGGAGCCCATTTATAACTTATCTTAAAAAAATGTAGACAACTTTGTGAAACCCCAGCTCAAGGCCAGAGGCCTTGTTTGCACATCATGTAAGTTTCATGAAAGTATTTCCATACAAAAAAAGTTTATGGCTAGTTTAAAACAATATTTTATGTGCTAAGTAGCAATAAACATAAAGGACTCTATCTACGAGCTAATGCACTGAGACAAAATTTGCATAAATATAGAATAATTAGTCTATAATATTTTCCACAAAAGTTTTATTTTAGTAAACACATTTACAGTATTTATTTAATACTAAAAAGAATGCCAAGATAGTGTGTTAGGTGGTAGAAAATGATCGATATTATTCCTATCAGTTTAGAATTTACATTCTAATGTTGCTTATACTCAGTTTATATACGTATGCCAACATAAAAGAAATCAAATAATTTCTAATGACGGATATTAAGCAGGAAAAACAAATGTCACATTAAAAACCATTATGTGCATTTTGTGTATGTTTATGTGACTGTGTGTTTTATTGAATCAGAGATATTTTATATTGTTGCTTATAATCTGATCAAACTGAGAAGCAATGACAACTCACAGAAACCATAAAGTAATAATTATAATAACAGTAAATTATGTTCAATTTATTTAATGGTCTGAAGTTGCATATATTTCAAGCAGAACATTGTCACATTTTTTTAGTGCATGACTAGAATATTAGGGAAAATATCTAATTTCTTCCATGAACACAAATGTTCACTTTCAAATGACCTGAGAATTTATTTTTTGGCCAAATTATTTTCATGGTGACATCTTCATTTTAAAATGCAATGTGTTACTTTCTTAGTTGACTTTAAACTTTTCCTCAGTAAGTAGTTTGAAATATTTCCATAAATTTCAAACTTTTCATTTGCTTCATCAATTTTCAATTCCATGTCAATAATAACTTTTTCTCCATGTTATATGAAAGAACAAAGAGCTTATGTCCCAGAATTGCTATGAATATGAAAAAACTTTGTCCTGATTTATAATAGGTTTTGTATCAAGGACAGGGGCTATCATTTACAAATTTAATGCCATTATTGATAACAATATGTATTTAGAGTTAAGTGAAAACATCAGAAGTGATTCTTGGTTACATAAAATATATATGTAGGTTTTTCATCAAAGGAAAACACTATCTTTCAAAACCTCTACAAAAATGAAATTGACACATTACTAAATAGTAGAAAGGTTGTCATCAAAAGTGTGTGCTAAAATATTATTTCTCTTGTGCTGTGTTGATGAATTGCATATATTCCTTGAGAAAAATGTCAACCTTAGGGTGACATAAAATCATGGTTGAGAATAAAATACAAAAAGTATTTAAAAGCAAACACATATTTTTAGTGTTAAAAATCTGGTCTTTCTATTTGAGAGGAAATGAAATATCTTGTATGAATTATGTCAAAATTCAGATAAAACTAAACGTTTTATTTTGAGGACTCACATTTGAATTAAATATAATTAAATCAGAGCCTGAAGGTGATTCAAGTAAGGTCCTCTTTATTGTGTGGCTGCACCAGTTCTATAATGTGCTAAATCTTGGCAGTCAAGATTATTTTTTCCTTACCAAAGTCAACATCTGAAAGAATTAGTTGAATGGAATTTTACTCTAAGATTATCTTTATTTTTTCCACAACTCTCTTTTGAAATGATCCTTGAAAATTCAGTTTGGGTGAGTATTTTAGAGGTAGATAGCCTCCTCTTGCAGGGCAGAATCTTTTTGAAGGTATTATAATAGTTTTATTTAAATTATTTAAACAATATATTTTCAGCATCGACCATACTAAAAGCAATTACACTGGAGAAAAATAGAGGAATTAATTCTTGGGAAAGGGGATGCTACTTCACAAAATTTATTTTGCTTTATAATATATGTTAAATAATTATGTCTAATAGTTTATATTCTATCACAAATAGAATAGCTAACAAAAAATAAAAAAATAAATTTTAAAAATATATATTATATAAAATGAATTAGCCACCGTTTTCTCTAGCTATGATTATTATATATTATATATACATGTGTGCTATCAGTTATCTGTTTGTAAAGTTGGAAATAAAATAATATGACCTGTGATCTGGCCTATAGTTTTCAGAAGATCAAAGTTGAAGATGCACAACATAGACATAGCTACTAGCTACTGCAGAAATTTATCTAGAGGCATTTGTTTTGAATTATGGATGTTTGTGTCAGTCAGCTTATATTAGTTCTATTGAGGTAAAGTCTTGTCTCCTGTGTAATATCATTGATGACAGGCTACTCTTTAGAACAGAAAATAATTGAATTTTACACTGTACTTTAGGTTTTTCTTTTCTTCCCTTGGACATTTATAGGTGTGTTATTTACAGCATAATTTCATCTATTTGTTATTTATGTGACTCTTCAAATTTCCATCAGACAAATAATACCATGAGAGTACCTAGATTATATCATGCTACATGTTATCTGATATATTAGAGTGTTCATTTCTTTTGACAAGGCACAGATATTTTATCCTGAATTCCTTTTAATAGTGAAAAGCATTATGAATTATAATTTTCATAATATGCTTTCATACTATGAAATTTCACGTCACCTATTTACTTTACTATGTACAGTTTAATTAAATTAATGTGTGCATGATTCTAGCTCAGAGAATATAAATTGATATGCTACTTAATAAAAAACTAATTTTAAAACATGACATGTCTTTATCACAGTTTCTGTGGGATGTGTATCTGGAAAAAAAGCAAAAGTTATTAAGGTACACTTTTAGTAATATTTACTTGATTAAAGAAAAAAAGGACTATCAAATGTCAAATATAACTGAGGCATAATAAATATAAATTAATGATAGAAGAAAAGATGGTAAAGTGAAATAAAACAAACTAAAAAACAAATCAACCACAGGTATATTCAATGAAGAGTTAGACACAGGGTGTAAATGAGTTACCAGTTTGATCCTCCATTGCCAGGGTTCTATTAACATTTTACCCATTGACTGAAGAAGACAGTCCTGACCAGGTTTCATATTTCCTTATGCCCCTTTTGGTATGAAATATGAGGAATGTACTCAATCATCTCCTCAGAGATAATTTTCTGATGGCTATGACAACTCACAAATGAGCCCTTCATTGATGATTCTAGATCCCTCCTGTTTTTGTTAACATTAGCAGTTTTCAAATTCCTGTCTTACAGTGCATGATTCCTCCTCCTCATTTTGTTGTCATTTACAAATATTCAGCATTTCTTTCAAACCACAGTAAATATGGCTACTATATCATTATTGTTATAAACAAATGTATCTTATTTCTTGATGCTTTGGATGAACACAAAGATGATCCTTCCAACCTTTTGACCTCTTGATTCATTTAATTCTTCCTGGCAAGGGGCTCAAAACCCACTTACGTGGTTTTAGAGCTACTCACCTCTATGATCATAGCCAAGACAGTGACAATTCCAGTACCTGTAACCTTTCCAAAATCTCAGTTTTAAACAGCATCCTTTCATTACCTACCCCACCCTTGCTTTTTTCTAGCTATAGAATTCCAGATCCAAAAATCTATAGACCTTACTCTGACCTCCCATTTATTGAACTTAATAGTCTCTTTGCTTGTTTTTTGTCTTCTCTACCTTATCCTTTGAAAGTATTCCTTTCTCTTTCTACACTGACTTCCTTAGTGACATAGTTTCATCTTTGGTATTTACAAATCAGTATGTGTATATCATGAAATTCATATATGCATCTTACATTTCTCTCTCTCTCTCTCTCTCTCTCTCTCTCTGTCTCTCTCTCTCTGACTGTCTGTCTCTCTCTCTCTCTCTCTCTCTCTCTCTCTCTCTCTCTCTCTCTCTCTCCTGAAACTGGTACTGGGAATTGAACCCCTAGGGGTACTTTACCACTGAACTACATCCTTGGCCCATTTTAATTGTCATTTTGAAAAAGGGTCTTGCAAAGTTGCAGAGTTGCCTTTGTGCTTCTGACCCTCCTCTTTGGCCTCCCCAGTATCTATGGCCTGTGCCACTATGCCTAGCCTATACTTTTCTCTGTTACCCCAGATTAAGCCTAAAACACTTCAAATAGACAGTTATTTTTGCTTTTTGTTCATTTGTATGTCACAATTGATTGCTTAATCAGTATCTATAACATGATTGGTCTTCACGAAATGAATGAACATTTCTTTTGCCTATCAAAGCAAATAAATAAGATACATGTGGTTACTGAATTAATTTTTTTAAAGAGAAAGAGAGAAAGAGAGAGAGAGAGAGAGAAGAAGGAGGAGGAGGAGGAGGAGGAGGAGGAGGAGGAGGAGGAGGAGGAGGAAGAGAAGGAGAAGAAGAAGAGAAGAGAAGAGAAGAGAGAGTTTTTTAAATATTTATTTTTCAGTTTTCGGGGACACAACATCTTTATTTTATTTTATGTGATGCTGAGGATCAAACCCAGCGCCCTGTACATGCCAGGCAAGCACGTTACCGCTTGAGCCACATCCCCAGACCCCTGAATTAATTTTGAGTAGTTTTATGCAATGAAAATGAAAACATCAGGTACATGTTTAAGGATAATAGTATTGGTTTGGAGCTGTTTTATTTTATTTTTCAGACAGAAAAGACTCTCATATGATTTTAAACATATCTATTTTCTACTTTCAGTGACCCAGGTAGATGTGGAAGGTAGACGGGAAACAGAGAATATGAATATTCTTTCAATTTCATTTCTATGAGATGACCAAAATATCTTTAAATGATA
This sequence comes from Ictidomys tridecemlineatus, assembly GCF_052094955.1. Lineage (NCBI taxonomy): Eukaryota > Metazoa > Chordata > Mammalia > Rodentia > Sciuridae > Ictidomys > Ictidomys tridecemlineatus. The sequence continues at coordinate 108,848,256 of NC_135477.1, read as the reverse complement.
ACAACAACATTAAGCTCAAGACAGGGGACGGTGTTGGCTATAAATTAAAAATGGAATAGAAACACAATATTTCTTAGACTCATGTGTGGTGAATAATTTTAAATAGAGAATTGGTTTCTTCCAATAACTTACATTTTTATTTCACTATACTTAATGATTCATCAGATCACTATTCTTTGAGTGGAAATTATATAAAAGTAAAGATTTTTGAGGAGAAATATAATAAAATTCTAAATTACTAAAGAATAATTTATTTAATATTTTGATATACTTAATTTACTTCTTGGAAATGGATTTAAAAATAATATCCTGTTAGTTTGAATTCATTAAACAACATATATTATATTTCATTACATTTAATGTATTTACAAATGTTTCATACCACACACACATATATATATATTCATATACATATATTCATGTATTTAATATATATGTACCTATTTTATATGCATATATATGTGTGTATTCTGACCTTATTTATATCTTTTACCTTCATAAGTGTTCAATAAAACAAAGGTCTAAATCTTTAATAAGATACACTTTGTTACCATAGTATCTTAGTATTTTAGAATAGAATCATAAAAATCACAATTCATCCTCAGAAGAGAATGCATAAATTGAATTTACAGTGTGTGATCTTTGTTAGCTGGTATGTCATGTTTATTTCTATGAATTTAGAAAGCACATGATCATGTAAGCTATACTGTAAAAATTATAGTATTATAATGTATAAAAACATGTGAAAATATGTGTTGATGAAGAGGTATATACATAATAAATATTAATTTTTGATTATCATTAAATTAAAACTATTGAGATGTCAGAAGTTGCATTTGTGTGTACTTTAAGTGAAGAACTTCATAAAACATTTAGAAAGTACATGATATTTTAAATTATATGATTTTATTCCAATGTAAAAATGTTCCTGTTACCATAAAGAATGTTATAAAAGAAAGAACGTGAGAAAATCAGTCTGACTTTACTGTCCTGTTTTCTCATGCTGGTTATTATTTCTTTATGCCTAACATCAATCTGGACAGACTGTCATTCTACCTTTCTAACAGTGTATACAGATGGATAATGATTCCTAATAAACAGGGGATTCATTAATAAAGGTTTCTTGAATGTGGGCTATAGGTAGAGAATTCTGCTTTATTGAAGCAGTCGTGATTGCCCATACATGTCCTCAGCACTCAGTATGAAGTCTCTATACAGGAGAATTACACTAATCAAATCATAATTTTTATCTTGTTCTTCTCTAGGAACATGTTCAGATATTATAAACTCCATGATCCCTAGAAGTAGTTTATGGTTGCCTCTGTTCATAAGGGGTACGTTCAGACATGAGCTTATTGGTGCAAAATTTTCTATTAAATAGCTACTTTAAAACTGCTCCAGTATCTTTTGTAAGAAGTCCAAAATGTTATTTCAGTAAATAAACTAAATGCCACAAATTAATTTCTTTCTTTCCCAAAATTAAAATAATACCAATCTTCAAAAATAGAATTGATCATCAGAATAATTATAAAATTAATATTATAAAAGAATATTATGAGCATTATGCAGAAATTTAACTACTTAGATGAACTAGACAAATTCTGAGACAGACATAAACTGCAAAAACTATCTTGATAATCCTTCAGGATGTAAATCTTACTTCATCAGCTTTTGAAACTGTGTTGACTATGTAATTTACTAGGCCAATAAAATTTTCATAAATGCAGCAAGGGCAGATATTTTAAAAATGTTGACACACAGAGAGTATTTTTTTCTTGTTGTTGAATGTGGAAACCTTAGATCACCAGGTAGGACCCTGGGGCCTGCTGAAGGATGAGAAAACATGGAGCAAACACAACACACCTAGAGAACAGCTTGCCAACTGCCATGCCTATGAGTGGAAACATAAATCATCCCACAGGTGAGAGGGCTCCATAGAACCTACCTGAGATGACCCAGATTTTAAAACCACCCAGTGAAATCCAGAGTTATAATTTAAATACTTGTTGTTTTAAAACAGTTTTAGAGTGATTGGTAATAAAGAAATAATGAATACCTCAATATTTTAAAGTTCCATTTATTATGAAAAAAATACAAAATACATATGACATATGCTTATAAATTATGACTAGTCACATCCTGATTAAATCAATAAACTAGATAACCTTCTTTCCCTGTTTCTAGCTGGAAGCTGAAAGAGCTGAAATAGAGGCAGAGGGAGAATACAAGATTAAAGATGTAAGAATCAGAAGATGAAAAATGCCAACAACTCTGTGACTCAGTTACCAAAAAAAAAAAAAAAAAAAAAAGAAAGAAAGAAAAGAAAAAGAAAACTCAAGAAGACATCAAATATTTTTATTTGGAAAATGACCTTGTGGAGTTATGATTTCAAAAGTTATTTCAGATTATTGAGATTGACGGGGAAAATAGGTAGAGACATCCGTTGGAAGACCTTGCAATAATGTAAACAAGAGATAAGAGTCTGAGTTACGGTATGACAATAAAGATCAGAAATCCAAGAATGGTTCAAAAAGATTTCTTATCTTTTGAGTATATCAAAAAATTTGCTGCAAAAATCTGGTGTTACAAGGGCTAAGATAAATGAGATAAAATTTTCCTGAAAAATAATATCAAAGTTTAAATAAATTAAATCTTCCAAAAATGTATTATGCTCTAAATAACTTAAATTTTCATTTCTTTTCAATGTTAAATTCCACTAAAATGATGCAGTGTCATAGTTTTAATATTATTTTTATTTTTGTCTTGTATCTTCTTGAATTGATTTTCCCCCTCTTCTTTATCCTATGCCTCCTACCACCTTTCCCCATCCCCCTATTTTTAGACATTTTTTGACTTTTGTATGAACTTCCTTTACCATCTTGTTTTCAGCAAGCTATGAGGAATATTATATCATGATGACGAAGAGCTAAAGAGAGCTTCATTATGAAAAGATGTTATTGTGACCACTGGAAAAATTTAATTTCCATGGGTTCAGTGCTTTTGCCCCAGTTCCAGCTCTTACTAACTTGGCAACCTTGGGTTTATTACTCACACTCTTCACAGATCAGTTTTCTCATCTACACAATGGATGAGCCATGGAACTAATGTTTCCATGTCAGATTAACCATTAATAATATAATACAATCAATTAGGGGCCACCTTTAATATGCTCAAGCAGCAATCCATCAAGAAATGTTATCAGTTAACTGTATTGTACTTTATCACTGTACTTCATAGAAAGGACTGGTTGGAGTGAGAGTTTTTTGTATCTATCAAAAAGAGTAAAACACATCCAGAATCTTCAAAACACTATTAAATATTTTAGCACTTCATTTTACAAGTATCACAGAAGAAAACACTTTTGAAAACTAAAAGTCACTTATAATTCTTACCATTCTAACTCATCCAATACTTTATTTTTTTTTCTGAATACCTTTAAAAAATCTTTTCCACTTCCATTTCATCGCATGTTTAGCTGAGTATCAACTTAACATTTTGTCTAAACATATTTTTATTTCCATTAAACTTTCATTCTTATAAATTAAAGAGTCAAAGAAAAATTTTCCATCAGAATCCTAACTCTTAATTTTCATTATTTTAAATATATAAATAAATATACCTCTGTTTGAGATTCTCTAACTAGTAAATTATTTTGACCAATATAAATGGCTTTTGACCAATATTAGGAATATCTGCTTTTTCAAAAATGTAATACTAATTTATAAGACTACCCTAACATTAAGGAGAAGATTCTGAGAACAGACTACTGCCTCTAGGTACTTTATTGTCTCTTTCTGAATAACATACCAACAGAGTATTTGTGACAAACCTGGGATTGGATCTCTCTGTCTACTAAATTTGACAACACATAAATAGCAGATTCCTGGCAAATCCAGACATGGGTACCATTAAATGCAGAAATAGTAGAAGTGACTATATGGTCAAAGAAGCAACCTCCTTAGAATTTCAGGAAAGACAGGCACATACAAACCCAGATTAGAAAGACCAGAACATACACCTGACCCTTCAATATTCAGATGACTTCGTGTGCTGAAAAGCATCAAGAATTTTCAGGAAACTATTACCTCACTAAGCATCCAAAATAAGGCGCCAGAAACTGACCAGGAAGTATTTGGTAAGGAAGAAATGTCAGACAGAGAATTTAAAAAAGGATGTGTTAGGGAAATTCAAAGAACTTGAAGAAAATGCAGAGAAATGTTTTAATGTAAAAATATTTGAAATAAATTACATAACAATTTATTAGTTCTTTACTAATTTGGAATCCTATATAAAGTGAGCCTATTTAAACCTTTGGTTGTTGTTCAATACACTGAAGCACCCTAAAAATACATAATATAATATTATAGATGTCCAAAGAAGAAAATCTCGTCAAGTTGGGTTTGTTGGTCACCTTTATTTTTATTAGAATAAGAATGGTCACTTCCAAAATAATTATAAAACAAGAAGCACAATTTTAGACAACAATAATATTTTATTTAGTTGACTGTAATGGAAATTTATTGCAGAACATTATTTTATCATAACATTTCATAAAAGAAGAAATACTACTTAGAATGCTGAATAAATGAATTTGTCATTAAATGAAACAATTTTAATTAGAATTTGAGCACTAGAACCTGATTAAATATAATCTTAACACCACTGTCAATTTCTGTCAATGATGGCCAGCATACATGATGGTCCCTGAAAATGGTACTGAGTAGTGATGTCACAGCTGTTCTTGTTTGTGCTAAGTCTTCTCTTTAATGTTCACACAATAATGGCATTGCCTAATGCATTCCTCAGAACCTATGTTTATATTAAGCAATACATGACCATATTCTTGAGGCAGTGATAATTGATCAGATTAAAATATAATAGAAATGTGTATTTTTGTGTGATGGATAGCTCTAGTGCTCACTCATATCTAAATTTACTGTCATTCTGGATTTATATAGAAGAATATATTTTTCAGCTTCTTGGTGGCAAACTAGTGATAGATCATTGATTCTGAACTATGGGTTTTGGGGAATGATGTGTCTTGCTTTTGGGATAAAGCTTTTAATAATGGGGATCTCTCTTCTGTTCCCCTGTTTCGATGAGCAAGGTGTCCTGATGTTCCAGATCAAAAGCATAAGGCTTTTGCTTATGTCACCATGACTGTGTGGGCAGAACTACCCTGCTCATACACTGGATGGCTGGGTAATGCAGGATAAGTATTTATTCAAGTATCCCACTGTGATGGAGTTTTTATTTGTAACCCTCAATAGTTGATATTTTACAGATTTTACTCTTATTAGTCAAACAATATGGTATTTAATAGCACCTTCATTACATTTGTCCTATTTTCCTTTACATATGATTATTTAACTTGATCCTTTTGTGAATTCATTAGGTGTAATAATATTTTACTGTCTCTTAGAATTCTTTTAAATAAATTATCTTCTCTCAGGTCTTTGGTTTCCTTATATTTTTAGGTTTGAAAATGTCAAATAAAATACAAAATTGCATACATAGTTATGTAAAAATTCATACAACTATTTTTTAATAATAGAATATCTTTGCTGTGCTTTCATTTCATTTCTTTCTAATTCAGACATTTCTGTAATTTTATATTTATTTTATAGTAGAAAAGATAGTGTTACCATCTATAATAAAATGTAATGAAATATTTTATTAGTTTATCCATAAAGCAACTCTCTTTTGAAAAGATAAATTTTCCTTACATCAACCTAATGGGTTAAACTCTAACACATTCTGATATGTTTGCAATGAAGTTGTAGGAATGTGGATTATGAAAAAAATTTCAAACACTAGTATATTTCAATAATATATAAAAGATGCAAGTCAATTACCTGCAAAACTACAAACAATTATGTTTGATAATTTAGAAATATAAATTCCAGGAAAAATGTGATTGTTTTCAATTTCATCTCATAACCATATAGACTCAATTATACTGTTTCCCATTATGGAAGCCTAATTATCTTCAGAAAACTGGCATGTTTGCAGTGCAAGGTGTCATAATTAGGATTTTGATTTTTCATCTCTAAGTATCTCTCTTGATTGAGTGCTTTATTCTGAATTATTCTATATACACCTCTTGAAAAGAAATCTTTCTTAAATCATTATTTCAAACTTTCCTTTGAACTTGTTTCAGTGAGAGAAAAAAATGAAGACAGCATTTCATAAAGCTTTAAAAACTCAAAAAAAAGGAAAAAGAAATAAGAGAAGATAATCTGTCCTTCATGATTTAGAACTTTAAAAATCCTTCACATTCTGCATTTTTTCAGTTTTCTCTGGTGTGTGTTTTTGTCCTAGAAAACTTCCTACTAAATTCAATTTCATCTCAATCTTGAACAAATGTGCTCAAATAAAAAATATATAAAGGGACTGGGATTGTGCCTCAGTGGTAAAGCGCTCACCTAGCACAGGCGGGACCCGGATTCGATCCTCAGCACCACATAAAAATAAAGGCATTGTGTTGTGTCCATCTACACCTAAAATAAGTATAAAAAATTTTTAAAAAAAAGATATAAAGCAAAATAAATAAAATGTGTGGCAGAGAACAAAGATGAACAAATATCATATTCATAAAATGTGACAAATAAATGAAATACAGGAGCAGAACACAAGAGCAGAAATTAGTGAGGGGGAAGATAATAGGTTAATAATGTGTCATTAGCCATTAATCTAATCTAAAATTAATGCCTTGCTAATTAGATACTATTACTGTAAACAAAGTATGTCTAATGACATACAGATGTAAACAGGTGTGTTCTTGAATTCATGTAGGTTTAAATGTACTTAGGTAGTGGACCAGTAGATAAGAAAGCAGTTGATAAAGATAAGCACTGACTGATAAGGAAGGCCACATTAAAGTTAAAAAAAAAAGAAGTTATGTATAGAAGGAGAAATAGTTATAAAATAAATTAGATTAGTTCATTTATACCATTTTTGTATAGTTGATGATACAGTCAACTCTTTCATAAATGATTTCAATCATGGATTTAGAAATCAGCTGTAATTTTATAAACCAAAATATTTGAAGTTCATATATGCACAGGTTCTTCTATGTAAGTCATAGTAATGATGACTTATATAAAATGTGGTAAATGGATTATATTTAAATTAAAATACATTCACCTTTTCTGACAGTATAAATCTGAAAATACTCATTTTATTCTATAATTAAGTCTCTGGGACTATTATTTTCTGAATAAATAATAAATTCAACAAATTAGGGAACTAATTAGATGTACGATTTGTTTCAATAAGTTTCATTTGAGTTTCTTAATTTTTTTCTAATTAAACTTAACTTAGTGTTATATTTTTCATATAACTTGAACCAAACCCATTTAGAAATGCAAGTTCAGTTCACATGCAAAAATCAAAATATCAAAGAATGAAACTTAAACATTAAAAATTGTAACTATAAATTGTATAATAAAACACTACTTGATTTAAAAAGAATAGTGAATACTTCATAATACACTAAAAAAAGTATCTTGGATTTAAAAGAGTAATTTGCCTAGTCAACATTAGCAGTGATTATTTTATATTACTTTTTTTTTTAAATTTAAAACTATTAGTGACAATATAGATAAACTGGTGAAATCTTTCAATGCATGGTCTTGAGGAAATTAATAAGATTAACATAGATTAAAAAGGTTTATAGAATATTCTAATTTTGAGAATATAGATTAAAAATTTCATGACATTGATCCTGAGAGTGATTTCATGGATAAGATATCAAAACCACAAATAAAAAAATAAAACAAATAGATGGAACTATATCACACTATGAATCTTCTACAGAGCAGAGGAAAAAGTAGAGTAAAAAGCGTCATATGGTATGGAGAAAATATTTGCAAATCATTCATCTGAAATAAATTAATGCCCAAAATATATAAGGGATACACAATTCAATAGCAAAAACCCAAACAACCCACCATAAAAACAGTTTAAGGATTTGAATAGACATTTCTTCAAAGATGTACAAATGGCCAACAGGTATATGAATAATGCTGTGTCACCGATCATCAGGAAAATTAAACTCAAAACCACAAGTGAGAAATTATCTCATACATATACAAATGACTTTTATAAAAAAGTGCAAGAAAATGAAGACAAGTGTTGGCAATAAGGTGGATAAATTGGAACCCTTTGCACTGTTGGTGATAAGCAAAATGATGCAACCTTTATGGAAAGCAGTATAGACATGCCACAAAAAATTAAAGCTATAGTACATCATCTAGCATAGTCATAAGTATTTATCCAAAAGAATTGAAATGGAGATGTCAGGAGATACTACAACTTTTTTTTTTTTTTTTTAACAGCACTAGTCATGATAGCTAACCTGAAATATACCTGATTGTCCTTTAGAAGATCAATACATTTTTTTAATGGGGCATATTCCTATAAGAAAATACTGTTCAGTCTTTAAAAAATGGAAACGTGGCACAGTGCACAAACTTATGATCTCCTCAACTTGGAAGGCTAAGGCAGGAAGATGTCAAGCTTGAGGCCAGCCTGGATAACTTAGTGGAACCCTGTCTCAAAAACAAAAACAAAAAGGAGATGTAGCTCAGTAGTAGAGCATCCCTGGGTTCAATTCTAAGTATGGAGAAGAAGAAGGAGGAGAAGGAGAAGAAGAGCAAAAGGAGGGGGAGGAAGAGGAAAAGGAAGAGAAATTCTGTAGTATGCAACAACATGGATGAATCCTGAAGTCAATGTGCTATGTGAAATAAGCCAGTTGTGAAAGATTCCACTTATGTGAGATATTTAAAATAGTGGAATTCATATAATCAGAGGTTGGAATGCTGTTTCCCAGCAGATAAGGGAGGGAGAAATGGGGAATTAAATGAACTTTCAGGTAAGCAAGATGTATAGATTTTAGAAATTTGCTGTACAGCTTTGTACCTATAGTTAGTGGTATATTGTACACTTAAAAATTTAAATTGGTAGACCACATGTTAAGTGTTATTACCACAAACAACAAATTATTGTTTTAAAAAGAGAGATATTTGAATGTTTTTTTAAAATATCAACATATATTTAATAGTTTTTTTCCTGAATTAACCAAATATTTGTTAAATTTAAACACTCATTTTCACAGAGCTGTGTAACAGAGCATTCGCCTTCTAAGTAAAAAATATATATTTTCTTCATAATTTGAAAGAAAGTAAAAAATTTAACCTTTTCTTTGATTCTACCATTTTTCATAATTGAAAAAAAATAAATAGAACTCTACTAGGAAGAGGGAAACTGAGGAGCAAAATATTGCCTATATTTTGACCTGATGAAGATCAGTTTACTCAAATCACTAGCCAGATATGCAAGGAACTTAAACCAGATATATTATTTGATTAATTTAACTACTTGATTCTAAAATGCTTATACTAAAATCATCACAATATAAAAGTAAGGAGAAAGAAACTCAGTATGCTTCTATAAAAAATGTCCTAAACGTATTTGGGTCAATTTACTATTTTTAGAAATTAGAAAGACTCTTTCACTTTCTAATACTTAAAGTTTTCTTCCATTGTTAGCCCTCACTAGACAGTGTCCATGTTTTTGTTGCCCTTCAATAGACAAAAAATTAATGTTTTTAAAGATAAATAATAAGTCTATTTCTATCATGACATTTAGAAATGTAATTCCTCGGTATATGTTTTTTGATTCGGTCCAGAAATCCTTTTCCTTTTCCTTCCTTTTTCTTTGTGTGTATGTGTTTGTGTGTGTGTAGTACTGGGGATTGAATTTAGGAGTGTTTTACCACTGAACAACTGCCTTTGTAGTCCTTTTTCAGTTTTTACTTTGGGACAGGGTCTGGCAAAGTTGCCCAAGCTGGCCTCAGGCTTGTAGTCTTCTTGCCTCAGCTTCCAGAGTTGGTGCAATTACAGATGTGTGCCACTATTGCCCAATTAGTATACATCATCTCAATTGAATGATAGACCACAAATTAAGTATTTTAGTCAGCTTTTCCACAGATGTTGTGATAAAAAAAAATCTAAGAACAATTAAAGGAAGACAAGTTTCTTTGGGGGCTCATGGTTTCAGAGGGCTCAGTTCATAGATAGCCTGTTACATTCCATGGGGCTTGAGTTGAGGCAGAACATCATGGCAGAACAGTGGAAGAAATCAGCTCAAGAAATCACATCAAGAGGTGGAAAGAGAGAGAGAGAGAGAGAGAGAGAGAGAGAGAGAGCGAGAGAGAGAGAGAGAGAGAGACACATATCTGCTCAACAAGCACAACATATAATCCACAAAGGCATACCCCTAGAGACCTACCTCCTCTATCCATACCCAACTTGCCTATAGTAATTACTCAGTTAATCTCTATCAGGGGATTAGGATACAGATTGGGTTAAGGCTCTCATAATCTAATCACTTCACCTCAAAATTTTTCTCACATATGAGTTTTTGGGCAACAACTAATATCTACATCATAACATTAAATAGAAATTGTGTCTTTTTAATTATATATTTATTTTAACCAACTGCTAAATTCTGCTACTTTAGTTTTTCCACATTTTTAAACTGAGGCTTTATAGTTGTGCATAATGATGAGATTTGTTGTTACATATATATGTGTACACAACGTAACAATTTAATTTGGCCATTACCACCCTCAGGAGTGGAAATTTTACAGTGTATTTATCCTTTATGTAAAATGAACTTGGAAAATCCATCTTTGTCCTTCTCAGGCTTGACTCCCAAAGAACTTTGAAAACAATTGGAAATGAATTATCTTGCTAGAATTCGATCTGCTTAGAACACATGGTTTAAAAATGAAATTTCTAGTATGCAGCCCTTCTGTTATGCTTAGGATATTTGTATACATAGAGTTGACATTTATTGCTTTTTAAATATGTAAAATAAAGTGATTTGGAACAACAACTAATTTTGACATTTAATTTTAGCACAACATATTTTTGTGAAACACAATCTGCCTCTCTTTGGTTTCCTTGATCTAGAGTCACTCTGCCAACTCCAAGGATGTAAGTCACAGGACTGTGCGCTCATGCAATCAATTAACTCCAAAGTACTTCTCAGCTACAAAAGTCTGTGATAATTCTAACTGAGGATAATACAAGTGTTCCTAACTTTTTCAGTATACTGCCTTGTTTCAAAATTTTCCTGAAATGTCTTCTCTTGCATCAACACAATTGGGACATTTCTACACAACCCGTCTTTTAAGTCATAATTAAATTCAGCGACCAAAATAAGATATGTCCAATTTAGAATTCTTTCATAAGCTAGTTTATTGAATAAAATTAATAATGGTGTGTGTGTGGGGCAGGGATGGAAGGGAAATGGACAGAGTTGCAGGGGAAAGTACACAAAATAGAATGAAGAGATTAACAGAACAGATTAATTTACCTTTCCAAGTGCACAAAGGTAGCCTTTGACAGATAGGCTAATTATGACATAGAATAACACACACATCTAGGTTTTCCAAGTGTCATTAAGATGAAGGGTGACAGAGATTCTCTGTCATTATACTCTTCTGACTGTGTCCTATCTGCAAGCTAGATGGCCAAAAAGGACCATGGCTTTGGTGAAACTTAATCAGGTCCCTCTGAGCTCTCTCCTCAATTAGACCTCTGCTTGGCCTTCTATGCCCCTCACTAGGAGAACATTTTTAGTAAGTGTCCTACTTGGTCAACTTAAGGAGACCCCCCCCTTCCTTGATATATAATCAAATTCCTCATCCCACAGCTTGGTATCTAGTTCCTTGGACTCCTGCCTTTAGCAAGAATCCTGTCAGGTCAGTTTATCAAGAACCTTAACCACCGCTCCCCCTTGATGTTTCCTCTTAGTGATTTCCATTCTCTGATGCCCTCAGTCTACTTGCCTGCAATAAGTCCCCACTCATTCTGAACTCAGAGTTGAGCTCAGTCTTATTCCTCTACTGCACTAAGATAAAGAATGTCTTTCTTTCTGCTTTTGACAAGCTCAGAATATTTTTTTGGATGGGAGTTATCTTGTCTCTTCTTTCTTGTATTTCAATGACTAGATTTTTGTTCTACACCTCTACCCCAGCAATTAATGCCTTGGCCATCCCACTCCACTTCTCTAACTCCTCCCTTCTAAAAAATTAAAGAAAGATAAATATACTGGAAAATTTTTTTGAGAAACAGAGTCTCGTTATGTCTACATGACTGCATTTCTTCTGGTACAATGTGTTTATAGATTTTGTCCACTGTGTTTCTGTCTCCTCCCCTTCCTTCCTTTCTCCTGTCTCTCCCCACTTGGTCCCACTCACTGTCCACATAGTTCTGCCATCTTCCTGTAATGACCCTCCTCCTTCAATGGACACCCTGGGGCAAGGCTTCTTTTATACGTGGTGATACTCTGGTTTCAATTTCTTTCAGTTGTTCTATTCCCTGCAGAGTGGTTCCATCAATTGAATTTAGAGAAAAAGAAAGAAAGAAAAATATTTCAGGTTGAGCAATAAATCTCAGCCTCCAACCCACTGTTGTTTCTGTAATGAAAACAGTCACTACCACCACCATCCTAATGAAAACCATTAGGGTTTATAGGAAAGCTGGAAAACAGAGGATGGAGGCATAAAATAACTTGATTAGTAGAGACAGAATAATATCCAATAAACTCCAAGAGAAGGCTGTTCTATGTGAGATAGAGGATGTGGCTTAGCTTGTCTTTGATTAGAAAGATTTCTTTCCCTAAATCAAAACTTCAGCTCCTATCATGATTACTTCTAATCTTTTCTCAATTAATAGGACTCAGTCAAATTCTCTCTCAAACCTTACACGATGATTGCCTGGGGTAGTCCTTTGTCATTCTACTGAAAAATTTGATGTTCTCCTCAACCTCAAATAGACATTCTAACAATAAGGTGTTTTAAAATTTTCTTTAAAGTGTCATGGCCTGATGTGATATTCTTTATCTCCAGGAAAAGAATATAAAGTCAGCTCTCCATAAGTGTATGTTCCTCATCTGTAGATTCAAATAACTGTACATTGAAAATATTCAGAAAATAATGCATTGGTAATGAAGATATATAGATTTTCATGCTTATCAGTATGTCCCAAACAACACAATATAAAGACTATTACATACCATTTATATTGTATTAATCCAGACACAATTAAACTATACAAGGTGATGTGCAGAAGTTATATGCAAATGCCATGTTGTTTTTATAAGAGATTTGAGCATCCAAAGATTTCGTTGTCTGCACGGGGTCCTCGAACCAACCCCCTACAGATAGTGAGGGGATGACTGCAGGTTTAAGTATTTAACCAGTGTACAGATGCTAGATACACTGACAATATATTCTTGGCTTGCCAAGTCATATTTTCAGATAATAACATAAAATACCGTAATTATGCTCGGAAAGGCAGAAGGTCTTTTACAATGTTACCTGGAGAAGATATGACTGTTGCCTTCCTAACAAGGCAAAATTTCCAGAAGGTGCTACAGACTTGTCTGATCAAGATCTGCACTAAATACAGAAAAGTAGCATCTAAGGAGCACACGTGGCAATAAAATATAATTAATATCACAATGACTTTTTAAAAGCACAAATATTTTTTTCAATGTCCTAAAGTTAGCAACTTAATAATAAATCATTTAAAAATAAGTATCAGAGGGTGTGAATTTTGGTGGTGGCTAAGTGATTTAGGATTAGTAAGTAGTCACTGCAAAGTAAATATAAAGTCATACTAAATGTACAGAAGCAAACATTCCAGCACACTAGAATGTAACCAGTGTTTATCTTAAAAATACATTGAGTATCAGACAGAGTCTAATAGGGAACAAAGTAGAACTATGGGTTATGGAGTGAAATATAAAAGGGTAGAATTGTGGCTTAAGAACAACATCTGAAAAATCCTTTACATCCAACTAACATAAAAGAATGAAAAACCACAATCTGCTTATAAAATATTAACGGCATTGTTGTTTCCTTAAAATTATGAAGAAACCAATTTTTTTATATGCTTCCGTGCTATGGGTTCTATGTTAGAGATGCCATAATAATGTAAAACAGGAAGAAACATAAACATGAAGAAAAGGCTTAAGAGAAATAAGGATCAGTTTTTGGTTGTTTTGGTTTTTGATTTTTTTTTTTTCTTTTAGAAAGATCTGTTTTGTCTGTGGCCAGGAAGAATAGCAAGGAAGGCTTCCTAGAGATGATCCTTGGAAAAGTCCTGAAGGGGAAAAGAAGAAAGCCTATAATGTGGTATGTATGTGGGTCCCCTGTGGGAGGTGGAAGGAGGCTGGGACAGGAAAGGGCATTTCAAGTGAATAGGCACCTGGACAAGATAAAGATATATAATTTATTTGTGGACTAAGCTTGATATAGCTTAAAACTGCTCACAGTCAATATTATAGGTAGTCAGGTACCAGATCTAAATGGCTTTGTTTGTTAAATGGATGAAGAGGAGGTAGTAAAGGTTTGTAGTATATTAGAAATGCAGTGTGTTAAGAGCATGATTAGACTAGAGAATAGAGACAGAGAGAAGAATGAAGGAGCTTGCTATGATCATGCAATTTGTATTTTTATGAATGTATTGACTTAGAGTTGCTGTTCTCAAACTGCTTATAGGGCTCCTTTGAAACTTACTGAGAGCACAAAGAACTTGTGTTTTCTTTCTATTTGCTATGTTAAAAATTAAAACATATTGCTAACAACTGCTAATTTTAATTAATTGTTCAAGAAGAAAACTATTGGAGAAATGTCTTACATTTCTAGAACCATAAGAATGATTTCCAAACTTAGAAAATCAGTTTAAAGAGTGGAATTGTTTTACAGTTTTGTAAATTTTTTCAGTGGCTTGCTTAATAATAAACAACTGGATCCTCAAATCAGCTTCTGTATGCAAAACAGCCAATCTTGTTTTGCTGAAGTAGATAAATAAAATTTGATCTCACCCTGAGATGATTTTAAAAGGAAGGAGTACTTAATAATCTTTTCAGATAACCTTGGATAGTATTCTTTAATAATACTCCAAAACTTAACAAGTGGTAGTTCATAAAGTTTAGTTCCTATGTGGAATGGGAAACTGCATCAATAAATTTTTGAATGCTAATACATTAAAATCTGTTGGTCTTCTTACATTTTAAATGAATATTTTCCAAATGGATGACTTTTTAAATTAACTGTTTGAAAATTATCAACTCATTGCATTTTCCACATCTTCCAAATACTGACACATTATATTAGGCAATATTTTGAAAAAAAGTGTATATCTTATCATCACTAATCTCATCAGAATAGTCTAAGAATTTGGAAGCAATATGAACATTTGTTTTGTAGAATCATGATTTTTAAACTGAAAGCTCGAAATGTTATCATGGGAGAAAAATATTTTCAGTTTTACTTTATAGGTTCCACATCATTAAATTTTTGAGATAAAAGTATCAGACATATATTTGAGTCTGAATAACTATAGTTTATCTATCAGTCATTCTATCAAGTAAACATGTTGTTCTACAAAAAAAAGCAACTCAAATTCAGTCACATAATGGCTTTTATCCTAGATTACCATAATAATTGAATGTAGAACAAAAATGTTTTGTATGTGCTTTCCATTTTCTCAATAGAACATTGAGGAGAGGTATGCTCATTGTTAAGGTTCAATTAAATTAGTTTTAATTGTTTCATCAAAACATTCTTAAGTGAAACTTGCTGTTGTTATTGCTAGTTTTTCTGGGATTGTATGACATTGAAGAGTGAAATAATCACATGTGTGTGTGGATGCAATTGATTTAATAGGTTCTACAAAGGCAGCAATTTTACCACTGATTTTGCAACATTAGTGCAAGTCTGAACATGGCAAAAGAAGCAAATATCATCAGTAAATAAATAAAAAAGTTTATTTGACCTTCAAACTCCTTGGAAGGGTGTCAGAAATTACCAAGAGTTCAGAGACTAAATTTTGAGAAGCACTGACTCAGAGAAGAACTGAAGAAAAACAAGAGAGAAAGTAAGGTTAAAAGATTGGCATAAATAAACAAGGATTGTCATGCCTTGTATCCCTTTCAAAATGCCTAAATTTATGTGTTTGAAAAACAGTGTGGACCTTTATTGTGTGCTACTTTGTATTCTTTTCAAATGATCTCTCCATATAATTTGTCTAACTGACCTTGTTGTTAAAGTTTTATGAAAGTGTCTGTGTTTCCCATAACCACTTTGAATCTTTGTAAATGTTGGCCATGGAATAATTAAAAACACCCTTAACAACTCTTGAAAGGTAGCAGAATACAACAATTACTAATTGGGCATTATGTAAAATTGTGGATGTGTAACCGACGTGATTCTGCAATCTGCATTTGGGGTAAAATTGGGAGTTCATAACCCACTTCAATCTAATGTATGAAATATGATATGTCAAGAGCTTTGTAATGTTGTGAACAACCAATAAAGAAAAAAAAAGTAAAAAAAAAAAAAAAAAAAAAACCACCCTTAACAACTCTTGATTATTTTGTGGCTCTTGGAATAGACTAAAAGATTTGGATTGGAGGTTACAATCTTTTGTAATCTAGTATCATCATATTAAGAATAATTTATATTATTTTTAAATTTGAAATTGAGGAGAACTTTCAGCTTCAAATATTAAATTTATGGCTAATGGCATATTAATTACTTTTAAATTAAATTTAATTACAATTTAAAAAACATAATAAATAGCAGGGCTTATCCAGTAAACAAAAATCTCAATGGATAATATCTTCCTCACCTTTTTAATTTTTTATTTAATTTATTTATTCATTCTAATCAGTTATATATGAAAGGGTTTTCTTTTTAATCTGTTTCTTTTGGTGGGGTTCTTTTTTTTTTTTTTTTTTTGTCTTTTTTGGAACTGGGGCTTGAACCCAGGGCTTTGCAAATGAAAGGCAGATTTTTACCACTGAGCTGCATCCCAGCCCCTCATCTTTTTAACATATGTTTGTGCCTTAAAAGTTATAAAGTTTACAAATCACTATTTTTTGAGTCAGGTGTGAAGTAGTCAGAATAAAGCATAAGACATAATTATTGGTACATATTATTCTACCCCAATTTATTAAAAAGAAAAGGCCATGTATTTTGTTCTAGGTATAGTTTTGTTATACTTCTCTTTAAGTAATAACTGCATGGCCTTGTACACATCTAGTAGTTGCTATGCTCTTCAAATGATCATCTATAAAGTAGGGGGTTAAACTACATAAGTTACCACATTCCTTCTTTCTTCTTAACAACCTACTGTCTATGACCATAGTGACCAAGCTCATTATTTTGTTATGTATTAAATAACATTCTAATCTATTAAAAGAAAAGAAATGAATCATTTTGGTTATTATTGTTATAGTGTGATATTTTAATCACCTTCCTGTCAGATTTTAATATGTGCAATTAAAATCCCACATATAATTATTAGATGCTTGTTTTATCTTTTTAACAAATGCACATATTCATATTAAATTTCTTTTCTGATCCCTATGAGAAAATGAATACAATTTCTATGCTTGTCTTTTTCCATTATTGATTCAGCTGCCCTCTTCTTTTGTTGACCTTCTAAAGTAGACACTGAGCTTACTGAATTAATATATGTTTTTTAGAAGCATGGTATGTTCTCCAAATTTAATTCTTTGATTTCTAACCACCCAATGTTGATGAAAATTTAGAATTTAAAAGAAAAATAGGTATAGGGAATTATAAATGGCTAAGAACATATAAAATACAACAGACTCTAGCTCTATAAAAACAATGTTTACCTTAGTGGCTCCAGAGGATGGTAAATGAATTAAACATAACTTTGTCAAGAGAAGAGAGAGTTTTAAGAAATCATAATTTACGGAATAAATTAAAATAAAATGACAGACCTTCTATAGGTTACTTGATGATCTCATCCGGTCTTGTAAGCCCAAATAAACATGAGATGCATGACCAAGAAAACCCAAGAGGAGCAGGCGGTAGTAGTAAGCCTCTGCTTCTCTCATTCTCTCTCTTCTCTCTGTCTCTTCTTTTCCCTTTGCCTTGACAGTTGAACTCTATAACAGCCAGTTGCTGGTGTAGGCAAATATGAGACCCTCTTTCTAAGCACAGAACAGAAGAATTTTAAAGGCAGACAAGATTGGGATTCCTAGCTCTGATCAAAATGGAAAAGTGTGAGCTAGTGTGTTTTTCCTAATCTTAGACTAGCAATAAAGCTTACATGACACTCACTTACACAGTTAATCTAATAT
Source organism: Ictidomys tridecemlineatus (assembly GCF_052094955.1). Taxonomy (NCBI): domain Eukaryota; kingdom Metazoa; phylum Chordata; class Mammalia; order Rodentia; family Sciuridae; genus Ictidomys; species Ictidomys tridecemlineatus. The sequence goes on along the minus strand of NC_135477.1, from coordinate 108,830,058 downwards.
CACTTAAATTCTAACAGTTTTATATGAATGGAGCATGTAGCAGTTTTTGATGGCCTGTACATCTGTTATTTTACTCCACTAGGTTACTAGTTTCCCTTTGTCACACAAAGAAAGCCTGATTTTTTTTTTTTTTGATAGTGGGGAAGAGAACCATTTATCCTTTTTGAGGGTTCAGTGTTTCCGTTAGTGACTGACTGCAAACAGACAGTTCATCAGCTCATCCTGTGGGCAGGGTGATTGCTTCATGAAGGGCTCCTCATGTACTCTGGGTAAGCTTTTCATAAACCGTGATTTTATCTGTAATTTTGGGGAAGATAGGTCTTTTTTTTTTTTCCTATCATAGTTGCTGATAGAATAGGATACAAGCCTAGAGCTGGACAGCAGACATGTTTTCCCATGAGGTGACTCAGTCTATAATAGAAATAATAAGAACCAAATAAAAAAGCACAGAGTAAGATAGTTCAGTCATAACTGAACTTCTCACTATGAAAACTAAAATTTTCTTTTCTTTAAGCCATCTTATTATATAAGTAGGGCATCGTATTATTTTGCATATAAAAATTCCACTACAATATGTGTAACACCATAAAACCCTCTGCTATCCTTACCTCCATGTTCTTACTTGTGCATCAACCTAACAGTGTTTTTACTTTTTTAAAAATTAAAACATGTGCTGTGAAATAAGGAAACACACAAATACACATACACATACACATATTTATATACACACGTATATTTATGGTAACTAATTATTAATAATCACTGAAAGTGTTTTAACTATTCATATGGATATAGGATATAACTAAAATAGTCAGGCATGGTCGTACATGTTTATAACTCTTAGGAAGCTTAGGTAAGAGGATTGAAAGTTGAAGGCCAGCCTTAGCAACTTAACAAGATCCTACACAACTTAGTGAGATGCTGTCACATAATAAAATAATAAATAAAAATGCCTGGGGAATATGTCTCAGTGACAAAGCACCCTTGAACACAGTCCCCAGTACCCCCACCCATCTTTAAGTAATAACACAAACCAGAATGTAACATAAAGAAATCTATCTAGTGATTTATTTTACTCCACAATAAAATCATGATTTATTATAGGATGCTGATTGCACATTATATAATTTGAAATTACATAGCATTCCGATTCAAACAATATCATGTATTCAATTACTTTTCAACTTTGGTGTGTAGATCACACACTAAGTTAAATAATACTTAAGAAAATGATAGACACAAAATCAGTGGGAAGGAATAAAGAGGCAGGCAAATGTTCCATGAAGAAAATTTGATTTGATCATTTTTCTTTACCTTGAAAAATAATTTTGATAATAATAATTATAGCTTATGTAGAGTTAGAGCTGATTATGCCAAAACTTACAGCTATGCAGAACCTTTACTTTACATTGACCTTGAAATCATTCTTACTTGTGTCAGGAGAAGATTTATTCATACTTTAAATGCTGTAGCTTTCTCAGCCCCAAAGAAAATGCATGCTTTGAAACCTCGATTATGGTATTTTCTTTGGGATGCAACAATATTTTCTGACAGTAATTGTAGTAGTAGTTGTATATTGACATCAGATAGCCTAAGGCTTAAACCACAGTGCTAGCCAAATTCTTATTATCTGCATTCTCAAAAAAAATGGGTATGATGGCAAAAAATTAACTGCATCTTTTATTTTGGGAAGAGGAAAGAGGGAAAGATGAAGAAGTGCTCCTTGAATGCAGTTTATGTTTAATTATGATGTGAACCTTAGTTTCCCTATCATGTCTATGAGCTTGAAATACAATAAAATTAACAAAATAATATATGAAAAAAATGTATATACTCCTAAAACCAAAGACTGTCTAGTGGTCACATTAAAGTGTGTGTCACCATGCTTATCTTCACAGCATTTCTCAACTTACACTCTTTAGACTAGTTATGCAAGAATGCCTAACATGCTAGTTAAAATAGCTACATGCATTTAAAATTTAAATTAGAATAGTGTCAGTAGTATAATAGATATGTGATAATAGTGGCTATGTGAATGAATTAATATCCAATATTAAACAAGGAAGCAACAATTTACTACACAGTTTATGTATGCATACATTTATACATAATTAATGCATTAATATTCCTGGAAGATATGTATAATTAGAAGCTCATATAGACTCCAAGATCTAGCAACAGTAGAAGCAAGATAGAAGTCTAGAAGATTACAATATTTGGCTAAGATTGAGAGTTATTGAGAGAGAAGAAGCATATCCAGTTTTTAATGAGATCATAGAAGACCTATTTTTCTTGCAAGGGAGGCCAAATCTTGTAGGATGATCAAGAGTGAGAGTTATCCTGGACATGGAAGGTGAAATGGACAATCAAGAATACAAAGTGTAGAAAATTGACAAAAGCTTATCTGCTTACTTGAAATACTGATGTTTGCGTAAATGAGCATTGCAAATTTTTCCCTCCAGTTCTTATTAATATTATTCTAGCCTGGGGTTCCCAGAGACATGACATATGGCCCAAATATCTTGAAATACAAGAACTCAAAATAAAAAAAAATTTTCAGCTAATGCCTTAAAAGAATTTTACTCTTTTTTTTAAGCTTATCTAAATCATGTATATTGGGATATACATGATTTAGATAAGCTTCAAGAACTGGATGTTATTATTCTAGAATCGAGAGTATAAAACAAATAATCTTGGCCCCATTGTTATAACTTATGGATGTATATTTTGAATGGAACAATTTTTGCATTAACTGTAATTTTATATTTATACATATGGTTGGGTAGCTGATACTGAACGCAGACTATTATTGTCATGAAGAAAAAGTATTCATAGATTTGAATCTACACTTTCTTGCAAATACACCCTTATTTCTTAAGAGTAAAGAATCTGCCCACCTTTCTTCCTTTCTTCTTTCTCTAAATATAAATTAATTATTATAAATTAATGAAAATAGGGATTTTTCTTGAATGTAGCTTTGTGTGCCATTTATAATCTTACAATCAAAATTATTACTTTAGATATGATGCACATATTCTTTAAAAGTTTTAAACACATATTGTCTTTGTGACAAATGGTAGTGTTTTAAACCTTGACAAGCAATTATAATCAGAAAGCAAAGGACTCTTCATTTTAGAATTCAGCTAAAACAATTTCTGACTGTGTTACTCTCTACATATGCATTTCAGAAGTGAGTTTTGCATTCTTCTAAAGAAAAAAAGAACTACAAAATTAAAAAATAATAAAAAATATATTCTCATTTTATTTTGTTGGGGCATTGAACCTGAAAGTGAGGATTATTTGAATTTTCAATGAATCCACTAGATGGTGCTCTGTCTCTTGAATTACAAAGAAAGGTCACCCTTTCAAAAGATTGAAGTCTTGAACCTAGTTACCAAGGCAACCTGATCAGCTTGGTTTTGTGGCTTGTCCATGTGCCCATTTCTCTTCATCTCTCTTCCTTTTCTTTCTATCCCAATAATTGATGTTCTTTTTTCATGTGTCTGTTAGGGAGCAAAAATGAGAAAAGGAGAAAAAGAAATGTGCTATATATCATTTTGGAGTAAGCACCGTGCAGCAGTCAATTCTGAGAAGAATGCAACGGAAGTTTCGAGCATGGTCTGATACAGCTTACACAATTCATATACAAGTAGTATAAAGGGAAAATGAGAAAAAGCCATAAAATACGTTAGTTAGTACCAAATGTGAGTTATGGCTAGTAAATACGGCTTGATAAACTGGGCACCATTTCATAATTAAAGAAAATAGATAACCTGCATAAATTTATTGAATCTCTTGGTATCAGTTTAAGAAAAGTGTTTGGATTAAACCAAAAATTTTTAAATTTCCATCCAATTCTAATATGTGATTTTTCTGACCTAGAATTATAGGAATTGCACGAAAGTGTATTTTAGGCCACAATAGTAAAAAAAAAAATAGGAAATTAAATTATGACATATTTGAAAATCTAAACTCTAAAGACAGAAATAAGTGAGGAATTTGATGCTGATGCTCAGACATGCCAAAACCTGAAGTGTGTGTGTTTTGTTAACAGGGTTTCTGGTGCCACCTTAGGAAACACACTCTCAACAGTTAGAGGTCATCTTCCCTACAAATATGAGATGAGGAATATTTGTAAGAGTTACAGTAATAAAGTCTTAAATGTTTATAGTGATTTTTCTATAGAACCCCTTTAAATTGTTGTTGTCTACTACCCAAGACAATGATTATGACATATATTCATGTGAAGAGTGGTGTAACTCAATTTTATCAATGTAATTCCTGAGGACATCCTATATCAGAATCACCTTTGGTAGTTATAGAAACTGTGTATTTTTGGTCTGCATTCAAAACCTACTCAATTAGAATCTCTATTGGATAGCTTCTGAAATATGCTTCTAACAACACTCTTCAAAAATTCTGATGTATATCATAAATTGGGAACATCTGTTATTGCGTACAAAAAGGCATTGGGGAATAGAAGAAATAATGTATTAATGGACTGAAGAAAAGTAGGATAACAGAATATCAATGGACAGGAAATTGGCAGTGTGTTTTGCTCAGGGAACAGGGCATCCTGTTTGTTATCTGTAAAATCAGACAGCCTCAAAAAGACCAGCTATATTGAGAGAATGAAACAAAGAACTCTTGGGTAATATGTTTCTCTAGTCAATAAGTTAAAAAAAAAAAGCAGCACTTGGCTAAGTTTCAATCTCCCATTGTGGTGCAAAAGCTAATATTGACCCTGTTCAGAGTAGTATTAACAGATATTTAAAAAGATGAAAGGGGAGGAGAGATTTATTGGGTACAATTTACAACTAGTCAAAAGGAGGGAACCAAAAGAAAGCTGTTGGAGAAAATAACTTCTTGTTTCTGCTCAGTATTGTGTTCTCAGATACTAACTTCCTGACTATGGTATTTTAAATTACTCCAGCTTTCTAATTCTCTACAGTTTTGTTTATTTAATTATATTAATTTATTATTATATACACAGTAAGTACAAATGCATTGCATTTTGTGTGTTAACTTATTTATCATCTATCTCTAGCCTTTAGTTTAGACAGAAAAACATTTTCATTCTTTTATTGTTTATCATGTCACCAGAGCCTACATAGTAAGCATTTAATTGTTTGATAGGGGAGACAGTTGGGAATTGTGGGAACATGAGGTTAAGGGAATAATTCTATAAAATGGGCCCACTGTGCTTATCCCTACATGTTTTCTTTTCCAAGAAGAAATTTACCTGTAGCCCTGCCTGGCTTAAGTGGACGGGATAGATCACATTCCACAGAAAACTACCTGTTACCTACAAGAGAAATGCTTGCAGAAATAATGCTGATAGGAGGAACACAAGCTATGCTGAGGGGGAGACTTTTGTGACCCTTTTTACAGAATACATCTTGGAACTCAGAGAGATAAGGATAATTCCTTCTAACTATGAAATCTGTAAGGACAGGTTCTAATTAGAACAAGTCAGCATGGGTTAAAGTGACTTAGAGTTATCATGGCAGTGGGGACTTGAAAGTGTGATGTTATTCTGTTATCTGTCAAAGTCAAGAGGTGGAACTGGGTGGGACTCTCTGGAAACTTAAAAACTGGAGTGCAAGAGAGATGTGTTGTCCCTCTCCTCTGTGAAAGAACCTGTTCTCTCCCTTAAGAGTGTCTCTTTTCCTTTTCCTATTTCTTCAATAAACACACGTCTTTTGCTGTGAGAGATATGTATGAAATCTTTCCGCCTTGAATGCAAGAATCAGGAGTTAAAGTGTGTGTGGGGTGTTTCTTCCTTCTGCCTCCGTTTCCCAGAAGGCCTTATCCCTGTAATACCTGAATAACAGAATAAAATAAACAAGTGAAATAATTAATTTATAAATAAAGTATACAATTTCATTAAGATAGGAACATGCAAAACTTGCCTTGTCCATCTATTACAATATCCACTCCTAGAAGTTCATTACATGTTTTTGGATAAATAAATAATATCTGTTAGAAATTTTTAAAAATAATGTGAATTTTGAGTTCATTTAAAAAAACAGTTATTTAAAAAACAGTTATTTAGAGGAGAGACTATTTGCATATAGAGGAGAAAAAGAGAATTATAGAGCACAGGCTACTCTGAGGGAGGACTAATCAAAATAGGGAGCATATCCATGGACCCAGGGACAGAGGAGAGGGCAAGAGCAGAGAGAGAGAGAGATGCTGTGTCTTTGATCCTATAAGCATACCCTCAAATGAGGGTTTAGCAATTGTTTCCAGCAGGACACCCATCTCTGTCCTAACAAATACATATTTGGCAAAAATGTCTTAAAGGCATTTTAGAGATTACCATATGGAGAAGTTTTCTCCTTCTTTCTAGAAGTTCAATAAGTGGAATAGAAAATTTACAGAAAACAAATTAATTAACTTTAGAGTTTTTCTATTCTTAACTCTGGTTTGATTTTTTCTGGCCATACTCAAAATGAGGCCTTGTACTGCCTCCAACATGCTAGGTGAGCGCTCTACCACTGAACTCCAACCCCAGGCCTATACTACTTATTTTTAACACTATACTGAAGGTTTTCACCAGCATCATAAAGTAAGAAATAAATAAAATCTTGTAAATCAGAAAGAATGAGACAAATTATCTTTTCAATTTCATTTATATACATTAGAAAATTTATTATTACACACATAAAGACTGATTAAATATAACACATATTAAGTGACTTTTCTACATTAAAATTTATAAGTGCAATTCATGCTTGTTTTATTTACTTGTTTACCTTTACATACTTTGTGCTTAAAAGTTACTTGCACAATATAGATTCTGGAAAATTGATGAAGAGATAAATTCTGATTCCAGCTCCAACAGCAATGAGTTTGGAGCATTCTTACCACAAAAATATATATATATATATATTTTTTTGTGGTAAGAATGACATATATATATATATATATATATATATATATATATATATATATATATATATAATTTAAAAATCAGTGACTTTGGAGACCCATCAGAAAGCTGTCACAGGTCAAATTGCCACCCAGCTCCAGAGAGACACGCATATCCGGAAGATGCATATCCAATGAAGATCTGCTGAGGACAAGCCAACAAAGGCAAAATCTTGTGGGGATATTTAAATGACCATTTTGACAAGATACCAGAAGCTCAAAGAGGAGTTTCCTAAGGTTAAGAATGTCTAGGGTCTGTGTTCTGATGTGGAAGTGTTACTGTGCTCATACTTGGGCTTTTCTTGCAGGAACACAGCAAATTTTCTCATTGAGGATCCAAGAAATATCTTCCCCTTAGTTCAAAGAGGGGTAGGAAAAAACCACTCTTTCTGTTGTGAAACATAGGTAGATACTTGCCCATAGCAAAAAGGATTTAACCAGGTCACAATTCTGAACACTTATCCTAGCTAGGAGCAAGATTCTTTTCTATTCCAACCCCCTCCAACCTTCCTACTGCACTCAAAAAGAAAAAGAAAAACGATATAGCAAAACAACTGTCAGAAAATGGCTTCAAAGAAAAATATTTTGAACAATGCAGGAGAAAACACTGGAGGTGTATTACAAACTGGGAGAGTTGCAGCCTCAAGATATATCCAGTGAGTGTTGAAGCTGATGCTGGATGGTCATTAAGTTCTATAAGCACTGGGAAATTACAGAGGACAAGGCAAATTTGGGGGAAAATAAATGGCCATTAATAATTTAGCAGTTTTTTGTATATGTACTCTGTGAGATTGAATGTAATCTCTTTGTTTTTGTTATGTAAGCTGCATGGTGCAGTATTAATGTATCTTTCCTGAGAGTCTCTCTTGAAGTAACTCTGGGAATTCTAGTGTTGTGTCTTGCTCAATTGATTGTCTCTTTAACCACACCAGGGCAACTAATCAATTAATTTTATTTCTTTTGGTTCAATATCTAAAAATATAATGGTTAGGTTGCAGGGGGCTCAAGGTGAGGCAGGACATCATGACAGAAAGTGTGGTGGGGGAATCAACTCACATAATGATCAGAAAGGAGAGAGAGGGGAGAGAGAGAGAGAGAGAGAGAGAGAGAGAGAGAGAGAGAGAGAGAGAGAGAAAGAGAGAGAGAGAGAGAGAGAAACAGACACACACTACATTATCCAGATACAAAATATATCTCCATAGTCATGTTCCCAATGAACCACTTCCTCCAGCCACACCCTACCTGCTTCAAGTTACCATTCAGTTAATCTCATCAGGGATTAATTAGCTGATTAGGTTAAAGATATAGCCCAATTATTTGCTTTTCCAAACCTCGCATTGCTTCATGTATAAGTTTTTGGGGGACACCACATCTAAATTACAACAGGGTATATGTGCTAGATCTGACATGCTATACCTTGGATCAACAAAAGAGAGAGAATAATTTTTTCAGGGAAAGTATCTATCTGTATGGAGGTTGGAATAAGATTATTTTTTAAAGTGCTAGCAAATTTTTATGTTTATTTTTACTGGTACATTATAATTGCATAAAAGTGAGATTTATTATGCCATATTGTACGTGCACCTAACATGATTTCATCACTCTCATAATCTCTGATGCATTAGTATAAAACATTGAAGAGCCTGAATGAACAGTCCATGTCATTAAGCAGAGATTTGTTTTAAAATTTTATTATGGGCTGAGAATTTACCTCAATGGTCAAAAACATGTCTAGAAAGCCTAAGGTCCAGGTTTGATTCTTAGCAACACACACACACACACACACACACACACACACAACTTTGCTTCTTTTGCTGAAAACCACTTAGAGGAGATGTGTGGGCATGTGAAGAGTCATGAATCATCTTTGACAGGTCGCCCATCAGTCCAATGAAAACATTACTAAAAACTGCAAGATTGCACTTCTTAACTTGGAGTGGTTTATATTTATATATTCAAGTAAAACATAACATTTTGATGAACAAAATTTTATAATTCCAGAAGCACAGTATCTTTGTCTCATTTCTTAATAATATCAAATCAGTCTAAAAGATATCTTTGGTCATTTTTTAAAAAGGGAATATCAAAACAAGTGGTTGACTGTAATAATCTATATAAGTGCAGAGTTAGAAAGGATATCAGGTTTTATAACTTCTTTTATGTGTTAGCTAATTATTGCTAAATGATGTGCAAGTGTGTACTATATCTCTTAAGAGAGAGATTAATAGGAGTGATGTATTGTTTTAGTGGATTACATGAAGTAAGAAAACTTGAATATTTTATTTCAAATACAACACACATTCATAAGCCACAGGTATATGGGGACACAGTATACACTAATCAGATGTAGCAAATACACCTACAGAAATGCAATTTAGGTTAAAGGAAAAGAATATAAATATACAGTTAAGACTTTCAAATTGATTCATTTTCAGTTTTTGATACTGAGGCTATGAGTAGAGAATAAACAGAAAACCATCCTCAGTGAGGAAAGAGATCAACTTGACAATAGAAAAATGCTCTCAGAAGAGAGAAGATAAAAACTCCAGCTTTCTCATGGATGACAAGGAATGAAATCTCTGTGTTGTTTGGGTGTTGATAACCAGGCAGAAAAAAGCCAATATAACACCTTTCCTCAGTGTGTTTCATACAGCCAAGCAGGAATAAGCACAAGAGTGAGCTGGCACCAGAGCTAGGACACTTGGAACTTGTTTCTTTTGTTAGACTTCTTTAATTCTTAGTTGTCGCGGATCAGTAAAACTTGGTGCAAAGTCGAAAATGATCATACAGGAATCAGGTCAGAGAGTGGGATTCTTAGCAATAGTTCACATAGAGGAAATGTGAAGCAAATTATTCTAAAAGCCTCATAGTCATTATCAGAATTGACATTGGACATTAAATCACACTTTTCAGTTTCATCCCTTGGTTCTCTGCAAAATCAAGTAGGGAGCTTGAATTTAACATGATTAAATTGTATGTAAATTAGCATAATTGTTATAATATTTTGCAGATATGCAAATGAGGTAGCTATCTTTATATTGCCATTTAATTTTTAGATATATGAAGTAATAAAAGCTATAAACAGAATTCATAATGAGGGCTATGTATGTAGTAAAGTGACATGCACATTTTATCTATCTGTGGAATAATAATAAAAATGCTTATCCTTCACCATGTCCCTGGGGAGTCAGGCAGGGGAACTTAAGTGAACAGTAGATACCTGATAGCCTTATATGAGTGTCTATTGTGAACAATGGCCTAAGGAATGTTTAGGAAAAAAAAAAAGACTAAAAGAATTTTTTTTCTTTCATCAGTAATGGCATATACAAATTATATAGTAGACAACACAAAACAATGAATAATCACAATTTACTAAATACTTTGATCCAGGGAAACAGCACACAATCAGTATATGTTTATTGTAGTATAGACCCATAATAGGAAGTTACTATTGTGGATGCAAATATATGCAGTGAAACATTTATCTACTGGCAAAATACGCACTCTGAGTAAGCCTCTGGCTAGTTTTTAAAGGGTAATCAAGCATCATATTTTAGGATTGTCTATTAGTGTCTATTATACCAAATAAAGCTTTTGTTTCTGTTCTAATCATTGCCATAGAGGCTCAGTGCTTTGGGGCACTGATCAAGATGTGAAAATGGCACTTTAGAAATATCAATCTGACATGTGTTAATTTATTTCATTTAAAATTTTATATGCATAATAATAAACTTATATATTTTTAGTTGAAAATATGTGTATATATATGCATATACACTTTATTCAGTGCATACAAATTATTAATGTGGTATTTTAAGGTAAGATTAACATTTACAAGAAAAATCAATCAAGGAGAGCCACCAAGGAGAATATTAAAACAACAAAATAAAACCTCTTGATTTAGTGGTAGGCAAATTGTATTTTTTATTTAAGTTAACTTTATTTTTAACTGATGCATAAAATGTAAAATTATATATATTAATGGGGTAACATGATATTTTGGTACATGCATACATTGCAACATGTTTAAATAAGGTTAAATACATCTATCTCTTTAAATATTTATTATTTCTGTTTGGTGAAAATTTTCAATGTGCTTGGTTCTTTTTGAAATATACTGTTTATTACTTATAGTCATTATTTATAGTCATTATTTATAGTCACCTTCTTGTGCAATAGCACCATAGACCTCTTGTCCTATCTAACTGTAACTTAGTACCTACTGATCAACTTTTCTCTACACTGTTCTCCTACCCCGTCTGCCTTCTACTTTCCATCTAGCTAACCCAATGGAAAGAAGGCAGAGTAATTACATAATCTTACTAATGATGTTAGTTTGAAGAAACTAGGTGATATAACATTAGATTTGAAGAAATTAACATGGCTGCATTAACAAGAGTATTCCAAAGGTCAGAACAGGACAGACAATTAGAAAATTGTTATTGTTTTATAATTATGATATAAAAATGAGATATTAGACAAAAATGGAGATCTTTGGGTTTTTTTGCTGTTGTTGTTGCGTGTTTTTAGTTATGCTCTTATCGCTGCTCCACATGCCTCCAGTGTCAGAACTGTCTCCTTCTTTTCTTTCCACATGCACTGAGTGGAATGGCTACTGCTGATCTGTAGTACTCTTTCCCAAATAAAAGAAAACCTTTTTTCATAAGATGAACATGGACAATCATTCCATTTAGGGTACTGGGTATCTTAGGAATGCTGATGCTGATGTTAATAAGATAGATGTGTTCAAATAAAACTAAATATTGGGAATTATTTCCTAATCTCACTTGCTAATTGCTATATTTCCTGATTGTAGATGACTTACGATTTTTAAGCAAGAATTGTAATTTCCCCATTAAAGAATAGTTTTAGAAATTAATAATTTACATTGTTAATTTTAATCTTCTTAGAAGCCCAAAGAGAATGCACTGATAACATAGTTAAGTTTGGAAAAAGCCTACCATTCTTTAGAAATGAAACAAAACATATACAACATGCTATTTGCAAAACTTTATCTTTTTAAAAAAATACTATGATTTAAGTTATGTATTGCTTATAATTACACTGTGTAAAGTTGAAAGTGGAAATCTATATATGATTTTTAAACATTTTTTAGAAACCTATGAGAATTACTTCTATAATTACTTATATATGTCTTATAAAATAGGCAGATTTTTTACTTCTTGGAACAAAAATTAGCCTATATTTGGAGATGATGTATAGAAAAGTGTGATCCTTTCTATAAAAGTGTGACTAGAAAGACAAGTGTAACTAGAAAGAACAATGAGTGATCATTATTTTCCTTTGGAACAGGAAGAGCCCATATGCCCAACTTTCTAAGTCACTGACTCTCTTGAATACTGTTTTGGTAAGACATATTGGTGTTTGCAACATTTTCTAAGAGATAAGTATCTGAATTGTTCATTATCACCAACTAGCCAGGCTGGCAACCTATGTTGGGTTCACAAAATCTGACTACATCAATAACTGAGAAAACGGCAAAGAAAGCACACAAGCACACAGAAATACCTTTTCAAAATCCAGGATGGCTTTCGACCTTAGGGTCCATTGGAAAGACAGAGCTTGCACCTGGATTCTTTATTTTTTGGGGGAGGGCACACAAAGGGAGATTCCATAAAATGATCTTTCCAAATAAGGAAAGGTGTCAGTTTTCAGGGTGTTGAGCCTAGCTTCCTGATGTCTTGTGGTCAGTAGATTAATTAATATCTTGGCAAGGCACATCATGTTAGGTGCTGTGTGGGAACACAGGCAGAGAAAAGTGCATACGTGTCTTGCTTGCATGGTTCAAAGAGCACACAACACCAGGCCAGTCCTCCCATATGCTCAGATGTGCATAGCTCACACACACAACCCATGGGTAGTACGCCAGTTCATCCTGTTGGTGTGCTATGTGGTTACTGAGTCAGATGCTGAGACCTCTGTCGTCCTTAATCCTGTCACCTTGACTGGGGCATTTAGTGGTGGTGGGGGTAGGTACCAGGGATTGAACTCAGAGGCACTCGGTCACTGAACCATGTCTTCAGCCCTATTTTGTATTTTATTTAGAGACAGGGTCTCACTGAGTTGCCTTGCTTTTTCTGAGGCTGGCTTCAAATTCAGAATCTTCTTGCCTCAGCCTCCAGAGCTGCTGGGATTATAGGTGTGTGCTACTGTGCTCTGCAAATTTGGGCATTTTTAATGGATTTCCCTGCTTGTGGACTGGGCTCATTTACCTTGCTGTCACTATGAAAACTGGCCATTGAGAAACTGATTGTTGGCTAAGGTCTTTTTATTATGCATCCTATATGAACTTGTCATGTTAACCAAGGGTCTTGGGTGATAATTTGTATCTCATATGCTCTTCTCTTATGATTGTGCATATCTAGACAATTTCTCTCTTTTAACATCCAGGTGAAACATTAACCCTCCCAGAAAGCCTCCTGCAATTCTCAGTTATAAGTAATGGATCACTCATTTTAATACCCAATGGAATCTCTTTGCTTATCTAATAGCTCTTTAAAAACTTCCTATCATTTTTAGTGCTAAAGCAGTGCTTCTGAAATGAATGAGGCATAAATGATTGTCAGAAGTTATTTTAAATACATATTCCCAGTTCTGTCTCCAGAGGTTATGTCAGGATCTGGGATGGGCTCAGAGGAGACCTTGTATACTTTGAAAAAAATTCCTCATGATTTGCACTGACTCTTTTCTGCAAATTTCCATTTAAATTTCCCCATATTTAGCACACATTTTTGTTACTGGTATCCTCTTGTGATTTACCTCTTGTGATATCCTAAGTAAAATGTATCATTCCTGTAGTTAATGATACATTTTACTTAGGATATCATTAATAAATAAGTGTTAAATGATTGGATAAATGGCCATTCAAGAGAAAATAAAAATTGAGTGGCTTGAGTTGAAGTCATAAGTCATGCATCTGAATATTTTGAGTTTTCTAAACTTGATTTTTGAATTCAGTGTTTATTACCACTGCTTTAGATAGCATTTGACATTGATATTATTACCAATGGCAGTGGCAGACAAAAGCTGTGTTTCCTGTCCTTTCTTTGGTTCAAGTAGCAGTGTAAATCCTCCATCTCTTGGCTTTGTTTTCTGTTTATGGAATTATGCTCACTTGAAAAAAAAATGTTTTAAACAACTTCTTGGAATTTCCATGATGATGTTAATAAAAATTTTAGGATGTTGTAGAGAGTAGCTATTCTATAAAAGAAATGAAATAAATCCCTGTAGCCCAGGTTCACCATACCAGAAAAAATAGGTAGCTTGAAGGATGTTGAAGGACTTCTCAGAGTCTTCTAGGAAAACATTGAAATTTCCAAGATTTCCTATAAAGTCAGTGTGATAAATCAATATCTTAGGCCTAAGAAAAACCACAGGTATTACTTCAGTCACATTCCTAATTGTTTTAGTACAGATTTGATTCATAACTTCTAACACTCTGTACAAAAGGAGTTTTATTTATGTTCAGCTATATTACAAATGCACTATTGGCCTAGAGCTGTTGATAAGTTGGGAAGTGTATGTATTTTCAAACATCTCCATATATATCAAGTGCTCCAAGATAGACTGTTAGAAATCTTTTTTAAACACTCGTTAGTATCTTTTATTTTTTAAAAAAATGATTTGTAATTGAAATGCTTTTATCTGCAATATTCCTTCATTTCATGAACATCAATACTCAGTATTTTAGAGATCATGGAACATACAAATGTTTTTTCTTTTAAAAGGTTGTGCTAAAATCCATTTTTATCAATGAGTTGTTTTACATTTACCAATAAAATTTGCAAAAATCTGTAGGTTTTATTCATAGCAGACAAAACAGCAATCTATACAGCATTTATGTGGTTTCAATAATAACACGAGAGAAATATGAACACAAGAGTATGTTCTCAGAATCTTTAGTTCCCCCTTATTCTTTGTGTTTAAAACCAGATTTTAGAATCTATTTACTGAACTTAATGGCAATGTTGTTTGAGTTTTTCTATATCTAGTTCATAAGCTATAGTCTTAAACCTATAAATTTGTATGACAATTTTATGATGCAGAAATTATCTTTTATTGCTTTCCAAATAAGTGAATAACCAAGAGGATATAATCATTTGTTTAAAATTTCTTCATCTACTTGTAATGTTTATTTTCTTTTTTCCTCATTTAAAATTAATATTTAAAAAGTGAAAAATTATTGAATTTATACTTATATTCACTTTTATCTTTGATCTCATGTCAATCAATAATATAACACATTATAGACAGAAAAAAGCCAGTGTCTTTAATGAACCTAAAATAATGTATGTATTAAAGTAAGAAAAATGTAGTTCACTTAAGAACATTTGTAGTTCTATTTCGTCTTGCTTGGACTGATACTTCTTTTCTCTATATAATTGTTAAGTGTCTAAAATATATCTTTAAGTGCATAAAGGATCAATTAAAACAAAGTAAAACAACTGACTTTATCACTAGAATCTAAATTGAAGGAAACAGGAACTACTCTAGATTTTAAAAATAAAAATGGAATTTATGTAAGTAGAATTAATGTCTTACAAAAGGATTGATGGGGTTGATTTTATGGAAAGCCCCCATACCACAAGGAAAATGCTTTTTTTGTTGTTGTTTTTTTCAAGTTAAATATACATTTTTTTTTCAATTGACATGTAATAATTAGAAATATTTACTGGGTACAATGTGGCATTTCCATAAATGTATACAATATGTTATTATCAAATCAGAATAATGATATATCTGTCACCCCAAACATCTATCATTTCTTTGTGGTGGGAACATGCAAAATCATTTCTACTGGATATTTTAATTGTTGTCATGGTTGACATGATAGTTACCGTTCTCTGCGATAGAGCATTAAAAATTATTCCTTTCCAATTTCACCAAAAAACTGTTAGGATTTATGAACAAATTCAGTGAATTTTCAGGATTAAAGAAAAACCTATAGAAACATACCTACCAGGTTGCCCAACAAACTCACTGTTGGATGTGTATCTAAAGAAAATAAAATGAGTATGTTGAAGAGATATCTGCCGTTCCATGTTTACTGTAGCACTATTCACACCAGCCAAGACTGCGAACAACTGAGTGTTTGTCAAGTACTGAATGAATAAAAAAAATACTTTGAATACTACTCAGCTATCAAAAAAGTACCATTTGTGAAAACATGAATGTAATGAAGGGCAATATGTTCCGTGGAATGAGACAATCACAGAAAGACAAGTACCACACGATCTCACTCATGTTTGGAATATAAAACAGTTGATCTTTCAGAAGTTGGTAATAAAATAGTGTTTGTCAGGGCCTAAGGAAGGTAAGGTAGAAGAAGGGATGGGGAAATGTTGATCAATGAATACTAAGTTATGGTAAGATAGGTGAAATTAGCTTTCTGGTGTTCTAATGCAAAGTAGCCATACAAAAGGATTTTAAATATTTCTCCACAAAGAAATGATAAATATTTGAGGAAATAAATATGTTAATCCTAATTTTAACATTTTGCAATTTGTATATGTACTGAAACATCACATATTATGCCATGAATATGTATAATTTTATGTTAACTAAAAATGAGTAGCATTATATCAATCACAAATTAGTTGAAAAAGAAATCAAAAAAGAAACTTCATCACAATAGCTACAAAATGTGTAGAAATTAATTTAAGCATGAAGGTGAAGGAACTCTACAATGAAACCTATAGAATATTGATGATAGAAATTGATGAAGACAAATAAAAATTGAAAAAATTTCCCAAATTCATAGATTAAAAGAAATAATATTGCTAAAATGTCTATACTTCCCAAAGCAATATACAGATCAATTGCAATCAGTTCCTATAAAGATATCAATATTTTTCTTCACAGACATAGAAAAAAAACCCCTAAAACTTATTTGGCACCAAAAGAAAAATACAAATAAACAGCCACAACAGCAACAACAAAACAACAACAAAAAACACATACAAACCAACAACAAGAACAAAAACCAAACAAATAGTAATAATAATCTTTTGCTCATAAATGAGCAAAAGATTAAAGCCAGAGGCATTTCGATACTTGATATCAAGACATGTCTAACCATAAACAAGAAAGCAGGTTATTGACATCAAAGAGGCACATAGTCCAATGGACCAGAATAAAGAACTCAGAAATAAATCCTCATATTTACAGACAATGGATTTTTGACAATCACCAATCACCAGAACATATATTATAGTTAGTCAGTCTCTTCAATAAATGGTGCTGAGAACACATGATATCCAGAAGAATGAAGGTGAAATGCTGCCATTCTTAAGGTGGAGAAGCAGAAGTTGACATAGAAATTGTTAGATCCAAAGACACACTTTTTTAATTTCAGTCTAGGATTGAATATTGTACTTCTTTTCCTACCTGCTCCACTACATATGCCTCTTGAAATCCATACTACCAACAAATGGACACCTGTGTGCCATTGCAAACAGCCGTTGCCTCCTAAGGTTGTCTGTTAGCCACAATAACCAAAGCAGAGAAAGATGGCCCTGCTTTATTTCTGCCTTTTAAATCCCATGTAAATAACTCTGATTTCTGGTACTTAATTCTATTCTAGAAGCATAGCTTCAAGGGAATGTGATTAGTCTCACATATTCTGCAGTAAAGAAAGGCACACTAAAGGAAATTGAAAGAGATGTTGAAGGCCCTACCACCTCCCTAACATTCATGTTTTCCTCTCTACCAATGTTATGTTATGAACCCAAAGAAATTAGTTGAAAAAGAAATAACACAGTAATCAGATCAAACTATTATTATTCTGCAATCTGAATTCCTTGGGAGTAGTGATTTCATATAAATCTTTATGGAGCCTGTTCACATCCTTGATGGGACTTAGGGCAAATATAATTCAAAATAAAAGGCTTAATTCTCTCCTGTTGAAAATAAGGCAACAGACTCCCTGCTTTTGCTTTCTTAGAGTACTTTTTTTGAGAATGTGTAAATGCAAGTTTTTTTTTCTCTGAATATATGTAAATCTTTCTAAAAGCTAAGTAAACCTCTTGTCAGTTTGATTGCCCAGTAATGGCTTTCTCAAGGACCCAGGAACATTCTCTATGGACTCTAAACATCCAAGAAAGATAATACCCCTATCTCCAAGTTTCTGTGGTCAGGTGGGAGCCTAACTTGGTGGGGTGGGGGCTGGAAGTGTGGGGTTTAGGTCTTGTTCTGAATTGCAACTATCTCTTGTTCACTAAAAGGCGAGTTGTTTATTTTTCCTTTATATAAAGCCATTTAGCTAATATAGAAGGACAAAAAATTTTCCAGGTAAGCTTAGGAAAAATTCTGTGTGATAAATGATGTGGTCAAGTTTTCTTACTTGAGCACTAATAATTGTTTATCTTTAACATATGTATGTAATAGATGTTACATGCTGCAAAACCTTTCCTGGACTGCACCACAGTTGATGCTTGCATTCACTCCCATGAAGGCCAGAATAAGCAAAACCAAACTTAGCACAGTGTTGTATGATTAAACCACATCTCTGTGTCTTTACTCAATAATAATAATAATAATAATAATAATAATAATAATAATAATAATATAGTAGGTTTATTGGAATTGTATCTACTCAGATAAATAAAATAAAAGAATGAAGATGAGGATTTTCTTGTGCTTAATTTCTTAATGGCTTGCCTATGATAAGCATCACATCACATTTTTTCAATAATATGTTTCTTTTTCATTTGCTTTCATGGATAAATTTTCTGAGTTGATAGAATATTGTGTGATGAATTATATTTTCTAAAAGCACATAGACGAAACTCACTATATATAAAATATTATTTGCATAGGCACATATTTCCTTCTTGCAAATTCTTATAGAGTGCAGAAATCTCTTTTGTGTTTCATTACTTGATGTACTTTTAGTTAAACATAAATGGGACATGTTATAAAAATTATATTTTCATCTATATGGAAAGCATAGGAAATATTTAAGTTCTGAGAAATAACTAAAAAAAAAATCTGACTATTACAGAAAGTCATTTTATCATCCTTGTCAAACCCATTAGTCAATCCAGGTACAGTTTTACTCTGCTAAAATAGACAATATATAAATTTTAACATAAACAGACTTTTATTATTTTTTGACTTTATTATAACTGATATTTAAACAATCTTCAATCTCATCTTTTATCCTTGAAATAAATTATTCTGAAAACACTAGTATTAGCAATGAACTTCTTCCTCTTAAATGCTTGATAAAAGAACATTGTACTTAGGACTTCTACTAACCCATTAAAAATACAAGAAACAGAATAAATATTTATTTATTTATTTATTTTAAAGATTTATTTTTTTAAGTTTTTTTTTTTTTTTTTTGGTGGACACAACGTCTTTATTTGTACGTGGTGCTGAGGATGGAACCCAGGGTCGTGTGCATGCCAGGTGAGCACGCTACCACTTGAGCCACATCCTCAGCCCCCAGAATAATATTTAAAATAAGTATATTTTTGTCTCAAAAACTAAAATGTATTTCATAATAGTAAGAAATGTTTTTTCTATTCAATATATTTTCTATGTCATTACATGTCTTCATCTTAGTGATTTTATTTTACTTTACCAACTTTCTATTTTTAATAATTTGATTTTCAAGATTTTATTTTACTCTGAGTAAATATTGAAGCCTATAGCCCTTTGCTAATGTATTTGCAAAATGTTTTCATATTTTTTTATTTCTTTATTTTATTCCCACGTTTTGACTCTCATTGTATTGCCTTAGAAATCATTTGCTTCATCAGTGTTTACTTAAATAGTATTCATCAAGCACAAGTCAACTTCATTTTATTCAAATCATTTTATTTTATTTTACTATTACCTTACTGACATATCACTAGCTTGATGGTTTCTCATTTTGCAATTTCACACCACACTCCCTCACCCTAGGTATTAAAGTTAAGTTGCTTAAAACTGAATCCCCATCTGGAAAACAATTTAATGTTCATTTTAGGGCATTTATATTCATTCCACTGCATGAAATCATTTGACTTCCAATATTTACCTATGATTGTTCTCAATACTCATCACAATTTATCATATTTTTGACTCCATAGGTTAGAATTTAAGATTTTATGCTTTGCTGAAAATGCTCTAAAATCGAAGGCTAATTATGTCCTCATATTTGTACTGCTGACTCTGTCTACTATCTTTAAAATTGTCAGATTTACAAGGAATTCTCTTTGCCTTTGTATTTCCATGTGTGACTATATTCAATAATCTTTCTTCTTTGGAAAATTATTTGTAATAGACGTTTATAGAATTCTGGTCTAGATTTCTTTATAAGTTTTATGAATACATTTGTCACACTATAATGGTTTCAGATTTTCCCTTTTCCAGTGTGATAATTTTGATTTTGATCAAGCTAGCAATATGAAAAATTAAAAAACTTAGAAATTTAGGTAAAAAGTATGGTCCATTTAGCAGAGATTACTGTTAGAATTCTGGGGTGGGGGGAACTTGTCTAAACAAGTTAGCTTTTAGGGTACCAAGAGAGCTAAGAAAGTCTAAGCTCTGTCCTGACAGGGGCTAGAGCTTGTAGAACACACCAGCACCAGTCAGAATGGGACCATTCTAAGGATAATGCTTTAATGCTGCTGGTGGAATCATTTTCAGAGTAATTTCTTTTTGATCCATGGGCAGCTTACTTATTTCTTTGTTAGTTCTATGCAGAGTTCAAGTCTTTAGAAAATTTATGACTAATGTTATTCCTGATCCCCTCCCATCTCTTGATAGAGATGACAGTGATTCCTATCAGGTGGGAAAGTCAAGCCCATTGTACATTCCTTCAGAATGCTGAAATTCATCACTGCAACAACCACCTCAGCAGGCAGAGGGATGGGGTGGGAGCATTTCTCAAAGTAGAAACTGTAAATCAGAGGAAGCCTGTGTGGGATATGAAATAGAAATCTCTGTTTCAATGGGTCTTCTTGAGTACAGATGCTTTAGAGTACAGATGCTTTTTATTTCCAACCAGGAGTACTCCTTAATGGGAGAATATGAAATAACATCCCCTGGGGGTGAGCATGGCAAGTGGAAGGAAGGAATGAGACATCCAGGCTGGTTGCTTTAAAGGGCCTGTGAGTCTTTGAGTCCAGGGTTTGACTACCTCAAAACCAACCATGACCGACTAGGGCCTTTTTACTTTTGAGGCAAGCTTGCCAGGGATGTTGCAGAGGACAGTATGAAAGCAAGTCACTGTTTGTTTAACAACTTTATTTTTCCACATTTTTTTAGACATTCTATTATGTCTCATTGCTACAAAAGGAATCAGGAAAAAGTATTTTGGGTACAAGTTGGAGTACACTATGCAAATATGGGCAAAGGGATGCTAGGAGTCACTCACTGGGAAACAGTAATTAACAATGTATGAAATTCCCCAAGGTTAATCTAGGACTTTTGAGGAAATAATTTGGGTCACTTAAGCATAAGACAGTGTTTCATCATCTGGGAATTTTTATTTCAGTAACTAGCATTTAATATTCTGTGTTACAATTTTAAAGGGAGATGTTTTCCCTTATATCATAACAGGCCCTGGGCCTTTCTGCATCCTCTTCAGGAGGAAAATGTGAAGTGAACAGAGACATTCTCCAAGGGCATTCTCAACTCATTTGGGGGGCTGTGGTGACCATGAGCTGTGTGTGGATGCATTCTTGGCCTCATTTTAGACATCTTTCACAAGGGCGGACTTCTGATTGCATGGCTATAACTAGGGCCCTAACACTCAGAACTGTAATTAGTACGTTGGAATTTTTATTTGAAATAGACACAGAATGTCAGCCAAGTTTTATTGCCAAGATGTATTTCTGCATATGGAATGTAGACAGATGTAAACATTAACCTAACTACTTTTACAGATATTTTTCATAGAGAGCACAATATACAAAACTTGATGTATCATCTTTGATAATACTCCTATATTTTTAAATTAAATTATTTATTTATTTTAATTTGTTATACATATTGGCAGAATGCAATTCATTTCATATTACACACATAGAGCACAATTTCTCAAGTCACTGATTTTACACAAAGTATCTTCACGCCATTCATGTCTTCATATATGTACTGAGGGTAATGATGTCTAACTCATTCCACCATCATTTCTACCCTCTTGCCCTCTTCCTTCCTCTCCCTCCCCTTCGCTCTATCTAAAGTTCCTACATTTCCCCCATGCTTCCCCCCAGTCCCATTGCCATTATGAGTCAGCATCCTCATATCAAAGAAAACATCGGGCCTTTGGTTTTTTGAGGATTGGCTTGCTTCACTTAGCATTATACTTTCAAAATTCATCTACTTACCTGCAAACACCATGATTTTATTCTCTTTTAATGCTGAGCAATGTTTCATTGTATATATATACCAAAGTTTCCCTATTCATTCATGTACTGAAGGGCATCTATGTAGGTTCCATAATTTAGCTGTTGTGAATTGTGCTACTATAAACATTGATATGACTGTGTGTCTATAGTATGCTGTTTTTGAGTCCTTTGGGTATAAACTGAGCAGTGGGATAGCTGGATTGAATGGTGGTTCCATTCCAAGTTTTCTAGGGAATCTCCATACTGCTTTCCATATTGGCTGCACCAATTTGCAGTCCCACCAGCAAAGTATGAGTGTGCCTTTTCCCCCACATCCTCACCAACACTTATTGTTGTTCATATTCATAATGTCTGCCATTCTGACTGGAGTGAGATGAAATCTTAGAGTACTTTTGATTTGCACTTCTCTAATTGCTAGAGATGGTTGAACATTTTTTTCATATGTTTGTTGATTGATTGTATATCCTCTTCTGAGAAGTGTCTGTTCAGGTACTTGGCCCATTTATTGATTGGGTTATTTGTTTTTTGGTGCTTAGCTTTTTGAGTTCTTTATATATCCTAGAGATTAGTGCTCTATCTGATGTATGAGGGGTAAAGATTTCCTCCCATTATGTAGGCTCTCTATTCACCTCATTTTTCCTTTTGCTGAGAAGAAGCTTTTTAGTTTGAATCCATCTCATTTATTAATTCTTGATTATAATTCTTGTGCCAAAGGAGTCTTATTAAGAAAGTTGGGGCCTATTTCGATATGATGGAGATTTGGGCCTACTTTTTCTTCCATTAGGCACAAGGTCTCTGATTTAATTCCTAGGTCCTTGATCCACTTTGAGTTGAGTTTTGTGCATGGTGAGAGATAGAGGTTTAATTTCATTTTGTTACATGTGGATTTCCACTTTTCCCCCTGCACCATTTGTTGAAGAGGCTATCTTTTTTCTAATGTACATTTTTGGCACCTTTGTCTAATATAAGATAATCTAGTTATGTGAGTTAGTCTCTGTGTCTTCTATTTTGTACCATTGGTCTACAGGTCTATGTTGGTGCCAATACCATGCTGTTTTTCTTACTATTGTTCTGTAGTATAGTTTAAGGTTTGGAATAGTAATGTCATCAGCTTCACTCTTTTTTACTAAGGATTGCTTTGGTTATTCTGGGTCTCTTATTTTCCAGATAAATTTCATGATTGATTTTTTTTATTTTTATAAGGAATGTCATTGGGATTTTGATTGGAATTGTATTGAATCTGTGTAGTGCTTTTGGTAATATGGTCATTTTGACAATACTAATTTTGTCTATCCAAGAGCAAGGTAGATCTTTCTATCTTCTAAGGTCTTCTTTAATGTCTTTCTTTAGTATGTTGTAATTTTCATTGTAGAGGTCTTTCACCTCTTTTGTTAAGTTTATTCCCAAGTATTTCATTATTTTTTTTAAGTACTCCCATATTTATTTAACTTCAGGACAAATAGAAGAAATTAGCTGCATCATCTCATAGGATAGAGAAATAGACACTTTCCTTTCAATTTTCTTTCAGAATTTTTGCCATGGCCGAGTCTGTATGGCCCCTGGCATTTTGCCAACAGTATTGGTTGACAAGTGAAGCAATACTACCCGCCTCGGCGCTACTTTTGAGTTCTCAAGCTACTTTGGAGTTCTCCTGGGGATTCCTGGGGATTCCCTGAGAGTTTCCATTGGTTGGGGAAGTGCAGGAGGAGGGATTTCCGGGAGAGATATTTCCAGCTGCGGGTTCCTGGACTAGCCACATGGCCTTCGGGAGAATTCCCTAGGAGTGTGTGTGAAGTGTTTTCTTGTAGTTCAAAAATAAAGTTTGTTCCTGCTTCAGTGCTTCGTGATTTGTGCCCAGCCAGACTGCGGCATTTGGTGGCCTGTACGGGGAGCCCTGGGACACTAGGGGTAAATGATGAACAAAAAAGCTACCCGTCCATAGATAGAATGGGAGCAAATCTGCTCATCCCTAGCCAGTTAGGGTGAGAGGAAAAATGGCCATTTCGAGAAAATGGAGAAGATTGATACAGTATGTTTGTGTCTTGTTTTGTCTTGAAATGTTGTATTGTCTTTGTGATGAAAATATGGAAGGGGTATTAGATAAATTGATAAGGGAAAGAGGCACCCCAATGGAACCAAGAATAGTTAGGGCATGTGTTGATAAGAGCCCAGGAACTCTAATCAGAAAAAAGAAAGTTCAGAGGAGGAAGGATTATCAGGAAAAAAGTTGCAGCAAAAGGCTATTACTGAATAATTTTCGTTACCAGAGGGTTCATGAATCAAAATTGGAATGATGGCTGCCATGTACACGAGCCGGTCATGGCGCAGCAAGGACTTTCCAAGCAGCAGCAGCCTGCTCTTCCCTGCCCCCCCGCCCGGGATCGGAACACCACTGTGAGAGCCCAAATCCAAACCTGACCCAGAGGCACAATCTCAAGGGCTCTTGCTCCCTGTGCCCGGAAGCAGTTTGAGTCTGAAACACTCCTCAGGGCCATCTGGGGCTGCCCAGGAAGCTACAGCTGGCAGAAGATGCTACAGGTGCCCCTGATGTTTGGTCATTTTCAATGTCAATTACTATGCTACAATGGTTCTCCCACACCTGGAAGCTAATGAGTAATGAGCACCATTAAGGCTTATTTCAAATGTAAAAAACCTTGAGATAGTGTATTAAATTGTCCAGAAGGTTATTTTCTTAGTGGAATGCTACAGGATTTTCTTTAGCCATCCAGAGTTCCTGTCTTCATCCCAGTGCCAGTGAAAACGAAGGTGGAAGAATTTCCAGTGTTCCTGAGAACCGGAGGAGACTTCGGATCAAGCTAGTTGCCTGCAGAACTTAACTGGAGTGTGATTTAAGCTAGATGCATGCAGAACTTACGTGGACTGTGATTTACCTGGACTGTGATTTACCTGGACTGTGAGTTAATCTATTGAGACACTGCTTTACCTGGACTGAGACAACAAACTGTAATCTACAACAAATTGTAACTCGGTATCTTTGCTAACAGTGTCATTGCTGGTATAATTTTTCCAAGGGCTTCTTGCATGGAGCCATCAATTGGCTTGGTATTGTGGCATTTTGTATCCTTCCCTTCTGCTTGTAGCAGGTTATTTATGGTGTTTGTGTAAATACCACTATGGTCCTTATTTAAATTAAACAAAAGAGGGAAATGTTAGAGTCTGTAAACAAGTCTGGATGGCACCTGGCATTTTGCCAGAGGGAGCGGTTTATGAAGTAAAGCCAGCAAGCCATTAAGTGTGGAGATTCCTTATTCCTTATTCGTTGACTGCTGTATCTAGTTTATGTTAATTAGATAAGCTGTGTGAAATATATAAATACCTCTGTTGTCCTACAATAAACGGCTCCTACTCCTGCTGTATCAAGGTACACAAGTTGTTCGTCACCCCCTGGTTATTTTGTTGCAGCGGGACTGTGGCAAATTTTTCTTTGACTCATTGCTGGTTTGACAACAAAAAAAAAAGGATTAATAGAAAGTTACATGATTTGTTGTGAACTTTGTATCTCCAAAAGTAATGAAAAGAAAGTTTTACTAGGCCAGATGTGGTGGCCCACACCTATAATCCCAGCTATTTTTAGGTAACTCAGGAAGGAGGATCACAAGTTTGAGGCTAGACTCACCAACTTACAAGACACAAGACCCAGTCTCAAAATAAAAAATAAAAAGGCTATGGGTGTATCTCAGTGAGAAAATGCCACTTGGTCCAGTCCCTATTACCAACCACAACAACAACAACAAAATAATCTATTATTAATTAGAACAAGAGGAGGCTTTAAGACAATGAAAAATATTTAGGCTCTTTCACATACCCCACATATCTACTTTATGATAATTATTATGTTGAAATGGAATTATGTGTATTTTTTTACTACTTTCCCCTAAAACCTGCATTTCATAATTGAATTCCAAGCAAGAGCACAGTGTCTGGCATAGAGTTGGCATTTAATGAATGCACATATATCTTTAGTGTTTACTATTTTATTTTCTTAAGGAATGTTAAAATATATTTTGGAATACAATGTAGAATATTTCAATGAGACAAGCCTAGAAGAGTTATTTTTCTGTATTTCATTGTTTAGAACTACTACAGTGGGAAAGTACATTTTTATAAAGGCCTAACTTTAATAATAGTATTAATACTAATAGTACATTTTTAATGCTAAAGATCTTTTAATTCTTTTCTACTCTACTGTTGTTTCTTTTTTCTTTTCTTTCTTTCTTTTTGGTTTACAGCACTTAAGCACTGAGTCATATTCCTAG
Organism: Ictidomys tridecemlineatus; assembly: GCF_052094955.1. Taxonomy (NCBI): domain Eukaryota; kingdom Metazoa; phylum Chordata; class Mammalia; order Rodentia; family Sciuridae; genus Ictidomys; species Ictidomys tridecemlineatus. The sequence continues at coordinate 108,803,486 of NC_135477.1, read as the reverse complement.
CCGTTTTTACTTTCTCTCTCTCTCTCTCTCTCTCTCTCTCTCTCTCTCTTTTCTTTTTTATGTATGGGGGGTTGAATCCAGGGGCACTTAATCACTGAACCACATCCTGGCCCTTTTTTAAATATCACATTTAGAGAAAGTGTTCCACTGAGCTGCTTAAGGCCTTGCTAAATTGCTAAGGCTGAGGCTGACTTTGAACTCATGATTCTCTTGCCTCAGTCTCCCAAACTGTGGAGATTATAGGTGAGTGTCACCGTATCCAGCCTTATTTTTTCATTTGGGATGGGGTCTTCCTAAACTGCTTAGGGCCTCACTAAATTGCTGAGGCTGACTTTCAACTTGTGATTCTTCTTCCTAAGACTTCGGAGCTGCTGGGATTAGAGGCATGCACTACCTCATCTGGCTACTTTGCTGATGAACTTTGAGGAAGTTGTGGATCAATTTCACTAAGTCATGATTTTATGTGACTAAAACAATAGTCTCTTAATTTATGTTAGAAATGAATGTAATCTATTTAAACTTGCTACTATTACATTTATTAAATGAATACAACATTAAATGATTTTTTTTATATTCAGTGAATTCCGCTAGTATCAGCTCTGTGGTAAGACAGAATAACTTGGCAAGTTGTAACTTAGTTTTGAAAATAGAAAAGTAGATTTGAAATTGGCTACAATGAGTTTAAACACTGGAACAAACTAGAGGCTGTATTCAAAGTAGGATAGTATTTAGACAATAATCTAACCTGTCTTGTTTTTCAGTTTATGTTACAGTTAATGTCTATATAATGCATGTAGTGCTCACTTTTTTTGATATCATTAAAAGTACTCTCATATAAAGGATTTTTCAGAATTTTTATTTTTCTTTATTCACAGCATAGTGAAAGTACATTTAAAAACACTTAACCATGATCTGATTCTATTACAGAAGTACCACAATCTCAAGGCTCAGCACTTTTTAGCAATCCAATAAAATATAACTATCCTCTCCTCTTTTATCCAGGTTTAGTGCCTTTGGTATAAAGTCAACTTTTGAAGCAATCTCATGGAAAGTTGCCATGTTTAAATACTTTCCATTTGCAGGAAAACTTTACTGTTGGTGAATACTGGAGTTTTGTTTTAGTTTTGTACTAAAACTGAAACATACACCTTGTGTGTATTTTTAAGAAATACTGAAGAGTGTGAACATGTAATTCATGATTCTTCAAACATGAATTTTGCAAAACAAACTTGGAAATTATCTGGATTTAAATCTGAAAAGAGTTCATGACAAGAATGATATTAACTACAGAGTTTACAGTGGTTTATGTCATTTAGAGGAAAACATATAAAACTGTCCCTGTCTTCCTATAGTAATTAGTGCCTCTTTTATGGTACATAAAATATTCTAATGGTAATGTTGTGAGAAGTCATTTCTTTTTTATCAACTGCTGAAATTACCTTGGATGTTGTCACTAAAAACAGAGAGATATATAGGTATATCGGGATTCAGAGAGCAGCAGTTTAGCTTCTGCTATCCTGAGGGCAGCTTTCTTTTGGGGTGCAGATGAAAGGCCTAATTTCATCACATGTATTACAGTAAGAGATGACGTTTATTCTGTTATTCTAATGGAGGTGAAAAAGGAAGAGTGTGAAGGGAAGAGTTCAGGATGAAGACATGCCAGAGGAAGCAGGAATTTGGAAGACTCTTGAAATATTTTTTATTTCTTAACTGTTTACTCAACATTAATCTACCAAGTTTCCTCGATTTACTTGATGACAAAACTCATTCTTTTTTTAAAAAATGGAAGATAATATTTCAATGAAATTTTTGTACAGTTGCTAATCTGTAACATCAGAGAAAGAATAAATGAAATATGGCAAATACAAAAAGAAATCAAAGAGAAAAGCATTTGGAAAGTCTTTAAATTGTAGCATTTAGCAATAGTGAGGGTCTTCCTGCTCTTTTGAAATCAGTTTATCTGTTGATTTATTTCTCTTGCTATTATGGTTCATTCATGTCTCTCTTTGCATATTCCTTTTTTCCTACCTTTCTTTCTAACTTTTTATCTTCACGAAGTCCCTTATGTTACATTTTTTCAATTATCCTAATGAGGCTACCAGGATCTTTTGATTTATTCTTCCACTGAATCGTTTAGGCTAATCTGTGACACCATAATGGACAAAATTCTGAAAATGAAGGCCAGGAAACTAGGGGACAGGGTTTTTTTTCCCCAGAATCTTGTCCAAGTGCCAATATTAAAGTGGAGCTAAATGCCACAATATGAGATAAATATGATCAGATAGCTAATCTCTGTGAACAAAGCATATATTAAGATTTGGTCAAAAATCATATGACTATACAGTTGTTTTCAAGTAGTGAGAATCTCTTGATTTTTGAAGTGTCATAAGAGTATATTCTTAGGAACAATAATGTAAGTTTGGCATATCTTGACCACTTAGTGAAGGCAGTTCTAACTGTAACACGGACCATTTTCATTTTCTGGACAGACAAGACTGAGATAGGTAAACTAAAATGTGCACATGGGGAGAGGCTCTTAGTAAATGAAACAAGAATAACAACAACAACAACAACAACAACAACAAAACATGACAAATTATGTCAATCTTGCTTCTTCAGCTACAGATAAGTAGAACATTCATTGTATGCTTATAAAAGATGAGACAAATTATTAATTAAAACGTCATCCACCTGAGGAACTTACACAATGTGCCCACAAATGATTAACAACTAGACTGTTTGACAAAGAGGAACATTCTGACCTCCAAGTACAGGGTGTTGCCCTGGGACTAGATCACCAAGATAGCGTGATCAAAGAAACTGAATGGTTTCATGCTGAGGTCGCTCTCTCTTAGACATGCTTGGACACCCTCTGGTGATAGAATGACAACATTCACAAGCCTTCGTTGGAATTAGTGTGTCACCAAGTGGCAGATTTGGTAAATGAGAATATGAGAGGAAATGTGGCACCTCTAATCTGAGGCATTTAAGAGATGCTATGTTTTTCTTCTTTTTCATCAGTCTCCTACTTTGCCTTGACAATCTTAGAAACCATGAAAAGTAGCCATCAGCAAGTAAAGAGAAACACCTGACTGGCTGCACTGACTTGGTATATTAGTAATAAATTTTGATAATACTTAAATCCTTGATGTTTTAAGGCTTATCTGTTATTACAGTAAAGCCTAACTGATCCTGACAACTATATTTAGTACAATGTTGTGGTTCATACTTATGAAATGGTGGTTATGATGATTTATCATAATTTTCTGTGGGCTTATTAAAAGATGAAATGTATTTATTCCACCTCTATGTATAATTATCTCTATGAAAATGAGATCAGAAAAGTAATAAAGATTAGATATTTATTAGATTCTCTTGATTCACATTTTAAGATGAGAGCAAAGAAATTTTTTTTCATTTAGATATACTGCATTCTTTAATTTATGAAATGTCCTACCTAAATCGCCATGTCTTTAGTCTAATTTTCGGAGATCTCTGTCTTTAAGAAAATACAGTTTCAGAAGATATGAAAAGGAATAGATGCGGAAGTATGAAGAAATACAAGAAAGCGAAAAAAAGAAAAAGATTGTCTATGGTGTTATTTTACATTACATCCCTCAATAGACTACTTTAGTACTAATGAATATATTTAAACATAATAAATAGTGAATCTAAAATTGCTGAGTATATTAAATGACTCAAATAATTTGGGAGCTGAGTAATGAATATAAAACACTTCAAAGTGTCAAAATTTTGATCATCAGTCACAGTTTGACTACCTATGTCATTGGAACCCTTGGGAAAAGATCCAGGAAAAATGATGGTGCAAAGATAGGTCCCATAATTAAAAGAGAGTTTTTCATTAATTTTTTTTTATTTTGTCAGGAAGTCTAACCTTGATTTTCATAGGTGAACTTCCAATGTACACATGACACAGTTGTTATGATTGAAACCCTGCAACATTGTTGAGAACAGTGAATGAATTTGACATACTCAAGGTGCACCCTTATTCATGAAATTTAGGCCTGTGCTTAACAGAGAAACTAAACTATAAAAGTTCTCCTAAAACTCTAAAGATAAGCTTGACACCTGGAAAATAATCTCTTTGATGTGTAGTGGTTTCTATTCTTTTATATTATACTATTTACATATTTAAAACATTTAAATTTATTGTGTTTCTTCATGTCATCCTGACTAAAAAATGGTTTTCTGTATCACAAAAATAAATAAATATAAGTAACTCCAAAACTGTATAATATTAATCAAGTGTTTCTGTGACAATAAATACTTATTGTCTTGGATTGGATAATCTATCTGCAGTTGGCCAGGTTTGGATTCAGGATGTTTCTATGTGTCTCTCATTATAAAACTGAGGTGGTTAGAATAGCAGTTATTAGAAGCATGCTCTTTTCATCGTGCTTATCAGGAAAGAAAGTGGGCAATGGAAAATGTTCTTTACTTGGATTTGCCACCATTTCCTATATGTCTGTCTGTTTGTTTATCTATCTATCTATCTACTATCTATCTATCTATCTTCTGTTGGTCAAAGCAAGTATGTGAGAAATATCAAAGTCAATGGGGTAGAGATGTATAGGGTACTCTATCAGATCACTGGTACATAATTAGAATATTTGTGTTGTGTTATTCATTTGCTTTTATGATTATGTGTCCCCCCACTAAGGAAACATGACCAAATTAACCTTATAAGTTAATTTCCTTTAAAATTGCTGGAGAAGAATGTAGCTTTTTACCTATTAAAAGAGAATTCAAAATGATTTAAAAAGACTCATTTACAAATTAAAGCTAAGTGTACTTATAAAGGTGCACTCACCTATAATGATTCTGACTTGATTATTAATGACAATTGAATTACAGTAGTGAAAAATACCATTTAAATTTAAATTCATGTGTCACTTTAATCACTAACTCATATAACCATACTAGAGTTTATAAAAATATATTGTCTTTCTGGGCATGATGGCACTTGTATACCTTTAACCCCAGGAACTTAGGAAGCTGAGGTAGGATGTTTGCAAGTTTGAGGTCAGCCTCTGCAACTTAGCAAGACCCTCAGCAACTTATGGAAAAGTTGTTTCAAACTAAAAAAGGATTGAAGTTGTAGATCTCACCTCAGAGTTCAGTCTCCAGTAGGGATGTATATATGTATGTATGTGTGTATATGTGTATGCATGTGTATATGTAATGTAGCATATCACATAGATATTGACACTTATAAATATTTAAATATTGTGTGTAACTGAAACTTAGTAATGATTTAGCAACAACTAAATAATAATAGGAATATCTGCCAAGAGAATAATTGTACTTGAGTTTCATGATGGTTGTATGTATTGTCTGCATATTGAAATGTAAAATAGTACAAGCCTATGTGTACCATTTATTTTATATTATTTGTATTAGTTTTGGTAGGCAACACATTGCTGTCATTATTTCTCTTTATTTTCTCAAGAGTTCTTGGAGTCTGGTACTGTTGTTGTTTCTCTTATAAAAATGAACAGTCTTTCCTTAGAGATTAAGTGATTGGCTCTTGTTTCCTACAATTAATAATATAAGGTAGCTATACATGTATCATATTTGGGATATCATTATGCGTATTTAATCATTTTGTTATCATATCTTTCATCTTAACAATCATGTAAAATAAGCATAAATTATGTGAAAGTCAAATAGCTGAAACAAAAACTGTATTGTAATTAACTGTAACACTAAAAAGATTTTCTTTCACAGAAAACAGCAGGTTTTCTGGTGGGAATTTAGAGTATGTTAAGACTTTATTGTAAGAGAATCACCAATTGTCAGCTTTGGCATGTCTGTTGGATAAAGATGGGCAAACTTGACTCACAAAGGAGCCATGAGGATGGTCTGAAAAGCAGCATGGTGCTGTGTTTATGAATTGAAAAAAATTAATGCTGGCAAATAAATGACCATACTACTCAGAGTAACCCCCAAACTCTTTTTGATTCCCATGAGAATTCCAATGTCACTTTTAATAGAAATATAAAAATACCCTAAATTTGTATGGAATTATAAAAAAATAAATCCCCAAATAGCCAAAGCAAACTTGAGAAATAAGATCTAAGTTGGAGGCATCATACTTTTCTATTTCAAATTCTACAACACAAAGCTTTTGTAACTAACACAGAGTGGCACTGAAATAAACACAGACATAGAGACCAATTAAACAGAATAGAGAGCCCAAAAATAAAGAAACCGTACATACAAGATGCACTAATTTTTGACAAGACTGCTAAGAATATTAATTGGGAATTGGCTCTTCAATAAATGGTGTGGGAAAAGCAGACGTCCAAGTGTGAAATAATGAAATTGGACCTGAACTTCTACAAATTACACAAATAAACCCCAAAGGGATTGAAACATAATGTAGATTAGAAATCATAAATCTTCTAGGAGAAATCGGGCAACAGGCTGTTAAACATTGGTCTTATCAATGATTATGTGAAGACAGCAAAAACACAAGCAAAAAAATAAACAAGTGGGGTGGCATGAAACTAATGAGCTTATATGCAGAGCAGAAAGCAATCAACAAACTGAAAAATGACTTGGAGAAAATATTTACAAACCATGAATACCATAAGGGATTCATATTCAAAATGTATTAAGAACTCAGACAACTCAATAGCAAGAAAACTGACAACCCTATCAGAAAATGAACAGCTGGGCACAGTGGCACATTCCATAATCCCAGAAGCTTATGAGGCTGAGACAGGAAGATCATGAGTTCAAAGCCAGCCTCAGCAAAGGCGAGGCGCTAAGTAACTCAGCAAGACACTGTCTCTAAATAAAATACAAAATAGGGCTGGGGATGTGGCTTAGTGGTTGATTACTTCTGAGTTCAATCCCTGTTATGAAAAAAAAAATTGGACAAAAGACTTGAACAGGCATTTTTCCAACCAAGACTTACAGTTAGCTAATATGCATATCAAAAGGTGCCCAAATCAGTAATAGTGAGGGGAATGAAATCAAAACTACAATAGGATAGGAGATTCTGCCATTTACAACAGCCTGATGAAACTCAAGGGCACTTTGTTAAAGGAAATTAGTCAGACACAGAAAGAAAAATACTGCATGATTGCACTTACATAAGGACTCTCAAAAAGAGAAGGAGGAGAAGGGGAAGGCAAAGGAGGAGATGAAGAAAAAGGAAGTCATCAATACATAGAATAAAAGAATTACCAAGAGAGAGTAATGGAGGAGGAAATATTGACACGTAAAAGTACTTTTTCAAAGATATGTGTGATGAATAAATCTAAGGATCTAATTTTCAACATGGGAATTATATTGCCTTGTATCTTGGGCATTTCCTCAGAAAGTAGGTTTAAGGTGCTCTTACCATGAAAAGTGATAACAGTGTGAGATGATGGATTTGGTAAAATAGTTGACTATAGCAACTATTTTACTGTGTATAAGTAGATCAAAAATACTATTTTAGAGATTTCAAATATACAATAAATATTGTAATGAGAACTAACCTCATAATCTGTTAGGATGGTTATTCTAACAAAAGTGTTTATGGGAATGTGGTAAAAATGGACTTCTTGAAGACTGTTGGGGATACAAATTGGTACAGTCATTTTGGAAAACAGTATTTAGTTTCCTTAAAAATTAAAAAATAGAGCTAATATATCCAGCAATCCCTCTTTTTTGTATACCTCAGTGAGTATATGTACTCCTCTGCTCCTCTGTTCACTGTAGCATTAGTCACAGTAGCCATGTGAGGTAATAAACTTAGTGCCCACCACTGATGGATAATGGCTAAAGAACATGTGGCATATGTGTATGTACATGCATACTATAATATTCCTCATCCTTTAAAAAGAAGAAGATCCTGATATTTGTGACAACTTCAATGAACCTGTGGAATATTATTATAGGTGAAAAAAGACAGACACAAAACAAAAATGCTCCATGATTTCACTTATATAATCTAAAAAGCATTGAATACATAGAGACAGATGCAGAGGGAAAATGGGAAGGTGTTAGTTGAAGGGTTTAAAGTTTCAATTGTGTAAATGATTAAATTATAGAGATCAAATACTCAGCATGGAAATCATGTTAATGATACTGTATTGTATTGTACACTGGAAATGTATACAGACAAACACACACAGATAAAAGAACACAAGCCATTTTCATGATAGGATTTTCAAAGTGATCTGAGGTTACATTATAGTATAAATTCAGTGTATCACACAGAAACTGAAATGCCACTGAGAATGTTTAATATTAGCAACAAAAAAATAGGAAAAGGGAAATTATCAAAAATACTTCCTCTATATCATCTGCACTCAATAAGTAGCACATCAGATTCTTGTTTAGTTTTTCTCTATGACAAATATACTCAAGTAATTGAATTTCTCCATTTTATGGAACTAAAAATTTTACCCATGTTGAAATTTGAAATTCTGGCTTTTCATTATGTAAATTCATATTCCTGAAGTGTATCGGGATAAAATATAATTTTTATTGCTCCAAACATTGCAAAGATGATCCAGATCTTGCTGTTAATGTATAATGTATTGTTTATAGAATTTCAGATTATAAGGAAAATTTATTTACCACAAATATTGTGATGATTCCTTTGCAAAAAAATTTTTTAAAAACAAATCATAATTGATCTATTATATTTATTAAGGATATCTTAAGTAATAAATTGAGAGCTTTCAGGATACATTTTATGTAACTACACATTTTGGTAATTGTATTTGTGTGCTACAGATGCAGTGACCTTTTACTTATCTTCATTGATTGCCTGATACATAAGCATGCTCCAGCTGAAGCCTCCTTCATCCTGAATAGTGCATTTGCCACTAATCTCAAACCCTATTAACTTTTAAAAATGATATTGTAGTAATGTGATGAGCAGTTATTAAAACATAATTGGATAATAATGGCAAGCTTTCCTTTTTAATTGTTTTCTCAACTTTATATGGTCGTATAGAACTTTAGATATTACAATCAAGTTATTGGGATGAAAGGTCATTTTCAATGTCATCTGGTCCTGTGAGTTATAGCTGTATTTTACTAGCAGAATTCTTATTTATTTTCAAATAAAGTTGTATATGGAACTCTGATAATAAAAGAGATAGAAAGTATACCAGCTGTGCTTTAAGAGAAGGAAACAATCATAACCTGTAGCAAGACAGTGCAGGCTATCCAGAGCACAGTTTTATGATTATTGATCTGATTAATTTCCTCAATATGCTCAAAATCTCTACTAAATCCCTGCTTTTTTTAACATTTCCTACAATAACCATCCAGATATTTAAAGACAATAAAGCTCTATGACCCACATCAATCTGAGAAGAAAATAATTTGACTTATTTTCAAAATTCCCTTCTAGAGAAGTAAAATACTTTCTAGCCCTTGCTATGATCTGTGTAGGTGAAACTGTTTAGGAGACAGTGCACAGTCACATTTCTGATAATGGAATGATAAGAAACCATATGGCAAAAGATAGATGATATTCAGTTTCTGATCTAAGCTGTCACAGGAAAATATAAGAGTTTAATATTTCCAAGTCCTTGGAATTACACAGAGATATATATTTAAAAAAACAGCCTCAGAGCAAGGGGAACTGAAATGGTGGATAAGACAAAACACTGGAAGACAGAAACTAAATCCAAAGATAAAATATAACTTTGTGTTAATTATAGTAATATGTGTATATATTGCACCTACTCTCAGAACTATCAGCCTAGCCATAAGAGTCTACTGGATTCTGAAATAATAATATAGCTGTCAATAACCATATCTGCCACAATTTGTTTGGGGTAGTGACTGATTTTTGAGTTCTTAGCCTAATAATATTTGGTTCTCAGACTAGTACTGTTAATCCTGTTTTTCAATCTGCAGAAGTACCATTTCTGAAAGCAGAATGCTTCCTATCTATCCTCTACTGGCCTTCACTTTTTAGTATTTTTTTCCAAGAAGTTAGAGCCATTGAGTTCTGTTCTGTTTATTTTAAATTATGCCATATTTGCAGTCTAAGGAAGTGAAGTTAGATTTTAGCTTAGACTGAGAAAAATACACAGAACTAATTAAATTTCCAATGTATAAGAATTTATAAACAGCAAGAAGTAGTAAGATTCAAGAAAGAGGGGGAAGACAAGAAAAGCTTAGTGGTTGGGTAGATCCTTGCCAAGTGGTTGGCAGAAATGGCAATATTCTCTCTTCAATTACTTAAACCACAATGTTTACTGTGATAAGCTCTACTGAGCAGTAAGTGATTACTTTATTGCTATTAAAGGACTAGTGTGGTAGCTGAAGTGACATTTTCCAGGTATAAGAAATTTACAGAGAGCATTTGCTGATCAGATCTTCTGAAATTTAAAGGTTGTCTATTGTGTGATGTTACTATCTTGATTTCTGGCAATGACTTATAGCTAAAGATCTCTAGGAATGAACCAGCAGTTGAACAAGTTGTATTTATTCCTTCCTGCAGTGAGGAAGAACAAATAGCATGTGAAATGCTCACTGTCTAATAAGAGGGTGTTAAAGGAAACTATTATAGGATTTAGGTTTCATCATAATGATATGAGGGAGAGTCCGAGGAAGCTACAACACACAAATGGTCAATAACAGAAAGCAGAGATAAATTTATGATGAAATAAAGTAATAAATGCTACTCATTTAAAAAGAGTAGGGATGTTTGTTATTTTGTCCAGTGACCTGGCTTTTATCCGGGCTTAGACAAAGTTCTGAAGTGTCCTTGCTTTGTCTCATTTTGTACTCTTAGAGTAACATTGAATGTACCAGATGTTTTATGAAATTGGTTTTTTAAAATTTTTTATTACTTTGTTATATATGACAGCAGAATGCATTACAATTTATATTACATATGTAGAACACAATTTTCATCTCTCTGCTTCTATACAAAATATATTCACACCATTTGTGTCTTTTTCATACATATACTTAGGGTAGTATGTCTATCTCATTCCACCATCTATTTTTTACCCCTTGCCCCCTCCCTCCAGATCCTTCGTCTTTTCCCTGTCTACAGTTTGTCTAATCCTCCCATGCTCCCTGTCTCAACCCCATTATGAATCAGCCTCCTTATATCAGAGAAAATATTTTGCATTTGGTTTTATGGGACTGGCTTACTTCACTTAACATTATATTCTCCAACTTTATCCATTTACATGCAAATGCCATGATTTTATTCTCTTTTATTGCTGAGTAAGATTTCACTTTTTATATAATACCACATTTTCCTTATCCATTCATCTATTGAAGGGCATCTAGGTTGGTTCTACAGTTTAGCTATTGTGAATTGTTCTACTATAAACATTGACTGTGTCCCTGTAGTATGTTATTATTAAGTCCTTTGGGTATAGACTGAGGAGTGGGATACCTGGGTCAAAGGTGGTTCCTTTCCAAGTTCCAAGGAATCTCCATACTACTTCCATATTGGTTGCACCATTTTGCAGTCCCACCAGCAATGTATGAGTGTGTCTTTTCTCCACACCCTCACCAACATTTATTGTTTGTATTTTTAATAGCTGCTATTCTGACTGGAGTGAGATGAATATTAGAGTAGTTTTGATTTGCATTTTTCTAATTGCTAGAGATGTTGAACATTTTTTCATATGTTTGTTGATTGTTTGTATATCCTCTTCTAAGAAGTGTCTGTTCAATTCCTTGACTCATTTATTGATTGGTTTATTTACTTTTTTGGAGTTTAGTTTTTTGAGTTCTTTATATACCCTAGAGATTAATGCTCTATCTAATGTGCAAGTGGTAAAAATTTGCTCCCATTCTGTACGCTCTCTATTCACCTGACTGATGTTTCTTTTCTGAGAAGAAGATTTTAGTTTGAATTCATCCCCTTTATTAATTCTTTATTTTAATTCTTGCGCTATAGGAATCGTGTTAAGGAAGTAGGAGCCTAATTCAATATGATGAAAATTTAGGCTTACTTTTTCTTCTATTAGACATAGAGTCTCTGGTTTAATTCCTAGGTCCCTGATCCACTTTGAGTTGAGTTTTGTGCATGGTGAGAGATAGAGGTTTAGTTTCATTTTGCTGCATATGGATTTCTGTTTTCCTAGCACCATTTGTTGAAGAGGCTATGTTTTCTCCAATGTACTTTTTTGGCGCTTTTGTCTAATATAAGATAACTTTAGTTATGTGGATTAGACTCTGTGTCCTCTATTCTCTACCATAGTTCTACAAGTCTGTTTTGATACCAATACAATGCTGTTTTTGCTGCTATTGCTCTGTAGTACAATTTAAAGTGTGGAATAGTGATGCCACCTGCTTTACTTTTCTTGCTAAGGATTGCTTTAGCTATTCTGGGTCTCTTATTTTTCCAGATGAATTTCATGACTGCTTTTTCTATTTCTATGAAGAATGTCATTGGGATTTTGATTGGATTTGCATTTAATCTGTAGAGTGCTTTTGGTAGTATGGTCATTCTGACAATGTTAATCCTGCTTATCCAGGAACAAGAAAGATCTTTCCATCTTCTAAGGTTTTGTTTAATTTTTTTTTGTAACATTATTTAGTTTTCATTGTAGAGTCTTTCACCTCTTTTGTTAGATTGATTCCCAAGTACTTTATTTTTATTTTTTTGAGGGTATTGTTAATAAATGGGGTAGCTTTCCTCATTTCCTTTACAGAGCATTTGTCAATGATATACAGAAATGCCTTTCATTTATGGGTGTTGATTTTGTGTTCTGCTACTTTGCTGAATTAATTTACTAGTTCTAGAAGTTTTCTGGTAGATTTTTTTGGGTCTTCTTGGTACAGAATCACATCGTCTGCAAATTGTGCTAATTTTAGTTCTTTTCTTTCCTATCTGTATCACTTTAATTTCTTTCATCTGTCTAATTGCTCTGGACAGTGTTTCAAGAACTATGTTAAATAGAAGTGGTGAAAGAGGGCATCCCTATCTTGTTCCAGTTTTTAGAGAGAATGCTTTCAATTTTTTTCTCCATTTAGAATGATGTTCTCCTGGGGCTTAGCATAAATAGCTTTTACAATGTTGAGACATGTTCCTGTTATCCCTAGTTTTATAGTGTTTTGAACATGAAGTGTTGATGTATTTTGTCAAGTGCTTTTTGTGCATCTATTGAGAAGATCATATGCTTCCTCTCTTTAAGTCTATTGATGTGATGAATTATATTTTTTTGATTTCTCTATGTGGAACCAACCTTGCATCTCTGGGATGACTCCCATTTGATTGTGGTGCAAGATCTTTTTGATATATTTTTGTATTCTATTTGCCAGAATTTTATTGAGAATTTTTGCATCTATGTTCATTAGAGATATTGATCTGAGGTTTTCCTTTTTTGATGTATCTTTGTCTGGTTTTGGAATCAGGATGATATTGGCCTCATAGAATGAGTTTGGAAGTGCTCCCTCTTTTTCTATTCCCTGAAATAAATTAAAGAGTACTGGCATTATTTCTTCTTTAAAGGTCTTGTAGAACTCAGCTGTATTTCCATCTGGTCCTGGGCTTTTCTTGGTTGGTAGGCTACTGATGGTGTCTTCCATTTCATCCATTGAAATTGATTGTTTACATTCTGTATATCATCTTGATTCAATTTGGGCAAATCATATGACTCAAGAAATTTGTCAATGCCTTCAATACTTTCTATGTTATTGGAGTACAAGTTTTATGAAATTGTTTTTTAACAGGAGAATGAAATGGCCTAGCTGTGTCCAGCCAGCTTCTGAATGTGTCAGAGGTATACTCAAGCTCACTCTCTGGCCCTTAAATCTCCCTCTTTGTTTGTGTTTTTTATATTTTTCAGAATTTTCTGAGTAAGGAAAACTTAGTTATAGCTTATATATCTCATATATATGTATATATATATATATATATAATTTTCATAAGCTATGAAAATTATGTAAATCTACATATGTGTCACTTTATGAATATGCAAAAGGGATGAAATTTATCCCACATAAATACAAAATTATTTAACACAACTACAAATATTTTTAACTTTGATTATGTCATTTTAATGATCTCTTTCTTTTACTGACCAAAAATAATTCTTAGTGCTAAAAATTTCTTCATACCTAAAATATATGTTATAATAGTAGTTGTTCACAATTGATTTAATTAGCAAAATTTATATTTGCATTGTTTTGATAAACATCTAACTAACACTTTAGTCAATGCCCTATGTATTGATAATGATAAATATTATATACAGTATACATTATTAATTTTGATTGAGTCATCTGTCTTAAATCATTGTAGTACAATGTCCAAAAAGGTTTAAATAACTCTACAAATATTTCTACATTTTTTATCAGAAGCAATATTTTTTCTGTTTTCTTTATTCTCTTCTTTACCTTTTCACATATTACCATGTTAAAAATTATGTTAATTCTTATAAGAATTGTAAGTTTAGCCTCCCCAACGAGCAGATCCCTGCCAGAGCACAGGCTTATACCACCTCCATCTTGGGTCACTGCAGCCATCACCATAGCCCTCCCCATGCGGGAGCCTTCACATTGGGACAATATATAGGGCCTGAAGGCATCTGCAGCTTGGAATAGGCATCCCACACTTTCAGCCCCATCTCTCAAAGTGGTTGCATCCATCTTGGGAAACTCCCACTGGTATCTTGAGTTACATCTGCTATTGCCACCACCACTTTAAGTTGCAGTAGCACTCATCATGGGACACTGGCTTGGGACTAGAAGCCCAATACCAAAGTGAGGTACAGGTAATCTGCAGGGACACTACAAGATTATAAGATAGAAACCATAATACCTAGCTCCACACTGCAAGAAAAGAAGATACACAGACAACATGAAAAAAGAAGGGAAGAGAGTGCCCCAAACAAACCCAGATGCTACAGTAGTAGAATCCATGGACAGTGCAGTTGATGAAATGTCAGAGGAGGAATTCAGAATGTTCATAATTAATATGATCTATGAATTAAAAATGACCTAAGTGAGCAAATACAGGCAACCATTGATCACACTAACAAAGAGATAAGGGAGCAAATACAAGTATCAAAAGATTACTTCAAGAAAGAGATAGAGATTCTGAAAAAAAAATCAAAAATCCTTGAAATTCAGGAAACAATAAAGGAAATAAAAATATCAATAGAAATCATCACAATAGACTAGATCACTTGGAAAACAGAATGTCATATAATGAAGACAAAAGATACAATCTTGAAAATAAAGTTGACAAAACAGTGGAGATGGTAAGAAACCATGCATAGAACATCCAAGATCATGTAATAGCATCAAAAGACCAAATCTAACATTTATTGGGATAGAGGAAGGCCTAGAGTTCAAACAAAAGGAATACAAAATCTCTTCAATTATACAATTTCAGAAAACTTCCAAAACATGAAATTAATTAAACAATCAAACTCAAGAGGCTTACAGGACACCAGATATACAAAATTATAACAGGTATATACCAAGGCACATTATAATAAAAATGCTTAGCATATTTAATAAGGAAAAAATCTTAAAGGCTGCAAGAGAGAGGAATCAGAATACATTCATGGGGATACCAATCTGGATTTCAGCAGATTTTTCAACTCAGACCCTTAAAGTAACCGAATCCTGGAACATCATATACCAAGCTCTGAAAAAAAATGGATATCAACTAAGAATCTTATATCCAGCAAAATTAAGCTTCTAATTTGGTGACAAAATTAAATCTTTTGTGATAAACAAAAGTTAAAATGATTTACAGTGAGAAACCCTGCACTACAGAGCATTCTCAGTAAAATATTCTAGGAGGAGAAAATAAGAAACCACAATGAAAATCAGCAAAGGGAGGAACTACACTAAAGGAAAGTCCAATCAAAAGAGAAAACAAGTCAAGTTAAAAACCAAAAATAAATGTTCAGGAACACTAATCATATAACCCTGAATATGAATGGACTAAACTCGTCAATTAAAAGACATAGACTGACAAGTTGAATTAAAAAAAATAAAAACCTAAACATGTGCTACTTTCAAGAGACTCATCTCACAGGAAAAGACATTAACAGACTGAAGGTGAAAGGGTGGGAAAAAAATGTATCACTCACATGGACCATTAAAACAAGCAGGGTTTCCTTCCTCGTATCAGAAAAGTACACTTCAAACCAAAGCTATTGAAAAGGGTTAAAGAAGGATATTTTATACTTCTCAAGGGATTTATACATCAACAAGGCATAACAATCATAAAATTCAATGTCCTAAACAATGGAGCATCTATGTATATCAAACAAACCCTTCCCAACTACAAGAACCAAATAGACCACAACACAATAATATTGGATGACCTTAATACACCTCTTTCACCACTGGATAGATCTTCCAAACAAAAACTAAACAAATAAACTATAGAACTCAATAAAATAATCAATAATTTGGACTTAAAATACATATATAGAATATTCCATTTATCAATGAACAAATAA